>NC_067425.1:23898065-24612565 GCF_009764475.1 Pristis pectinata
ATGGGTTACATCCTAAAACAAGTGCTGAAACGAGACCTCTGCAATAGTCAATGGGACTACACCCTGTTTTGCACAATTCCTGGCACTTTGCTGTGCATCAATCAGAGAGGAATGTCAGCCCTTAAAGGACACCCTCCACCACAGTCAGACAGCAGCAGCGCACCCTTTG
The DNA here is from genome assembly GCF_009764475.1 of Pristis pectinata. Taxonomy (NCBI): domain Eukaryota; kingdom Metazoa; phylum Chordata; class Chondrichthyes; order Rhinopristiformes; family Pristidae; genus Pristis; species Pristis pectinata. The sequence continues at coordinate 23,898,235 of NC_067425.1, forward strand.
GTTGCTCCTGAGGAAATGGAGATTGTACGGAAGAGGGGAAGCCACTTCCATATTCACTCAGACGTTCATCATGCAAGTCTTGGTCAACCAGATGCAAGTCAGGTGGAAGGCCAAATAGCCTGGCAGGTCACCATAAGAAGAACCTGGCAGGAGATGATTGGAGAAGTCTCTTCCAGGAGGGACGACCCCTGAACAAAGAAGCATTGAGCAAGGAAATGTCACGTTCTCACTAGATATGCCAAAGTAATGTGCACACCACTGCTTACACATGCAGAGTGGAAATCCTCATTGCAAGTGTGTTGTGTGCAGTCTGAGTTCACTATGTGAGGTATCACTCCTGAGGAAACACAGAGACCATTAAAGTAATCGGAACAGGGTTTCATTCATTCACGTGTTACATGCAGTGCAGGTGGATCTGCACAGCAGGATGAGTGGGGATTTTATGCATCTGGCTTCTCCTGCTGGATTAGTGGTGTACCATATTACTGTTAGGGATTATAAAATGGAAAGAGTCACATGATTTGCATTGAGGACCTTTGTTTTACAGGCTTTTTATGAAAATCGTCCCTTTACTAGGAAGTCCCTTATAATTCATGCACCCAGTACCTGTCTCCTCTGCATAGCTGGGAGCTGAGGCTGTGTATGTGAGCATGGGCATCATCCTGAGATATTCCTCTTGCTCTTGTTGCTGCCCAGGCTGTATCTGATTTTCTGTAGGCTCTGCTTCTCCTTTAGTTTATTACTGCAGCTATCTTTGATGGGCAAAGTTGTGCTTCAAGCACCATCTGTTAGGCTCACATTGGAAGACAGACTGATGCAGGCAATGAAATCTCATTTTCATTGGACCCACAGCACTTTTCACTATGGTCCTGGTACTTGCACAACTTTCATATCTCCATGCAGGTGCAGTGTTTGGAGAGCACACTGCACCTGTAGCCATGGAACTAGAGGATAGCCCTGCCCCCAAGGATCCATCTCTTCAGGCAATGAAACATATCCAACAGCGCAGACCTCTTGAGGGTGAAGGTGTAATGTGTGCTTCCTGAAACATGACACTCACAATGAGGAATTTCATCTCATAGTGGACAGAGAGCAGTACATTGAGGGCTTGGGTCCTGTACACTGCCCATGGTCACATGTCACCAAACACTAAGTGAGCAGAAACCTTCCAATTGTGGTCCACCTCTGGGTTGAAATTTAGTCCCTGCAAAGTGGCAAGATTTCAGTCACTGACTCACTTTGTCACTGGGAAACATGCATTCTTTGCCAGGGAGAATGTGATATACTCTGGGCACTTGACTAGAGGTATTTGTGATACTCTTATCCCTACAAGCCACACCATTTATGCAACAGTGGACAGAAAACTGGTATATCGTTTAGATGTGAGGTAAGGAGCATAGCACGAGCAGGCAATGATGAATTAGTCCTTGCACAGCCCGCTGCCGGTGTATGTGTGCAGCGTGTGGGATATTTAGATGAGGACTTCCAACGTGAACCACAGGCTGAGGTAACTGCAGACTAATTGCTCCTGCAGTTCTCCTGCTGAGAGTCCTTCATCTTCTTTCCCTCCTCCTCATCTCACAGGTTGTCGGCAACCCTTCTGCTCACTCATCCTGCCAACCTGCACCCAAAGAGGAATGGCTATGAAAGCCAAATGTCTGGGACAACTGATCAAGGCAGAAGCATTGAAATCAAGACTATTTCCTCAGCTTCTGACACAAGTCCCGTGGACCTTGCAGGCTGCTCCATCTGTTTTAGGAGAACCATTGCTACTTTAATTGAAGGAATAGAAGTTAATCAGCAACTAACCTGTGTATTGCTGGTGATCTTTTTAAATCATGCTAGCAGTGTTGGTGGTACTGAACGTTCAGTGTTTGTGGTTAACACATGGTAATTCATAATATATGAATCACAAATCTGCCTACACTGCCTTTTTCTGATAGATGATAACCCTTATACACACTAACACGCTTCACAATATTTAAAGAATGACTCGGATCATATGTGTGTGCAACAGCTTGGAAGCCATATTGGAACCAATTAGGTGCTGGTGTAGACAACCTACAGGTGGTATCCAGCTGAATTTTAAGATTTTTTAAGATATCTTTATTAGCCACATGTACATTGAAACACACAGTGAAATGCATCTTTTTGCATAGAGTGTTCTGGGGGCAGCCCACAAGTGTCACCACGCTTCCGGTGCCAACATAGCATGCCCACAACCTCCTAACCTGTACATCTTTGGAATGTGGGAGGAAACCCACGCAGACACGGGGAGAAGGTACAAACTGCTTACAGACAGCGGCCGGAATTGAACCCGGGTCGCTGGCACTGTAAAGTGTTACACTAACCGCTACACTACATTTCAGGTCGATGATCTTTCACCAGAATGGTGGATGTTTATTCAATACAAAGATTTTGCTTTTCGTACATATCCAAACACACCAATTTCACTTAGGCGTAGTGATGTATGTGTAGTTAGATTAAAGTAATTAGTTGAATGTGTTTAATTGCCTTTATATATTTTTAATTTTCTCATGTAATTATAGCTATTTAAATGTCACTACAGTAACTTCATGAATTCCTTGGCAAGTAAATTACTATAATAGATACAAAAAATAAATTAGTAGTGCTAATGTTGAGCTAAAAAAAATCTTACTGATTAAACATACTGAATGTGTGAAAAAATTCAGAAAATACTAGAAGTACTCATCAGGTAGGACAGCATCCATGGAGGGAGAAATAAACCTCACACTTCAGGTTGATGTCTTCATTATCTGAGATTCACCTGCCTAGAAATCCATTTAGTAGCATGAAACATGTTCACCAATGTTCCATCAATGCATTGTCCTCTGTCTCCAAAATTCACTCCATTAAAGTTGGTGGGTTGAATTTTGGAGACAGAGCATTCCTGTGTCCGGAAGCAGAAGAAACTACAGGTGCTTGAATCTGGAGCAACAACCAAGCTGCTGGAGGAACTCCGTGGATCGAGCAGCATCTGTGGCGACTGGGGGAAGGAATTGTCGATGTTTTGGGTTGAAAACCTGCATTAGAAATTGTTCCCATGTATCTGCTGCCCTTGTCCTTTAGGATGGTGGAGGTCACAGGATTGGGAAGTGCTCTCAACTCTTGACAAGTGAATGCAATGTATTTTGTAATTGATATGCATGGCACACACAGTGCACTGACAATGGAGGGATTGAATGTTTAGTGTGGTGGATGGGGTACCAATCAAGAGGGCCACTTTATCTTGAATGTTGTGGAGATTCTTGAGTATTGTTGTGTTTTCATTCATCCAGACAAGTGTAGAATATTCCATCATTCTCCTGACGTGTCTTGTAGTGGGTGAAACAAATTGGGAAATTCAGGAGTTGAGTCAATGCCCACAAGATATCCAGCCCCTGGTTCAGTTATGGATACTGATGCTAAAATGGTTGCTTCATTGATTATCAAGAGTCAGTGGTTAGTCTTTCTCTTGTTTAGTACTTGTGCGGCATGTATGTTACTTTTCACATCCGCCCTTCCCTGAATGTTAGGTCTTGCTGCATGAGACACAGGTTACTTCATTTTCTAAGGAATTGAACATAGTGCAGTCATCAGAGAAATCCGCACATGATGGAAAGAAGGTCATGAATGAAGCAATAAGAAAAAAGCCTGTGTCTAGGATACTGACCTGAGACATCAGTGATGTCCCAGGGCTGGGATAATTGACCAACAATCACAACTATGTGCTTTTGAGCAAGGTTTGACTCCAGCCTATGGAGAATTTTCCCTTTAATTTCTGTTGACTTCCATTTTAACCAGGGATCGTTGATGTTCCACTCACTTAAAGGCTGCTTCAATTTAAGGGTCAGTTGAGTTACCTCACCTTACCTATGTAATTTAACTCTCTCTTCAAGGTTGAGCAAAAACTGTAATGAGGGTTGGAGTAGAGTGGTCCTGACAAAAGCTACTTTGAGCATTGGTGGGGGGCTTTTTGTTACGTAAGTGTCACTTGATAGCGCCATCAGTGACACTTCCACATTCAGAATAGATGAATGTGGAAGGAATAAATCCTGCTTTTTTGGGACAAAACTCCTCTGGGCAACCTTCCATATTGTAGGTAGATACAAACATTGCACCTACACCGGACAGGTTTGGTTTAGCAACCCAGTCACCACTTCTATTAATTGGCCTGTACAGAGTTCACAGGTAGATGGCAGGTACACTGACTTCACAGCCCCAGCGACCCAAATTCAGTGTGGGCCTGCTGTCTGCATGGAGTTTCATTTTCTCCCTGTGACTGGGTGGGTTCCTTCACACATTCCAAGACATTTGGGTCAGTAGGTTAATTGATCACTGGGAATTGCTCCCAGTGTATAGGTGAATGGTAGAATCTGGAAGGAATTAATGGGAAGGTTGGGGTGAAAAAAATGGGATTAGTTTAAATGGTGCTTGATGTTCAGCACAGACTTGGTGGCTGAAGAATCCGTTTCCATGCTATATGACTTTAAATAATGAAATTAATTCATAGCAATTAGACAGAGATAGGATCTGAAATGGAGAAATTTAGCACATTAGAAAAGCTCTATCTTGATCCAATTATCCATTGCTCGCTATTTCAGAACAATTTTTAGAGCTTATCTGTGATGCTTGAAGAGAGCTTAACACAATGACTAAATACACTCACCCCTCTTAAACTTTGTGGGCATAGAACATGGATTAGAAAATTAAACTCAGATAATAAAAGGAAACTGAACATTTATGACTTGATTGCTTTTGGGTAATGTGTTGGAAAAGTACTTTGCATCATTTATCATTTCATTTATCATGTAATTGCTCAGGAATTGGTAGTTCCCCAGTTCTTATTCCTTTTAGTATGCTCTCTCACCAAGGTTTGAATATGCTTGGTACATTCAAATATTAATAATAGAAGCTACAACTACTTAAAGTGTTTTAATAAAGCAGAGGAGGAATGGTATAGGTAAATTATTTAGGTGGATAAATTGTGAGGTTTTTATAAATCAATAAAACCATTCAATCCATAGATTGATCATCGTCACATTTGTCTAACTGCTTTTTCTCTGATGCCTGGGTCATGGACTATAAGGATCAATAATAATTTTGTTAATGTGTGGTAGGACAGGGAAGACCCAAGCCATTTACCTGATCAAACATCTTCCTGATCTAGAGGACCCCAAATCCAACAATGCCTCTTGATGACCAAGCCAAAGAGGCCCACTAAGTACAAAGAGGAGTATGAAAAGCAGAAGAGAAAATCAAATGCAGGGAGACATGTGGTTTGATTGCTCAGTACTGGGATTCACTAGGACAAAGTGCATGTGTGGCAGCCAGTGAAAGATCAGTATTGTAACAAAGGAGTTTGGTTTGCCTGTGGTTTAGGTTTGAGGGGAACTGCTGCTCACCTATCCCCTGCAGGATGCATGTCGGAGATAACAAACCATTATGTTCAATGCCAAGGTTTTCAGCTTGATCCCACACAGCTTCCAACTGAAAGCAAACATCAAAGTCATCCGATGTTGTTTAACTACAGTAAAATAATTAGATGTTTGCTCAGACTGATGCATTAATGCAATAATGCAGAGATTCAGGGCACATGCTCAAGGACATAATTCCTTCCGATAGCTGATGTTCAATTTCCACAGTGGATCAGCCATGCCAAGTGAAGTGGATTTTCCCCAAGCACAGAATGGTTATAAGCTACAAATACAGAAGGAGTGTTAGCTAGTTCAGCAAATCAATCGCCATCCATCTCAGCTGGGAAATAAAACTTAAAAGAGGAAAAAATGATATTAAAGAAACGATTTAATTCCAATTTGCTTTAATTACATTTTGTCTTAAGGAATACAGACGCCAATGAAATCTAAGCATGTATGTTCACTCAGTTAATAGATCACAAGCACTTGGAAAACATCAATGCATAATCCTTTAATTTAAAGGCTGTTTCATTCACAGAAGAATTACTTTTTTTGCCTCAGGCAATATTGTGTGTGATTTGCTTCATGCAAAATTTCTAGGTGCCATCAGATTTTTTCAGAATTTAAATACTGTTTGAATTCAAACATTTGTAATTGTTTCTATACAGCACACAGTGGAAAAAATAGCTTTTACATTTATTACAACAATGGTGATAACCTAAGCCTTTTGTTCAGTTAAGAATTTTCCAGGGTGACAGTACAAATTCCCCCTGTTAAACTTGGCCATTTATTCATTTCACATCATATGATTTCAGTCTATTAAAAATGAAAGAGAATGCCAGTAAGACTCATGGCCACCACAGTTTACATCAATGCAACTATGTGTAGACCTAAGGGGCACTCTACTAATACCAGCAGATCAAGCAAAGGCGACTTCACTGATGTGTCTTCTTTCTCTAAAGGTATGAGTAGAGTGTCAGTTCATGAGTCCAAAATCTCAGTATGTGGCTCAACATCAATTTTTGAAATTTAATATGTTCCTATGAAGTGCCTTGGATTTTTTTGCTGCATTAGAGGTGCCATATAAATGGAACTTGTTGCTGTTATTGTTAATATTCAAAATCCCTATCATCTTTCAATCCCTCCATGGCCTTATCACAAGTACTCACTATGATCTTCTCAAGTTCCATTTTTCCTCCAAGTACATGATTCCTCTGACTCTGGCCTTCACGCATTCCTTCTAAATCACATTTTGTCTAATATTTGGTCACCTCATTCCTACTCTCTGGAGCTTACTCCCAAACCTCAGCAACTCCCACTCATATTTAACAAAAGTCTCCAAGACCCATCAAGCTCCAGCATTTCAAATTATTTTTCAGCTATTGTTTGGATCACTTCATTCTGGATCATCATTAATTTATCTCACAATTGTTCATGAGGTGCCCCAAGACATTACTGCATTAAGAGTACTATACTTATTGAAGATTGATTAGATTGGTTTCAGGGATGGTAGGTTTGCCTTTTGAGAAAGACTGTTTTCTCTGGAGGTTGGTAAAAGAAAGGAGATCTCATTGAAACTTGCAAAATACGTACAGGCAGAACTCAGGAAGGATGCATTCCCTGGCTGCAGGGTCCAGAATCAGGGGCCACGGTCTGAGAACAAAGGGTTGACCATATAGGAGGAGTAATCCCTTCCATTGTACATCCATGGAATTCTCTAAGCCTGAGGGCCATGGAGCTCAGTCACTGAGATAATTTAAAACAGATAGATTTCTGATTATGAAGAGAATGAAGGGGTGTAAGGAAAATGGTGCTGTGATGGAAAATCAGCTATGATCCTAATGAATGCCAGAGCAGGCTCAATGATCTACGTCTGCTTTTATTTCTTATGTAACCAGATCACAGTAACCTTGCTCTCAATGAAAGAATAAACCAAGCAAGAAAGAATGGAGGCCTGAGGAAGTCTTTTAATGCTAACATCAGAATTCACTTGGATTCATAGCATGAGCCTTATACCAGCATGGATGTATATGTAAACTAGATGTGCTTGTTACTGAAATTACCGCAGTAAGGATATCATAACTGCCAAGAAAAAAAAATGACAATTTAAAATCTTGTTGTTGTCATAACAACTTTAAGATTACTTTCTAATTTTGTTCGGATCAAACACTTGGCTTTTCAACTGATTTGAAAATGTAGAAGCAATTAACTTAATTTCACAAATGCAGAAGAGAATTAACTGTCACTTGTAAGCGGGGTAATATTAAGGATTGTTATATCCCAGGAATTTTCAGCTCCCTTTGCATTGCAAAGAAGTTCTATTTAAGTAGCGTCCTGGATTTTTCTGTGTTCTACCAACAGCTCCACAACAAACTTCCCTCCATACCTTCAGCCAGTTTCAAACTTCAGTGAATGTGTATCTGAATGCAGAAGTGCTGAGCTTGCTAACAGATTTGTGCCAGAAAGCTGTCTGTATCCCACCCCCAGTCTCCACATCGAGTCTGCTGGAATTCCCCCATAGTTAAATGATGGAACCTGCTCATGGTTGCTGGGCTTGATTAGGTTGAATTCAAAGAGCTTTTTGGTGATTCGATTTTCAGCTGTTTTAATAATTCTTTGAACACCACTTTGGAGAGTTTTTGACTGCTTTTGAATGTCAGCGACCTTGAGGGGAATCGAAAGATTTGTCATCTCTGACAGAAGGCAAAGCTGAGGGCGTGGCTTTTTCATCTGTCAGCACTTTTGTGGGTGGGACTAATTCTGGCACACCTGCATGGTCCAATCAAATCATCCAAGGTCACGTCCTCACTGATAAGGTCCAAGAAGCACTTGTCCAGCAAGTTTTTCTTTTGGGAAATTCCTGAGGGAAGTGTGAGACGATCTATGCATCTGAGTGGCATGTGCAGGCAGCAGGATGAATAAAATGTTAGATTTGCATGAGTTCAAGCAGCTGCAAGTTCAACCAATAATATAGTGTCTGAGGTATGGAAACATTTTTCCAAATGGAAACACTTAAGTGATTCACTATCTAACCTCAGTTGATAGACGTCGAGTCATACAGAAAGGCTGCTTCTAAATATATGGGTCCAGTATGAAGTTTCTGCTGAGAATATATTCCTAGTGTAAAAAATTGTAATTTGATAAATCCCTGGTAGAGGTAGAAGCAGATGCACCATTCATTCACTTTCAGTGACTGCAGGAAGAGAAAAGAGACATAAAAGGGCAGACAGCAAAGCCTGTGAAAGTAGTCTTCCTTAATGACTCACCTTCAGCCCAGAGTAGGGCAGGACCAGAGGGCTGACCAGGAAGATTCAGATAAGCCCACAAATGGGGATAGTGCAATGTATTTCCATTACTATTATTAGTTTTGAGTAGGGTTCTGAAGTTGGTTGACTTCTGATTGGATTTTAACCAGCACAATATAAGAAATTGGACCAAGACTCCATTACGGGCCTCACTATAGCTTGCTTCAATATTCAATCAGATCATGACAATCAAAAAGTTGCAGATGCTGGAAATCTGAAATAAGTCAGTAAATGCTGGAAACACTGAGGAGGTCAGGCAGCATGTGTGGAAAGAAAATCAGAATTAATGTTTCCAGTCAGAGGCTCTTCATCAGAAATGCTCATTCAAATGATGGGTCTCCAACCTGAAACATTAATTCTGTTTTGTTTCCACAGATGCTGCCTGACCTGCAGAGGGTTTTCTCTGCACTTTCTGTTTTGGTTTCAATTAGATGATGGCTGCTCTGATCTTGGTTTCAACTCTGTTTGTCTGCCTGATTCCCTTAACTCTTCAGTCTAAATGTCGACTTATCCCAGTCTTGAGTATATTCAACAACTTAGTCTCTTGAGCTCTTCTGGGAATTCCAATGCATAGAAGGAAGACACTCCTTTTTATCACTGTGTCAAATGAACAACTACTTTTTCTGAAACTATGCCCCTAATTCTAGATTCCCCCATGAGGGGAAATAACGATAAAGTAGTTTGTGTCAAGCACTCTTCATTTTGCTTGGCCACATTTCACTGAAGTAATTTCGGTCGATCCATTGAAAGGTTAAGGGAGTACACATAAAAGCAGGTGAGATATGATATGGAGATCAAATCAAAAGGGACCACTCTTGTTGTGCCTCAGAGTTACAGTACTGAATGATTAAATACGGGCAGCAGGGGGTCACTACAGTATGTAAGATGCAGGGAGCATTTGCAGCAGAGATCAGATTTGCTGAATGCAAAAGAATTTTTGAAGCTAGCTCATAATTGATAACTAAGTGTAAGTTGCTGTCATTTGGAGTACAATAGTTAATTTTGTTTGTCAAGCTCCTTAATTCTCTTGCTTGCTTAAAATGCTGTTCATGCTTATCAAAATGAATAATCGCAATTATTGCAGAACTTATTCAGTACCCGTCATAATTGGCTGCATGTTTCTCTGGCGTCCATCAATTAACTTTTCCCGGATGTATGAAGCTGCTTCAGTTCAAAGAACAAATCCGCACAAAATGGGTGGCCTTACAGAGGCAGTCTATGAGCTGTGGAGATTAGACTTGCTAAGTGGTTGAAGCATGGAAGCTATTAATTGTCTAATCTCCATATAAATTTCATGACAGCTCCTGGCTCAAAGGACTGTCTGAAAATTTGATCAGCATGGTCCAAAACAGACAGAATACTTTGCTTTTACATTTTCAGCATATCAACCAACATCAAGACTTGTCACAAATTAATACTTGCATACAAAATCTTTTTGTGGGGGTTGAATTTCCTGTTTGCCATAGCTACAGCTGATCTTCAGCAGAAAGAGTGGACTTCAGTGTCATCACCTCACTGCCATACCCAGTACCCCTAACTATTGTCAGGAACATACAGGGACATGAGTATGGCTTCCTGCCTAATTACCCAAACCCATCTGTTTAGCCTTTGGCAGTGTACGAATGTGACTGATTAGAAATATAGGCTCAAAGTCTTTTCCATTTGTATTTTCTTACTCTGAGTCTGTCTTCATCAAACAAGTCATGGTGTGCCAATCATGTGAACAGTGCATGCCATCCCTTAAAATCAACTATTTTCCTGAGAAATTGCTTACTGAACATAGTTTCTCCAGGGTTTGTTTTTGCAATTAGGTGATCCTAATCATTTTCCCTAAAATTACCAAACAAATGCTATGTTCTGTTTTTGAGCATGATTTCTTTTAATTTTAGGTATCTATTTTCAGAGGTGATCTTTGGCCTTCAAAATCCTTGGATGTCTATTTACTCGCCAATTAAGTAACTGAGGTTAGGATCAGGTCTGGGCACTGACCAGGGAATCCTTTCTCCGCATTATTTTAAATAGCAGTTATGTGCTAAACCTTTTTGGGACACACCAATAAATCAAGCAAAGCTGAGAAAGAATTTCGATGAGTGAAGTAGGTTTTTAATCCCACATGCTTTGTGTCAGGATTTGCCAAGATGAATAAACGTTTTAGTTTGATAAATTGCTTCCTTAACTCCTCTGTCCACCATTTTTACAAAGATGTTAACGCTTTCATTACAGTGATTTTTTTTTCTCTCTGTTAAATCTGCAGAGCCTTTCTCCTTCTCAGTTTTCAGTCAGTCATCTGGTTGGCCAGCAGATCATTCAGAATAGTTGGGAGGAGGGGTTGGGGGGTGGGGACAGGATAGGGAACCACAAGGCCAGAGGTTATCAGCCTTTTCTCCACACCACTTCAATGAGTTTTGATTTTCCCAGGCTCTGTCTCCAACCATTCATTCTCCACTCTAATATTGAATAAAAGCTAGATGTATAGAAATTTGATCAGACCTATTTTTGGTGAGCTAAAACATTCTAACTATTGTCAAAGGATTCGGCAGGATATAGACAAGTTGGGTAGAGAAATGGCAGATGGAGTTTAATCCAGACAAGTGTGAGGAGTTGCACTTTGGGAGGTCAAATTTAAGATGAAAGTCTACTGCAAATGGCAGGACCCTTAGGAGCACTGATGTACAGAGGGATCTTGAGGTGCAAGGCCAAAGCTCCCTGAAAGTGGTAACACAAGTAGATAGGGTGGTAAAGAAGGTTCATACTTGTTTTCATTGGTCAGCATGGTGAGTATAAAAGTCAGGAAATCATGTTGAGGCTATATAAAACTTAGGTTAGGCCACATTTGGAGTATTGTGTGCAGTTCTGGCCACTGCATTACAGGAAGGATGTGGAGACTTTGGAGAGGGTGCAGAAGAGGTTCAACAGGATGTTGCCTGGATTAGAGAGTATTAGCTATAAAGAGAGGTTGGTCAAATTTGAATTGTTTGGTCTGGAGCATCGGAGGCTGAGGGGTGACCTGACTGAAGTAAATAAAATTTATGAGAGGCATAGATAGGGTAGATGGTCAGAGTCTTTTTCTCAGTTTGGAAATGTAAAATACTAGAGGGCATAGCTTTAAGATGAGAAGAGGAAAGTTTAAAGGAGAATTATGTGGCAAGATTTTTATACAGAGGGTGGGAATGCGCTGCCGGGGAGGCGGCGGAAGCAGATACAATGGCAACGTTTAGGAGGCATTTAGACAGGAACAGGCAGGGAACTGAGCGACATAGACCACATGCAGGAAGCTGACGTTATGGTCGGCACAGGCATCATGGTTCGAAGGGCCTGTTCCTGTGCTGTACTGTTCTATGTTCTAATTAATCAGCACCAAATTGGGTCCCCCACAAAAAAGTTCATGACGTTGGTCCAAAGCAAGTGTGCAACAACGTTAGGGTGGTTTACACCAGAAAGAAGATTTTAAAAATTCCTGATGGAGCCTCAGACATTTCAGAGCAGCTGCCAACAATACTGCACAAATACTGTGAATGTCCCTTTAAGGCACATTCTCCATGGTTGCCAGATGGCAGCTACACACTGTAAAGCTGTTGTGGAGGAAAGAGGGGTTGGTGGGGGAGGAAGGAGTTCCATTATTCATGGAAGAATCTCAAAATCCTGGGGAATGAAATATGTGCACCAGAGGTGATGGGACAACCCACCAGAGGTGATGGTAGGTGCCTGGCAGGGGATGACTTGAGTTGTCTCTTCCAGGAATGAGAATCCCTGGATGGTGGAGCAAAGTCAGAAGAAATTTCATGACCTTAAAAGATATATTCACCATTAAAATTACTGCTCTCATAAACAGTGAGATTATTCTACACCCACCATACACACACACACACACACACACACACACACACACACACACACACACACACACACACACACACACACACACACACACACACTTCCTTTTTGATGCATCCATAACAGAACCCTCACCTTCATCTCTTCAAGAAATTTCTACCCAACACAGAGATCAGACATCCAAAGGCTGATTAATGAAAAGACCATTCAATGTCCTTTAACTTCTCTCTTCAGGCTAAAACAGCCAGGAATAAGAGTGAGGTCACCCACATGGGTGAGGAGCCCTCTTGGGGTTGCAGCACCTTACCACGCTGACGGAGACAATTCTCCTCATCAGCAGGAAGTCACGTCCCACCATCGCCTCTCAGGCGCACACTTACCTGTGTTCCACAATCATCCCAGACTGTTCTTTCATTGCCTGTGGTCAGCAGTCTGAAACCAGCCCACCTGAGGTAAGTGTCCCACATGGGTTGGCAAAGACAGCTGTGCGACTAAGTGCAAGGGAGCAGCTTCCAGCAGCCAGACTCTGGCCCCAGAGTGGGCACTGCAGCATAACACTTCAAAACACACCTATAAGATTATTAAATGGGAAAGCAACAAGGTGGTTAACATGATAGACAAGCATTATGATTTTCTGGACACACAAGAGACTGCAGACGCTGGAATCCAGAGCAACAAACAATCCACTGGAGGAACTCAGCAGGTCGAATAGCATCTGTAGGGGGAAAGGAATTGCCGATGTCTTGGGCTGAAACCCTGCATCGGGACTGAGTGGAGAGGGAAGATAGCCAGTGTAAAGAAAAGAGGGAGAGGGATGAGACAGGGGCCAGTGGGTAATTGGTAGACCAAGTAGGGTGAAGGATGATGGGCAGACTGAGCCAGGTAGGGGAGAGGGAGCAGTGGAGTTGGGAGACATGATAGATAGATGCAGGCAAAAAAAATGCAGGTGAAGGGAGAGGAGGGTGAAGGTGGAGACAGCTAGGAGGGTGATAAGCAGAAACACAAAGGCCACCAGTGCTGGAATCAGATAAGCAAGGAAGGTGATCATGGGGACCATTCAGGGATTTTCTGCATTGTGTTGTTTGTTTCTGATTATAACTGATTCATAAAATGCCAGCAAAATTCAAACATACCTCACAATCTACCTTGTCATGGCCTTGCATCTTATTGCCTGCCTGCACTGCACTTTGTCTGTAACTGTAACATTTTATTCTGCATTTTGTTATTATTTTCCCTTGTACTAGCTTGACATACTGATGTGATGAAATGATCTGTATGGATGGCATGCAAAGCAAAGTTTTTCACTGTACCTCAGTACTTGCGACAGTAATAAACCAATTTACCACAATTTACCAATATGTTCCCATTTAGGGGAAATATTGTCCTTAAGTGTACATTGATAAATCACACTGCTGTGGCAATGGCTGACACTGCATTCTTTGCCTAGAAAGGTTGGTAATGTCATGCATGTCATGTCAACATGCTTGAGAGAAACTTTGTTGTCAGCTGGAAGGTGAATGATGTTTTCCCATTAAAAATGATAGCCTCAGTAGAGTGCCGCACGTGATCGTGAAATAGTTTGACTGATGCCAGAGTCACCATGTTTTTCTGGCAATGATTCAGGTGCTTCCCAGTTTGGAGTTGGCTCCTATGTAGAGAACATTCCTCTCTGCTTGGTCTCCATTTATAATGCTAATACTAGCATCTACTGAGGGTGGGACATATGACGCTGAGGAATATGAGCAAGGTTGCACATTGAAATGAAACACCTGGTTGATGGTGCCCATTCTCTCACATCTCCCTCTTTTATGCACAGAATTGAAAGCAGCAGGAATAAGTGGGAGAGCATATGTCAAAAGATATCTTTATTAGTCACATGTACATTGAAACATACAGTGAAATGCATTTTTGCGTAGAGTATTCTGGGGGCAGCCTGCAATTGTTGCCATGCTTCCAGTGCCAACATAGCACGCCCACAACTTCCTAACCCGTACGTCTTTGGAATGTGGGAGGAAACCGGAGCACCCAGAGGAAACCCACGCAGACACGGGGAGAACGTACAAACTCCTTATAGACAGTGACTGGAATTGAACCTGGGTTGCTGGCGCTGTAAAGCGTTATGCTAACCGTTTCACTACCGTGCCTGCCCTTGTTGCCAAGTGAGTGCTTGTTTGGGAAAGTGTATCACCACTGTGCACACACTCAACTTGTTATGGTCAGGATGAAACCTGCTGCTTCTACCATTGAGTTCTTGAAATGATCAGTTGGTACATTGGCTTAAAATGAACCCCACTTGGGGTTCCAGGAGGGGTTTCTCATCACTGTAATGAGTATAGATTTCATTGCCTTGAAATGTTAGCCCCTCACTGCCTGCTAATCTGATCAAAGTATTGCGATATAAATTAGTCTCAGCTGCATTAGCTGCACTGGTCAGTAGTCATCATCAATGTTGAACAGCAGGCCACAATGCTCAGGCTCTGTTTACAGCTGTCGAGCAGGTTTCGTCAGAGAAAAATGAAACCTGTGCAGAGGCAAGAGCTCTTTAAACAAGGCTTGGCACCCTCTTCTGCCTATACCACAATATTACCCAAATGGGCAACTAGTTTGAAAATCTAGACATGGGAGGCAGAACCTCCATCTGGCACTCAGGGAAGGTTCACCTGACAAACACAGAAGGTGTTTTCAGATGGGTTGCATGGAAATGAGAGTCATCCAGGGCAGGGGAGGTGCAAAATTGCTTGTGGGGCCTGTAGGTTTTTCTGCAGCTTCTTGATCCTAAAAAAAAAGCTTTATATTGATCCTGGAGAGTTTCTTCTGCCTTCAGACTATCTTCAGTCTGACTGGAAAATCAACCTCCCCAGTCAGGCCCTGTGTAAAATGTAATCTTCTTAAAGTTTATGGTGTCTCCATTTACATTAATACATCAGGTCCCATATTCTCTTCTGCCTGTCGGCTAAATCCTGCTAATTAAAATGGTAAGTGATGTGAAAGCCTCAGGTTTTGAGTAGTTTGACCTAGTTTTACACTAGATGCAATTCACCCAAAATTGAAAACCAGCATAAAAGATCAAGGATCTTTACATAGATATAATGCTGTGAGTAAATCAATTCTTGTGACTTTAACTCTGCTTTAAGAAATATTGTTGTGTGTATGTACCCACCTACAAATTTAGTTATGCCCCAATTAAAACAATGAATGTAACAACTTTCTGCCAAATGCACCTTTGCCAGCTCTGTTTGAATTGGTTGTTTACTTTCTAGATACAAAGACTCCAGCAGGCATTTTAAAACTTATAACTAATAAAAAAATCATCAAGAACCTGACTCTTTAGACCAGTAAATGATTAATTAGGTTTTTCTGCAAATCAATGTAAAATCAGGTTATTCATGGCTGGAAGACAGGATCCTCTTATAAAAAAGGTTTATTTTGTGGTCATGACATCATTTCTTATATTAATGAAATAACAGCATTTTAATATAAATAAAAATTATAATTAGCATCGATGATACTGTCCAAGTTTGCTAATTCATTGAAGATTTTACTCTTGTGATTTTGCAAATTAATTTAAGCAGAAAATTGAACCATTATGTTATTTCAGGGTATGAGTGCAAATTCAGGTGCAGTTGGAATGTTGATTATTCCCAATATTTTCCCAATGATTTTTTTGTCCCAGTCCCCTTCCTGGTTCCATCCACCAACTATCTACACACTTTACCCTCTCGATCCCTCCCTCCCCATCTGTTTCCATCTGCCTACCTCTCCCCTAATGATTCCCATTCTCACCTCCCTTACTTATCAGATCCCAGCACTGGTAGCCTTTGTGTTCCTGCTTATCTCCCTCCAGCAGCTGTCTCCACCATCATCCTCCCTTTCTCCTGCCTGACTCCATCTGCTTCCTTTTATTTTGCCTGCCTCTACCTATCATCGACCTACCTCTGTCTCCCAACTCCATCCCTCCCCCTTCCCTACCTGTCTCCATTTGCCTGTCATCCTTCACCTATCCTCTGTCCACCAATCACCTCTGGCCCCTGTCTCAACACTCCCACTCTCCTCTTTATACTGACCATCTTCCCTTTCCACACTCAGGGTTTCGACCTGAAATGTCAACAATTTCTTTCCCCTCACAGATCGCACTCAACCTGCTGAGTCCCTCCAGCAGATTGTTTGTTGTCCAGATTCTAGCATCTGTAGTCTCTGGTGGCTCTGATTAACTCTCCCCATCTGGTTCTAGACGGGTGTGGTCAAAATCAGCTGAATGCTTCTGTAGATGCTACTTGATGCACAGAACAATATAAAGACACAGAGACAATAATACGAATACATGGGTGAAGATGGTGTGAGTTCTCCAGAAAATAACGCTGGAGAACTGTCACCCAAAGTTCCCACTGTGGATTGGATAACTGATATGCCAAGCAGTGTATGCATTGGAGAAAGGAGAGCAGGAAAGTCCCAGCTTTGACTTTCATGCTTGCTGATTAACCTAGGCTTGCCAGAGACAGAGAAACAAAAGTCAGCCCAATCACTGCTTTGGCAACAACATTCATCAACTTCAGTCCTTTAAGTGATCAAACATACTTTCTCTTATTAAATCTTCACAAAGTTCAGGCTTCAAATCATATCTCAGGCAAGGAAACTTGGCAGCACATTCATTAAATTCTCTTTCACCAGCAGGGAACAAACTATAAATACTTCATGTGAGGACTATATACTCGTGACCAATTATTTTTGGTCAGCACTTCTTAGTCAATATGTGAATTCTTCTTTATACATTACGTTTAAAGAGATGTTAAGTTTTCTGTTGTGTGTATCCTAGCTGCATACTAAGATGCATGCTTGTCCATTATTCACGAGTTTTATGTATGTACTCAATCTTCACCAGATGCATGCATAAGACATGGGTTCAAAACTTGCTTAGAACAGCTTTCTGCCCACACTAACTGCTCACGTAAACAAAAACCACACCAACTTTTGAAGATCTACCAATTAAAACTTGGTAACAGTATGAGGTAACAGAATATGACCACCCAAAAATCACGGTACAAGCTGTCATTTTTTGAATGCTTCTGAGTGTCCATGATACTCAGGATTAAGAAGAATAAGTTTTATAAAAAAATATTAAATTTAAAACAATTAATCATTTAAAACACACAACACTTAAAAATTGCAATCATTAAACATGATCTAAAAATACTAAAGATTAATTTATTCTGTAGTCTTCTCCAAATGAATGGGCTCTTTTCATGGGCAGGTCCCCAGTGTAAGTTCTGTGGTTTTTGGGAGGTATTTACTCTCCTGCTGGACTCTCTGTGGACCCCAACATTAGAACACTACCTAGAATCCAGGGGCAGAGCTCGCCCAGCAAGATTTGGTTGGATGTTCTTGTGGAGTTATGGAGAGAGTGTGGGGGTGTGGAATTAGTTGGACTGCTCGTATGGAACCAGCACAGATTTGATGGGCTGAATGGTCTCCTTCTGTGCTGTAACTTTCCTTTAATGGTGCAACGCATTAACTCTCAGGAAAAGAGTAGGGAGGACAGAGCTTCAGTTAATTTGTATCCTCATGTTACTCACACCGTGTGTCTGATTTTTGTTGAAGCTATGTTTGCCAATACCTTGGGCTTTCTGCTGGCTTTTTATGTAAGATCAAAAGTAGTCTTCCTTCATCCTGAACCATGGCTTCCCCTCTACCATAGTGGACAAAGGCCTTGACTAAATCTCATCTATTTTCCACACCTCTGCTCTCTCCCTGTTTCCTGCTGGAAACACTCTAGTCCCCTGGGTATTTCTGGCATTCGCAGTCTTATTTTTTCTTTTGCTTTTGAACTCAAAATAAGCTATTGATACAAAAAAAAACAAAATCTATAAACCTAACACTTAATTTCAACCCACCCCTGGTGGATTTAGATTAAGTATCTATTTTAGGCTTTGCCTCAATTTATACTCCATTGATTTCAATGTAAAATAAAATCATATCATATGAATCCCATATCACCTGTTGTGCGTTCTTTAAAGTTACCCACTGTGTCCATTAAAAACCAATGTTTTGAATATTCATCTGCTGCAAAATAAAGCCAGTAAGCAATTGATTTGTGACCTTGATCTACACAATTAGCCTTCAAGATAGACACAGACAACAGTAAATCATAGGCTTCATCTGCCCAGTTTACTCTTGATGTTTGGGCTCCAGTTAGCAGCAAACAAAATGGAATCTTTACTGGCATCCAGCAACAAGAGTATGAGAGAGTGGAATGTAAATGTGAGTCCTTAAGTAAAGATGGATCCATGTGACTCTCTCCCAGATGCTGCTTCCTAAATGTGTCATGAAGAGCAGATGTTGGCTCATTTTTGTTACAAGGGAGCCTGGCCATCCAGCTGTCACCATAGGTTCAGTGGGGGCTAGCCTATCGGAAAGGTGTGGGTTTGTTGTGCTTCACAAATGTCAGTGCCGTTAAGAGGATAACATGCACTGTTGGGAATTTTCAGAACTGAGGGCCTCAATGTCCTCTAGGCAAGACATAAAAGATCCATTTCAAAAGAGAAGAGGAGCGTTCTCCCCAGTGTCCTGGACAATATTCATCCCTCAATCAACATCACTAAAAGGAGTCAACCTGACTGTTATCATATTGCCACTTTGCCTGTGCTCTTTGGTAGTTGTGTTTCTTGGAACTGAGTTCCCCAATTAAAAATTGTGTAAGGTGATGAACACCAGTATATAAATACAATTTACTGGATGCAGACCATGGACCACAGGGACAATTGCTACCTGGGGATCTTTTACCACCCTAACCATCTCCCTCACAGTCAGAGAAGGCCAATAGGTATTCAAATCTTTCCAAAGCCTGAAAGGATATTTGCTTTCCAGTCCCAACCATTTACAGCAACCTGCCTTTACATGGGAATGTCCCTTTAAAATGTTCCTAGCAGTCTGATTTTCTGCCATACTTATACTGCAAATGATTCAGATCACTTGATTCAGCAAAAATTATGCCCCATCAGCTCAGTGTGATGTGGGCAGCCTGGCCCTGACACAGAGCTACACCCTGCACAGGCTTGGCTGTGAGTGCAAAATCAAGGCCAATACCTTATTTGTCTGAGATTTGCAACAAACAAAAATAGCATGCATGTAATATATCTTTACGAGAGACAAAATATTTTGGATGCTTAAGGATTATTAGTCAGCTTGTGATATTGTGAAAGTGTTGAGTTGGAGCTATGCAGAAAAATGGTGAGATCAGGACCAATGTATCTGAAGGGTGCAAAACATTGCTTAGGATCTGTTGCCAGCTCCTGAATTTATAAGATAAGATTTCTTTATTAGTCACATGTACATCGAAACACACAGTGAAATGCATCTTTGTGTAGAACGTTCTGGGGGCAGTCCGCAAGTGTCACCACACTTCCGGCGCCAACGTAGCATGCCCACAACTTCCTAACCTGTATGTCTTTTGAATGTGGGAGGAAACCAGAGCACCTGGAGGAAACCCACACAGACACGGGGAGAACATCCAAGATCCTTACAGGCAGCAGCATGAATTGAACCCGGGTCACTGGCGCTGTAATAGTGTTACGTTAACCGCTGCACTACCATGCCTGCCCTTGAACCAATAATCAATGTTCTCAGCTTGGTGGGGAGGGTGGAAAGCTGATCGGAGAATGAAGTGCTTGCTATATCACCCTTCTGAAGAATACAGAAGACCATTTTGGCATGATGCAGTGCATACTCAGAACTTATCTTTGTTGAATCCTGTAACTTCATTTGGAAATACCTGTTCTTTTGAACCATCTGTGCATCTTATGGTTAGTTAATCTTTCCTTGAGGCAGTGCCCCAAGGAGTTCTTCTGAACCTTATAAGCTTCTGCACTTCTGTTTTAAGCAAACTCCCTCTGGTTTTCACCTCCAGAAATGTTTGGGGAGATGTTCCTCGTATATAAACAGCTGGTGATTCCTGTTTGGCGAAAAATATATTTTCAACATAGTGTGTGAATCACGCTCTAGGGGCCTCTGTACTGGAAGCATATGAAATGCCTGGTGTGCAATTCGGAGTTGTGATCAGGTCTCATGGAGATATATTTTCAGTGGCTACAGCATTGTTGTGTTAGGCAGTAGGGAAACAAATGAACTCATGTGATTCATAGAGTGGACCTTGGGAAGGAGGTGCAGAACTCCAAGGTCACTGGGTAAACTGAAGGAAAAACAGAAATTTAGCAGGTCAGGCAGCATCTGCGGAAAGAGAAATAGTTAACATTTCAGATTCAAGACCCTTCATCAGATTTTCATCCACTAGCTCTTCAAAGTGCACTTTTTGGCAAGGAAACGTGTGCAAATGAAAACAGAAAATGCAATAAAGAGACAGTCAGATGGGAGCTCGGGGTCACCCTTGTGGAGAGATAGTGGTGCTCTGCAAAGTGGCCAGTTAATCTGCATTTGGTCTCCCCAGTGTGAGGAGACCACATAGTGAACACTGGAGGCAGGACTCTAAATTGGAAGAAGTGCAAGTCCACTACTTTATCTGGAAGGAGTGTTTGGGTCTCTGGATAGTAGCAAGTGAAGAGGTAAAAGGGTAGAATTTGCATCTCCTGCTGTTGAATGGGAAGGTGACATGAGAAAGGGAGTAGAAGCTGGCGATGGTGGAATTGTCAACTAAAGATCCCTTTGCAACGCTGGGTGCTGAAAGCTGACGATGTGTCTGCTGGTGGCATCATACTGAAGGTTGTAGAAATGATGGAGTATGAGATGATAAATGTGGAGGCTGGTGGGATGGAAGATTAAGACAAGAGGAGCCCTGTCCTTGTTCTGGGTAGGAGGAGAGAAGGTGAGAGCAGAAATGAAGGAAATGGAACAGGCACTTGGCACCCATATCAAACATGTCAGAGGGGAATCCATAGTCAGGCAAAAAGGAAGACAGCTTGGAAACACTGGTGTGGAAGGTGTCATCATCAGAAAAGATACAACAGGACCAAAAAAAAGACTAGGAGAATAGAATGGAGTCCTTACTGAACTTGAGGTGTGAGGACATGTAGCTGACATAGTTTGGAAGTTTGTGGGTTTGTAATAAATACTGGTGGCTAGTCTACCTCTTGAGTTGGAGTTGGAGAAGTCAAGAAAGGGAAGGGCAGAATTAAAGACGCACCAGGTGCAAGTGAGAGCAGGGTGGTCATGAGCATTAAAGGTGATGAACTGTGCAAGTTCCATACAAAAGCATGAAACAATCATGATTCAATCATTAATGTACTGGGAAAAGAGGTGAGGGAGGAGGCCTTAGCATCCCACTAAGGGACAGGTATAGCTGGCTCTAGTTAGGGTTCCCACACTGCGCATTTTATTTGGAGGAAGTGAATGGAGTTACAGGAGAAGGTGTTCAATGTGTTCAGCTAGTCGAAGGAGGGTAGTGATAGAGGGGAGCTGTTTGGGCCTCTGTTCATGGAAGGACACAGAACATAGAACAGCACAGCACAGTATGGTCCTTCAGCCCACAATGTTGTGCCAACCTATATAAACCTAATCCATGATCAATCTAACCCTTCCCTCCCTCACAGGCCATAACCCTCCATTTTTCTTACATCCATGTGCCTATCTAAGAACCTTTTAAATGTCCCTATTACATCAGCCTCTACCACCACCCCCGACAGTGCATTCCAGGCACCCACCACTCTCTGTGTAAAAAACCTACCTCTGATATCTCCCCTAAACTTTCCTCCACTCATCTTAAACGGATGTCCTCTGGTACTGGCCAATTGGCACCCTAGGGAAAAGGTACTGGCTGTCCACTCTGTCTATGCCTTTCATAATCTTATACACCTCTATCAAGTCACCTGTCATCCAAGAAGCAAAGAGCCATCAGGCCGTCTTGGTATGAGATGGAAGTGTAGAGGGGGTGGCTGTCCATGGTGAAAATGCGTCATAAGGGACAAGGAAATGGGAAGTCAAAGTGGTGGAGGGTGTCAGAGATGGCATAGTTGTAAGAAGAAAGAGCCTTGACAACAGGATAAAGCATAGAGTCAAGGTAGGAAGAAATAATGGCATGAATAAATTGGCAAACACATCTAAAAAAAAATCACACCTGTGAGCCACTGAAATAATCCCCCTCTACAGATTATAAATAATTTAGTTGACATTTTAATTATTAAAATTTCAGCCGTAACTGCTGAATGTGTACTATATACATATAAATAAATTAAAACCAACATGTTGTTAACACCAAATAATACATTTTGTTAGTTTGTATTATTTATGCTTCAATTATCTGAGCTAATTTGGAAGTAAAAACTACAGGTAAATTTTAATATTTACTGAGATCTTGTTATCTTGTAATGAATACATTCTGCTCCTTACGTTCTCTGCTCTCCACTAACTTAGATTCATTTTGAAATAACAGGTAACAATCTCCATAGAACAAGAATTAAGAAAATCAACCACTTGGTTTTAACTAACTTCATATATAAAATAGTGCATGTGGAATTGAATGAAGCAAAGCAACTATACACTTCCTCACTGCAGTCTCCATGAGTGCTCTAATATTGTTTGAAGCATAACTTGGGCCTAAGTATGTCATTGATTGCCTTGAAACAAAATGATCAATTGACTCACATGCTTTTAGGGAATGTAAATTGTTGAAGAAAGATAAAGGTTTGTGGAATGCACTGCTTTTCATAACCTCAACACCAGCATATTCACACAAAAACTTCAAGGTAACAATATATTCTAAGAACTCCACAAAGCAAAATTCAGCACCAAGCAACAAAAGGAGAAATTATGGGACACCAAAAAAATTGGCCAAAGAGATGGTTTTAAATAGTATCTTGAAGGAGGGAAAGAGATAGAATGGTCTAGGGAGGAAATTCCAGAGAGTGACTTATCACTAGAAGGCACACACAAATAGGGGAGCGATTGAATTTGGGTCTGATCAAGAAACAGGAAATGGAGGAACTCAGATATCTTGGAGGGTTAGAAGTCCTCAAGGATTGGAAGAAGTTAAGCCAGTGAGGTATCTGAAACAAGGATGAGAAATTTAAAACTGAGGGAATGCTTAGCGTGCTGTGAATTTAGGTCAGTGAACATTTTGATGGGTGAGCAGTGTTTGATGCAAGTTAAAAGCGTGGGCAGAAGAGCTAGTAAAGTTTAGTAAAGCAGCTTGGAAGAGGTTGTCCAGGAGTCCATAGAATGATCAAGGGTAGTGATGGTGACGTGGAGCCGGTAACATCACTGACTGTAGTTTTGGATAATGTTGTCAAAAGTAGCACATGATGCGATTAGGGGAGGACCAAGATTGGATTCTTGGGAAATTCCAGTTGTAGTGGTACAAGAACTGGAAGAATAGTCATAGGAGGTGATTCTCTGGATAAGAATAGACATTTAAGGATGAAACTAGGCAAGTATAGTCCCATCCATCTGGACAACAGGGGAAAGGCATTGGAGGAAACTTGTATGGAGACTGGTTGAAAAATATAAAGCATTGATTACCTTCATCAAAGTCATATAGGATGTTACCGGCACACACTGTGACACGGGCATACGGCCCATGAAGGGATTCAAACGTTGAGTTACGAGAAACATGGGTTCAAATTTGAGATGTTGGTGGGAGTCCCAAAAAAATTACAGACAATTAAATATTTTGTGAAGTGTAATCATTTGTAATTTGAGCAGCCAGTTTGTGCACAGCAAGCTTCCTTTAGCAGAATGTGATAACTTCCACATAACATGTCAGGTATTTGCTCTGGGCAGTCTCAGGTGAATGACTTCAGCAGCTGTTAAGTTAACACGTGGTTGCTTCACCATGTCTGAATAAGCTATTTTTCTAAAAGAGACAAGAAGATTAAGTAGTGGTGGACGAAGATGCGGGAAATCAAGAGGAGGATGTTGTGCCACAAAGTGATAAGGAGCAGCAACATTGTGCTGAAGTAGCAGCACATCTGTTTGGTGCAAAATGTGACAATGACAGCTCACAAATCAGTAGCACTGGAGAGACAATTTATTCCTAAGCTGCACGAGGAGCTTTCAGAGAAACTGCAAGTTGCCTGGCAGTGCTCTGTGGATGCTAAGCCTGATACATGCACGAGGAATAAAGACAGAGGAATTAAAAGGGCAATGCAACTCTGAAATGGCATTTACTCTAATCAGTCTTTGGATATGGGAGTGGTGCAGCCAGATACCAGGATTGTTTAGTGCACAAAACAAGATCATATATTGGACTACCCAAACTGATTCGTAAGACCAATAAGGACTACCATGTGGCAGAGAGTATTGAACCAGTTGTGCCTTGGTAAGGCAAACACAAGTTTCCTAGAAATTCATCTCCAGTTGATCAGGCTAAGCACAAACTATGGTCACATCAGCACATTGAAGTCAATGAAATGAATTTCAGCAACAGATTACAAAACATTAACATGACTATATTATGGGCTGAGTGGTTTTGAGCAGGAATGATTTTTTACATTGCAAGATTTATTAAGTGATTGATAACATAATATTGTAGAATTTCAACATGATCTGGTCACATCTTGTAAATCAAAAAAAAAACTGCTGGAAATCTGAAATAAAAGCAGAGAAATGCCAGAAACACAGAGGTCAGGCAGCATCTGTGGAAGGAGAAACAAGGTTGAAAACCCTTCATCAGAACTGGGAAAGAGAAAAAACAAGTCAGTTTTAGGTTGCAGAGAATATGGGAAAGGGCTTGAGCACAGCTTAGTTTGGTTTAGTGGTTGCATTCTTGTTTCCAGGTCATTGGGTCTGGGTTCAGATCCTGGTCTAGAGACATGAGTACATAATTTGGGCTGATGCTTCAGTTCTGTACTGAGGGAGTGCTACACTGTTGGAGCTGTGGGAGCCAAATATTATTTCCAGATGTAAATTATTCTAACTTGGTTTGCATTTCTTTAAGAACTGCTTGAACCTCAGCTGTAAAGAAAACATCAATTATTGGGTCGAACCTCATTTATTCAAAGCTCCAGGTGACTCTAGGGACAATACTACTGGATGGAAATTATGCACTAATCATATCTAAAGGAATGGAGTGGAAGAAAAAGCTCTGGACAGTACTCAAAGGCATCACAAACTATCCACAGTCTTTGTTAAGGCTGTTGTTGCAGAAGATTAATTAGGGGCAGGCCGGGGAAATGCACAGGTTTGGAAACTCAATCTGTCTTCTCAATGCTAGGTGTTAATGACATGCCTATGCTGCACTTTTTCATGACAGAGAGCTTTTTAACAATGCTTTCTGAAGCCTCACTATTTCATGGCCTTCTGAAAATAGGGCACAGTCTCTGATGAATATGAACCCCCAAGTACTTCTGCTATCCTACAGCTTCATCCTGACCACCATTCAGAGTATAATTACCATTGGTTACTTTTACCCAGATGAATCTCTTTACAGTTAGTGGCTCTCTGGCCCCACTTTGGTTCATTTAGTCATTATTCCTTTCCAGCCCTGAAAAAAAATTAGTTACGTGACCATTTCTGGTATCGAAGGCTGAATACTATTCCTTAGGTATCATAGAGGAGCAATCAATAATATGAGCACAAAGCCAAAAGTTTAGTCGGAGAATTGGAGTTTGTGGGAAGCATTACAGTGGTGGGAAAGGTAGAGGAACTTGAGAGAGGGTTTTATTTTCACTGGCAAGGCCAGCATTTATCGATCATCCCTAATTGGCTTTGATCAGGTCACGTGAAGCGCCACCTTGAATTACTGCAGTCTTCTTGGTGAAGGCTCTGCAGCAGTGGTGCTGGGTCATGAGTTCCAAGACCCAGCTACAATGAAGGAGTGGCAGTGTGTCTCTGATTCAGAATCGTGGGTGACTTGGAGGTTCCAGCCCAGGTCATGGTGTTCCCCTGCACCTGCTGCCCGTGTCCTTCTTGGTGGTTGAAGTTGCAGGCTTGGGAAGTGCGATCAGCGTATGTGGGTGCCTGGCTTAGCATTCAGGAAGCATTCCAAGAATGAGAATGCCAATGAAATCAGCATTAAAAAATGTCTTTAAGGCATTATATCTACTTGGATGTATTACTGACAATGCTGCTGTGCTAAGAACCTGGTTGGAATCTCTGCCCTCCCCTGGCACAAACCCCTACCCTTCATTGATGCTCTTGCAGAAATAAGTAGCCCATGGCTCAGTGTGGATAGACTGTCTGTGAAAGCTGGTGTTCGATGATCTGGGACAAGCAATGTAGCGGCAGCTGGTCATGTCAACATACCATTGAGAGAGACCGTACGATCTAAGTGGTCCCTCACCACATGGATTAGCCACTACCGATCCCCACCAATGGCCTGCAGCTGACCGGGATTGCGTGCCATACATCTCAGCACTGAGCAGCTCCTTCGCTTGCACCAGCATGCCCCACACCAGCCCTGAGTGATTGGAGACACAAGAGAATACAGATGCTGGATTGCAGGGTTTCAACCCAAAACATTGACAATTCCTTTCCTCCCACAGATGGTGCTCGGCCCGCTGAGTTCTTCTGGTAGATTGTTTTTTAGCCCTGAGTGATTCTTTGCTGTGAGAGTATTAGTGAAGGGCAGGGATCTGTGTCAGGTTCCTTGAACAGTAGTAGGCAATTCACAGCTCACGTAGCTGTCCTTTTTAAAGTAGAGAGGGGTTATGCAGCTGTGGGTGTTCAGACAGGAGGACAAGAACTCTCTATCGAATCGACACTATATGGGATATCACTGAGTGGAGTACCAGTGTATCCTGGTGAGTAACTGCAGTGCATTTAGTAGATGGCACACACTGCAGCCACAATGTGCTGGCAGTAGAAGGAGTGAACATTTAGGATGGTGGATAGAATGAAAACCGCTGGCTGCTTTCTCCTGGATGGTGTTGAATTCCACATATGGGGCATGATTAATAAAAGCATGTCATTAATTTCAGACAGCGATACATAAGTAATCAAGGTCACAGGTGGATTGTATGAAGGGGTTTAGTGGAGGGAGTGGGTACAGATTTACAGCAGGTTAATTTGTTGAAGGGATTTGAAGACAACAATACTAAATCTGGAATGCTTGCAGGTGGATAGGTCATCAGTCAATAAAAGATAATGAGTGTAGTGCAATGGACAAGTGGCATGGGATAATTCTGGGCAGGGTTTTTGTGTGTCTTGGTTGCAGGGTGGGGATAAACACAGAGAGTGTTGAGATATATATTTCCAAAGGTGAAGAAAATATGAATGAGAATTTCAGGAGAGAATGGAGGTCAATCAAGTTTTGAGTAGATTCTTGCAAACAGATTTTCAGACAGCACTCATTTTCAATTCCATACCATTGAAAAGATCACAACAAACTCCCAGTTTTCTGACATATGTCTTAAGTCTTTGATTCATAGTCTCTCTTTTGAAATATTTGGAATTAAACGACAACTTGCTGAAGTTCAAAGTGGAAAACAGATTGTCTAGAGTGAGTGTGTGCAAGATATCATCTTTGTAGGCTGCACAGATGCATACTGTGGAACCCCAAGGGCTACATCTAACATTTAAATCAATTGTCCCACTATGTTGCATATAGCTGGAATTGCTAATGCTGATGGACAGGTTTTGTATTTCTCCACCATGGCCGAAAACAGCCCTTTCCAAATCTCCATGGTTGTGAAAATTAGACAATGCAAACCAACCAAAAAGAGACATAAATGCAAACAGCACTAAAAACCTTAGGTTTGCAGGTCAGAGCCTGTGGTCTTTAAGCAATAGGCATGTTCGAATGATTTACAAATCACCTATGTTCTGGCTTTAACCCTACATGTCAATTGTCAGGGCACTAAAAGGCAACTCAGAACCCAGACTAAATATAATCACTGGCCTATAAAAAATGTCTCTAGATATGCTGTTTGTAACTCATGATTGATTGTCATTTCTGATTTGAGAAGCACTTGGACTGAATAAGAATCCTGGGATTATACTTTATTCATTTACTTTTGCAAAATCTTCAAACTCCATTGACGGTTGAGAACTCACATTGTCATACGCTGCATTTCATCTTTACAGTCTACAACAGAAACCAATCCCCTGCCTGTAACTTTGAAAACATTACAACCTAGAAATTCCATCATGTAGCACTAACAAATAGAGTAGTATTGAGAAAATGGTGGTTAAATACAATTGGATGTTTACCGCATCTCTCCTGAGGTTTGTGATTTTGCTTTTATATCCTTGTGTATGACACATAAAGGCATGAGGGACCTAGACACACACAGCAATGTCTGACTGTATAAAAACAAGTCTGGATGCCACCTCCATGAAAATTACCCACATATATGAGGCCCATGGATTGCAAGGACCTCTCCTGCCAGTGCAGACTTGACCACGAATGTGAGGTTTACTTCAGTGATACTTAAAGGGTATCTGCCTGAGGCAGTTGTGGCCCATGCATTGTTGGCAGCTGTTGCAGGTAGGTGACCTTTCAGCTAAAGATGACCTTGCTGCAGGATTCCTTTCATCCCCTTAATGCCACCACCACCCACCATCCCGTCCCAAACTCACTCCACCCCTGCAACACCCTCTGGTGCTCCGACCTGACTTGCAAGGTGCTGATTTGCCACACCCTCAACTGATGACCTCACCTTCACTCCATCCCAGGCCTCACTCTGTTGTGAACCTTTTCCATGGCCGTCCATCCTTGACTTACTTGTCAATGTCAGAACACGAGGACTCCATGAGCATTAAATGTGCAAGGCTTTATCTCCTACACGTGGTGCCTCTACCCCCATGTACATCAGCATTTTGCCGCAGTGGATCTTCGAACAAAACATGTCGTCCCTCTTGATACCCTAACACTGTGCACTTTCTTTCCTGGTGCCAGTACTTTCTGTCCTTTGTTTCTGACCAGCACCTGTTTGAGCAAAACTATTAACATACCTTGTAAGGTGATTCTATTTCTCTGGTTTTGTACCAGGAAATGCTCTGTGGAGATCAATGTTTCAGTTTACGTATTTATTACAACACAGAAGAAGGCCATTTGACCCATCAGGTTCACACTGCTTTCACGAGAGCAATCCCATTCCCCCTCCTTACTTCTCTGTACCCCTGCAATTTTCTGTCACACACCCATTAAGTCCCTTTTAATTCTTTTGCTACTTACCTGCACAAAGGGGTTATTTACAGCAGCTGGTTAACCTACCAGCACTTACTTGAGATATTGGAGGAAAATGGAGCACCTGGCGGAAACCCATGTGGTGACATGCAGAGCACACAAACTTCACACAGATAGCACCTGAGGTCAGGAATGAACCCAGGTTCCTGAAGCTGCTCGGCAGCAGCGCTAACTGCTGCACCACCATTGTGCACAAACTACAGAAGGTTAGTGTCAGGCATATTTTAGGATGCAGAGAAGGCAGGGTGAATTTGCCTACCATAGTAGAGGAGGTTCCAATGATTGAAGAAAAGGCATATTTGAAATACTGGAATGGAAGGTGATAACAGGGATGAAAAAACAAGGAGAATGGATTGGGCTTCCTAAAAGGACCTTCTGTGTTCATTCTGACCTTGGGATCCCACACATCCCATCCTCATCCCCCATACATATCGGCCCCTTAAAACTGCCCAACCATTGAATATGATCATGGCTGATCTATGATGGGCTCAGCTCCTCTTCTTTGCAGGTTCCACGTAACCCTCAATTCCTCAGTCTTTCAAATATTCACCTATCTCCACCTTAAATATATCTAATGATCTGGCTTCCACCACCCTCACGGTCAGAGAATTTCAAGGGATTCACTACCCTGAGAGAAGAAATTTCTACACACCTCAGTTTTAAATGACTAGCCCCTATCTTGTAACTATGTACCCTTGTTTGTAACTCACCCACCAATGGAAACACATCTGAACATCTACCCTGACAATGCATTTAAGGGCAGGGATTGACCAACATTTGTGATTCATCAAAATTTATTCCAAAATTCTTTTCTTTAAATGTCCTCATGGCTCAAGGAGAGCGAGAGAGGGGACAGTCACTTTCCCTCCCTCTGGGCCTTAAAATTAAGGTTGGTGGGTTCCTTGAATCAGCCCAAAGCTGGGAAAATTATCAGGCTATTGTAACAGTGAGCTCTTGGAATAAAATTCCATCTCTCCCACTCATGTGGTTCCTTCATGGTGTTTCCACACCCTGATTCTCTGAACTACTTTAGCTGTTACATATATTTGTAATTTTCACTCTGCTGTCTCTGATCCACTCTTCCCTCAGACCCTCTTCATTCCACTATCAGTGGTTACACTTTCAGCCATCACAGGCATGATCTCTAAAATTCCCTCCCTACATCTTATTGCCTCCTTTCCCTCTCTCTGCTTACAAAAAAACTTCCCTCATCCACTGTGTCACTCCTGATCAATGTTCTATTCCATGAAGTTCTTTGTAATATCTTTGCAATAGGAATATAGTAATAAAGAATACAGATGTTTGGCATTCATTGACATAAAATCATACTTGCTTCCTTTGACATTTAAATAATGTTAAAAACACTTTGTAAAGAAGATAGTTCTGAAATGTAAGAATTTTGTTCCTGTGTAACTTTTACATTTATTGCATGTGGCGGATTGGAGAAT
The DNA here is from genome assembly GCF_009764475.1 of Pristis pectinata. NCBI lineage: Eukaryota > Metazoa > Chordata > Chondrichthyes > Rhinopristiformes > Pristidae > Pristis > Pristis pectinata. Next base: position 23,929,307 of record NC_067425.1, read on the forward strand.
AGATTTCCTGAAGGTCAATAATCTTCAAGAACTTTGCACCAATGTGAATAGTTTATAATTTTTCAGTCATTATTTCCAATTTTGTAGCTGAGCAATTTCTTTAAGAGCGTTGTTTTGCTAAAATGTTTCTACCTTACAAAATATGCATGGTGCTCCTGAACAGTTACCTCCCACTAAGCATTCAAACAGGAAAGGTCCTGACATCAGCCCAATGAGTGCCTGCAGCAGTTACATTTCCTATCAGTTATATTTTGGACACATAGCTTGTTCTTAACTGATACTTGGCCCCCTCTGCTGTTACCCACTGGGCCAGTCCATAGTGCAGCACAGACTGTTGCACCCTTCCAGCTTGTTTTGTGAGGGACTGCAAATGAACTGCTGCTACCTGCGATGCACTGTACATTTTGGGCTGTTGTTTAAGGATCTTGACATTTAGCTATCCACTTGGAAGCATCTCAGTGCTTCCTGTACTGTGTAATGGTGTAATTGCTGTCTTTGGTCTTCCCTGTATGTCACATATGTTTGGAACATTGCTTTAGTCCTTGCTGTGTGCACCATGAGGTCTGAGGTGACAAATTCAAGTTGTTTTTATACATACTAGTTGATCTCCCTGGTACTCCATACAAGAGTCAAAACCAAGATCAGTCTTTAGAAGACATGGATTTAGAACTTGACATTAAGCATCCAGTTTAATATTTCCTGTGGTGTTCTGTACTCAGTGTTGCCATGGGATACCAATTTCTCAGAGCACTGCTTCTCATGGGACCAAGATAACAAGGGCTTTTGAAGTAGCACCCTTACTGGCTTATTCAGTGTATCTCAGCTGCCTTCTGTGTATCTCTGCTCCACTACCATTGTTTGTGACGTCATCTCCACTGCATGATATCACAATCCTCACTCCACCACAACACCTTAATGTCAGTCCCGGTCTATGGCATCACTCCTGCTCCATAACACCACCCCCCAATCTCTCTGACATCAATTCCAATCAGCCCTACTCCATGGTTTCAAACCCAATTTCATATCACCCCACTTTGTGACACAAATTTGATTTGCAATTAGTAAAATCAACAAGTCAGTGAAGGAAATTTGAATTAAATTTTAATCTTAATGCATCTATGAGTGATCCAGTCTAGTGGAAGGAAGTTGAAAGGAGATGGGATTAATCACTAGAGAGATGGTATGAATTAATGAATAAGTATTGATGTGACTTCCTTCTTTGCCGTAAATTCTGTGATTTTAATTGTGGTAAATGTGAAACAAATTGGCTGTTGTTCTTTACATCTGCAGTGTGATTGGCATTTTAAGATGAATATTTGGCTAAATAGAAGGCTGGATGGAAGTAAAAGGTAGCAAATAACTCTGTCTATCATGGTGTGCTTCCACCTGCCAAAAGTTATTTCAAAACCAAGTTGCAAACATTTGGAATGGCTTTTGGCAATAATAGCCAATAATTGCTTAAAAACACTAATTTGCTATTTTGGTGACTGTGTTAATCCATGGGATTTTTATTCACATTAAAATTGGAACCAAGTACCCAAATGTGTTAATCATCAGTCACTACTATTACCATGTCATTTTCATATAACATTGTCCTTTCAATTAGCTGAGAACACGTGCATTTGTCCAAGTGGGCAACTCTACTGTTCAGCTGCATGTCTGTTCCAGCTTGGGCTGAGGACAGCTTTACTGCTGAGCTTCACCTCACTTTATTTACAGGCAGTTTTCTAACTAGTATACAGAAATACTCCTCATGCCCACAAACCAATCCTTCAAAATTCCAGTGGTTTTAGAGAAGTGGCTTTTATTTTCAAATCTAAAAATAGCTCTTGTGGATATTGCAGACCAGCTGTTGCTTCACTCCAGCAGTGTGCAGATCTGGGTGAGTTCAACCATCACTGCCACTACAGTGCCAGTTCATTGAAGCAGAGCCAAGCGATAATTACTGCTCTGAGGAACACACGGGGGTGTTGAACAACCTCTCATACACACTATAAAGAGTGACCATCACTGTGCATTTGAATAATGTGTATAGAATAAATTAGTTCTACTCTTAAAATTAATTCATTCCATATACATTATTCAAAATTATTATTGTGCTATATACAGCCACACATAATTCCATTTACAACAAAGTATCTGAATGTTAATACACTGTTCCCTGCAGTTGGTAGAAACTGATTTTGAGAATTGTTTCAGTGAAAAGCCCGTTTAGATTTTCAGATTAATTTTTGATTTTTATTTATTTTTCTCTTTAATCTTCCTCTCTACCATCCCCACCACTGATCATCCTCAGTCTAATAGCGTGCACGTTCAGCTCAGAGTAACTCACCATCTGACTATTCTTACCCTTTCCTGTGGGGAAGTGCAGAGCCTGTTCCAAATATTTCTCAGTTTAACAGTTCCCAAACTGTGCTCTTCCATTATCCTCAACTTACTTGGACCAAACTGAGCTGGGTTTGACGTGCTGCTGAGACTCACTGCCTTCTACCACTCTCTGGCTGCATTTACCTGGGCCAGCTGTGAAGAATGGATAGAGGTGACCCCTACGCCTGGACATTATCTGGTACAGTATCATTGCCTCAGCAGCAATTAAACCAGAGACAGCATAGTGCTGAAGCTTTGCCCAGGCAACCTTTGACAGAAGGCAAACCTTAGGGCAGAGCATTCTGTCAAAGTTTAAAGGCTTTGTAAGAGTTTTTAAATGTGTATGATATTCCGAGACATATCTAAAGCTATTAAAGTTACCATAAATAATATAAAATTAAAGAAAATCATAAAAATATTAATTAAAACACATTAAATACTGAAAATAATGAAATATGAAAATAAAATGAGTAAGAAATACATCAGTTAGTTTTCCTGATCTCTTGGCCAGGTATCATCATTCATTTGATGTTATCCCAAGTCTCACTGGTTTAGGATGGAAGGGTGGATTTCCCAGTGTAATCCAAATGAATGGTAGAACAAGTCCTCATGCAGCAGAGCAGAGTGAGACATGCACCAGCATCTGTCACCCAGAATATCCTCAGCTTACAGCAGGATTTCTCACACGTTCTGGATCTATCTATTAAATTATACCAGTCACCTGAGGGAAGGGAAACTAAACATTATTTTATCAGAATCCATAGCTTTATAGGTATGCAAGAAGGCATTCTAATTGCAACCTGCTCCATGAATATTCCCAATCAAGTATATATTTTTGGAAGCTGTCAGAGCACTCTGCTGGTCGTTGGTTTTCAAGGAATCTGGCACTGCATCAGGAAATTCAGTGTAAAATAGAATGCAGAATGGGGAAGGAAATGAAGGCTGGAGAAACCGTGGGGAAGCAAAGGGAGCTGGTAGGGAATGAGAGGCAGGAAGCAGATTTAAGAGAAGGAAAATTAAGAGGTAGCAGAAATTGTGGAGTGAAGCCAAAGGCAAGAATAGGAAAATCGAGAAGAAAGTGGAGCCACCAGATAAATCATTGGGTGAATTTGAAATGGGTGCATATGATTTTCATTCACCCGAGTGGTTTTTTTTCTGGTGTAAGTCTTCCCCAAGTGATGTCAACAGTGATGCAACATGCAAAATTCACTGGTTGAAAAACAACAGTTCATACTTGCTCACCAACAACTATCCCTTTCTAAGCCCATTTTCCCGGGTCATGCCATTTAGAGGGCCAGCAGTCACGCTCCATTCTTTGTTGTCACTTAGATCTCTGACTTCCGACAACCTCAAGTACAGCCTTGTGTGTACCTGACAGCTTTGCCGAAGAGGTCAGGATCACAATCATTCTACCCTTAGGGTCATCCCAGGCTGCTGCGAATGATCTCTGGCTCATCTCACAGCATGCAGCTCACTGCAGCAAGAGATCCCTCCTCCACATTCTCTGCCACTGAAAACTGACTTGTTTTCTCTCTTTCCCAATTCTAATGAAGGGTCTTTGACCTGCATTGTTAACTCTGTTTCTCTTTCCACAAATGCTACCTGACCTACTAAGTGTTTCAGATTTCCAATATTTGCAGTCTTTTTGATTATCAGTGGTGAATGTTACATTGTCAGCTGCAGCACAGCAACACATAGGGAAACCTGACAAAGCTGTTGCCTTATAATCACAATTGAAATTCCCAATCCTGATTTGACTTTCACAATTGGAACTCCAAGACTTAGGAAACAGAATGGAGAACTTTCTTGGTCTATGGACCTAAACAGAAGTGCAACCAAGTTGTTTTCCTCAATGTGGAAAGAGAAGGCAGTGCAACAACAAAGAAGAGAAATAAAAGATTTCTGGATTTTTAAAGAATTTTCTTTTGTGTTCATCAAAGCAAAGAAGTGTAGAAATATGAGAACTCAGTTGTGTAGAAGAAATTCTGGTCACAATATGGAAATACTCAAGAGCATGCAAAAAAGGAACAAAATTTTGCAATTGAATGTTGAATACATTACAGTTTAACTGCAGAATGTTATTGTTCAACTGTGGAATTTAATGCAATGAAGAACATGTCATCAAAGCTATTACATTATATTGCCAGACAATATAGTTGTATACAAATACAGACATCATTTCATTTATTTCAGTGTCCAATGATTTTGCAGACAGAACCATAATGTACAAAGCAAACACAGTTGGTATGATGAAGCAGCTTCCATTAACTCTATTACTGAATTTCTAAGAACAAAGTAAACCAACTGCTGTTTGGCCAGAACTAATCAGGTCCTGTATTGACGTGATAATAGGATTGTGGCAAAGAAAACCTTTGAACCATTCTGAGACCTCATCAAAGTCAGATGCAAGGGAAACTGTAATGTATAATACAGAAACAGGACCCTTGTCGAATGAGTACTTTGTCTCTGTTTATAGAGTGAAGGGAATTTAAAAGCAAATCACACCACACAACTTAGTAGATAATAGCAAAATTTTTAAAAAGAGGTGGAGAAAATATTAAAGACAGGCTCCAGAGGCTGATGGTCTCCAACCCAAACCATTGAAAAATTGAGGAGATTACAGATGCAACTGCCATAATGTTACAAAGCAATCCTGATTTTGATGGGTGCATTTGGATTTCAAAACTAAATATCTACTCATGTTTTAAGAATAGTTATAAAGAGCAAAACTGTTTAGTACATATTAGTTGTGAGGATGTACTGGAATTTACCTACAGGGTGCAAAACACAGCATTTGGACAGAAATGAGCTGATTGAAGAGAGTCACCATTATTTATGAAGGATTAGTTATGTCTAGCTAGTCATTGAACTTCCTGAGGCATCACTTGTCTGGTAGAAAGGAGAGATCAATGAATGTTGTCTATATGGACTTCCAGAATTCATTTGACACTGTTGCATACAACTGATATAGGCTCCAGGTTCCTGCCTGTTTCACGCAGGAGCACTGGCTGTCCATTTTGTAATCTGCTTGTAGATCAAATCACAACTTAAGCAACTGTTTCCTCAAAAAAACTTCCCCATCTATTACCTGCTCAGTCCAAATATCAATGTGAAGCAAGATTAAGATTGTTTTGGGTCTCACTTTTGACTCTGAACAATTTCACTGTTCCTTAATGAAAGCTTTTATTACTGCAGTAGCAACTCTGAGGCCCTGGATTAAGTTCTAAATAAAGCTCATCTTCTGACAGGAATGAGGCAAATATTTCAATATCTGTTGTAGTTAAGTGCCATTTAGAGTCAATGGTAAGGAGCAATAAACGGAGGAGGAGTTCTTTTCAGTTATATACTCACATGTGAAAAAGCATAGACTATTTAGCAATAGTCAGCATGGCTTTGAGTGGGGGAGGTCATGTCTTACGAACAGTTGAGTGTTTGAGGAGGTGACAAAGATGATTGACAAGGGTGGGGTAGTGGATGTCTACTACATGGACTTTAGTAAAGCTTTTGACAAAGTCCCTTATGGTAGGCTCATCCAGAAGATTAAGGCACATGGGATCCATGGAGACTTGGTACATTGGATTCAAAATTGGCTTGGCCTTAGAAGACAGGGGGTAGTAGTGGAGGGGTGTTATTCTGACTGGAAGTCTGTGACCAGTGGTGTTTTGTAAGAATCAGTATTGGGACTTCTGTTGTTCGTAATATATATGACACAAAGATTGGTGGAGTTATGGATAGTGAGGAAGGTCGTCAAAGTATTCATCAGGATATAGATATGTTGGAAATGTGGGCAGAGAAATGGCAGGTGGAGTTTAATCCAGACAAGTGTGAGGGGTTGCACTTTGGGAGGTCAAATATAAGGGGAAAGTATATAGTAAATGGCAGGAGCATTGAGAGGGATCTTGGGGTGCAAGTCCAAAGCTCCCTGAAAGTGGCAACAAAAATAGATAGGGTGTTAAAGAAGGCAAAGGGCATACTTGCCTTCACTGGTTGGGTTGTTGAGTATAACAGTTGGCAAGACATGTTCAAATTGTGTAAAACTTTAGTTAGGCCACATTTGGAGTATTCTGTTCAGTTCTGGTCACCACATTTCAGAAAGGATATGGAGGTTTTGGAGAAGGTGCAGAAGAGGTTCGCTAGGATGTTGCCTGGATTAGAGAGTATTAAGGAGAAGTTGGACAAACTTGTCTTGTCTGCAGCATCGGAGGCTGAGGGGCAACCTGACAGAAGATTATAAAATTATGAGAGGCATAGATAGAGCAGATGGTCAGGGTCTTTTTCCCAGGATGGAAATGTCAAATACTAGAGGGCATAGCTTTAAGGTGAGAAGGGTAAAGTTTAAAGGAAATTTGGAGGGAAGTATTTCACATAGAGAGTGGTAGATGCCTGGAGTGCACTGCTAGAGTAAATGGTGGAAAAAGATACATAGCAACAATTAAGGGGCATTTAGACAGGCACATGGACAGGCAGGTTATGGAGGGACATAGAACATGTACAGGCAGATGGGATTAGTTTGGATTGGCTTTAAGGTCAGCACAGACATCATGGGCTGAAGGGCCTATTCCTGTTCTGTGCTGGGCTCTAATACCACGGAGTTGTGAATATGACTGTCATGTGATCAGAAAATAATTCCGGAATAAACAATATTTGTATCATATAAATTGCAAGTAAAAGTGAAAGTAACATTGACTCCTGAAGTCTGGTTTCACAAAGGATCAATGCCTCCTGCTGTGATAAGTGAATCCATTACCCTGTTGAATAATTAACACAGATCTGTAGCAAATTCAAGTAATTCCTCTGTGTCCCACATGCTATGTTTATGCTGCCTGTTTTATCTTCTGCAGGTATCTTACAATTTTATATGACTGTTGCCATTAAAGTGATTTCCATTTAAAGTCATTTTTGGTGGTGTGGCTTCAGGAGCTGAAATTCTCCCTCCTATTTCAAGTGTAAAACATACTGGGGCTGACTTGGAGAAAACTGGTCATAATCCTGGAAAGCCACTCAAATTTAATTCATGTGCAAGTGACTCAACTTTTTGGCCAATCCACTCAAATTTATTTCTTGTCCAAATTTTGTTGGATGGTGGTATGTACTTTGGGCCAAATCCTAGTGGGTACAGTCTACTGCCCTGACTTGTCACACATGGTGTCCAGCAACCTGAGCTCACTTTTTTTCCAGATATGGAGGGTCAGATGAGCTCACTATCCTCATACAAGGAATGGAGTGAGTTGCAAGAGGTGACCGAAGCTTGGGTGGCCAAGCCTGTCAGCGCACTCTGACAACCTTTGATGGTTCACAGTGTCAAAGTTAATTGGACTGTTTGACATTTAAAACCTATATAAAAATAGTTAAAAAGTGAATATCTTAAAATGTGTGAATGAAGTGTATCATGACAAGAATTTTTACAGGTGATTTTTCAACAGTGACTGCTGTTTTCACTTAAGTGCAAAAGTCAGTATTGATCTGCTCAGTTGAAACAATTGTCCTTTCTTGTTACAGATGGAGTCCTGGGGAACAGTCAATCAATAGGTACTCATACACTAGTGCAATGCAGCCAGATTTTGAAAGTTATGAAAAATACTGAACACAATCCTTTAAACTCACCCAAAGTATTTCTCTTGATTTTCTACTTGTGCACTGAACAGCCCTTTGGAGTGGTAATTTGGGGGAAAACACTTGAAGCCAAAGCCAAAGTGGATGTGAAATAACACTAAAGAAATTAAAACAGAATTAATTCTGGTCAGAAAATACAGAAAGGCTGCTCTAAGATGTCATTGGCAATTGCAGTTCTTCTCTGTATTCCACAACTGAATTCATATTACCAGAGCATCATTCCTGCACTTTAGGATTGATTTTTACCTTGACAGGAGCGAGAAGAATGGTTTCTAATTACTGGCCTAGGTTTCAGGCCAAGTTTATTTTGATTCTCAAGTCAAAGCCACGAGGCCACACTGTGCGTTTTGAAGATGGAGCAGGCCTCTTGAGATTAGATGGCTCTTGGCCACCAAGTTGTTTCTACATAAAGAATAGGGCAGGGATTTCAAAGGGGTTTTGCAGGACCAAATTGAGTTGGATTCCACGGAAGAACATTCCTGCTCCTCTTGGACCCATGAAGGAATATTTTTCACTCACTTTTCATACTCTTCATCCTTTCCACCATCTATTGTCCTGCTTAAGCCTGATAAGCAAGTAACTCCCCAATTTCCTGATTTCCATTTAAAATATGATCTCAATATGCATTCCATAAATCCCAACTGGATTTATGCAGGAATTTTCCACCTGAGTCTGTCCTTTGCCACATCTTCTCCTAGAACTAGCAGCAGTAAAATTGGCTAGCAGGGTGTAGGAAATTGACCCATCTCATTTTAACCTGGTTAGCCCAAGCAGGAGAATTAACATTATCCCCATTGTCCAAGCATCAGTATCAGGGTGATTCTATTTTGATGCTTCTGAGCTGATCAACATAACTTGAAAAGATAGAATTTATATTTGATAACTTATTACATGAGAATATATATGAAATAGATTAAATAATTCCAGTCCAGAAACTGCTTAGAATAACTATTTTATTATTTGATTTTGACTGACTTCTTTTTCTTTTATTTAATGCTTTAGGTCTGGTTGTGTGGTGGAAGTATGGAGGTACTCCCTTGTTCTAGGGTGGCTCACATAGAACGCATGAAAAAACCGTATAATAGTGACATAGGATTCTACACCAAGAGAAATTCACTCCGTGTTGCTGAAGTATGGATGGATGACTACAAATCCCATGTTTATATGGCATGGAATATCCCCATGGATGTAAGTAAACAGTACAAAATAGGATGCATGAATACATGCAATATGTGAGTAACATGTTCACAACAGCACATTGAGTTAGGCCTGTCTCTGAAAGGCTGCTTCTTAGTAAAAGATTCAGATCACAAACCATTCCAAACTATCAAAACTCTGGTAATGAATTTTTGTTTATTTTAAGAAAGGTTTTGTTTCACTGGAGGTGGAGTTGATTTGTATTAGAGATTTTAACAGGAAGTGTACATTATAAAGTTTCAAGCAGTTTTTGTTGGAAGTTGGCATGCAACTACAAATTAGTTTTGAAATCTAAAATATTAAACAGAGTCATATTTATAGTGGCTGAATCCCCATTCAGACCTCTCAGGTGGACATAAATGTTCCATGGTGCCATTTGAAAATAAGTAGGGGTCGTGATAATTGGTATCCACCAAGGATCTGTAAAGGGACTTCAGCTTTTCACTATAAATATAAGTACTTTAGCTGAAGTAATAGGAATTATATGTGTGCCAGGAAGCTCAGTAAATTGAGCAGATGAGAGAAGGAAGTTGCATTGGAACAAATACAAACTGTGTGAATGGACAAAACTATGGCAGATGGAATTCAATCTAGGAAAGTGTGAGGTCGACTATTTTGGATCCAAGAAAGACAAACTGGATTTTTTCTTTAATCTGCTTCATGCCAGGTACTGAAGTAGAAGCAAAGTGATTCAGGTGTCCAAATACAAATCACTAAAACCTACTTTTCTGGTACACAAAGGAAATTGAATAATTACCTTAATCTGGAGGAGACTGGAAACAAAGGGTTGGAAGTAATCAATGTTGTAAATAGGCCTAGTCAGACACAAGCAGGAGCATTGTTTTGACTATTAATCTTTGTATGGGCTATATTCACTTTGGAGAAAGTACAGCAAAAACTCAGCAGAATTACAGGAGCTATTAAGTAGTTACACTGTGAAGCATGGTTTGTATTTCTTTGATTTTACAAGACCGAGAGTTGATCTACTCAAAAAATTCGATACAGAGAAATCATATCCTCTGGTTTGAACAGTCAAAACAAGTAATAAATAGGTGTGAAATTAGGAGTCACCTTTTCACACAAAAGATAATAGTGATCTGGAACCATGACCCCCAAAATGTTGTTGTTAAATCAGAGGGAGAATAGCCCATTTCTGTCCCTATGTTTCTAAGTTAGCAGCAAACATGTTTTGTAGTAGGTGGTAAATTATTTAATTTGCAGCATTGCTGCTGCTAGTAATACTCAGATCCTACCTCCAGCTTTTGACATAATTGCATCAGTCCCTGGTTGGCTAATATTGAACTCATCCATTATCTGAACACATCTATTAATACGGTAACTTCCTTCAGAGAGCTTTTCATTGCCAGACCAAAGACAGATTTATCACTACCCATCCCAACAAGATGAAATCCATTAGTGAGTGATAAAATTTGTCTGAGATTATAAAAGCATTGGCTAGGTCTCAGCTGAAATACAGTGTGCAATTCTAGTTGCCATACTACAGGAAGGACGTAACTGTGCTAGAGAGGGTCAGCGGAGGTTCTCCTGGAAGTTGCCTGGTGTGGAACATTTCAGTTTTGAGAAGAGACTGAAAAGGTTGGGTTTATTTTCCTTGGAGAGGAAAAGGCTGAGGGAGACATTATAGAGGTGCACAGAATTATGAGAGGCGTGGACAGGGTGGGTGGTAGGAAATTTTATCCCATAGCAGAGGTGTCTAAAACTAGAGAGCAGAGGTTTAGGATAAGGAGTAAAAGTTTTAGAGGAGATCAGATGAAAAAGTTGTTCACCCAAAGGGTGGTTAAAATCCAGAACATACTGCTTGAGTGGGTAATGGAGGCACCTATTCTCACAACATTAAAGAAGTATTTAGATGAGCATTTGAATGACCAAGACATGGAAGGCTATGGGCCAAGTTCTGGTAAGTGGGATTAGTCTATATGGGTACTTGATGGATAGAATAGGCATGTTGGACTGAAGGACCTGTTGTGCTGTATGACTATGACTTTATGAGAAGTTGAGGTGATTGTGAGTATAAATAAATATTACTGCATGAAGGATTAATAGTGTTACAGGTGACAGTAAGGCAGAAGGAAGAGTACAAGGGCTTGTATATACTTCACAGGAGGAGAGTTTGAGAGATTGTTGAACGTGACTGAATAGCAAGAGCAATGGGAATGAGAGGTTTGGCAGGAAGCAAAGGGGGGAGAGAGGACTCTGAGGAATGAGAGAAGAGGCTGAGAGAGGAGCTGCTGATGACTAGGGGGAGGCCACACTTTTCATGAAATCCTCCTCAGAAAATGCAGCATTTTTCAATCAGTTCCTTTTGGCTGTACATCATCTGAGAGGAAAGAAAGAAAGTCAGTGAGAGGACCAAAGAGAACAGGGAAGTGGAAGGAAGAAGAAGTAAAGAGAACTCAAAGATCTTAAATGGCAGGGAGCAGCTTAAAGTTGCAATTGTTGATTCACATTCAATGAATTATAAAGCAGGATGTAGAGGAAATACCTGTCACATGGAATTTCTAGAAGTGAAAAAACAGGTTCAGAGAGACCACCCCTGGAGAATTATGTACAATAAATAGGGTGTGCGTACTATAGAGGGATTGCATTGGCAATTCATCAGATCAGTTCCTGCGTTGGCAGGTCTGTCATATGAAGGGAGATTGGGTAAGCTAGGCCTCTGTTGTCTAGAGTTTAGAAGATAGAGAGGTGACCACACTGAAACAAACAAAATGCTTAGAGGGCTCAGTAGAATGGATACAGAGAGAATATTTCTCGTTCTAAGGCCTCCAGAGCTAGGGGTGACAGATTCAAAATAAGGGGTAGGCCACTTTAAATTGAAATAGAGAAGAGCGTTTTCATGTACTTGAGGGTGATGAATCAGAGGGTGGTGAATCCTCTGCTCCAGAGGATTGATTCAAAACAGAAGTTGATAAATATTTGGATGTGAAAGGAATCAAGGGGTATGGGGTTAGAGCAGGAATTTGATTTGCGGCAAAAGATCAGCCATGATCATGTTGAATCTTGGAACAGGCTCGTGGGGCTAAAAGGCCTACTAGTGCTCCTATGTTTTCCTGTCATGTGCCCCCAGCAGAATTTCACTTTTGTGAGAACTTTATGTGTCTCAAACATTGATCACGTCATCTCATTTGTAACTTTCTGTGGGAAATTGAATCACAGTGTTCTGGGAGTGACCATTAATTGACCATCAGTTGTCATTATGGAACAACCATGTTTTTATTAAAGCCATGCTGGAGGGGACAACTATATTCGATGACCCTCCACAAACCTTTGTGACCTCACATAAAACAAGGCCGCCCTCCCCCCACAACCATTTTGCTCTGGGCTCCCAAACACCAACCACATCTCCCCACCCAACTGCCAATTTTGATCTCCGCTCCCTCCAACTCAATCACCACCCAGCTCCAAATCATAACCGCCGCCCTTCTCCACCTCCCCCGACGCTCCCACCTCCAGCTACTGACACACTGGCCCTGAGTCCCAATCACACCCTGTTCACAATCACAATCCTCCAAACCCCAAACATGATTCCCCGAAACCTCCATCCCTTGAGGTCTGATACCCTCTACCCTCTAAAATGGCGATCACAATCGCCAGGTCACTACCCCTTACCCCCCTCAGCAATCCCGAGCCTCTTAGACCCAGAAACACCTGTGTCCAACAATCTTGTTAAACCCCTTTCCAATCACCTTTGAGCCTAGGAAATGGGAAACCGAATGTTCCAAAATATAAAAAAACTTTAAATGTTTGTACGTAATGTAGGCTTGAAGTTGCATAAGTTGCAAATAAAACCTTAGGAGAAGAACTAGAGAATAAACAGTGACTCCACCTGCATCAGCTCTACTGATTCCCAACAAAGATAGTGGTATTGCAGTAGATTAATGTGTCTCTTGCCAGTCTAACATCTGGAGTTTACAGACACTACATAAATCAATCTTTGCTCAGTACAAGCACTGAGTCTGAAGGAGCCTATTTCCTACTGATGATTTGCCAAAAGCTGTGCCAGGAAGTTACACCTGGTGGAACAGCTGTCGCCACTTCAACTCTGATGGGGTTTCTTTTAAGTTATTTCATCATTGGTGAGGACTTGGCTGTTGTCAACTCATTTTCTTGTCAACTCAATTTAATTGAACATCAGCTTCAATGAACTGATGCTTTGAAGGCAAACTGATAGAGTCTTGGGCTTCATTTGAATATTTTGGGCAAATGCCTGGCACACTTCCAGAGACAGCTCTGTACTTCCTAGACTGTGAGTGGGTATGACCAGTTTTGTTGATAATGAGTACCCAGCACTAAGAAGAATGCAGGAAATCTGTAGAAAGACATGGCCACGAGCATATAGTTTAAGACTTAAAATATTAAGGTAATATTCTAGTAATAATATAATAAGCTATTCAACTACAAAAGTTAACACTAAATTTTACATAGAATGTTTACTGATGGCAATAGTCATTTGATTGCACACAAAATAAACATTACCAAAACCAGTTAGACTTTAGCCCCACATTCCATCGCGACACCTCCTTTACCCCATTCTACTCATCAAACATGGCAAGAGAAAAAGGGGGAACCTGTCATCTATCTGATTGATGTGGAGCAAGCAAGGATGGAAACCTGGCAATATTTGGTTGCAACCCATTCCCATTGTGTCATCTCCAATACCACCCATTCGACCGTATATCCAGTGTATAGCTGCTCATTTGTAGTAAATAGAACAGTTGAAAACAAGTTTGTAACCTACCCACCATGATATTCATGCAGAAGTTGTCACGTTATCAACTGAACTCTCCCAAAGCACAGTGAATAGCTATTTCCTCATCTGATATTTCTTCAATGACTAGTGTCAAATAGTAAAATGTGGGTTCCTAAATGGCATTGAAACATCACCAACAGCTCTTGTAAGCATAATTTATTGTGCATCCACTAATCAGGATGTTGCAAGTTTATTAATACACCATTTTGGTTCTCTGGTGCATTCTCTTTTTTGTAAGTATGAAATACAGAATAAACAAACTTAATAAATGCAGTTTATAAAACTTCTTTATCATCTAGAATCCAGGAATTGACATTGGCGATATTTCTGAAAGAGTAGCTTTGAGAAAGCATCTCAAATGTAAGAATTTCCAGTGGTATCTGGACAATGTGTACCCAGAGATGAGGAGATACAACAATACAGTGGCATATGGAGAGGTAATAACTTATCATAAATATTTCTTTCTGTTTTAAATTAAGGTTTTGTATGAGTGTTTACTCTGTTGCATCATTTACCCATCAAGAGCGGATTATTACAGAAAGAAGTTTCAGACAGTGTGGGCTAAGATTCACCTCATGTTGCATCTGAAATCCTGAGGACAGATCACTTAAAAATTCACAGCAAACTAATAGGGCACTGGACCAGCGGGATTTCAAAGTAACTTTGATTATGAAGGTGAAGTGTGAATGAGAGGTTGGGGTGAAATGATTGATTATTGTTTGGCTAATATGCCTACTTCTTGAAAGTATGCTTGCGGCCAGGTAGGAGTCATGGCATGAACTTTGAGGGAGTCTGTGATCCCTTGCTTCCTCAGATGCCACTACACAATCACATTACTTTCACACAAAGATTGTGCCTTGGCATTGAGCTTCCTTTTGGTTCAATTTTTTCTGCTCATCTTTCTTTTCCTTTTCCTCTTCCCCATTCCTGGACATTGTAACAAAGACTGAAAAATATTCACAATCCAATTTGAATCTTAATTAAAATTGAAAGAGCATTAAGTTGTCTACATTGCTGTTTACTTTTAAGTGTGATCATCCCTTTAAATTTTAGCTGCTAGGCAGGTAATCAATCCAAAAGTCACGACTGTAACTACTGACAAAGCAATTGATGTGTTGCAAGTTTATGGTATTCATGTGCAGTTCGCTCAGTGTGCTTTGAATGTGCTTTACCAGGTTTGTACTAATGATAACATCCATTGATTGTTTTAATTACAAAATGCCATAGCTTTAAATGTGTAATAGTCTTTGATCCAAGCTTTTGTGAATGTGCCACTTACAAAGTCTCAAGTTTCCATCTCTTTCCATTATTTTGTTAATCTCTTAGGTTCGTAACAACAAAGCAAAAGATTTTTGCCTGGATCAGGGCCCACCTGAGAACCACACAGCCATTCTATATCCATGTCACGGGATGTCTCCTCAGGTAGGCATTAATTGTACAAAGTGTCTGTTGACAACATTGTGTCAGACAATGAATTGGAGGCAGAGAGAGTATAAATGTAGGCATGTCGCTAATTGCAAACAAAATCAGTTTATTCACCAAACAGAATCTTTTGAAAGAGCGGATAACAGTAACTACAGCAAATTCTTGCAATAAAAATAAGAATAATTTTGCCAGAAAAATTACAGACAGTGGAAGATAATTACATGTGAATCATATAAACCAAAATCAATCTCAGTCGCATTCAGCAATGCAGTCTCTGGATTTGGTTGACGATGGAATTACCCAATCATCTCCATTCGCCCAGGAATGGCGTTGTCACTCTATGTAGCCTTAGTTCTACCAATCCAATGATAAGTTTGTTGGCTATACTTTGATTCATAATGCTAGCAAAATGCAAATAATTAAGAAATGCAAGAATTAAATCAATCAATTGTAGTCATCTAACAGTTAAAACAAAATATGAGGTTAAATCTGCCATTTTCAAGCAAGAATGAGCTCTTGAAGGGAATTCAGAAACAGGGCTATGGTTTTATTCCAAGTTGTCTCAGCTATGGATCATCTGGATCAATCATTTGGAGACATCCTCCATGTTGAAGAAATCTTAACAAATCCAACTTTCCAAACTGGCACTTCCAGCAAGTGTCTTATTGCTGGAAGCTACAAAGCAAATTGGAAGTGAATTAAAGAATAGCTACAATGCTGAATACCAAGCTATCCAATTAGCATCTGTGGCTGAGGAGAGTGGATTTCTTATTTCTATCAATTACAAGTGAGCTTTGTCTCTTGCACTTAGGGATCATCTCCCTTAAGGCTATGCATACATCCATGCTTCCATGGGAATTGGTAGTGTCTTCTTTAAGTAAATGCTATCTGCAGCATATAATACAAGATCATCCACACCAGCATTACAGATGCTTGATGCCCAGTAAACATTGTTCTTTGAGATGTCCAGCTCACTTAGGTCCAAGGTCTCACAGTTAAGACATATGGTTTCTGTCACCCGAGCCAGCAATAATTGTCCCTGCATCACCCATCCCTGTTACAAAAGTCATCTTTTTTTCATGGGTTCTTATCTGAAATCTGTATCACTAATAAGGTCACCGTCTCTAGGCTAGATCTGAGGGAGAGTTGCAGCAATGGGGTTGATAGACAGGGGCTGGGGTCTGAGAACCAGGGAGGAAAGGTCCTCTTGCTGCACTTGCACTGTTTGTTACCATGGTGCTCCTTGGAAAGCAAGGAACATTGAGAGATAAACATGAAGTGACAAGTTGTTTCATAGCCTTCAGAACAAAGTATGATCTTGAACTTTGGTAACTGGAGATCACCTTTGAGCATTAGGAACTGAATTTTGTGATACAATATATTTCCTAATCAATTAGCAGAAGATATTATGTTTTCTGTATTTCTGCTGATTACTTACTTATCCAACATTTTTGATGTGCTGTTCATAGAGATAAGTGGCTCAGGGATCGTTGGCCCTTGGAAATGTCTTGGTTATGGTTCTAAGATATTTGTTCCATTTTTTAAAAGAAGTTTCTGAAATCCTATTAACTGTCAGTAAGTTTTGCTGAATAGGAATGCTAAAAAGCTCAGAGCCAATATATGCAAGCCTTTCCATCATTGCCTTGGGCTGTGAGTGAAGAATGATTGTAATACCTTATGCACATTTCAGGGAGGTGACGAACATTATCCTACACAGCAAAGGCAAGTTAGGTGCCAAATAACATGCATAGATGTTGCAATGATTCAAGTTAGGATGGTTTGTTCTTCTCTTAACTCAGTGAAATCATTGAAATTTCTTGATGTACTCTGTTGCCTTCCGTGCCTGATGGAACTGGCCCAGACTACTGAGGCACCTTCTTCTACATTGTCTGGGACGTTCATTTGCTTCTCGTTCAAATATTGCTTGTGGCATCCCTATATTTGGACTATTAAAGTCACTGTGGAGGGGTTTTTAAAACGTGGCACAGAACCTGCTGCAGAGATCTTCTGGTTTGAATTTATGATGTTGTTATTCTTTCACTCAGAGGGACCCCTACTGCAGCACCCAGATGAACATTGGCACATCTCTGATTCCTTCCCGCCAACCCGAGGGGAACTCTTGATACATATTGAATTACACCAGAGACCATTGATATTATTAATATGAATCTGGTCTGAAGCTTAGTCCAGACATAAGTCCATCAAGAAAAATCTAGTCACTCAAGAATTATTTCTGACTTTCCAGTAAATGGAGTGTCTTCATTTTCTCATGATAGGTTATCAGTATAAAATGCAAATTAAGCACTGACACTCTAAGTATGTGCCTGTACGTGTTTAAAATAGCATAATGATGTTCACAGCTTCCTTCGCTACATCTCCAGGCTATTTTTTAGAAGTGAGCAGCCAAGAATAACTAAAATTCCATTGCTGGAATAGGACAGTAAAAGGCTACCAATACCAATTAAAACCATTAAGTAAATACCCCATGAGTTAATTTAAAATTAAATGAATATCAGTTAACATGCAGTGTAATTGGTACATCAGAGATGTTTGCAATTGCAATTTGTTTTGTGACTCCCTAATTATTTTCTCCTCCTTTGCATTAAACAATTACTCGCGTCAATTTTTCAATATAAACTTTAGCAAAGGAGGACTTCCAAACATGTCTTCTGTCCTGTTTGACTTACCCCCTCTTGTGAAAGTATTCCTATTTTCCTACTATGTCTCAAACCTCTTCTAACATTCACTTTTTAATGAATATTCAAATTTTTTGAATCTTCTAATGGACCTAAGACTCACGTGTTGGCCCTGCAGGACTATTCTTGTTGCACTAAAGTTGTCACCCTATATCCAATGCGTCATCAATGTGTGTGTGCACATGTGACCTGAATCGTACCAAATGCCAATTGGAAGCCTGTTTCCATGTACAAAATGAACACCCCTGGGATTATGCCACAAAGGGACTGGCCATAATTAACGTGCTGATTTGGCACCATCATTGCCAAATTGGAACTAAATAATACAGCCAACTCCATGTGTTAGCCAACCTCTTGCAAAAGTTCAGCAAAAAGGATGCCACCCCAGCACTGTGTAAAGTATCATAAATTACTTATTAGTTTGTTGCTGATGGATTTCTACCCACTGTTGCATCACTTCAACCAGAATTTGATGACTTTGGACGTTTTTTTTAAAGTTGCTTCATTATACAGGGAATAGTGCATATAGTACAAGGAATAATAGAACTGATGGAGTTTATCAGAGAGTTAAAAATGACAGATGCTGGAGATAAAATGCTGAAGCACTAAACATGTCAGGCAGCATCTGCAGAGAGAGAAACAGAGTTAGCATTTCAAAGTGAAGACCTTTCAGAACTGATGAACGGACCTGAAACATTAACTCTGTTCCTGTCTTCAGAGATGATGCCTGACCTGAGGTTTCCGACATTTCCTGTTTTTATTTCTGAAGAAATTTATATTGAGTTTAAAATCTCCTCCATAACCAAATGCTGGTTGCTTCACTGGTCATTACCCTTGGAGTGACATTCGGCAGGCAGAATGAGCAGCGGGTGCTCAGCGCAGGAAAAGCTGCTTGAAGAGGGAGGGAGGAGGAGCAAGGAGGTCAAGGCTTTCAGTGGGAGGCCGTGTCCATTCAGAGGCACTTATCCTATCAACACCTCTGCAATAAAAACGTAAGAGGATTTTGCCCTTAAAAAAGGATGTCCTCAATGAAATGTGTTGCATATTTCTGCTGCAACTCCAAATGCGGTCCCTTGGGAGCATGTTTTGCCAGTGGCTGTTAACATTGCAATGGTCATGAACTTCGAGACAATAGGCTTTATATGGGTAGGAGCCAAAGATGCATATCATAGTTTACCACTGAATGGTAAATCTTAATAAATTCCTGATAAATTTACTTTGATTTATACCACTAAACCAAGTAAATCCAAGTTGTACTTTCCACAGGATCATCACATTCATCCTGTAATGAGTGTTCAAATCTGACCATCATTTGGTATCATTTCTGCTACTGCTCTCCTATAAAATCACAGACCAGCATGTCAAGTAGAACTGCTGCAATCTTTGTGAATTGCCTGAAAAGGAGCATGAGAGACTTGGTTCTTTGTGAAAATATTTGATTCTTGCAGTTCTTTCATTTGGAAAGGTTATTTTTCTTGATATTGAACATAGAACAGTACAGCACAGAACAGGCCCTTCGGCC
The DNA here is from genome assembly GCF_009764475.1 of Pristis pectinata. Taxonomy (NCBI): domain Eukaryota; kingdom Metazoa; phylum Chordata; class Chondrichthyes; order Rhinopristiformes; family Pristidae; genus Pristis; species Pristis pectinata. The sequence continues at coordinate 23,948,898 of NC_067425.1, forward strand.
CACAATGTTGTGCTGACATAGCTATTCCCTCCTACCTACAGAATGCCCATATCCCTCTATTTTCCTCTCATTCATGTGCCCATCCAAGCCCTTCTTGAAAGCCCCCAATGTGTTTGCCTCCACAGCCCTATCAGGCAAAACATTCTAGGCATCCACCACTCTCTCAGTAAAAAAACATACCACTCATGTCTGTTCTGAACCTACCCCCTCTCACCTTAAATGCATGCCCTGATATATGATGGGGAAGATAGTTTCAGTTCTTACCAGATTTATTAATGCAAGCAAAGTCTCAAGTTTCCTGCCATCATGATGCTTCTCAAGCCTTAGCTACGTAGTGAGACAGCACTGAAATAATAAAGGTTCACTTCAGTGTATTTGATTATCCTCGATTGGAATGCTGTACATACGTTATTCTTAACTTCTTTACCTCTGAACTGAGAAAGCATACGCAGAAAGACTGATGAGTCTGGGTAGAGAGCTATGACATGATAAGCAAAAGATGGAAATGTTAGCACTTGTGGGGGAAACCAAAATTAGGGGCCAGAAGTCCATGGTAAACCTTAATAAATTCAGTATGAATTCAGAAGCATCTTTTCCAAGTAGACTGCTTCTATAGTTGAGGGACAATAGCATTGATACATTTAATAGGAAGGCAGATAATCTTAAGAGAAAAAGGAACCAGGTGATCAGGTGAGCTGAGAAAAGGTGGGATGAGGTGAATGTGAGACAGGAACACTGCCTTAAGCCTATTGCTTTGCTGTACAGTCCGCATAATTCTATGTAAAATAATAATTTTTTTGACTGACCTCAGAGAAATAAGTAGAAGCAAAGCTCACCTCTATTTGGTTAAATTTATAGAAAATGTATTACTTTCTGAGCAGTTCTGTTTTTGTTGAGATTTAATAACTCTGGTCTTCATCAAATAGATTCACCTTAGGGACTGTTGTAATTGGCTGGTAATACAATGGAGCAATAGATGTTTGTTGTAATCTTGTTCCTCCTTCCCAAGAGGGATATCCTCTTAATCAGATCCAGGTACGAGAAAGAAATTGGCCATTTTGCAGGAACAATTTAAAATAAACATAAAATAATTGAGAACTGATGTCAAAGATGTTCTTGGCAAGACAATTAGACCAGAGGCTGGAGGCTTTTCCTGCTCTCTCTTGCATTTTTCATATTTTGTTCCTTTATTCTATCTTTATCAGCACATAAATTAAATAGGCTTTCTCTGTCTACTTTGAGCATCCTTGGGCTTTTGGGATTGGAAATAAAATCAGAGGTCTGCAAACCCAGGTTAAGAGGAAGATGCTGGTCCTTGAGGAAGAAGCTTGCATTTATATGACACCTCTGTTATCATGTACAAAATGAGGCCATCAATTTGTGCATAACAATCTTACAAATATCAATGTGACGGTGGCCAGATCAGTTTCAGTGATATTGGTTATGGAATAAGTGCTGGTCTAGATATGGGGAAGAATTTCCTTCATCTTCTTCAAAGTAGTCCCATGCGATCCTTTATATCCCTCGGGCAGGGACAAGGGGGGCACACACTGGTCTCCGTTTAACATTGCATCAGAAATTTGATACCTCAGCATTACATTAAAATTTCAATCTGGATTATCTACTCAAAGCTTTGAGTCCATGAGCTGCTGATTCATAGGCAAGAATTTCACTGCTGAAGGACAGGTGACACTGCAGCAGAAAGGAACCAGCACAGTCATAGGATCAGGTTCGGATTATTTCAGCAAAGAACTGGATTAGTCAGTGAGAACTGAATGCAGGTCACAGTGTTGGTGGTTGGATTATACTTCCTGAGATGCTGCCATTGGTGAGTACCTACCTAAAAACAGGGTGGAACATTTAAATCGAATGCAAGTGACATTGAACCCACATTACAGTGCCATCAGTGAAATTTTCCTGGCACAACAATTTGTGCTGCTCCCTCACAGCATTAGTGACCCTGGTTTGACCTTGACCTCTGGTGCTATGTGGAATTTGCACACAACCACACCCCACATCCGCCCCCCCCCCCCCCTCCGGTACTCTGGTTTCCTCCTACATCCCAGCAAGCTGGTTGGTATGTTAATTGGTCACTGTAAATCACCCTGGTGGAGGTGGTGGTAGGAGAGAGAATGTGTTGTATGGCAAGAAGTTGGGGTGGGGGGTGGGGGGGGGGAATGGAATTAATGGGATTGCCCTGAGAGCTAGCATGAACTTTTGGATCAAATGGCTTCCTTCTATGTTCTGAGAAAAATGAGGAAATCAGACAAGAAAGGGAAGCAAGAATTGGATTATCACTCCCTCTGATTTGTGATATTGCACACTTCAGCCAGCATATTTTAAAAAAGCTGACCCTGATATGCCTGCATAATCAATCAATATCGACATGGGTATCTACAGCAATCCCTCTTGCCTGTTGTTGCTGTATCTCCAATAGAGTTGCCAACTGTCCCATATTAAATGGGACTCCTGTAAACTTTGCTGATCCCGGCACCCATCCTACAGAAGTCAGGTCCCAAGATTGGAAAGACACAAGGCTAGGAGTGATCCTCCCAGTGGGGATTTTGAGAACCATTGCAAGTTACACCCTTCCCCACAACAGGGACCGCCTACAAGAAGATCTGCCCACAATATCTTTGTGGCGGCAGTGAAATGTCAATCTTTGATAGTCTTCAAAGATAGGGTTAGCTTAGTCAGGTCGCAGAAGCTGTCAAAGATTGGCACTTAATTGCTGTTGGTGAAGGGGGGGCTTCGGGAGTTGAGGGATGGAGGGACAGGAGGGAGAAGGGAGAGGAAAAGCAGGGTAGATGGCAAGGAGCACGAGGAGATGAGAGCAGATGGAGTATAGAGTGAGGAGAGGAGTGGGGGATGGGAAATGGAGGGAGGAGGAACAGAACTGGCAAGAGTCCCAAATTATTTAAATATTTTAAAATGGAAAAATGCCATGTTATATTATTATGGTTACCCTGGTTATCTTGTCATTTTCCCAAAGGGGCACCTGGGCTTCAAAGGTCGAGTCACAGGCCAGTCCCTGGTTACATAAATCCAGTGAATATTTGTCCCAGAGTCTCCTGGCAGACACGTTGCTCCTCGAAGTTCCAGTCTGTGCTGAGGACTATCAGCTTGCTGCCGACCTGTAAAATAAATTGCAACTAACTTTGGATTGATATTCCTAGCAGGAGGTTCCAGGAAACTTTCTCAGTAAGGCAAAACAAGCCCTGAGGTCAACAAACTCTTCAAAAACACACCCTGCCCAGAACAAGCCCTGCCCATAAAAAGCCCTACCAATATCTCTTAGTTAACAAGTAAAGTATTGGTTTGGTATTTGGTATTGGTTTATTATTGTCACTTGTACCGAGGTACAGTGAAAAGCTTGTCTTACAAACCAATCGTACAGGTCAGTTCATTACACAGTGCAGTTACATTGAGTTAGTACAAAGTGTATTGATGCAGTACAGGTAAAAACAGTAACAGTACAAAGTAAAGTGTCACAGCTACAGAGAAAGTGCAGTTCAGTAAGGTGCAAGGTCACAACAAGGTAGATCATGAGGTCGTAGTCCAACTTATTGTATAAGGGAACCATTCAATAGTCTTATCACAGTGGGGTAGAAGCTGTCCTTAAGTCTGGTGGTACATGCCCTCAGGTACCTGTATCTTCTACCCGATGGAAGAGGAGAGAAGAGAGAATGTCCCGGGTCGGTGGGGTCTTTGATTATGCTGGCTGTTACACCAAGACAATGAGAGGTAAAGACAGAGTCCAAGGAGGGGAGGCTGGTGTCTGTAATGTGCTGGGCTGTGTCCACACATCTCTGCAGCTTCTTGCGGTCCCGGGCAGAGCAGTTGCCATACCAAGCCATGATACATCCAGATAGGATGCTTTCTATGGTGCATCGGTAAAAGTTGGTGAGAGTCAAAGGGGACAGACCAAATTTCTTTAGCCTCCTGAGGAAGTAGAGGCACTGGTCAGCTTTCTTGGCCTGGCATCTACGTAATCTGACCAGCACAGGCTGTTGGTGATGTTCACACCCAGGAACTTGAAGCTCTCAACCCTCTCGACCTTAGCACCATTGACATAGACAGGTGCATGTACACCGCCCCCTTTCCTGAAGTCAACGACCAGCTCTTTTGTTTTGTTGACATTGAGGGAAAGGTTGTTGTCATGACACCATTCCACTAAGCTCTCTATCTCCTTCCTGTACTCCGACTCATCGCTGTTTGAGATACGGCCTACAACGGTGGTGTCATCTGCAAACTTGTAGATGGAGTTAGAGCAGAATCTGGCCACACAGTCATGGGTGTATAGGGAGTAGGGTAGAGGGCTGAGGACACAGCCTTGTGGGGCACCAGTGTTGAGAATAATCGTGCCGGAGGTATTGCTGCCTATCCTCACTGATTGCGGTCTGTTAGAAAGTCAAGGATCCAGTTACTGATGGAGGTGTTGAGTCCTAGGTCTCGGAGTTTGGTGACAAGGTGCTGGTATGTCTGCTCTATATCCTGTTCTTGTCCTCTTTCCCACCCCACTGTTCCCATTTCTCTTTGCAAAGATTTTACAGGAATCTCAACCTCTGCTCTGCTCCTTTTTATCTTTACAAACCAATTATAATCTTGAAAATATCAGCTTAAACCCTTCACACTTTTCTCTGTCACATTATTAATATTTTGGACCCTTTCTATGTCACTTTAATCTCTGACTTGGTAAAATTTGAGTGAATTGTGGAGCAAAGCACCTATTTATAAGCTAACTAGGGTTCTTTTGATCTAAAGAATGTTTTTGGACTTGAGGTTTCAAATAGCCATTTGCATCCTTGCCTCTAATCGGCAATTAATCAACTTATTTTTTGATTGCCTGGAGCTACTATGAATTTAATCCTTGCTGTGCAGGGAGGCAATCAAAAACTATCATAGAATGAACTTATTAGCATTTTATTATTTATCTTTATTTTTAATGCACTAATTTATCTCTTGGATCAAGTTTTCTTGAAGCGGTTTCCAGTTGTTACATGTACATTTAATACTAATGCTAATCTCTCAAATTCCACCCTACTGTGCTCAAATCTGAAGATTTGGTTTCCTTCATAATTTAAGGATTGTATTATATTGTGGAGCTATCACAAGTGGTGTTTGTTCTCTGGAATGATGTGAATCCAACTGGTGGCTCCCTGGCATTAACCCAGCCTTAGTCAATGCAAGACATTTCAATACTTATACAATTGAGAAAGCTGATTTTTCCCATCTGCCCTTGGAAAGCTGGAACTTGGTGATAATGTCAATATTAAATGCACATGTCTCGTTCTGGATGTGCTCTGGAATGATACAGACCTTATATTTTGCTCTTTGGCAGATGCTTTGGGACATTTTAGGAATTTCTTCCATGGGTGATGGAACACTTAATTAACTTGTTGTATCTCAATTACAGATAAGGCAACCAGGCAGAAACCACAATCAGAATCACCTCATCATTTATGTCAGGCTCTGACAAATGAGCATAGCAAAGTGATTACAACTTAGCTAAGACTCCCATGAGCTTCTTAACAGCTTGATTAGTGAAGGAAGTATTACCTTCTTCTGAGTCAAGCTACAGGGCCATACATAATCTGAACACGTTCTCAGTTCCTTGCCGAACAATGAACAATTTCACTTCCAAGACCTCAACCTTGGCTCAGTTGTCACCAGTCTTGCTTTGAAGTCCAAATGTGGTGGGTTTGGTGCAGCACCAGGGGAATCTTGCAAATATTCAAAGTGGCATCTGTTGGATAAGATGTTAAAATGAAAATCTCAGATTGATAGGAAAGATCTCATCATAGTATTGAATAAAATAGAGGAATTCTCCCTATCAACATTTATCTATCAATTATTATTGTTAATAATAACAATATTATTATTTCATAATAATATTTTGATAACTCAGCTAATTAATAATTTCAATATTATCTGAAATATTCAGTATATCTACCAATATCACTGAAGCAGATTACCTGTTTGTTGCTGTGTTGGGAGCTTGCTATGCACAAATTAGCCACAGCATTTCCAACTTTATAACTCAGACCACAGTTTAAAAGTAGTTAATTGACTGTACAGCAGCTTGGGCTTAGGGTTTTGAAAGGCATTATAACATCAGATAGTCAACAAAATTGGTGCAGTGACATTGCAAGTGCCCTGTTACGTGCAGAGGGCTTTAAGGGAGGACTCAGAATTTCTTCTGCGACCACATAAGCTGGAACAAACCTAGAACCAGAATTAGCCAAATTCCTAATTCCTTTTTGCGAACAAATACAAATTTTTTTAGATTGAGCAGTGAGAGACCAGCAAGGAGATATTTACCACACAGATACATGTTGTGCTCTTTTCATTGCAATATAACTATCTTCATGTAACTCCCATCCACCACGCCCTTTCCATCTTCAGCTCCTTCCACCACCAGCATCAATGATCTAGGTATAGTTGGGTTTCTGTGGCTTTTCATTGAAGCATCAAAGTGATGCTGTTGGTGAATGGGATCAACTCTCCTTGAATAAGTCTTGCTGGACAAGACTAAAGCAAAGCTTCCAATGACTTAGCAGCAAGCAATGTGCCCCAACACAGCAGAGGAAATATGTTGAAGAAATAGGCAATAGCATGGCAATGTAAGGGATATGGAGGCTGTCTGTCCCAGTTCATCTTCCATGTACTCCAGTAACTCCAATAAAAGAGTAGAAAGACAAGTATTTGTCACAGCAGTATAATCATCTAGTTTTGTTGAAGAAAGTAGCCTGTTTTCCCCGGAAGCCTAAACCTACATTCCCTTCTTCCACTCAAGCATCACATAGACAAAGCAGTAGAATATTGATTAAAAGATTCTCATTGTGCATTGTCACCGGGAGTAGAAAATTGGACTACCTAGGAAGCACTTATAGGAAGCACTTATTTTTCATCAATAGTCATTCAAGATTGACGTTTAATGCGGCATAATGTAATACAAAGCTAGCTTCTCATTATACATCAGCATTTCCTCCTAGTGTGTGTTCTGGAAGCCAAGGTTAACATAATAAAAAAGAAGCTGGTATAGTACCTTAGTAACTACAATACCCAGCCAGTTCTCCAGAGATCTGGGTTAATGATCTGGTGACGTGATTTAAAATCCTACCAAGGCAGTTGAAGAACTCAAATCTAGTTCTGATGAAGGGTTTTCAACCTGAAATATTAATTCTGTTTCTTTCTCCACAGATGCTGCCTGACCTGCTGAGCATTTCCATCATTTTCTGTTTTTATTTCAGCATTACAGCATCTGCAGTTTTATTGATTTCCTTAAAGTTCACTTCAATCTGGCATAAAAACGTAGTGTTGCTATTAGTCTTCATTAAAACTACTGGACTGTTTTAAAAACTTATCTGGTTCTCTAAGCCCTTGCGGCAAGGAAATCAACCTGCATGTGACTCCAGACCCAGAGCTTTGTATTTGATGCATAACTTTCTTTTGCAACGGTCTGTCAAACCACTCAGATTGAGAGCACAATTAGCAATGGGCAATAATTCCTAGTCTTGCCAGAGATGGCCATTAATAAACATTAGTTGACACCTACTAGTTTGTGGAATCTTTTTGTACATGTGAGAATGCAGGAATTTTTCCCAGAGCTTCAACTCTCACCATTCGGAAACTGATAGTTCCCCAATGTAGAAATAAAATTAAAGCAGGAGCCACACTCTCAGAAACCATGATCGACCATAACACTATTGTTTTAATGTTAATTAAAGGGACATCTAGTCAGCATTTGAATGGCTATTACAAAAAGCAACGTGTGGAATGTGTGGCTGGGGAAGGAGTGAATTTTTTAAGTGAAATATTTAAGTTTGTTTTGAGCACAAGGTTAAAAATTCATAAATATGAGATAGAAATTAACTCACCACAGGCCCATCCAGGGTCAAGGGTCAGGTGACAAATCTCACAGGAGGTTCATTGACTATTTAATTGTACCAGTGAGGCCACTTGCCTTCATCTTATCAGCATCTGTTTTTAGCCATAATCAGCTCTGCTGGGGCCACAAGGAGCAGAAATGCTTCCTCCTGCATCAATCAACTATCCACTAAACCTTACCTTCTCCACAATCTGTTTGTTCCACAACTTCGGTCTTCCCAATTCCATCTGTTCCCTCCAACCCTCTCCCCTTCCCCGCCCCACCACAATCAGCTGCCCTGAGAAGTGGACTTTGTTTTTTTTTGCTTCTAATTGTATTCTTTCTTGTAAAAATTGTGTTTAATTTATGTTTTTCTTGCGAATGCTGCTTATATGATGCTCTGTGCCTGTGATGCTGCTGCAAGTTTTCATTGCACCTGTGCATATCTGTACTTGTGCATATAATAAACTCGACTTTGACTTTGATCCTATCTCTATCAAATATTTTCTCACTGTAAATGCTCCCCACCAGCCCCTACAGTGAGAAACCAACCTCCCCACCACTGACAGTCATCAGTCCCCTGCCTTGCAAGCTCTCCCACCCCAACCCCAATCAACTTTCCTTGCACTCAGCTGGGCTATGGCTTTTCTGCGCTGGGGTTCTCTGCAGCCTGACAGACTCTTTGCAAATCAGGCTGGCTGCAGGCAGGAAACCTGCATAAAAAAACCACAGGATGTTCCAAGAAAGCATTTTTTCAGGTTTCCTGACTCAAGGCTAGCTGGCACAATCCCTTCTTGCCTCTCTGCTGATATCTATCCTAAAATATAACTCTACATCAATGAGACTTTCAACATGGAAGTGATCAATAACAGCACTTCATTACCATCAATAATTTATCTTAAATATGGGATGTTAAAATTTACTGATGGCATTGTTACTCCAGCATTGTCTTCCTGATTTCCAAATAATTCTAGAGCAAGTTGGACTTTGAAGCTGGATATGTTGTCTTTGTGAATGGCTGGGATCAGTTTAATTAACTTCCAATTTGGCTATATGTTGTAGTGTTCTGTAATAGTGCAGAGATCTTACTAAGAGAGGGAATACCAATAATTGCTTCATCAGCTTCACCACAAGAGTACGCTGTTGTACGGAGAAGGCTATCTAGTTGTTGGCTGAAGGACTTAAATGCAGAACGTCACTCAGATCTATAATAAATTAGAAAAGGATACCTTTGTTACTTACCCACAAGAAGCAGTAGCAATACATTGTGCTGTGGTTGAAATCTACTGACTAGGAAGGTGTAACAAAAATATTTTAAACTTCGTTCCTTGTTCTTTCCTGATTCAGCAGCAAGAGATATTTGCAAACAAAGGAGGCACTGTACATGTGTTAAAGGTTATAGAAACTACTTTATTAGAGTTACATGAAGAATAAAATACAGAAAGGAAGAAGAATACTTAAAATACAGAAGGATGCAAAGTAATACTTATCAACCAATCAATGAACTGATCTATATAATGCCAGAGGGAACCTCAGGTGTCTGACACCTTTCACACAGCATTCTGTCTGTGTCTTAGCTCCGGTCTCAACCCAGCCTAAGGAAAGGTCCCAATCTGCACAAAGAAAGTGCCCCCTTTTATACCCCTCAAAAACTTTCCTACTCCTGTTCTGGGAGTTAAGAGGTGGCTGATGAGGCCAATGTGAGACCCGTAGAGGGCAGACAGTGCTTGCTGGGGCAGGTGGGTGGGTAGTTTAAGAGGTGATGTGCACTTTCTGCCGTTTATGCTGGGCTTCCGTGGGCTCTTGATGAATGGAGCCAAGGTTCCTAGCACCAGTCTGAATGCTCCTTCTCCGTTTTGAGTGCCATTGGCTTGAGATTCCTGTAGGTCGGTGAGGATGTTGCACTTTTCCAAGGAGGCTTTGAGAACACTTAGAACCATTTCCTCTGACCACTTGGTAATCTCTTACAGTAACAAAGCATGTTTTGGAAGTCTGGTGTCAGGCAAGTGAACAATGTGGTCTATCTAATGGAGCCAACTGAGTGTAATCAGGGCTCTGATGCTGATGCTGCTTTGCTTCTTCCTCCAGTAGATTTGGAGGATTTTGCGGAGACAGAATTGATGGGAGAGACAGTGGCATAGTTGGTAGAGCTGTTGCCTCACAGCTCCAGCAACCTGGGTTCAATTCTGACCTCTGGTGCTGTCTGTGTGGAGTTTGCACACTCTCCCCGTGCCACATGGACTTCCCCAGGATGCTCAGCTTTCTCCCACATTCCAAAGACATGTGAGTCGATCGGTTAATTGGCCACTGTAAATTGCTCCTAGTGTGTGTAAGTGAGTGGTTGAATCTGGGGGAAGTTGATGGGAATGGAGGTTAATGTGAGTTGGTGCCTCGTGGTCAGTCAGTGGCTCAAAGGATCTGTTTCCGTGCTGTATAATTCCATGACTTTGTAACTTTGTAGCAGTGGTGGTGTCTCTCCAGTACCTTGAGATACCTGCATAAGGAGAGCCTGTGGAGCATCCTCCTCACATTCAGCTGTGATGTATATATAGTATCATTCACAATCTCAATATCTAAAGGTAATTTGCAGTCAATTTAGTACTTCTCAAGTGTAAACATGTAATTGTAATATAGGAAACAAAAACTCTGCAGGTTGTTAGATTGTACCTCGAGCACTGTGATCCAATGTTGTGCCACACCATCAAAATGGTTCCTTAACTCAGAGGAGAACAACAAGAAGGTTTCCTCACTTGAAGGTTTGAGGATGCATTTCGTCTGTGAGCAGAGGTGATATGCCTGTATTGCCTACAATTAAGAAGACTGAGAGGCAATTACGTAGCAAAAAAAAATTACAAATTAAAGGCACAATTCCTAAAGAATCTTATTGACTTGTTGCAACACAGAAGGAGGCCATGTACCCATCAGGTACATGTCAGCTCCCAGCAGAACAATTGCATCCGTCTTTTATCCCCTCTTCCATTTCCCTGTAACTTATTCTCTCCCCCATGCCCAGCCAGCCAGCTCCCCTTTGATTCTCTTGCAATTTACCTACATCAGGGATAATTTACAGTAGCCAGTTAGGCGACTAGAATATCTTTGTATGTAAGAAGAGACTGAAGCATTGGCAGAAATGGTCAAGGGGAGAATTTGCAAACTCCACATAGACAGGATCAAACCCCAGTCACCAGGAGCCATCAGCAATAACCACTGCACCACTATGCCAACCCTCACTACATTATAGTGAAAATTCTTGAATCGGATGCTCATAGTTTGAAGAGCACCAGTAACGTGTCTGTCAAAACATTCACAGGGAGAATCTTTGGAACCCATTGTACATATTTTACAAATATCATAAAGGTTTCAAAGAAGAACAATAGTTTTACATTTTGTGTTTCAAGTAATGTACATATACAACATCAAATGAAACATATTTATCAGGTAACAGTTCTTGAAGTAATGAATGGAAAGAGAGAAATTGTTTCCATTTCCCGCAGCGGAACACACTCCACTGGTGCCCTCTAATGTCAAATCAGGTACACTGCAGATGGATTCTGAAAGTGACTGTGTGGTTTTGAAAGGTTAACTGAACACTGTTTACAATATTCCTGTTGTTAAGTACGGCATTGAAATGTATTATTTTCAGTTAGTTTGGAATTTTAACTTGTTCAGCTGTAATATTAAAGAAAAGCATGTTATGGACCCACTCCAAAAATGCAGAAAAGCTATCTTTGTTGGCAGCAGCTACCAGGAGGGATCAGACAGTTGTGATGGAGAGAAGTTTGTCAGTTAATAACTTGCACTGATTATTTTTATCCTGGGTGACAGTGAGTTACAATCCCATACCTTCAATACTACTGTTTTTTTAAAATCTTTTCATGGAAGTCAACTTTGGGGATTCAAATGATTTTCTATTCAATTGTTAGTGCAGACTTCTGGGACCACCCACCTCCTCTCTTCCCCCCTCCCCCTCATTCCCCCAGATCAAAGACTGTGAAGTACCTAGAAGGGAGAATTTGAGTCTCAGAAATGAGGGCACAACTCTCAATGCTTGACAGCTTGAGGGCAGAGTCTTTCAGCTCAGAGACCAAGGATTAGCTGTACTCAGAATGGAAATCAGCAGATGGAGTGGGTGTGAATTTTACCACCAGCAGCTGATGAACTACCACTGTTTAAAAGGTCTGAAAAATTCGGCAAAGTAAACCTAGTGAGTGATCTTTTGTTAGGCCGTGCTCAAAAAGGAAATAAAATATCTTATCAAATAGTGTAGGAGAAAATATAACCCACTGCAACAAAAAAGTGATCATCTATCTTTAAGCTTCTTCAAAAACAGTTTGTTCTGAAGTCTGTATTGGTAAGGTTATCCCATCTGTAAATTGATTGCACCACCTGTTTGTGTTGAAGTTAGCTGATATTTGGTTTTGGTCTCATCTGAACAGGAGCAGCAATCTGCAGGCCTGAGTGACCATGCCAATGCAACCTGTTGGTCAAGGCTGGTCAGACTCTGTTTAGCTGCAACATAAAGCAAGCCTAAAGGTAGATTCCTCAGTTAGAGATGAAGCTGAGTGGAGTAGCCTAGTTGGCAGCAGAACTCAAGATTAAAAGGCTCTTGTTTGCTGCTTACAATGTGGCCTCCATCTGTCCCTTTAAGAGGTTGGTTTCTCCTCTCAAGACCGGGAATAATTACATAGAAACTGCACCCATTTGTACCTGGCTCTTGCATTGGGAGGTCTTACAACCACTGGACAATGCTGATTTCTATTATACAAAAGCTTCAAGCTTGCTTCAAATGAGCTCACCCAGCTACAGGCCTGCATCAGTCCATTGTCAGTGAGGCTTTCACGCCTGCCCAAACCATTGCAAGTGTGATTAATCGACACACATGTAGAAAGGAAAAGCATCTTCAGTGTCTGACTGTGGTCCTCAGTGAAAGACAACGCAACACAATGATTCATTGGCCAAACAACAAACATGGAGGAGGTATCATCGTAACATACTCTGCCAAACCTGAAGCAATCATCTGACTCAAATGTAAATTTGTAGTTGTTGTAATATCAGCAAATGAATGAAGAAGAAGTAGGACCTTGGGCGCCAGGAAGACTGTCGAGAGACTCACCTGCTGTCGACCCATTTCACGGGCACAAAACAGATGGTCGTGAATTAAATTTATTCCTCACATTTTTTAAAGCATGGACGAGCAAACTGTGATCAATGATCTTCACCGTTCGCATCCATCTTGTGGCATCTTATAAACTGGAAATCAGAGACCGGCAGAAATTATTTTTTATCCTCCTTCTCCCCCAAACTTTTGATGAGATCTCATTGCTCGAATCCTGGGCCCTCTGACACATTTTGCCAGGGATGTTAGTAACTCGAGAATCCTGCAGTGAATACTGGTACTCAAGTCAACACCGGCTTGTTCAACCAGGCTTGATCTTCCCCTCAGTCCTTGTGTGACATTCCAACAAAGGTCATTGGAGAGCAATCAGTAGATAGAGCAAACTTTATTCTTTTGCTGTTCTAGCAGCTTAAATAGAGCTCAGTGGCAGTACGCTGGCCCTGTTGGATCAGCCAATTCCACAGATCTTCCTGTTGAGACTAACCGACCACCAAAGTTGACATATTGAGCTTTGGAGAGATTTATGTCTTATGCCTTTATTCAAAAAGAAATGGAAGTTGCGTCAAAATGATTTAAAAGACTTCTAGTGAATGTACGAGAGAGGTGCAGAAAACGGTTCCTGGGGTGAGGGATTTCAGCTGTAAGGATCGACTGGAGAAGGTGAGGTTGTTCACCTTGCCCAAAGTAGATCTGCTAGATATGTACAAAGTCATGGTTGGTTTGGAAGCACTATACAGTATAGAGAGAAGATGTTTCCAATAATATATGCTACAAAGACACCAGTTTAAAATTTTGGGCCAAAGAATAATTAGGATCTGAAATTCACTGCCCATAGAGGTGATAGAAACATATAGTGATTGAGGTGATTGAAACATTAATCAGGGAATAGGATGGGCACAGATGAGAGAATATTTTGCAGGTCTGTGGGGAAAAGAGGAGGGGAAAGGGACTGAGGTGATTGCTCTTCTAGTAACTGGTGTATATTTGATAGGCCAAGTGGCCTCCTTCTATGCTGAAATAGCTGTATAATTCCATGATTCATGGCATGTTGCTAATAAACAGTAGTAATATTGAAATGTCATTTTACAACCCCAATAACATCTTTTGCATGCTTCTCTTTTTCAGCTGGTCAGGTATACAAAAGAAAGATATATAAATCTTGGATCCCTGGGGTCTATTGTTCAATTGCCTGATACACAATGCCTGGTGGACAACAAGAAAAGTCGATATCCTCAGCTTCTAGATTGTGAGAAAGTGAGAAATGTTTACCAGAAGTCTTGGCGTTTTGTCCAGGTTAGTGATAAGGACGAAGCCCCACTGATGCTGAGATTTTCTCTCTCATTTACTGAAGCCTTTCACAACAGGGAACGTCACAACCAGCACCTTAGCATTTATATTCCTTCAGAAGAGCCATTAGTACCACACAGGCCAATCTTCTAAATGCCTGCTTCTAAACATGTCCCAAACCTGGAGTTAGATATCAGGAAATCATGGACAATACCCATAGTGTCTGTAAATGGGACCACATGTGATTTTTTTGTCTGAATTCTCAATTCAACAGACTTCATCCCAAAAATGTCCATTTAGAAATTGGTCTTTAATCATTAACCTGCTATAAAGGTCGTACTCCACAGTCTCTTGCTAAGATATCTCTTTTAAATTTATCCCGATTTTATCTTCTAATAAAATGGAAAACAGAACATATTTAGAATGAGAAACAGGCAAGCTGTGAAAACAAAATAGCAATAGAAGCTAGATATTGGGAAATTGATGGCAAAATAAATGAATATGTCAGGCTAAGGATTACACACATAGATGCCTGAAGAATTCAAAGTATTTATGTGATTAGTCACAGAATATGCCTTTTGAAACCTTGTTGGACATTATTAATTCATGGACCTACAGTTGATATTTTCTTGAACTCAGTATCATTCATTGCTCATGGAAGTGGTCCTTGAGTCCTCAGGTATATCTGGAGTGAACCTTAACTTCCCAATATCAAGTCAAGCAATAGAGGTGTGATCAAAGATACTAAAGTTATACCCCGTTTGAATATATAGAATTCTCCATTCTCTCATACTTGCAGTCACATGTATTTACTAAAGTAATAGAAGCCAAATTTAACTAATCAACCTGTTAATTTTACATGAAACGTATGACTGAACAAAATAAACTTGTTTCCGTTAGATACTTCCTACTTCTTCTGTGGCAGGTGAAGTGAGTAACATATGTGATTTTACCACTTTCTAGGTAGAGCCAACCTGCAGACTAACTGTCCCGAGACTGCCTGATCTACAGCTCTTGAATTTAAGTCACCCTAATTCATTTCAGCTGCCCCAATCTCCATAACTGAGTAGAGGGTAAGATTCCACTCTGGCTCTAGTTGCTTCAGTCAGCCTTCTCCTGAGAGAAGGAGAGAGAGGGAGAGAGACCATCCCCTGACCTGTCCACAGAAATCATAAAGATTGGTCTGCCTTGTTGTCAATCAAAACTTGAAGGAAACACTCCCATACTAATATGCAATTTCACTTCTACTGACTGTGTGCTTGTTTACTCCTACCCTAACAAGGCAGCCCTATTGAATAAAACTCCTTTTTATCATCAGGATGCGGACAGCGGAGGTATTTGTTTGTGATCCCTGAAAGATGATGCCAGCCTAAATTGTTTACAATAGTTGGCCTGTCATAAAAGACGTTAACTCATTGAATGCTGAATCCAACTTTGTAATGTCCTGTTGTCCTCATTGTGTCCTTTTGAACTCCCACACATTGTCAGATACAGCACAAAATAATTTCGAAGTGAAGATTACAGGAAGATATTCAGTTAGCAAGCCCTGTCCGTGAGATTTATCTCAGAAAGAACTTTGTTTACATGAACTGTCGGGCCTTCCCCAACTTCAGGTTGCTCCTTGATTTCCAGAAATCAGTGACCCACTTAACATTTATTTTGGATATTAAAATTAATCAAGTTTGCTACTAAATTCTCCAAAACTGGATCATGACAATAAGTTACTATAAAATACTATTTAATGATTTCTTGTCATAGCAACTTTATTGAAGAGGATGACAGAAGAATGGATTGATAGTGAATAGGCAGCACTGGTGACTTTGCTCCCAAAAATTTTAAGGGGGAAGAGCAAAGGTTCAATTCAGCCAATATCATAGCTGCAATTCACAATATTTCGACTGCCTCACCTGGAGAAAATGAACTAATCTACCTTGGCTTTTGCCATTTGCTAAATTGATATTCTCAAGTGAATGAAACACGGAAATTTCTGTCAATGTTGGCAATGCTGTTGACTAGATGAAAGCCCAGTCTCCTGGACAGCTGCCTGCCTCAACCTATGTTAAAGAGAATGTGACTCCCACATTGTAAAAAGCCAACAATTTATTTTAGTTTATCGCCTCATGCAACAATATAAGAAAGATTGTGTTGAGAAATTCATAAACATTTTCAGTGAAGGTTGTGATTGGTTGTAAGTAGAGTCATAGAGTCATACTGTGTAGGAACAGGCTCTTCGGCCCAACCAGTCCATGCTGACCAAGATGCCCATCTAAGCTAGACCCCTTTACCCATGTTTGGCCCCTATCCCTCTGAACCTTTCCTATCCATTATTATGTTGAATTAAAAGTATCCAATTTTCCTGCAGCTGTGAATATTCATGATGGAGGTTATCTTGTGTCTCCTCAGAATGGATCAATCCTTAACCTGGAAACTGGCCGCTGCTTGGAGGTGGAAAACAACAAAAAGGCTGAGTTTGGGATTGAGCTGGTTTTACAACAATGCACAGGACAAAAGTGGACAATTAAAAATGTCTTGAAGCAAGCAACCTAATACTGAGCTGGCATAGTCCGAAGGAAACTGGATTTCTTAGTACCAGAAAAGACTAAAAACCTCAGAGCGATATCGCAATAGGCTTGGACATGACAACAACCTCCAATATATTTGAGTGACTAACACAAACTCAAATCGGATTATGTCTTCAGGCTGGGCTTTTAGTTTATTTTTATTTTGAGATTTTAAAATAAAATCTAATTTTGTTTGAATGTTATATATAATCAAATGGGAAAAATGTTAGGAAATATCTATTCAATAAATTAATAGATTCTCTGTGTTTAAAATTGATTGGTACACACTGTAAAGTGCTTTGGTCAAAGCTAACTATTGATAAGTGGAACTAAATGAAATAAGTATTGCTTTTACCTCTCAACAACCATTGTCATTTGGGATTTCATGCTGAAACTCAGCCTTTTGAAGGTTGATCTGAACTTGGTCACTGAGATTCCAATGTGCATGAATCCATTATGTGGTAAACTGCTTTCACATTTGACACTACTTATTCAAATACTGGTACTAATGTACATTGATTAGAAATGTCATCAAGTATATTGAATGGAAATACAACACCGATGGAGCACAGGCTGGTCTGGAATTGGAGTTATGATATTTTGTTGGGTCAGGCTTTGATCTAGCTTTGCTAAATGTTATCACCAACATTATCTTGTTAAATTCACATTATTTCAAAAGGGAAAGCACCATTTTTGGATGCAGTGGGCCTCTTATTATTAAAGATGCTTTGCAAAGGAAAGAAAGGGAAAGAATGGAAGAACGAATAGGTTTTAATAAAATGGAACTTGAGTGACATTGACTGAAAGGGAGAGGAACACTGCATCCAACAGCACCAACTGTCAGCAGCAAACTGGCACACGTATCGATTTCCAACTAGCATTGTCAGGAATTTGCTTGTATCAATATTGTCTGTATGTTGTTGTAAAAGTGAAATAAAAATGTGGCCGAGACACTAAAATATACAGAACGGTTGGAAAGGATCAATTTAGTAATCCTACAGTTATTTGTTATAGGACTGACCACAACATCACCGACATGGAGGCCTTGTGCTCAACACGTTATGGGGAGGGATGGGTTTTCCCTCCTTGTTTCTGGGGCAGGAGGAGGGCAGAACCCCTTTACTTTAGCCTCATCTATACACCGCACACTATATTAGGTAAGGCAAGGCTTGAATTATTGCACCTGAAATAACTATTCTAATTCATGTTCGGTGGCAATGTACTAAAAACCATCAGTACAACTTTTTAATCTCCTTAGCCACACAACATTCAAGTGCTCCTGAGTCAAGCAGAAAGGCGTCAATAGCCTGTCATAAATATGTTCTTAGTACTGTTTAGAAAATGTTCAAAGCTGGCTATGGCAGTAGAGCCGCAATAGGGGCTGGAACTGCAGATGGAGAAAGAGAAGCAAACAACAAAGAAGCATCAGCACCTTTGAACAGCAAGGACCTGAAGCACATTTGTTAGGTGAGGACACCATTGCCCTACCATATGCAGTTAAACAGTGCATTTTAGGACTATCCCAGTGAAAAGGAGCAACAGACTTAAACAATGTGCTGCAGGTCAACATGTAATCACATTTGAGGTCAGACACGGGTATCCATAACAGTCAAGGTAAAAGACACAGAAGTCTTGTGCTTTGACCTCCTTTCAGGGAGCCATTAGAGACAACAGTAACATCCTTCAGTCTGCATTATTATTTTGCATTCCTGAAGTGATACATCATTACACGAAACAAGCTATACCTGCTGCCATTTGAATAGCCTTTCCGCATTATCTCTGTACACCCGTCAAAAATAGATCTTCACTCATTTATGTATCATGCTTCATTACTGCTGAGTGCCCCTAAAAACATAACCATTTGAACAAATTGTTTACCTTGGCATTATAAAGCAGAAAATGCAGCAGTCAATTTGCACCCTGCAAGCTCCAATGTAAAACACGTTTGCTTTCGGTGTTGCTTAATGGTTTCTAAAGAATGACTGGGCATTGGCAATAAATTATAGCTTTGCCATCCTGAGAAATTAACATAAAATATCAATGGGCCTACTGTTCATAGCACTTAGGTGCTTTAATGTTCAAAGCCAAAGCATTTTAAAAAATCAACAGGAGATGAAACATCATAATCCAAATCACTGAATTCACAGGAAGACGATGCCTTTGATTTCGAGGCTTTGAGACCATTTTTATAATGGTGGCACAGAATACTATTTATCAAGAGACTGCAGATGCTGGAATCTGGAGCAACACACAAAAGCGCTGGAGGAACTCAGCAGGTTGGGCAGCATCTACGGAGGGAAATAGACAGTCAATGTTTTGGGTCAAGACCCTACATCTGGACTGGAAAGAAAAAGGGGAAGTGGCTAGTATAACACCCTCCACCTTTTTATACTAGCTACCTCCCTTCTTTCTTTCCAGTCCAGATGAAGGGTCTCAACCCAAGACGTCGACTGTCCATTACCCACTACTTATCATCAGGTCGGCTTTGTGTAAGAGCGCTATCAATCATTACATATTTGGGGGTGCTACACTTCCTACTGCATTCCTGTTCACATATGTCTGGGTAGATTCAGGATTTTGATAGAAGATAGCAGGGTCAGTGCAAAGTTGGCATCAAAAGGTTGGAAAGGTCTTGGAAAAGCTCATCAAACCTAGTATCAATGTCATGTGCTTTTGCATAGTGTTGCAATGCCTTTACACCCTTTCGAGGCAAATGTAACCGTAAGCACATCTCAGTAAAGTCTTCTTTCACTTGACTTGGGATTTCTTGTACTCCACCTTCCCCTTCACCACTCCCAGCCCTGGACTGGTGAGCAACCTCAAAGAGCTTCTCACCATGTTGCTTAACGCTATGACATGAAATTCACCTGATCATCAAAATAATTTTGATGGCCCCTCACGTAGACTTCCAGTTCCATCTGAAGTCTATCTGAACTCAAAAGTCACCCCACCAATGCGGTAAATGAACTGCTGATTATGAACTATACCCAAACATTTTTTTAAATTTTCCCTTTAGCTTTTCTTCAAATTGCTTTGAAAAGCAACTGATCAAAACTAAAGTAAAAATGTTTAATAAGAACAACCAATTGAATGGTACAGGGGCTTCCAGGGTGCACAATTCAAATTCAGCTCATAACTCCAGGCATAAGAATTCAATTCACTTAAAGTACTGTGTCCAGTTCTGGTTGCCTCATTATAGGAAGGATGTGGAAGCATTTCAAAGGGTGCAGAGGAGATTTACCAGGATGCTGCCTGGTTTAAAGAGTATGCATTATGAGGAAAGACTAAGGGACCTGGGGTTTTATTCTTTGGAGAGAAGGAGGATGAGAGGGGACATGATAGAGATGTACAAAATATTAAGAGGAATAGATAGAGTGGACAGCCAGTGCCTCTTTCCCAGGGCACCAATGCTCAATACAAGAGGGCATGGCTTTAAAGTAATGGGTGGGAAGTTCAAGAGAAATATCAAAGGAAGGTTTTTTACCCAGAAAGTGGTTGGGGCATGGAATGCGCTGCCTGGGGCGGTGGTGGAGGCAGGTACATTGGTCAAATTCAAGAGATTGCTAGATAGGCATATGGAGCAATTTAAAATAGAGGGATATGTGGGAGGAAGGGGTTAGGTAGTCTTAGGCAAGGGTTAAAGGTTGGCACAACATTGTGGGCTGAAGGGCCTGTATTGTGCTGTAATGTTCTATATTCTATGTCCTATGTTCTAATTCAAAACCAGGCCTTCGGAAGAGCTAAAAGACATCAAATGATAGGGATAAGGGGGGATCTCATTGAAAGCTACCAAATACTGAAAGGCCTGAATAGAGTGGACGTGGACAGGATGGTTCTACTTGTAGGGGAGTCTGGGATCTGAGACACAGTGTTAGAATAAAGGGACGTCCCTTTAAAATTGAGATGAGAGGGAATTTCTTCAGCCAGAAGCCAGTGAATCTGGAATTCATTGCTACGGGCGACTGTAGAGGCCAAGTCATTGCGTGTATTTAAGGCAGAGATTGATAGGTTCTTGATTGGTAAAGGGGTTAAGGGTTATGAGTAGAAAGCAGGAGAATGGGGCTGAAAAAAAATCAGAGAAACAAAGGAATGCAGATGCTGGAATCTCGATGATAAACACAATGATGCTGGAGGAACTCAGCAGGCCAAGCAGCATCCGTGGAGAAAAGCAGGCGGTCAATGTTTCGGGTCAGGACCCTTCCTCCGGACTCAGCCAGGACTGAATGGTGGAGCAGACTTGAGGGCCAAATAGCCTAATTCTGCTCCTATGTCTTATGGTCTAAAACATTGAGAATATTAATTGACACAAACAGTTAATGGTATTCATGCTATTTTGAATTACTGTTTTTTTTCATTTTGGACACTGAAACCCCCAAAATATCATGCCTCCAGTGGTGGGCCAAGAAAATAGCCCCCGGCCTGGATTTGCTGCATCCTAACCAATGGAGTTTCTAATAGGCTTGGGTGGACGAAGCATTTCTCACACAGGTTAAGATTGGGCATCGACCAAACTGGAACTTCATGAACCTCACCTCAGGACATTGATGTGCCCAATGAGGTAAGGTATACCAGCCTCCTGAAGAATGTAAAGATATGGATTCCAGGCCAGAGTCAGTCCTGCTACTTTTGACCCATTTAAATATAACAATAGATCTTTAAGTTAATAATAAAAAAAAGATGCAATTGCATACAATTTAGCCTAGAATCAAAAGCCATTATGATTGTTGTGTCTGTAGGTTCCTTCACGTTGCCGCTTGCATAAGCAAATCAACAGAAAATTCTTTATTGAAGGCAGAAACTCTGAAGTAAACAAGGTACAATAAAGGTACAATGAAGTGATAGGGATTGTTCACAGTCAACTGTTTCTTTCTTGATAAAATAAGATTAAAAACCTTGTGAGGTCATTTCTCACCCACTCAGTGAGTAACTTTACATCAGCAAGGGCCACAGTGAGAATTCAGATGGGGAACCCTCAGTCCAACACCAGACAGCAGATATCCACAGACAGTGCCCAAACATGTCAGCAGAGGGAGCTCTGGAAACACCTTAGCAATGAAATCAGATGAAATGGAGTGAGCTGTACTGCAGCTTTGGTGCAAAGTAATGTCAGAATGTTCCTTCATAGGAGAGGGAGCAGGCTCAAATTCTAGTAGGCACTGACAACACCCAAAATCTTCCCTTCTTAACTGCAGACAGCCTTTGACCATTTTTGCGACGCATTGGCTCTGATAATAGGTCTATAGCGGATGCCATCTCCCTGGCCCTTCACTCAGCTCTGGAGCATCTGGACAGTAAGGACACTTACGTTAGACTATTGTTTGTTGACTACAGCTCTGCCTTCAATACAATAAAACCAAGCAAGCTTGTCACCAAACTCTGAGACCTAGGACTCAACACCTCCCTCTGTGACTGGATCCTCGACTTTCTAACAAACAGACCGCAATCAGTGAGGATAGGCAGCAATTCCTCCGGCACGATTATTCTCAACACTGGTGCACCTCAAGGCTGCATCCTCAGCCCTCTACTCTACTCCCTATACACTCATGACTGTGTGGCCAGATTCTGCTCTAACTCCATCTACAAGTTTGCAGATAATACCACCGTTGTAGGCTGTATCTCAAACAGCGATGAATCGGAGTACAGGAAGGAGATAGAGAGCTTAGTGGAATGGTGTCATGACAACAACCTTTCCCTCAATGTCAACAAAACTAAAGAGCTGGTCATTGACTTCAGGAAAGGGGGCAGTGTACATACACCTGTCTACGTCAATGGTGCTGAGGTCGAGAGGGTTGACAGCTTCAAGTTCCTGGGAGTGAACATCACCAACAACCTGTCCTGGACAAACCACATGGATGCCATGGCCAAGAAAGCTGACCAGCGCCTCTACTTCCTCAGGAGGCTAAAGAAATTTGGTTTGTCCCCTTTGACTCTCACCAACTTTTACCGATGCACCATAGAAAGCATCCTATCAGGATGTATCACGGCTTGGTATGGCAACTGCTCTGCCCAAGACCGCAAGAAGCTCCAGAGAGATGTGGACACAGCCCAGCGCATCACGGACACCAGTCTCCCCTCCTTTATCTCTCTTTGTCTTGGTGAAGCAGCCAGCATAATCAAAGGCCCCACCCACCCGGGATATTCTCTCTTCTCTACTCTTCCATCGGGTAGAAGATACAGGTGCCTGAGGGCACATACCACCAGACTTAAGGACAGCTTCTACCCCTCTGTGATAAGACTGTTGAACAGTTCCCTTATACAATGAGATGGACTATGACCTATGACCTCATGATCTACCTTGTTGTGACCTTGCACCTTATTGCACTGCACTTACTCTGTAGCTGTGACACTTTACTCTGTACTGTTATATTTTTTACCTGTACTACATCAATGCACTCTGTACTAACTCAATGTAACTGCACTGTGTAATGAATTGACCTGTAAGATCGGTTTGTAAGACAAGTTTTTCACTGTACCTCTGTACAAGTGACAATAGTAAACCAATACCAACACCAATATGCATGGAGACAAAGAGGGCAGTCAGCAGGTAGATTTGAAGACACAAGAAAGAGACTGCAGATGCTGGAAATCTGAAGCAACACACAAACATTTGAACTTGAACTTGCTTGGATTTGAATTTAGATTTGAACTTGCTGTGAAAATGGGAAATGTGGATGATCTGGCAGCACATCATTCGAAGATGGAATTATTTTTTCCTGACCAGAAGCCAGTGGGTAAGCGAGAAGCCTGCCTCAGTAACTTTGGAAAGGAAGGAGGGAGGGAGGGAGGAATTGCACAGGATCACGACATCAGAAAGGTCCTGGAGAGATCATGGATGTAAAATCATTGAGGAGAAAGCAGTGGAGATTGGGAGGACGTTAACCCCATTCCCTGGATTCCCAACTGTCCTGGTTTTAAAAAATCCTTACGGTTAATTTTAACCCAATGTGTTTATCAGCAGAAATAACTTTCATTGCAATGGTGCTTTATGTTTAAATATTGGATCAAAGCACAAGTAGTAAGTGAACAAGAAACACGAATGATTATGTAGGTTCCAGGTGTTAATTTTTCAGTATTAATTTAAGATGAAGAATGTTACCAGAGGATGTCCATAATTAATCAGCTGGAGGAGGCTGATAGAGTGAATAACTTGTAAACAGATGCTTTTAACAAAGCAAGAGATGAAAGGTGCTAGATAAGATAAAAGAGCCACTTCTGTCACTCAACAGTAAAGCACTGGAAAGAAGAAATGTGGATAAAACAGCTTCAAAAGGTCTATTTTGGTTTTGAGAGTTGGATATAGGTTGGAGTGGGAGGCTGTTGGTGATGATGGTGACATGTGTTAGCTATCATTTGTGTAATTAAGGATTAATGATAACTGAAGATATAGTTTGATCAATGCCTGTAACATAGTGGGATAGCTGAGTGAGTGAAAGCAGAAATAGACTGCTTGGGAAAACGTGTTGTAAAGTACAGAGTGTTGTACTAGTAGCGGTTTCAGCCATGAAGCAGTGTTAAAATGGAATCAAGGGAATAATGGGCAGACTGGTAAAGTTATGAAAAACAAGAAACTTCAGGATTTTAAATATTAACAAGGCGCAAACCCTTTATATCACACTTTTGCCCCAGGAAAGCAGCACTTAGTTGTTTATAAGGGAAAGTAATACCTAAAAGATGTAAAACAGACCCAGCCATTCCAGTCTCTCCTCATAACGGTCCATCCCAGGCAAGGTCTTGGCGAATCTCCTGATAAACGTGGTGATGCATTTTGGCAGTACTAATGAGGCTAGGGCATATACCATGAATAGCAAGGTCCTAGGGAATATTGAGGAACAGAGGGACATACAAGTTCAAAGATCCTTGAAGGCTGCAGCACAAGTAGATTACAAGGTTAAGAAGGCATATGAGATACCAGCCTTCATTATTTGGGCATTGAATACCAGGTAATGCTCCAACTTTATAAAACATTGGTCAAACCTCAGCTGGAGCACTGTATGCTGTTCTGTTGACCACCCTATAAAAAAGATGTGACAGACAGAGGGGGTGCATAGGAGATTCACCAAGATGTTTCCTGGGATGGACCATTTCAGTTATGAGGAGAGACTGGAGAGGCTGCGTCTGTTTTCTCTGGAGCAGAAGTTAAGAAGGGACATGATTGAGGTATATTACATTATGAGAGGTATAGATAGGATAGACGGCAGGAAACTTTTCCCTTCATCAGAGGTGAATAAAACTAGAGAACATAGATTTAGGGTAAGGGGAAAAGATTTAGACGAGACCTAAGGGTGACCTTTTTCATCCAGAGAGTGGTGAGTGCCTGGAAAACATTGCCAGAGAGAGTGGTGGAAGCAGAGTCAATGAGAGCATCTAAGAAGTGTCTAGATGGCCACTTAAATCTCTAGGCATTGAAGGCGATGGGCCAAGAACTGGAAGATATGATTAATGGATGGGTGCCCACTGGTTGGCATAAACATGGTGGGCCGAATGGCCTGTTTCCATGCTGTATGACTCTATGACTCTAAGTCACAGAAGACGATTTGTGTACATATGCCAGGAATTTGGTCCAATCTGGTCTGTTAAAGTTGTATTTAATTGGTTCATGTGTTGGCTAATGTGTGTTAAGGAACTTTGATTGTAATTGTATAAACTGGCTCTAAAGCTTTATCTCACCAAGCTGATTTTCGCAATGAATCATTTTAAAATCTAACAGTAGATGTAAGATGCATTCTTAACTACATTCAGAAAGTAATCTGATATGCAGAATGTTAATATTTTGAGTTTCACATCAGTGATAGGTTTTATCAAAAATGATATGCTAATTTTGAAATTCATTCCCTGAATGTTGACATCACTATAGATGCCAATATTTATTGACCATCCCTGATTGTTCTTAAAATGAGCAGACAGTTAAAAGGAAATCCCATCGGTGGGTCAGGAGTCACTTGTGCAAGACCAGGTAAGGGCAGCAGATTTCCTTGCCTGAAGGACATTACTCTGGCTGCTGGTCCAGTAATTCAACTGCAACCATCACTTGCAGTGTTCATGCAGACAGAGAGACATTCATTGGGGTAGAAAGGAAATCGACCCTTCTGGATCCTCCCAGGACTGATTACCTTCCTAACATTATCTATAATTAATGAAATGCTCAACTTTACCTCTCAGTGGGCCTCTGATATGCCATTAGAACAATATGGTATTAGTCCATATCTGAAAGGCAAATGCGTTACCTTAGTATCAAAACTATCCCATTCCAAAGGTTTACAACGAGAGGGAAGTTCCTTTCTGCCACACCTTTGCTGCTGACATTTGCTCCTTGTATATCAGACTCCAACTGCAGACAGTTGTGGGCACAGCCCAGTGCATCACGGAAACCAGCCTCCCCTCCATGGACTCTGTCCACCCAGGTCATTCTCTCTTCTCCCCTCTACCATCAGGCAGAAGATATAGGAGCCTGAGGGCACGTACCACCAGGCTCAAGGACAGCTTCTATCCCACTGTGATAAGACTATTGAACGGTTCCCTTATACAATGAGATGGACTCTTGACCTCACAATCTATCTTGTTTGACCTTGCACCTTATTGTCTGCCTGCAATGCACTTCCCTGTAGCTGTGACACTTTACTCTGTATTCTGTTATTGTTTTTTATCCTGTACTACCTCAGTGCACTGTGTAATGAATTGATCTGTACGAACGGTATGCAAGACAGGTTTTTCACTGTATCTCGGCACAAGTGACAATAATAAACCAATACCAGTACTAATACCAATACCATCTGAGTGAAAACTTGGACTCCAGCTCTCCTGAAGAATTAAGATGTTGAAATGTATTTGGAATTAATCACTGACGCCACTGATTAACTTGGTGTCAATTGGTTCTTTAGTTTGACATGAATCCAATTGTTAACTCATTGTCATTAACCGAGCCTCTATTTACACCTTGGAATGACAGAAATCTTACAATATGCATTTTGACAGATGCCCCAGTATATTTCGGAAATCTCTTTCATGGGTGATGGAACACTTAATTAACTTGTTGTAACTCAATTATACTTAAAGCAACCAGGCAGAAACTGCAATCAGAATCATCTCATCGTTAATGCCTAGTTCTGACAAACAGGGAGAGCAAAATAATTACAAATTAGTTAAGAATCCCACAAGAGAGGCATTTTGCTCCACAAACATCTTTAAAACAATAGACAATGTTAATGCTTATCAGATTCCTTCATACAAAGAATGTGTGCAGGATCCATGATTCTACTGTGCTTCACAGGTTCTGATCCATGTAGAACAACAGCATGGGAAGCAGTAAATTATTTTTGTCCAGTAGGTCCTAATGGGTGCTAAATGGTCATGCAACAGCTCTCCAATGACCAATGACATTTCAGTTGTGTACCCATTGCTGCAAACTTCAATGGCCCTCCAGGCCTGAATTAGCATAACATATTTTCCCTGAGAATGATGTGTTGTTAGATCCAGTAGGGTGGTCTCAGAATCTTTCTTCCCCCCCCCCCCCACCAAAAGATTGGTGCTTGGAGTAGAGTTCCTGTTTCAGGTGTCTACTGGAGAAACAAAGGACTGCAGATGCTGGAATCTAGATGAAGAACGTGATGACGCTGGAGGAATTCAGCAGGTCAGGCAGCATCCGTGGAGAAAAGCAGGCGGTCAACGTTTTGGGTCAGGTCCTGAGGAAGCATCCTGACCCGAAATGTTGACAGCCTGCTTTTCTCCACAGATGCTGCCTGGCCTGCTGAGTTCCTCCAGCGTCATAGTGTTTTTTAGACGTCTACTAAATCAGGGTTGCGACTCAAAACATTGACTATCCTTTAGCTTCCACAGATGCTACTTGACCCACTGAGCTCTTCCAGCAGTTTATTTTTTGCTCCATATTTCAGCATCTACAGTCTCCTATGTGGATATGCCAGTGATATGGCCCATCCATTGGAGCCATCT
This sequence comes from Pristis pectinata, assembly GCF_009764475.1. NCBI lineage: Eukaryota > Metazoa > Chordata > Chondrichthyes > Rhinopristiformes > Pristidae > Pristis > Pristis pectinata. The sequence continues at coordinate 23,976,679 of NC_067425.1, forward strand.
GGTGACTTTAGAGCATCATTGCTGGAGATATTGAGAGATTGCTTTGTTTATCCTGCCAGTGGATGTGGAGGATTTTGCAGAGACAAAGTTAGTGGTCCCTCTCCACTGCTTTGCCATGTACTTGGTCCATGTCTGTTGTTAGAGTAGACCATGGCAGAGGCAGCTACACAGTCACATATTATGTTACAAAATGGAGAACAGTCATATGTTAGAAGATGGACAATAGTCACATATCATGTTATAAACTGGTGAAGTGTGGTTACTGCAGATGCAGACAGCTAATGAGAGCCCGTCTTATCAGCTCAGAAGAATCCTCAACGTTATGATTTATTGGACAGGCCTAAGGACAGTTGGTAGGTATCTATTAAACTTCATGGGACAGTTTGGAGCTGCCCATAAACTGAGTAAATTTAAGGGCAGTTCCATGTTGCCTAATTGTTGTTGGTTGGATATGCATGTAATAGATGTAATCAATTACTACATGGTTTATATGGTAAATAGAGAGAAAAATGTATGTAAGTGCATCTCACCTGGATTCACCTATCACCTGCCAGCTCTTGCTCCATCCCCTCCCCTACCCTATTATACTGGCTATCTTCCCTCTTCCTTTCCAGTCCTGAAGAAGGGTCTTGACCCGAAATGTCACCTGTCCATTTCCTTCGATAGATGCTGCCTGACCCATTGAGTTCCTCCAGCATTTTGTGTGTTTCTCCAGATTTCCAGCATCTGCAGTCTCTCTTGTGTCTCTATGTAAGTGCATGATTATCTTTGCTGGGTGGCAGTTGCTTGAGACATTGAGCAGCTCTCTCCCCACTGTTGTGTGATTCTTTGATTCTTCAATTTTCTCTAGCACTTTGAGGCATGCAGAAGGGCAGGGATTACCGCGGTCTAGTAGGCTATGAGTTTTGTGTCAAGTTTGAGGTCTTGATCTCTGAATGTTCCTTCCCCAGAGGTGATGATCAATTTTAATTTCTTTGCTGAGCTTTAAGAAGCAGTCTTCACTTTCCAGGGTCTCGTCGTGATTCGTTTAGTCAAGGGCAGCATTGTGCAGTGGGAGCAAGTTGGTAGAAGACCGTTTCAGTGAATGGGCTGTCAGGGTCTTGCATCATCTGCAGACTGCAACTCAATGACTGAGGCTGGAGTGATGGATATTGAACAGTTTTCCAGTCACCCCATTGATTAGCTCAACTCTGGTGGAAAGCTTGATGAAGGTGTGGTGCAATATTTTGCTGAGAAAGATTGAGAAAAGAATTGGAACAATGACACAAATCTACTTAACCCTAATCTGCACTGGGCTTGGATCTCTGGTGGACCCAGTGGTTAGAATCACAGCTTGAATCCTGTCGTATAGAGCTTATAGAATTGAGACAAATGTGTGAGCGAGAGCCAAACTTGAGGATTCTCCACAGTCTTGCTCATTTGATGGAGTCAAAAGATTTTGAAAGGCCAAACAAAAGGCCACATATATGGATTAATGATCCTCCCTGCATTTCCCTTGGAGATGGTGTGTGGTGAAGATCATGCCATTCTCCAGATGGATAGAAACCAACTGTTATTCAGGGAACAGGCACTGGCAAGAGATAGTTGAGGAGGACCCTGCCGATAATTTTCCCTGTGGCAGACCCTCTGTAGTTGCTATAATTAGATTTCTCTCTTTTATTAAAGATGTCATGATTGTGGCATTCTGAGACCCCTGACAAAGCCCGATACGTGAGACACGAGGCCATGAATTTGTTTCTAATTGGCTCCAACCCTCCTCCAACACCAATTTACTATTTGAACACCTGGGGCAGACTTTTGGGTTCCCATTGTGTTAACTGCTAATCTGGTCTCATACCTCCCATTTCATTTTATGATAGATGACCATAATGGCCCTTATATATTTACTCAGATTCCTCTTATGATCTGATCAAATCCAACTTCAGTACTTGAATATAAACCTGAAATTAAACCTTTCTTATTGTGATATTTTTCTGTAAATTGTAACATTTCAAACTCAAAGATGCCTTTGAATGGAATACATTGTGAAGCATTAGAACAGCTGACCCTCTTAAGAGTTTTCCCTCAAAGTGACAGAGTCTTATCTCCCAATCAAAACCTGCATCCAGTTATTATAATCCCATTAATGATATTTAAAATCTGACTCAAGATTAATTTATTTTACTTAATCAAGAACTTGTGTAAACAGGGAAAACCTTTTTCCCTGCAAGGCTCTCTGTAGATGCAGAGCTGCCTCCCAATGACTTGCAAAGTGGTGTTTTGCATGTTAAATTGTTTATGTGTCCTGTTTACAAATTGAATCTCCTACGAAGAGGTCTGATTTCCCATTCTGAGGATTTCAACAGAGAGACCTTACAGTGGGACAATGGAAAGTTAGGCCTAATATGGCAGCATTGGTATTACAGGAAGAGGAAATCTACACAAAGTGAGGCCATTCTGATGAGAGTATTTGCTCAGTTTTCTTTTTAATCTAGAACACATGTTCTATTCTCTTAAGTGTCAGAACTTTTATGTGAAAATAAGACTGGTGTCTTGAAAGACTAAGCCATTAATCCTATGCCTTGATAAATAGCTGCAAAACTGACCTATGTGTATCAGGAGGAAGGAGCCAGGCTTAATCTCTGGTTTGCGTGCAGATCAACGATCTCTGTCTGGGAGTCTAAAGTTGCATTTATAGTTACATTGAGATTAAGAAGGCTAATTATCCAGTGTTTCCTTTTCTGGTTTCCATTACAGAAGTCCAGTTGAAAAATTGGCACTTGTGAAGTGAGGTGAGTCATTCTTGATACTATTTGTTGTAAAATATTTTGCCAGTTTTCCTTTTGGTGAAGAATGGACATTTCGGAAAAATATTTGCTGCTTTATTGCCAGGTTCAATTATACTTAGAAATTTAGACCAAATACCTAACTCTGCACCACAGAAAAAGGCTGCACCACAGAAAAAAAATAAATCTTGGTACTTTATTACATTTTTTGGAGTTTATATGCAATGAATTATTATCTATTGCAATTAGACAATCTATTAACCTGAGGCATTGCTCTGAAACGTAATCAAGATTCTTTTAAGAATTTTAACCAAATAAGTTGGCCATTAATCAATGAGTACAATAAAGTCCTCTTTACTCCAGTAATATAAATTGAACTGTAACATTCGGTGAATGTGTGATGTTACATTGTGCTGTGTTTGTCCTTGCAGAAATATCTTAAAATGCGGAAAAATCTTCCTTTCAATTTATTAGCCAAACATTTATCATTCAGCATTGAACAAAGTTAACATGATAGCCCAACTATTTATTCCAAATCCTGCACCAAGGTGAATAATTTCCTAGGAAAACTTTTATAATACCACAGAGAAATATCCTTGAGCATTACCTGAAAATAAATTGGAAGGCCATATTTTATCAATATCAATGGCATTATCAAACCTGTATTAAAATAGTAATGGAAGTACACTTTTTAAAAAATGAGTAATATTAACTTAGTGATTCTATTTTTCTGCTCAGAAAGATTTTTCTGCATCTGCAAGGATAGTGTATGATGCTTTATTTTTCAAGTCTACACTGAGGCATACATTTGAAGAATAGAAGAAACAGGTATTTATATTTACAGCACGTTACATATACTCACACGTGTCAGTGTTTTGCAGTCAATGAGTTACTTTTGAGGAATTAGCACCACAAGTATGCAGGAAACACATCTGTCAATGTTGCACAATGTATTGCCGCAAACATCAATGTGATTAAAGTCCAATTCACTTATTTTTGATGGTTGAAAGAAGGATGACTGTTTGCCAAGATAATGGGAAAGCTCTTTCAGCTCATGGAAAGCCATTGTTTCTGTTACCTCAGTTAAAGATGAAAAGTAAGGCCTTTGATAAAATTTCATCTGAAATCAGGCATCTTTGATTGCTCCAATTCTGTTCCAAAATCCCATGTAAATCTGCACGCTCATAGTGGGTCTTGAACTCCTACCTTCTTGACCCAGAGGTAAAAGTGAGAGTCAAGCTATCAGATGACAGACTGCCACAGACTGTACAATCAGTCTTGCAAACCATCCATGTACAGTACAATACCCCAACAGCAAATCACAGAGTTCCACATCACAACAATGATAGTTATTTAAATCAGAAATTAGGCTGTTTTGATAGCGTGGAAAGTGAGATTAGTCCTTTAATACTGTACATTACAACAGAGTGTAAGGTCTAATAAACATAGATAAAGCTGGTGAAATATTTGTAAATTGAAATACATGGTCTTCAAACTCTCAAAGCCAGAACTCCAGGTGTGTTAACAGCCCCCAACATGAGTTAAACCTGCATGAATTTGACTTATGTTATTAGTGTTGGCCTGATGCTCTGCAGGGGACAGAGAGAAATATAACTGTGAAAATTTGACAGCATTGTCTGAATAAACATACCAACCAAGGGCGACTATGAATTTAAGATCTGTAGTCACAACAATCAGTTGTACAGTACCAAGACAGTAGAGAGATGCAGTGTGACATTCCTCCAACTATCAATTCAGAACACCCTAAGGGGTTGATTATAGGCACAAGGGACTGCAGATGCTGGAATCCAGAGCAACAAACAAGAAGCTGGAGGAACTCAGCGGGTCAGGCAGCATCTGTGGAGGGAAATGGACAGTCAACATTTCAGGTTGAGACCCTTCATCTGGGCTCCAGAGTTCGTCCAACTTCTTGTTTGTTGCAAGGGCTTGACTGTAACTGCTTGATTGGCAGAAAGCAGGCAATAAAGGTGGGCTTAGTTCTTTCTACCTCAGTTTGGTAGATTGTCATTTGGCAGTGACATCTTTGAATATTCCACTCGAGATGAGGAGTATTCAGGGATCGAGTCTGAAAACTGAAACAGTGCTGCCATCAACCATATCTAGAAATCCCAATATGAAACGGTTCCAACACATTGGTTCTGTTTTATCTTCCAGATCTTCTATTGGCCTTGACATTGTATTTTGCAAGAAGCAAGTACGAGTATCTTGTACACATGTACAATTATATTGGAGCATTTTCCTGTGTTAAAATCAGTTTGTAAATGCAAGTTGCTGTTGTTTAACAATTTGTTAAAGGAACAGATGAATGGGACTTGAGGAATCTATTTGGAATTGGCAAAATCTTGCAAAATACTCAAGGGGAGTACTGATAGTTTGTAGGATGAAGCCAGATGGTTGACCATCTTTTCCAATCCAGAAACTCTGCTTCTTCCAACAGCAATAATCTTTCTTTAAATGTTATTTGTTTTATTTCTGCTTCTACAAATTTTCACCTCACACCATCTGCTGCTGAAACCCCATTTTCTGTCTCCGGACTTGACTATTTCCATGCACTCCAGGCCGGGCTCCCTTGATCCTTCTCCATAATCTTAGGGTCATCCAAAACTCTACAGTCTATGTCCCAATTCACAACAAATGAGGTCGAACCAAGAAAATGCTTCAAACCTCCTGCTGTCATTATTTGGCCAACAGAGCAAACAGCCCTCTCGCATAAGTAGGCAAAAACACACAGAAGACAGAGACCAAGGAAATGTTTAGGGGTATTCCATTGAGATTTGTATGAAATTGATTTCATAAATATGTACTAGTTCTAATTCATGACTAGTTTTGAAATGTTTATTTTCTGTTGTCCTTTATTCCAATGTCATGGCCAAACAAACCCAGCATGGTGGATGACTAGGATAGTGATAGCGGCAAAAATTTGGAGGAGTTCAGATTTACGACAGATGGACAAGAGAGAGCAGCTGGGGTAGATGAGGGTTTCAGCAGCAGATGCACTGAGGCAAGGGAGGAGTTGCACAATGCACGGTGAAATTAAGCAATAGTGATGCAAGAGAAACGTAAAAAAACATTGCAAATTTGGAGCTTGGGCTGGGCTGGGGGAAGCATTAGAAGATTAGCCTGGTGGCTCGTGGAACAGGGAGAAGTATCAGAAGCAGCGGGCTGAATGGTCCCAACATTAGTGTCGAAACTAAAATAGTCACCTCAGGATCAATTGTAACTCCAGGTTTGCAATTGGTCTGTTTCAATTTCGGGCCAACGTCAAGGTGAGTGGGAGGGGACTGCAGACAATGGCCTCAGTCTTCTTAGTTTAATTGGAGGAAACTTCTGCTCATCTGCTCTAGATGTTGGACAAGCAATACAACAATTCAGTTACACTAGGTGAGTGAAGGGAAGTGATTGAGGGAAAGAGTTAGGTCTGTAGAAAGTGAATTGTGTTTTCATAAGATATCAAGGAGTATCATATAGATGAGAAACAGAAGAGTGCAAGGATGGATCCTTGGAATCTAGAGGTAATGACAGTTGGCTTTGTCTGGGTAAAAATGTAATCAGGCAAATTCAGCCCTGTCCAAGTTGGACAACAATATAGGAGAAGGATAGTGTGGTCAATCAACTGTGTCAAAAGCTGCAGATTGTTCAAAAAGGATGAGGAAGAATAAATTTCCTTAGTCACATTCACGTCAGTGACTCTCACAAGAGCTTCTAATTGGCAAGATTCAATCAAGGAATTCAGGGAAAGACAAGAATGCAGTTGGGAGGCTTAAATACTTTCAAGGAAAGGGAAGTTAAAATGGAAGTTGTGATGGTAGTTTGCAAGGAAGGGTTTTTGTTCAGACGAGGAGCAATAACAGCAGGTTTGAAGGAGATGGAGCAATTCCTGAGGAGAACCAGTAACAGTATCAGTAACTTGGGGTTCAGGCAGATTGGTCATGGTCAACAAATTGGTGGGATTGGGACTGAAGGTGTGTTTCACAGACAACTATCGCAAAAGAGTAGATAAAATAAAACAGGAAAATGTTGCAAATTTGGGATTAGGGGTGATCTGGAGCCTTAAACATTTGGCCCAGTGGACAGAGAAAGGGGGGAAAAGTACAGCAGCTGCAGAGTGAATGGTCTCACCATTAGTGGTGAAGCAAGGAAAAGAGGAAAAGTGTATAACAAGATGGTTTCCAATATTCCAAGATGTTCCAGAAGTAGAGAACTGTTTTGGCAGTTGAGAGTGGGGTCTGATAATCCTCTATGTGATCTTTCAACTCCTGTTGTTGATCACTGCCTCTGTTGTGACCCCCTACTGACAATATCAGTGTGCTGAGGTCCAATGAAAGCAGGATTAAATCGTCTCAGATACCTCATGATAACCAATTAACCTTCTGATAGTCACAGTCAAGGATCATGTGAAAAATGGCCACACCTTATTAAGAGAGAAAGAAAAACATTCATATTTAATTTCAGAGCTGGAGTAAAGTTTACAAAATTCTCCAACAGTAAAATAAATAATTCTCTGTGCAAAATTCTTTAATAATGTCAGACAATCTTAAAATCAAATGAAGCTTCTGATTATTTTATTAACATAAATAATTTGACAAAACCCTGAGAAATATTATTAAAAACAAAAAGAAAGAACAAATGCATAAACAGTTTTGTTTTACAGATTTGCACAATATAGTTGGCATGCTCAGCGGGTTAATCCAAACAACAATTAGGACGATTTTAGTATGATCTGAGAACAACAGCACATGGAAAGACATTTTGTGTTCTAAGCCTTAATTTATTCAGTTGACAAGTGCTTTCCAATCCCCTGGAGCAAATGGGAAATCAACACAGCAAGGCATGCACAGTATGCTGTGAGAGGTTATATTTTCTTATGAAACCAGATGCAAACGATATATGTTTTCCAGTTTTCTATTTTTTGGTGGGTGAGAATACATTTTGATTAATAAGCTTTAAAAGCAGGACTAAAGACGTCTTTGAAATTGTTCTATTTCTACTGCAGCCCATTGAGATCTCATATGGTTAGAATCAGCATGGACTGACCTGAATCAAAGTTTGTTACTAGGATTACTTCAGTTCAGGTTATACACAAATGCAGTACACTGACAGCCTACACTTGTTTTGTCTATTCCCACCAATCTGGCTTGAATCTCCATTATACAACATAAGTCAACCTCAAGACTGATAGTGAGCACTTCCAATTCTATCAATTCTGATCAGGTTAAACCAGCTCACAGCATTAATACCCCGACCATTTACCATTGGTCAACATCAGCTGCAAGTTCATAGTAGCTACGTAAATTAGAAGCTCCATTATAAACCAATGCTATACTAACTTGTAATAGAGGTAGATTCTAACTTTATCGAAACATTTGAAATGGGTGATTGCCAGTCGACTGCTCACTTTACATCACTCTCATTACCATTATAACGTGCTTCACATTATTCCGCAAAATCACATCAGTCCCAATGATAGCAAATTGAAGCCTGTGTCTGCAGCCTATGCTAATTATTCCATAGCTTCTAGCATCCTCAGGCTACTCCAGGTTCTTGGTAACAGGAGTATGAGTTCTCCTGACATGCCCCTGCTTTCACTGATGATTTAGATCACACAATTATCAACAGTTTTTATATTCTTGGCTCATAATTATAACATATCAGAGATCTATTCTGTGTCCCAGCAATGTAATGAAAAGATTTTGCTAATATTGTGGTAAGTAATTTGTGTGTAGCTTCCAATTGAGATCAGGTCTTAAACTTGACATTAATATTGCCATTGTTCAATCAATTTCCCACTAATCCACTCCACAGATTCCTTAAGTTAACGATATATTTGCCTTGTAAGATTTTCTGTTTGGCGAGAGAAAACGCCTTTGCTCTATGGAGGGATTGCTGGAGGATTTGTCACATGACCTTTCATCTCTAATCGTTTGACAGTGAATTTTAAAAATATAATTTTACTCGTGTCCTTTTGATTGTCCTCCTGGGTTGATCATAGCAAGGTCCAAAAGAATACCTTCTAAATCCAGGAAAATCCAGGATGAATTTGGAGGGCTGACAATGCAAGTGAGCAGCATTATATTCCACCCTTTCAAAATCTTCATTGTTTGGTGCAACAGGTGTATGGAAATGCCATACTTGGCATTTCCATACTGAACATAGCACAGCACATGAAAGGAATCATTTGCCAAAGTCCCTGCCTCTGATCTGGAGGAGTGAAATCAGAAAACCTCTTAACTTCTTTTGAAAACAGAACCCGCGGCGTTAAGACAAACCCGCCTGCACAAACTATTGAGTGTCAATAACTGCTGGTATCTGGGACTAAGCTGTAGTGTTGGGGTTGGGAAGACTGAGGGAGTGGGGAAGTGGAATCCTCTCAGTACAGCACTGAGCCAATTAAGTCGTATCAAGATTCAGTATTCATCAAACATTCAAACTTCTTAATAAATTATTTTGGCCCTTTAAGGGCCGCCTTCATCTCGTTACAGAAACTGCTCTGCACAAGTTTTACCTAACTTGGAGCTGAGAAAATAAAGAAGATGCAGAAGGCTGGATCTACAAATGGGGAGTGAGATGAGTACTCCCAATGTTCTGGAATTTCCACCAAAATCACATCAGGAGAACACACAGCAATAAAAACTCGTGGACCTTCACTGTGAGATTATACATCACAAGAAGAAGGACAGGGTGGAAACAAGAAAATGGTGAATTATAACGTAAATATACATGAGCATTTTCATCCATTGGTAAAGAACATGTAGCTCTTACAATCATAAGACTGCAGCATATCCAAAATAATATAAAAATAATTTAAATTTCACTTCAAAATTAGAATATAAATGCTGTTGCTTTAAGAGCTTTCATTCTGAAAAATGAAGTGGGAATGGTTTCATTGCTGAAAGTGATAGAATTGCACATCATATGTTTGGGGTGGTGGGGAGAAGAGATTTTGTTAGCTATGAGAATGTATATATCTATATAAGTCAGAATGGATAAATAGTATTCTCTCACATTATTTATTTATTAAAGCATGCCAAAATTTACTATATATCTAATATTTACAACAATTAAACACTGTTTTGTCCTTTATTTTTCTTTTACTGAAACATAGAAGTACTTTGTAACTATTCTAAAACAGAAGTTCTGAATTACAGTCATTTTGGAGGATCATGGAGTTCAGTTTGACAGTCCACACAGAAATTCCACCTTCAATTCACAGTGATGATAGAGGTTTTTTTTGCTAACTCTCAACTATCATAACATCATTTAATGCTACAGCAAAATAATTTCACTGTATTCTGTCCAGTATGTGCATACTCCCAGTTTCTGCTTAGGAAATTAATGGAACTGCGGCAGATCAATAGCACAGAAGTAAAATTATTCCATTTAAAATTAAACATCACTTTCTGCTATGTGTAGATAAGAATGAGTGGCTACAGCATGCACAATTTATGTACAAGGGTCAAGGTAACATCACATACTATTCTCTGCACTGCGCAAACTAGATGTGCAGTAGTGGGTTAAGCTTGTCCCTTATAAACTCCAATAAACTGTCCACTGTGCTTTCTTTGTCATCTACTGAGAATCTGTTCAAGGTGACCTATTTAGAGCTCCCACTCATTCTGGCAGGTTGGTTTGTTGCTGAACCACAGAGCTCAGAGAGAACACAGGCTTAGCCCCTGAAATGCAGAGTTAACTAGTGACAGCAGGGGGGAGAAGCTTGCTGTAGTTACATTGCAGGGGAGAGAGATCAAGTGAGATCATTAATCCTAATTTCCATTCACTTCTAGGAAATGTGCACTGTGCACCATGGATACCTGACGACCCTCATTAACGTCCTTTCAAAGGAGATGACAGATATTGCCAATGCCTATGGACCTACTGAGCAAGCTGCTTCAGGGGAAAGATGGGAGACTACATGAGAATGCCTTTCTTGTTACTTCCCAACATTTGAATACAAAGAATTGGGAGCTAAAGTTGTGTAGCTTTTTAAATTGGGGAACAGTACAGAACCTAACTTAGGCATTACATGTTATCATTTGTAGGGCAACATTATTCAAGGAAAGACCATGTAAAATTCTCTGTTGGCTTGACCAAGGCTCTAAAGGTTTTTCTGTACTGGGCCAGTATCAGAGGACCTAGAACAAATGCAGAAAGTGGTGGCACAAGGGAATGCATCATTGGGTACTATTGGAGGCACCAACTTCAAGATAACAGTCCTCAAGCAACAATTTCCTCATTCATGTTATATCAAACATGGAGGCCCAGCCCACTTCTTTAAAACAAAGAAGTAAATCTGCTGAGTGACCGTGATTTGCCTGTCCGTCATTTTATTCCTAATTTCCAGCGGGAAATGTAGATATCTACAGGAGATATGAACAAATGGGAGCGCTGATAATTTGGAGAAGAAGAGCGGTTGGTCATTTTACACTTTTTCCAAAGATTCAAATGAGAGCAATATTAGCAGAACCAAATATTGTGTCTTGTGAGCAATAACAGGGCTGGAGGAGGAAATGGGGTGGGGCTGGGGGGTTGGGATAAAAGAAAATAATGATAAGAGATAGATTTAAATAAGATGGAGATGAAATCATTTAACTAAATAATGACCCAATTATTCTGGTTACTAACGTGTAATATGTGGAATGAAGCTGAAGGAGAAACAGGAGATGCTGGAGATACTCAGCAAATCAGGCACCATCTGTGGAGACAGAAACCGAGTGAATATTTCAGGAGACACAAGAGATTCTGCAGATGCTGGAATCTGGAGCAACACACACAAAATGCTGGAGGAACTCAGCAGTTCAGGCAGCATCTTTGGAGGGAAATGGACAGTTGACGTTTCAGGTCAAGACCCTTCATCTGGTTATTGAGTTCATAGATGCTGCTTGACTCGCTGAGTTCCTCCAGCATCTTGTGTGAATCTTTCAGCATGTTGACTTTACATCGGAACAAAATATTTCCAGCATTTTCTGCTTTTATGTTATATTTCCAACATTTTCAGTTATTTTGCTTTTGTTTTTGGAATGAAGCTATTTGTCTTTGACATGTTTGGTGTGGTAGTAATGGATGCTCCCCTGCAGGCACCTCCCAACCAGGAATATAAGGTGTTTATGCCTCAGCGGTATCTACTGCTGTTATCAGTGGGATGGTACAAGTTATGTCTGTCCTTACCTGGTCACTAGGTGGAGCACTTCACCAAGGCATCAGTTTACATCACGATGAGCCTTCTGTGACTATTGAGGGCAGTCACAGAGGGACTGGCAGAGAGTGGATCTGTGTCTCATAGCTAAGAGCTTTCTGGGGTTGCTTTGAACTTAGTAAACACAGCATAAAATTGAGCCTCTGCTCACAGCTACACCATATTTATCTTGTCTAGTTTAGGCACAAGGCTCTTAATATTCTGCTGATATACACAGGGTGCAGGAAGGAGAATATGTCCTTACTGTTAAACAACTTTGTGAGTTATATAAAGAAAAAAATCATCCAAGCATCTTATTTTTGTAGTATTTTAAAATATTTTAAAAATAAATAATAGGCCATTTTTTTAGATCTGTCATGAATCGTCAGAAATGTTTATGTTCAGCAAATTCACTGCTCCAAGTTTTATGAATTTTAAATTAACAAAATGTGGTGTCTCTGACAATAATTTGACTGACCAGATTCTTGACTAAGTGAAATTTTTCAACGATGTTCCCCACTTTAGGAGCAGCCACAGGAGCTCACAGAGAGTGACAGGAAGAAGGGTGGTTTGCGAGAGAAGCGGGGAGAAGGAGAAAGAGATTAGCGGAAAACAGTGGGATTCGGGAAAGGGATAGTGGACTTGGTGGGATAGGTGAGTTCTTTAAATGGTGAAGAATGAAAAGCTTTGGGATGTGAAGGAGAATCTGCAGGACAATTGCGGATGGACAAACTGAATTTTATTCCAGTGAATGAAAACTGAAGACTAAAGACATGCAGTGGGACGAGTGAACACTGAACAGCACGGTGACTGGTGAAGATTAGAGAGTGTAGACTAGTGAAGCACTGAATATGGACCAATGAAGTGCAAAAGGCTGTGGAATAGTGAAGAATTAGGCACACTGGAGCTGGTAAATTATTCTTCCTCTTGTGGTTGGTGTTGGTGGGAGGACCTTTTCAACAGAAACCTGAATCTGCCTCGGATGTTTTTAGGAGCCCATTGCTTTCTACAAATTAGCTGTCAGTCCTGGATGGCACCAATTGGCACAATCCTGACTACGTAAAGTCAGTCCAAATAGGAATAAATTTACATAGTAAGTAAGAATGACAGCCGTTGCATAATCCAATACATTAGTTTACTAAATGAGAATATTACATGCATCCAGCAGTGTGCATACCAATCTTGTTTCATAGGACATGAAAAGCCTCACACTAAGATGATAAGTTTGCCAATCCATTGAATGGTCTTGGAAGAAGCCAAATGGAGTAATGAGGTGTAAGACAAAACAACAGACTTAATAGGTAGGTTAAAATGATGTGCACCCTGGTTTGGGACTCATGACCATTTGTATGTTGCGTCATTGTGCACTTTCCATTTGTGGAGCCGGTGGCCATGTTATCCATTGCCTACATGGAGCCTGTTGAGAAATGTTCACTGCCTTTGTGGAGATTGAAGCCAGAGAGCTGTGTGGTCAGCGCTGAGGTATTTATTTAGATTTTGGACACATCCCATACTTCCTATTATTGGGTGGTGGGTTTGTGCCCTTTCTATGGACATTGGCTGCAGAATCCCAGAATGGTCAGCCTGATTTTAAATGTTTTTGTGGTGCTATTGAGTAACCTTGAAGAATAGGAGCATATCAGTAAACACTACATATATACTGTATATGTGTGTACCAACCAATGAAGATTCCAGTGAATAAGCCTAATAGGCAATGAATGTGCCAATGAATGGATGTTCTAATAACCATGTTTACGAATGAGTAGACACATTTATGAAGATACCAGGTCCAACAATCAATTATTTCACCAATAGATAACAGTACCAGGAAATGAGTAAATCAATGATTGAGAATGGCACTTGATGAATTTTATAGTGATTAGCTCTATACTATAAATAAATAATATTACATTTACTGCTTGTTTATTTAGTTAGCTTGAATTAGGGGCACCTTTCAGGTAATACTGATTTTGCTGGACGCAACAGGAGCTATTGCTAAACACTGGCACTGTTACAGGCAGTAAAAATACAAGCTCTCCCTTGTGAATCAGAAGAAACTACTTTTTAGCTCCAATTTTAACCCCCTTGGGTTTACCACTTGCACCCATAGAGGACAGTGTTTGTCCAGTCCTATCCACTGGCAGCAGTCCAAGTCATGACACAAATGATGCCACAAATCATTACTTCAAGCCTTGTGCCCCTATGGTCCCCACAGTGCAAACAGAGTTGATTCCTCAGCACCAGAAACTTGAATTGTATCTATTGCTTCTCCTGGTAGTTCGCTACTGTAAAACGTGCACCAGATCCACTCGCAATCCAAAACTCAACAGAAGTTGGCTGGAGAACACCTTGAAGTTTAATTTTCATTTGCTGAATAATGTTGGAGAGAAAGTCTGCATTAGCACTTCACTGTTACACTGACTGTTTCTCTAACTTTGGAGAAAATTCCCAGGATCATGATGGGTCCCATCTCACTCACGTTGCTACTCCTAACCAATGCTATAATTCAGAACTTCTGTATCTTATTGCATTATCAAAAGCAGTCTTTAATAATTCAGCCCTTTTATAAAAGAACGACCCCTGTCTGTGGGATCCTATGTTTGTGGAGTTAAAAGGAATCACTTCCATTTGGGCTCCGTGTTCCTGGTATAAATATGTTCTACTATTTACATTTCGCTGTGTTCCTAATCCAGGAGTCCGCTGGAGTTTGCCCACTGATGGAATCATGTGCTGCCAGCTCAATCCAGCAGGTGGCGAATTAGGAAGCTTATTCCATGCCATTCCTGAGTATCTGATTTGCTGCAATCAACATGACACTTATGATGAAAGCCACTCCAAACGCACAGATCAGGCTCTTCCTTACACACGTCTGTCTATTCTTCTTTTGCGAATGCACTGTCAGGAGGAAAGAAGAAAGCTGTGAGGACCAGGTAATTTTAATCAAAAAGCAAAAATAAACAACAAATGCTGAAAATTCAAAGACAAACAGGAAACTCCAGATATAATCAGATTTGTGGAGTGGGAAATTGGGTTAACATTTGTTGGGTGCCTTTTCGTCAAACATTTTAAGTTGCAGAGAAGGGGGAAGGAAGGAGTGAACAAAAGGAATGCCTGTGATAGAGTGGAGACCAAGAGACACTGAATGACATGAGTGGTGTAATGATGCTGGATGCGACAGGGTAGTGAAGGCTTGTTTTTCACAGGTGATTGGTCTGGAAGAGATGTAAATGAATGAACAAAAACTGAGGAAAAGGGAAAAAACAATGCTAGATAAATCCATGCCATATTGTGAATACGACATACAGTAATACTCTGTTAACCCCATTTGCTCGGAACTTTGATTGTGCCGGATTGGCAGACATTCCAGACTATTGGATGCTATTCCAATTCACGATCTGACACAATTTTAGTTCACTTTTGTTTAAAACCGTCTCACAGTACTAGAATAAATTTTCCAGCGAATCTGCTAAGTTTAAAGGGAGCACTGGAATCAGGGCTCTGTGTCGAAGGGAGTGCAGGAACCAGCACCTGGTGAATCATCAGGATTTCCGAGCAGATGACAGATTGTGGCAGATTTACTGTCTTGGTATACATCTGTGTCAGTGTAACAAAAACAGGCATTGTGTTCAGTCCCTTATGGGCTTTGTTCAGGATGTTGTAAAAACCCGTGGATGTCATCAGTTGCAACCATAGTGAATAACATAGTATGTGTACTGCCTGATTATGAGGAACTGCGCCAAAGATCTACAATAGGTCCCTGGTTTTGATCCATTCTACACTGAGCTAGAGCCAATAAATGAGGCGGTAAATTGTCTGCTTGCTTAGATGCTCATTAGAGATCTCAGATCTGTATTTTGAAGAAGAGAAATGTAATTTCACACAATGGCTCTCCGATATGTATCCCCTAACCGGCATTAGAAAAGTATCTGGTCATTATCACATGTGGGAGCTTGCTGTGCACAAATTAGCTGTTGCCTTTCTTGCATTACACCAGTTACTAAAAATATATCTCATTGGCTGTAAAGCCTTTGGGATGTACTGAGGATGCAAATAGCACAATGTAATTGCGAGTGTACTGTGATTAGGTGCAAAGAATGAAAAGGTATTGACTGGAAATGTTCCTCTCTTCACAGATGCTGGCTGGCCTGCTGATTATTTTCAACATTTTCTGTTTTTATTTAGTGCTGCACCAGTTCTCCCACTAATCCAGAAGTGCAGGAGAGAAAGAATCAGTTGAGATGCTTGAGATGGTTACAAAGGGTTTCCAGTGTGCACGTTCGATGATTGGGCTTGAATGTGATCATCCAGTCGTTGAATAGCTTGACGACAGCTATTGGGTCAGCCACGAAGAGTGATTGTTCAAATCAAAATAACTACTCATATTGGGAGCCACTTGAATCCCTCCATATACCAGACAGACTCTGGTCTGTGTTTGGTTCTAGTAGGGTAAGGATTCCACAGGCCCATACTACACGCTCTTAATATCAACAAGACAGATGTGATGACAAAATAAACTAAGTTCCAATTTCTGATTCTCTTTAAGTAAAAGGTCTTGTAGCTGAGTATTATTAAGGCAATTCTAGTCATCTATTTTTGTTGAAGATAGAATGTTAAGCTTTTAGAAACTTGACACAAACCCTGTTTAATTACAAAGGGTATTAATTACACCAGTAAAATATGCCACTGTTCACTTTACTTCAAGAAGAACAGAGCTAAGTTCCTTAACTCAAGTCAGATTACTTAAGGAGAGAAGGTTTTATATTTATTTAAAACTTTAGTCAGAAACAAAACCAAACAAGCTTCCACTTTCTTTCCAACTAATGACAAGACTGAAGTGAACATCAACGGTATGTTCTGTCATACTTGAAATCTGTTGCTATTAAGAAATGGATATTGTCATGTTCCAGAATTCATTGCAAAATAATTTCTTCTTCGGCATTGCCTCAGGATTGTTGCCACTCCAGTTCTGCAAGTCCTGAAGTGATCAATGAGACCAATGGGAACAGCAGACACTGACACAGAGTAGGCAGCAGGTTGTTGACGGGATGAGTGGGTGGGTGGTCTGTGAGGTGGTCAACTCCTTCAGCCATTCACAGAGGGTCCCTGTGGGCTTCCAGCACATTATTTCAAGGTTGTCAATGCCCTGAAATCATCTTTTTCCACTTTGAGCAGTCATGGGCTAGGATTCCCAGCATGTTCACTTCAATACGGAGACTTTGAATACATCCTTGAACCTTTTCCCTTGACTGCCTGGTAACCTCTTCTGTGACAGAGCTCGGAATAGGGCGCCTGTTCCAGGAGTCTGGTGTTGGGCCTGCCAATGTAGCTGACTGGGTGTAAATAGAACTTCAATACTTGGCCTGGGACGTTGCTGACATTAGTTCAAATATCCTTCCAGTGAATTTGGAAGATTTAATGGCCAAAGCGTCATTGGTATTTTTCCAGTGTCTTGAGATGCCTGCTGTAGGTAATCCAGCTCTCAGAAGCACAGAGGAGGGCAGAGATCACTGTTGACCAATAAACCATGGGCTCTGTAGCAAGTCTGAGGTCTTGATCTTCAATCAGCCCAAGGTTGTGCTGTGGCATTGAGGGCAGTGGTGAATTTTATCATTGATGTTTGCCTTTGCTGAGAGGTGCTTGCTGAGAAATGGGAAGTGGCATTCTATTTCTAAGTCCTCACTGTAAACCTATATTGCCTGAGGATAGTGTAATGCAGGGATGGATTGGTGGAGGACCTTTTAACTTCCAGATGTTGAGTGTAAAGCCCATCTTGTATACTTCAGTGAAAGTGTTGACAATGGCTTGGAGCCTGACCTCTGAAAGTACACCGACACATGTGTCATCGGCACACTGCGGCTCGGTTTCTGAGATTTGGTACCGGAATATATTTGGCACAGAATAACACTGAATAAATGAATACCTTGAACAGTGCACATAGAGAAAAAACTGCTTATAAATGGCATTAAAGGATCTGAGAGTTCAGTACTATAACGTGAAATGTGAGAGGGAGCGAGAAAAAATGAGAAACATGATCAAGGGAATAGGTGACAGGTGGTGTGTTCTTCTGGCCACCCTCCCATCTCTGTAATCATCAGCTCTTCTGAACTTGACTTCTCACACTGTAGCCATCGTTCTTGTGCACACTGACTTGCATCGTCTCCTAGGCTAGTAACGATTCAATTGAAAAATTCTCATCTATTTCTCAAATTGCTTCAAAGCTGCACCCTCCCTGGCCTCGAAATTCGTTCTTATCCAAAGAGGTGTATTAGACTGCATGAGTGCCAGTGTTGTATGAGTAGCCTCTGCCTATTAATCCCATGCAGTTGGAGTATGCTATCCCATTGCCAACAAGAAAATTTCTATGCTTGTTTTGGATGTACAAAGCTCCATTTTCCTGATAACTGCACAATGCAGAATAAATGTGTTGCTGCCAATAATGCACAAAATCATTGAGATGCCATCAAGTATTGCTCAAAATATAATGTTTTGCAACTGAATTCCTAAGCCTAAATCTCTATAACCCCTTCAGATCACGTCCAGTTCTGATGTCTTATACATACATTGTTTTAATTGCCCCACCATGCCAGCAGCAGCTCTGATGAAAAGATTTCGACCTGAAACATTGACTTTTTGCTCTTCCCACAGATGCTACCTGACCTGCTGAGTATTCCATCAGGTTCTGTTTTTATTTCTGCAGTAGCTCTCCTTAGTTCTGGAATTCCCTCCATAAACCACCTCTCTTTTCCTCCATTACCTCTTTCTCTTCTTTGTTAAGGCACCACAGAAAACTAAACTTTTAGACCAAGCTTTTAGTCAACTGCCCAAATCTTTCTTTTTTTGCATTGTCAATATGTTTCTGTAAAGGCTCTTTCAAAGCATCTTGGGTGATTGTACTATGCTAAAGGAACTGCAGCAGTGAAAGTGATTGTTGCTGATTTGTAAGTGAATAGATTGGCAGTTTGGATAATGAACAGCACAACATCAGAAATGGTTAAGAATCTCTCAATTGGAACTTTGACGTGGGAAAAGTGCAAGGGAAATTAAACAGTAGGATGAAGGAAGGGCCAATTAGGCTTTAATGGATGTAAAAGTTCTTGGCAAACCGAGATAGAAGAATTCTCTGCTTGTTGTGCATTAGCAACTTTGTAAACAAAACTTTATTATTGCTAGTGGAATCAAAAGAGTTTTGAAAAGATGAACTCAGTAAGCTGATTTTTGAAATAGGAGGCTAGTATTTAACAAATTGCATCAGAGCATTTACTGCTCTGTTCTTGTTAATGTCTAAGCTCCCTGCATTTTGGGGAGGGATTCCTAACATGGCCTGGTCATCCATAGCACTTAAAACAAATGGGCAATTCATTAAATGATTTAAATCAGGATCCTATGATATTGGTACAAACCCATTGCAATCTATAGGTATCAATGATGTTGGTAGTTAGTGATGACAATCTAACCAATAGCTGTTACAGGGATTAGTGCTGTTCATTCAGTAAATTTGATTTCTTTTTGGTCTCAAAACCAGGGCAGTAAAACTCCAATATCCCCCAATTCGATCGTTCAGAAACCCCAATGGTTCAGCATCTGGCTCACCAAGCCCAGTTTCCCATGTTCCTTTTAAACTCAGCAGGCCCTGTTTCTTCCACTCCCTTTAAACTCACAAGGGCCCTGTTTCTCATGCTCCCTTTAAGCACACCCAACCCTGCTTCCTGTGCTCTGTTTAAGGTCACTGGGCTCTGTGTCCCTCACTTCCTTTAAAGTCTCTGGGGCCTTGTTTCCAGTGCTCCCTTGAAACTCATTGGGGTTTGCTTTCTGCACTTACTTTAAATTTACCAAGTTCACTGGAAAATTCATAATACCGCTATGTAACATTTAAAAAAAAGTGTATTGTTGTATTTTAAATAAGTGTATTGGGGTATTAATAGGAGTAATATCCAGAAAATCTGCCTGTCTGGCACCACTGAAGTCCCAAGGGTGCTGGATTATCAGAGTTTTACACTATTAATGTTCTCTTTAGCTCCATTAAACTTGAACAATGTCTGCATCTTTGTGCCCCTCCAGAAGAATTGCTACCCAACTCCATTCACCCTGTATCAATTCACCCTGCTCCCCACCCCCAAATCACTTGCCCTCCTCACTTGAATCACTGAATCTTTGGACCCTTTTCATTGAGAGAATTTGGTCATATCACTTGCTGGCAATACCAGGTGTAGTCCATCAGCAGGCACGCTACAATTATTGACAAAAAACAGGTATTGGCCCATTAGTGTTCACAAGCTGGTATTTGACAACGTTTGACCTTACAGAAGATGCCCACAGCAGTGAATGCACAAAGATCACACATGGCTCAGAAACTCTATACCCTTTTACCTGATTAAAAAAAATTCAAAACAGACAATAACGTTATTCAGGTTGGCAATGGGTTCGTAGAGTCACAAATAGCTTTATTAGTACCCTACCACGGTGTTGCTGAGTTAGAGTTGCAGAGATCATGGTGCAGAATAAATAGGTCAGAATTCCAACTGCTTAATCTCACATCATTCCCATGAGGCTGTGGGTTGAGGGCTTTAAATAAGTTGCTACAATTGAATGAAGGATCCAGAGCTCTGTTGTGATATTTCTGTATTTTAGTTATTGGCGAATTGTCTTCATGAATGCACTGAGACAATACGACAAAAGCGGAGAGATTTATCGACAAGATAGCATCCATACATTTTGAGTCTTTCAGCTGGCAGAATGAATACCTGTGACAATGTTACATTGTTCAGAAGCAGACACACTGCATGACTCCCCTGTCTAAACAGAATAACAGCTTGAACACAGATACATAGATACTAGGAGAATTCCATGCTGAAGGATACTGTACAGTACACTTTGCTGCCCTTCTCTTAAAGCAACAGGGAGAGATACAACTAACATCAATATACGCATTTAATCAAACATTTATAAACATAATCTATTAACTTTTGTTCAGAGTTTTTCCATCATTTTTTGGTGTTTTGGACTTTAGTTCTGGATATCAGCTGAAAAAAGGTTTTGTTTCTTTGTCAGAGTTCCTCGGATGTGGTACTTTACTTCCTGAATTCTACACCAGATTCAACTTGAACAAAACTTTATCCTTCACCATCCAGACTGGGTTTACCTCTAGCAGTTTATCTACATGAGCTCTGTGGAATCCGTCACCAATTTCAAACAAATATCTTTTGGTTCTGCAAATATTTACTGTGGCTCTTGCCTCCCACTTGAGTGAACTTAACCTGAAAGATGGATTAGTTGTTATATGCTTGAAATTAGTTGTTCTGCTTGAAAATGTTTTCTTTCAGATTAGTGTCATGGTGACATTTTGAATCAACTGCATAGGTTCAACTCTAGAAGTTATTTTTGGTTGAACAAGGTTCAAGTGTGTTCTCAGTCTTTTCTTCATCAAGAGTTCTGCTGTTTTACACCCTGTGATATGTGCAAAGTTGTTCTGCACTTCAGCAGGAGACTGGACAACCAACGTTTCATGCTGAGTTTTGAATATCCCTGCAACACAGGCTTCTTGAGAGCTTCCTCAACCATTCTGATGAACCTGTCAACTTTCCCATTTGAAACAGAATGCTTTGAGATTTATGACCATTCCATTTCAGAAAATCTGCTAATGTAAAGCTGTTGGCAGAAACAGCCTCTTCTAGTAAACCTATCATAATGAATAAGGAGATCTTCACTTGCTTAGCCTTTCTTTCATTCATTGTCTGTACTTGCTTCCTTCTTGTTCCACATCCATTTCACATTCATTTTCCACAAGGGATGTAATGGCCTAAGCACAGTCACCAGATCTGGAAGGATTTTTAAAAATTTTATTCCAAAATAAACTTTATTCATCATAAAAAACAAACTATATACAACAATAAAACAGTGCAAACCTTTACATTCGTGTACGGATCCATCATTAGTGTTACCTTTTTATATAAAAAAACACAGCACCGATGTGGCTCCCTGGGGGCTACCCAGTCCTGTATTTACAATATTTAAGCGGCTTTCTCGCCTGACCCTGCCCCTCCCTCTCCAGTGGCAGAAGAACCCTAAACTGTAGTCCTTCCCCACTGAGCCCTTGCGTTGGCTGCACCCAGCTTCAGTGCGTCCCTCAGCACGTACTCCTGCAGCCTGGAAAGTGCCAGTCGGCAGCATTCCCCTACGGACATCTCACAGTGCTGGGAGACCAACAACTTTCGGGCAGACCAAAATGTGTCTTTCACCGAGTTGATGACCTTCCAGCAGCAGTTGATGTCCGTCTCTGTGTATGTCCCCGGGAACAGCCTGCAGATCAGAGAATCCTCTGTTATGCAACTGCTGGGGATGAACCATGACAAGGACCCTTGCATCTTTCGCCACACCCTCCTTGCAAACCCACAGCCTGCAAAGAGCTGGGCGACAGTCTCGTCCCCAATGCAGTCCTCCCGGGGGCAGCGCGCGCTGGGAGTGATGTTCCGACCATGCAGGAAGGATCTGATTGGGAGGGCCCCTCTCACTGCCAGCCAAGCGAGGTCTTGGTGCTTGTTGGTGAGTTCTGGCGATGAGGCATTCTGCCAGATGGTCTGGACAGTCTGCTCAGGGAACCACCCCACAGTATCCATCGAGTCCTTCTCCTGCAGTGTTTGCAGGATGTTCCCTGCTGACCACTGCCTGATGGACTTGTGGTCAAAGGTGTTGGTCTGGAAGAACATTTCCACGAAGGACAGGTAGTGTGGCAACGTCCAGCTGACTGGGGCATTGCGCGGCAACGGGGCCAGGCCCATCCTTCCAACACCAGGGACCGGTAGAACCTCGGCACGTAGTGACACTTGGTGCCTACGTACTTTGGTTCCACACACAGCCTGACGCAGCCACAGACGAAGGTGGTCATCAGGATGAGGGCAACATTGGGGACGCTTTTGCCCCCATTGTCCAGGGATTGTGCATGGTGCCCCGTCGGAACTGCTCCATCTTCGATCCCCAGATGAACCAGAAGACAGTTTTCGAGCCAGAGGAGCAAGGAACAGGCCACACCTGCGCCAAGTATAGCAGCCCTGAGAGCGCCTCACACCTGATGACCAAGTTCTTCCCAGTTATTGAGAGGGAGCGCTGTTCCCACTGTCCCAGTCTCTGCCTCACCTTCCCAATCCGCTCCCACCAATTTTTGTTGCACGCCCCAGCTCCTCCGAACCAGATCCCCAGCACCTTCAGGTAGTCAGGCCTGACGGTGAAGGGGATGTTGGATCGGTAGGGCCAGCTGCCGAAAAGCATGGCCTCGCTCTTTGTGTGGTTAACTCTGGCCCCTGATGCCAACTCAAACTGGCTGCAGATGTTGATCAATCTGCGAACTGACCTTGGGTCTGAGCAGAAGACAGCGACATCGTCCATGTACAGGGAGGTTTTCACCTGGGTGCCCTCACTGCCTGGCAACATCACCCCTCTGATGCTCTTGTCCTTCCTGATGGATTCGGCAATATGAACAAGACAGGGGAGAGACGGCAGCACTGCCTGACTCCAGACTTAATGGGGAAGCTGTCTATTTCCCACCCATTGATTTGGACTGCGCTACTGATGTCTGTGTAGAGCAGTTGGATCCAATTCCTGATTCCCTCCCCAAAGCCCATTTTGGAGAGCACATCCAACATGTACGTGTGTGATATTGCACATGGCACGGCAGGCACCATCTCTGGGAATGGTCTGAGCTCAAGTATTGGTCACTACTTCTTCCTTCAACAGCTGTACGCTATTGGCCTCAACCTTTAAAGCAGGGCGACTCCTTGTTGTAAAATGATTTGTTTCAACTCCATTGTATGCTTATGTAAACTGAACACTTCTTAGAAGATTTTTTTTCCTTTATTGTTGTTTAATCAACAGATCATTTTGGTTACAAGAACAATGATCTACTCCTTGAAGGAATTTATCCATCGTGGCCCAAAGGATTGTGGGCGAAAATATGATTCCACAAGGTAACTTGTTATGTATGTCCTCTTTATGCATGTTAGTAATCAGATTCTGCTGTCTATTTTTGTCGGCATTCAAATATGTGTGGCACAGGAGAGGTACGTTTGATTCTTCTAACTTCCTGCATGGGTTTTGTGAATATGGTCCATAGTCTATGGCTTGATTTGACTTGGCAGTCTCTGCACATCTGTGCAGTTTTGTCCACCTCATACACAACCACTGTGCACTCATTCTGGTCTGTTTACACAAACAGATCATTTTATTCTCATCCAACCAGTTCTTTTAGAGAATATAGTACTGGTCCTTGCTCAGAACAGTCTAGATTTGCATCCGGTGTGATGTTATTATGCCCATGATACCCCATTGGGCCAGTGTAGCTGTCTTTGAGCACATCATCATACTTGCCAACAATGTGTCAAAGCACAACTTTGAAACATCAATATTAAAAACATTCCTCCAATGTAGCTTGAGTTATCTCACCCATTCTTTTTCCTGTTAAAGTTGTCCCATTTTCATATTCTGCTACAGTGATGGCTGTGCTTCCTGTCTATTCTGTTGCACAGTGCACTTCATTTTCCCTAATGTCCATAATTCCTTTTCAGGCAGGGTTTCAATGTAACCAGTTTTCTGGCTGAATTTGGTAGAGGATGTGCTTTGATTCATTATCGAACGGTCTGCAGCAGTTTCAATTTGCATGCTAATGCTTATTGATTATTAATCCAGAACTTTATTTAAAGTTCTGGATAAGTTCTGGACAAATATTCAAAACTACATCTGTCTTCTGCTATTCCAGATTGTGGCATAGATACTAAACTATCCCGCTCCCTCTGACAAAGGGTCTTCAACTTATTAACGGAGACAATACAGAATTGTTCAACCTGTTAACTGTGTTTTTCTCCCAGGATGCCACCCATTTTGCAGAATGTTTTCAACATTTTCTGGTTTTGTCTCACTCTCTGATTGTTGGAATGAACTTCCAAGCAATGAAGTTTTCCTTTCCGTTGTCATTTTGAATTGCCACTGTTGTTGTTTGCTTTGGCCTTGCATCCGAAGGCTGTAGATTGTGACTTTTCTTTGGGCAAATAAAGCAATGTGGCAAATAATAGCTGCCATTGAAGAAAGAACAACTGACTGAACAATTCTCACCAGCATGCTTTGGAGTTAGCTATGTAGCTTTGGACTTTGCTTCAGCGCACAGAATGCAGTCTTCATCCATACCAGTCACTTGCAGTGTATAAACTTCTGTAGCAGTTTTGGCACCACCATCTCCAAATTTGAACATCAGTCTTTGCCTGCTCAACAGATTTTGCTGAATGTGTTTGTTTACCAGTCCACACACAAAAATAATCGTGTAAGGCATGATCTAAAAAAGCACCATATTTGCAATGCAACAATATGTACTTAAAATAAAACAATTAAATCACTCTCTCACCCTTCTTCTGGCTCCTAGAACCAGGCTCACAGGACTCAGCTGCTTCAGATTAAAATAATTTCCCTAAATAATAATCTGTACAATTTCTTTAACTAAAACACAGGCATAAATGATCTCCTGGCACTTATGCCTGCAACCGCACCAAGTGCTACACGTGGCCCTACACCTCCTCCCTCACCACCATTCAGGGTCCCAGATAATCCTTCCAGGTGAGGCAGCGCTTCACCTGTGAGTCCGAGGGTGTCATTTATTGCATCAGGTGCTCCCAATGTGGCCTCCTGTACACCGGTGAGACCAGACACAGATTGGGTGACCCCTTCGTCGAGCACCTTCGCTCTGTCCGCTGCAACAGCCAGGACCTCCCGGTGGCCACCCACTTCAATTCCACATCCCACTCCCACACTGACATGTCTATCCATGGCCTCCTCTACTGCCACGTTGAGGCCAGATGCAGGTTGGAGGAACAACACCTCACGTTCCACCTTGGGAGTCTCCAACCTGATGGCCTCAACATCGATTTCTCTAACTTCCGGTAACCCCTCCCCTTCTTTTTCTTCCCCCCCCACCGCCATCTCTTTGTCTTCCCTTATTCCTGTGGCTCCCTTCCCCCACCATGATGATCTTCCCGTCACCTCTCCTCCCCCCACCCCCCCCCATCCTTTATTCCAGGTCCACTGCCTACTCCTACCGGATTCCTTCTTTTTCAACCCTTTGCCTCTTCTACCTATCACCTCTCAGCTTATTACATCTTTTCCCCCACCCACCTACCTTCCCCCTCTCACCTGGACTCACCTATCACCTGATCTCAACCTTTCACCTGCCTGAGTGTGCTCCTCCCCCTCCCCCCACCTTCTTATTCTGGCTTCTGCCCTTTTCCTTTCCAGTCCTGATGAAGGGTCTCGGCCCAAAACGTCAGCTGTTTATTATTCTCCATAGATGCTGCCTGACCTGCTGAGTCCCTCCAACACTTCTTGTGCGTTGCTTCACAATGTCTGGTGCAAGAAGACCTGAGGGTGTTCCATCAGAAATATTGTTTTTTGATGCTCACATATTAGATCATTTGGGCTTCCACAGTATCATTTTAATTCATTTTTGAGCTTTGGCTATTACTGGCAAGGTCAGCATTTATCGCCCAATGAATGCTGCCTTCCTGTGCTGCTACAGTTCTTTTTGTGAAGATACTCCCACAGTGTTGTCGGGGAGGGATTTCCAGGATTTAGACCCAGTGATGATGAAGGACCAGCAATATAATTCCAAGCCAAAAAATGTGCAACTTGGAGAGAGACCTGGAAGTGCTGGTGTTCCTCTGCACCTGCTGTCTCTTTCCTTCTTGGCGGCAGAGGTCAAGAGTCTAGAAGGTGCTGCTGGAGTAGCCTGGGGACATAAATGACGCTCATTTTGTAGATGGTTTACATGGATGCCTATCAAGCGCGTTGCATTGGTCTGGATGGTGTTGAGCTTCATGAAAGTTGTTGTAGCTGAACTCATCCAAGCAAGTAGAGAGTATTCCATCATACACTGGGAAAGGCCCTTGGAATTAGTCACTCACCACAGGATACTCAAGATCTAACCTTCTCTGTAGCTATGGTATTTATGTGGCTGGTCTAGGTTCTGATCATTGGTGACACACAGGATATTGAAGGTGGGCGTCTGTATGATGGTGGTGCCAGTGTATGTCAAGGGTAGGCAGGCACTTCCTCTGGTTGTAAGTCATCATTGTGTGGCACTTTTGTGGCATGTTATTTTCTTTGGCACTTAATCAGTATATGACAGAACATTGACTAGGTGTTGCTGCATGCAACCATGGCCTGCTTCACCTGCTGATGAGTTGCAAATGGAGGTGAACATTGTGTAATTATTTGTGACCATCCCCACCTCAAATCTTATGAGTTAGAAAGGTCATTGATGATACTGCTGAAAATGGTTGGGTCTAGGATTCTGCCCTATGGAACTCCTTCAGTGTGGGGCTGGGATGGCAACCACACCATCTTCCTTTGTGTGAGGTATAACTCCAACCATCTGGCATTTTCCCTTTGATACCAGTTGACTTTAGTTGTATCAGAGTACCTTGCTGCCACACTTGATCAAAAGCTGCCTTGATTTTACGGGCAGTCATTCTCACCTCACCTCTGGACTTCAGCTCTGTCCCTGTCTGGACCAAGGCTGTGATGAGGTCTGGAGCTCAGTGGTCCTGGAGAAACCCAGACTGAGTGTTGGTGAGTAGATTATGGATGAGTAAGTTCCACTTGATAGCACTGTTGGCAACAGTTTTCATCACATTGCTGATGATTGAAAGTAGACTGACTGAGAGGGAATTAGCTTGCTTTTTATGAACAGAATGGTTTTCCACATTGATGGCTGGATGCTGGTGTTGCAACTGTACTGGAACAGTTTAGCTAGAGATGCAACTGGTTCTGGAGTGCAGGTCTTCAGTGCCACAGCTGGGACAGTGTCTGATCCAATTGTCTTCTGCCTCTGAGACGTTCTTTAAATGACCACCCATTTGACATTTGAGCTGAATGGTTCTCAAGCATGGTCAAAGATGTCAAGTTTCCCAATATAGCCAGTGTGGCCAGCTTTGTTGTTCCAGTCCCATTCAACAATCACAGAGCTAAACTCAAAAGCTGCCAGAGTCTGGTGACAAGTCAAGGTTGCTGTCACTTGCCACTGAGTTTTTGTGCCCTACACTTTCATTGGGAGACCCAAAGGCCTTAGACAAATGAGATTCTATGTAAAAAAAAATGAATTCTACCATTATCTAAAACTCACCTCAAACTTACCAAATGAGAAACCTTCAACTCTGAAAAAAAACTCTTTCAGGTTAGCACTGAGACATAGCAGTATACGGTGGAAATTAATTTACAAGACAACACCCTTTAACTAATCATATAGGTTGAGTCTTTTAACTGAGAGTGAATGTCTATGAGTATGTTAATTTGTTGAGAAGCAGGCACACTACATGGTGCTCCTCTCTAATCAGAAGCACAATACGAACACAGACATTGACACAAAGAGAACTGTGTATTCCATGGTTCACGATATATTAACTTTGACTATGTACAAAAGCACACTCCAAGTAGTTGTATGTTTTTGAAAACTAGGTCCTTTGGCTTCATGGGGAAACATAGAACAGGATGTTCCTGTGAAATCCAACGTTTCCCTTTCCCCTCACTCCATCAATTCATCCATGCAAAACCTTCTCCCCAAGCTTGACCACATCAATCCCCTCTATGGAATCAGCTCCTTAAATCATTGCAATTCTTCACCTTTTTCTCTTGAAGACCAAATGTTTAAATCCACCTCTTTGGTCAAGCATTAATCACCATTGCTCCCATCATGATCTTCGGCCTAGAATCCCTTCATTACTCCTACCTTTCTGAAGCATCTTGCGACACAGTTCCATGTTAAAGGAACTACACAATTAAAAATTGTTGAGGACCAGGAAATGTATTGTTGATTACTTATCATATTATACTGCTTCTGTATTATAATTCTTGTAAATAGATTTTAACCCTTCATTTAAATTATTACACCGTAACATATATTGCAATATATTGCCCACTATATGATACTATCTGCTATGAAGATAGTGGGCAATATATGAGGGTCTCAAGCATTGTGGTATAAAAGGGATAATATATTTGTACAAGGTAATTTTAGTGCCCCTACATTGAAATGCTATTAATTTATAAATCGATCAGTATGACAATTGCAGAAGATTTCTTTCTTTGGTTGGGCAACTAGTGATGTTGGCCATTAATTTAAAATTGTTACTGAATGATGTGATAATTCCCTATACAGAGAGTGTCTGGAATAGGGAATGCTTTGGCACAAGAAATGTTTCAACTCCCGATTATTGCATATTTCAAGGTAACCCATGAGAGAAAAAAAAATGAGCTTTGGGGATAAGGGAGGGTAAAGTTCGACATGTCAGATCAGGAGGATAAGAACTCTGAAGGCTACCGTTTTAGTGTGAATCCAAGCAGAGATTCTCAACTAGATTATCCAAACTGATCACAACTGGTTTGGTTGTGATGCCTTATATGATAGACGAGCACAATGACAGTAACAGTCTAATCATGCACATGATGAGTAGCTGATTGGATGAGCTCTCAGCAGGTAGACATTAAGATTTCCCCCAGCTACAGTCAATGTGCCTGATTACAAGGTGATGCATAATGAACCATATGAAGACTGGCAGTATCGAAACAGGCAACAATTTTTGGGTATTTCAACCTTTTTTTGTTTCCTATTTGTTTTCTCTTTATGTCCCCATCTGCAGTTCCCCAGGCTGACAGATCCCAGCCTGTGTCCCAGGGTCACCAATTGATTTATATACATGACTGGGTCATAAACGGCTCTGATCAGCTCCATCTCAGCTTCTTTTTATTTTTCTCTTTCACTCTGAAGCAAAGGCTCAGCTTTGTGTATTTTTAGGTTTTCTACATGTAGAACCAGAAAGAAAGATATTGATATTTAATTTCCTCAGGGATGTGAGAAGGGAGGTAACTCTCCTGAATGCCAATGTGAAACAAAATTTCACAAGACCCTGCTAGCATTCCAATCCCGCCCAGATCATAAAATCTCAGGGTCCCAACAGGACTGCAATTCATAGTGATGTGGTTGCTGTATTTATTTTTAAATTCACTGAGTGTGTACACTTGGACTGCTTTATATCAACTTGGTCAGATTTTGCTTTAACAACCTTTAGAAGTCAACAACAGAAGATTTCAAAGTCACTAAAACTTAAAGGCAACACTTGAATCAGCAATCAAGGGAACTGGCTGAAAATCAGCATTGCATAACTGTCAATATCAGAGTGTATTAAATCCATGGAAATGCATAGTCCAAAAGCTTGAGGCTGTGTGTGTCAGACAGCTCCAAGTAACTGAAGGGTTTCTTGCAATCTTTCTTCCTAATCTCAAATGGTTGGCAGAAATTTTAATTAATTTTGTGACTCATCATTATTTCCAAGAATTAACTCATAAAGGGGTGAGCTACATGAAGATCTGCCATTCTAGAAACCCATATTAATTATACATATTTTGTTCATGCCTCGTGCAATACAAATTTGAATCAATCTATCAGCAGACTCTATAGTTGTGGATAAGCCCTGAATCACTTGCCAGCTGGTGATGAAATCAGAGTTTAAACAAGAATTGATTTCTTAAAGGGGAGCTTGGCCAAATAAAATTGTTGATTTAACAATAGACAATGTTCTATCAAATTTCTCAATTGCATCGTTCACAGAGAAATCTAGCTTGTAACTTTATTTGTTTTTAGGAAAAGCAATACTTCTTACTCAGGATGTAGTTGTAAAGCACCTTTCCTGTAATAAAATAGCTCAATACACAAAGTCAGATATTTATTGAGGATAAAGTGTTCAACCAAGTCAAAGGCTATAGGCAAATTGAGAATGATGAAGACAGGAATTGTAATGTGGTCGTGCTAACAAATAGGAGAGCTACCAGAAAACTAATGCTATCTGTAAAGTGATGCTCTCAACTTCAGATCTATTCTGAAGATTGCTGATTGGAAGGAAAATAAACTATTCTTGTTCTGATTGAAGTAAAAAGAACAACCTTACAAGCAAGAGTGCAGCAATGAATAGAAAGCTGCTGTTAGCACTGAAGAAAATAGGCAAGGTTTGTGACTTTGCCCGGTAACAAAATGTCATAGAAACCTAAATCAAGTAAAATTTGTGGTGACCTTCATTTGATTTATTTTTATTCTTCTTTAGTTGAAAGTGATTCAAGCTAACTTCAAAAATAATAAACTCAGTTTCTCTGTTCTAAATGTACAATGGGCTTACCTTCAAATTCAGTGTGACAGTTACTTGAACTTTCATTCAGGCTCTCCTCCTCTGTTATGATGATGTTCTCAATGTCTTTCATTGTCAAATGGTCCCGAAATGCATGAAATAATATGTGCTTCAGTTCTTCCAGTGTAATCCTCTGCATATCAAACTGGTGGAAAAATAAGAATCAATCCATGGCCAGAATTAAATAATCGTTAGTTAATTTGATGAGAGAATGTTCAGTATCTCAAAGAAGTTGTAACTGAATTATATTTTCAATTAATCTTTCTCAATGTCATTTTCAATCATATTCATTGCCTCCCTGAGCAGAAAGATCCCAGTCACGTTTCTGCCCTTGCAGTCTTTGCGAGTTGACCAACAGGATGCAATGCAAGTTCCTGTCTTGCTCATTAAAATTTGGGCTAGAAGTTTAAAAAGAAAATCAAATATATGCCCTGCTTATAATATACAAGGAGATTCATTTGTGTGTGTTGCAATTTACATTTATATTTATAAGGCAGGTGTATTTAACCTTGGTCCCTGCTGGAAACTCCATTTACTATCCATAACCACATCTCTGGACTGACAATCAGATTGTTCACCATATTAATATTACGTTTGGCCCTGAGATAAGGATTGGACTGTTTTTGAACCCTCGACAAACTTGTTTATTTCTGCCTCAATAACATTACTAATTCCACCTGTTTTGCTAAAAGCATCCCCCGCTTTGCCTAGATTAGACAATTCCAAAGCCCCTCCTGGTCTGCCTCCTATCTACTAATCTCCATAAAATACCTTTGCTGCCCTATCCTAATGCATCAAATCCCATCACCCTGCATCACCAGTGACCTGCATTGTCTCTTTTCAATTTTAAAATTCTCATCCACATTTTCAAGTCTCACTATGATCTTGTCTCTTAACTCTGTTTGTTCTTCCAGCCCGACAGCGCTCCGAGGTCATTGTCTTTCTCCTCTTATGCATCCTATTTTAATCACTCCACCACTGATAGCTGTACCTTCAACTGCCAAGAGCTTAAATTTTGCAAATCTCTCCTTAAAACTCTCCTTCTCTGTCTCTCTTCTTTCAAAATACTCCATAAAACCTTCAACAAGTGAGCTTTTAATCATAATATTTCCTTACGTGGCTCAATGTCAATCTTTTTGTAACATTCCTGTGAAGCTCTTTGGGTTGTTTTACTTTGTTAAAAGTACTTTTTAAATGTGTTGTTCTTATTGCATTATGCCATTAATAGTGTGTACATTTAACCAAATAAAAATATAAATTAAATTAAAATTGTAAAATTTTCACAGACAAAAAAACTTACCCAATTAGTTACTATATTTATTAACCAGTTTAATTTTTCTTTATCCCTTTGTTTAATGGCATCATCATTGGTTTTCTTTGTCTCAGAACAAAATCCCTTCCTTCACTTTAAGTTTCAACTTTAAATTCCTGGGTTTTAACATTGGATGACCTGTCCTTGGCCAAGCACATAGATGCAATCACAAGGAGGGTGCACCAGCATCTTTACTTTCTTAGAATGTTCAGGAGGTTCGGCATGTCACTGAAGACTCTAATAAACTTCTACAGACGTACTGCTGAAAGTTTCCTGACTGGTTGCATCATAGTCTGGAACAGCAATTTGAATGCACAGGAATGTTAAAAGGAATGTTGGACTCAGCGCAATCCATCACTGGCACATCCCTCCCCACCACTGGTAGTATTTACATGAGGCACTGCCTCAAGAAGGCAGTACCTATCATCAAAGATTCCCACCATCCGAGCCATACCATCTTCTCGCAGCTACCATCGGGCTGGAGCCTGAAGTCCCACACCACCAGTTTCAAGAACAGCTACTTCCCTTCAACCATTTGGTTCTTGAACCAACCTGTACAACCCTAATCAGTACCTCAATGTAGTAACACTATGACTACTTTGACCACTTTGCACTACAGTGGACTTTTTTTTGTTCTAATTGTGTTCATTCTTGTATAATTTTGTATAATTAATGTGTAATTTATGTTTTCCTGTGAATGTTGTGTCTCTACTACTATGTGCCTGTGATGCTGCTGCAAGTACATTTTCCATGTGCAGACATGTACTTGTGCATATGACAATAAGCTTGACTTTGACATTTCGATTCAAATGGTAACACATTAGCCCCTACCAGAAGGTTGGTGTGTAAATCCAAGTCCAGGCCTTGAATTCAAATCCAGGCTGACACTTCAATGTCGTACTGAGAGAGTTACGGAAGATCCCTACTTTCCAATGTGGTGCTAAATTTTGGGTCCTGCCTGGTCATGTGAATGTGAACAGATTTCCTGGCACAATTTTTAAAGAGCAGAGACTTCTTGTGTTGTTCTAACAGAAAAGTCTTCCTTAAACAACAGCAGCAAAGTCAGATTGTCGAGCAATTATACCCTGCTGCTTGGGCTAACCTGCTGTGCACAAAGTGACTCCCACATTTCCTATTTTATGGCTGTGACTACATTTCCAAATACTCGGTCATCCTGTGGGCATGAAAGGCATTACACAAATCTTTCTGTCTTTCGCGTACCTCACTTGTTTGTGGCACCTTGCAGGGTATTAATTGACTGATACATTTACTGCAACATAGTCTTTTCACTTCAACCATAATTCCTTTGTTATAAAAGTTTGTCCTTTTCATTCAGCATTATTAGTGAAAATCTGAGTGTAGGTGCTGCCTTATTCATCAATGACAATGGAACTACTGAACTGGAAAAAAAATGTTTCAAATGCATTAGCTTTGAGCAGTACAGCCAAGATGTTGTGCCAGGGGCTGGTAGGAGACAACATCTGTCCTGTGATCTTCCACACATGGAGTTATCAATCTCAGCCATGTACCTATGAGATGTGCCAAACGCAGGGCAGCCTTTTCCTCAGCAGCCAAAGATAATTCAGAAGGTGGGCTGTTTTCCAGGTGTGAGTTTTACAGCCATAATGGTAAAGCCCTGTCAACAGGTGACAGATCTGTTCATTCTTTGACAAGAATGATGTTAAATAACAAGGGCGAAAAGGAGACAAAATGTCCTAGAAAGAATTTGGCTTGACAACTGTGGTGTGCAAGATATAGGAGCCCATTAAAAGGAAGAAAATCAGCAGCACCTGATGACAGGGAAGTCTGAAAAATCCCAGGCAACAGAGCTTCTGTGCCACAGGTTGTACCTAATAAATAGACTGGAATTCTTCAGCAATATAACAGATTATAAATGAGCAAAATTGAGGATATTATACATTTTGACTTTCAAAAAGCCCTTGACTTGGTCTTTCACAGGAGAGTTATGACTACTGTGAAAGCTCTCAGGATCCAAGATTGTAAATTGGATAATTAGTTGGCTAGATAATAGGGAACAGAAGGTAGACATTGATAGTGGTTCTAATTACAAATTGTGAGCAGCGTAATCCCTTGGTAATGGTCCTATGACCTTTACTGATGACCTTTGTGAATGCTTTGTAAATACTATATCTACTTTAAAGATGATACACATGGAGAAAGCAGAATATTCCAAGGTGAAGAATTATTCAGAGAGCGGTGTAGGCGCTTAGCAATTGTGAGATCAATATTCTTTCTTAATGCTCAGTAATCTGATGCACAGCAGGAATACACAGGAGACATAATGTTGAGTAGAGAGCATCAGAACAAGGATATCTGTGCAATATTGAATCATACAGAAAGTGTTTAGAAGCAAAAATATCAGACTTGATAGGAACAGTTGTCAAACGAAATCCAGAATGTGGAAAAAAATAATGGCATGTGAAATGTGCACACCATTATTAATGTGTAAATAATCCAGATGAGAAAGGGATACAGGTTGTGAATCACTACAAATTGCTGAATTATTCACACACTAATAATGGCTTCCCCATTTAATCTGATGCAGAAATTTATGTACGTACTTAATGATGTAAATACATGTGTAATGGTGAGGTGTGGCTTCCCACAATGTACTCAACCTCTAATCTCCTCAAAAGAATGAAACAGCTTTTCCGATCTTTCCAGGTTTGCCTTGCAAACCTGGGATTCTTGCCAAGTCCTGTGTAGATGCCCTGCCGCAGAAAATTCTGGGACAGTGTTTAGTTTAAGTCTTGGAAGGTAATGATAACAACAGGGTGTCAACCTGAAACATCAACTATCCCTTTGTCTCCACTGATGCTGCCTGACCTGCTGAGTTCATCCAGCAGTTTGTTTTTTTGATCCCAGGATCTGCAGTCCCTTGTGTTTCTGCCTTAATAAGAACACCCTACTGATTTGCTGTTCCTTCATCATTCATGGATCTAAATCCTGGAACTCCCTACACAAAAGCATTTTGGGAATATCTTCACCAGAAGGAGTCCTGAGATCCAAGAATGCAGCTCACTGTCAGCTCAAGGGTAATCAGGGATGGACACGAAATGAACCAGAACCTGAAAAATGAATTAAAAGAAAGTCCATTGGAGACTCTGTCATGTTGAAGTATCAGATACTGATGGCACACAAGTTTTCCTCAGGCAGTCCTTGGGGTTAAAGTTTCCATTCTGGTTTTGTGAGTTCTGGGGTGATGACCATGAGACCAATGTGGTACCAGATGGGACAGGTGGTGTCAGCTGGGGTGGGTGGGTAAATCGCTTGTGAGGTGATATACTCCTTCCCCCCTTAATGCAGGGCTTCTCTGTGCTCCCAAAGCATAATGTTAAGGTTTTCAATGCCATCTCAAGTGCTCCTTCTCTACTTCGAATGGTCATGGGCCAGAAATTCCTTGGAATCAGTGGGGATGTTGCATTTCCTCAAGAAGGCTTTGAGAACGTCCTTGAATCTTTTCCTCTATCCATTCATAATCTCTTCCCATGATACAGCATTTGTTTCAGGACTCCAGTGATGGGCATTGGAGTGATGTAGCCTGCTCAAAGTAGTGACTGAGTTCAACTAGGGCTTCAGTACTGGGAATACTGTCCTGGGAGAGGGCACGGATGTTGGAAGTGGAGTTGGAAGATTTTGCAGAGACACTGTTGGTAGTATCTTTCCAGGGCCCTGAGATGCCTGTTGTAGGTAGTCCCACTCTCAGGAGTATATAGGAGGACAGGGATCGCTGCTGTGCCACATCTAAGGTTTTGATCTTCAGTTTTCCTCAATTGACTAAGTACTGCACAGGCACATTGGAGCTGATGGTGAATTTGATCACCATCTCCCTTCACTGAGAGATGGCGCTGAAGATATGGGAAGTGGTCCACGTTTTCCAAGGTCTCACCACGAGTGAGGCACAGAAGGGGCACATTGGTAGAGAACCTTTTTTTGCAAATGTTGTCCATAAGGCCCATCCTCCTATATGTTTTGATGATGATGATGCACAAATGCCACAACATTGATAGCTTCCCTGAGGGATATTATTCCCCACTCGGCCAAGAACACTCCACAGTTCCAATCAAAGCAGAACTAGTTTTTGTTCTGCCAAATACCCAGAGTTGGTTCCGTTCCCAAATACATTCTTGCTGTGATACATAATATCATAATCAGCCAATGAACACAGTATCTCAGCATTAAACATCAGAAACTGATAACTTTTAATGATGAAACAAACATTTCACATCAAATTGAGTGTAATGGTGTTTCTCTAGGTACTGGGAGGATTCAATTCTATTCTAAAATACAATGGGTCTAAACATTGGTCACATTCAGAGGCTGGGCACATGCATAAGAATGGGGAGACAATGGGTGGCACCAAAACCATCTAGCAATGTGTGATTACTTCATGGCAGCTGAGTTAGGGAAGGTTACACCAGAAATTCATGCTCATACCTTTCTTCCATGACATCAGCAATCAGTGTGCTGTTGCTGGGCTCGAGGCTGATATGTGCAGTGACTTGAACCTTTTGTAGCTGGCCAGCAATACTCAAATCCAGGTCAGCAAAGACAACTCCTCACCTCACAATCTACCTCATCGTGGTCTTGCACCTTATTGCCTGCCTGCACTGCACTTTCTCTGTAACTATAACACTTTATTCTGCATTTTTTTTTTTGCTTTCCCCTTGTACTACCTCGATGTACTGATGTGATGAAATGATCTGCACGGATGGCATGCAAAACGAAGTTTTTCACTGTATCTCAATAACCAATTAACAAACCATCTCCCTTCCAGCCAATTCTACCAACTCCATACCATATGTTGCAAACTTACTCAAAAACAATCTCCATCAAGCAGGATTCAGAAATACATTGAATCACACCATCACGCACACTATCCCAGCACTAAGACCCACGCCTCAGAGTTATACAAACTGCCAGCAATTCAACAATGGTAGGCTTCCCTCTCCCTCTCAGCACAAACTGACGCACAGTCTCAATATTACCAGTGTGTGTGCCTACATTACCTCAGCGGCCTGATGGAGAGAGTGCTTGTAAGCACTGGAGCTACTGCTCCACAGAGTCCATGGGCAATGATGAGACCATGGAAGACGACAGCAGGCTAATGACTAATCCTTCTCTGCACGTTCCCACTTAACCATCCTCCCACACTCCCTTCTGATTTACAAAGTGCAGCTGATACAGGCTTCCCGCCTCCCTGCTCCTTCCCTCACCCATCACACTGCCTTTAGTCAGGCCCTGTCAGAAAACTTTCTATTTCTTGTCTGGGGTGGATATTTAGTGCTCCCAATCCTTAAGGACAATCCAGACAAAATGAGCTGTAATTGGTTTACTTTGTACAGGTTCCAATATCCCCAGGAGTAGGCCCCAGTCTCCCGGAAATTTAAAGACCTTTCTTCTGAATCACCTCTTCAGCCACACTTTTATCTGTGCGACACTCTCAGCACATGGCACAGGGTAATCTGGAAAATACCACTTTTTGAGGTCATCTTTTTCCTAAATCCTTAAAATCTGCTTGAATGCTATAAGGGGCTTACCTATAGAAGAAGGTTAAGGGGTGTGCAGAATGGGCATTGATTGTCCTGCTGGAAAGCTGAGCACAACATCAAAGTCCAGCTCCAACCTTGCACAATGCCTCCCACAGACCTGAGTATCCATCTTTCCTCACCAGCACGGAAGTGGCTGCTATCTACATTTCAACATCATGCAACTTCTGAAGGTGATGTCACTGCAGCACAAGCACAAGACACCCAATCCCTGAGCGCAGCAGGGGAGATCAGACTGCTGCTCTCCTCACTTTGACTGTTGAGCCATGTCCTCCAGGTTACCAGAATTGTCCCTGGGGAATGGTGGTGCTTTCAGGTTTCCTGGACCTTCAGTCCTCTCTCAGGATTTCAGTTTTCATCTTCCCACCCCTACAAGTCCACCAGTGCCTCTGTTGTAAGTCAGCCACTTTCCAAGGTGCTGCTGTTGACAGTGAGGTAGCACTATCTGATGCCAGGCACTCTCGGCCCAGTGCTCACCAGGGTCATTGGAGAGAGCTACAAGATTAGGACCAAGATGAAGGAAAAATTTCTTCACAGAGGGTGGCATACCTCTGGAATCCACCACAGCAGTGGGTGGAGTATATTTAAGAAGGAGAAAGATTTAGAGACACAAAAGACTTCCACTGGTATGGAGAGAGAGAGAGTCATAGAGTCGTATAACACAGGAACGAAATCCTTCAGCCCACCATGTCCATGCCAACCTTTCTGCCCATCTACACTAATCCCATTTCCCCACAGTCTGTATCCCACTATGCCTTGCCTATTTAAATGTCTGTCTAAATTCATCTTAAACATAGTGATTGTATCTGATTCCACCATCCCCTATGTCGGCATGTTTCAGATGTCAACCACTCTGTGTAAAAATCTTACCCCTCAGATTCTCTTCACAGCTCCTTTCTCTCACCTTAAACTTATGCCCTTTTGCTTTTGATACCCTTACCATGGAAAAAGATTTTGACTATCTACCCTTTCTACGTATCTCATAATCTTAACTCTCAGGTCACCCCTTAGCCTCCATCACTTCAGGGAAAACAAGCCCAGCCTATCTGACGTCTCCCCATAATGAAAGTCCTCCAATCCAGGTAATGTACTGCTGAATCTCCTCTGCACTTTCTCCTGTGCAATCACTTTTTCCTGTAGTGTAGTGACTAGAATTTTTTTTTATCAAAATAAACTTTATTCATAATAAAGGAAACTATATACAATAATAAAAAACTGTTCAAACCTTTACATTCGTGTACAGTTCAATTCTTAGTGTTACCTTTTTATATATAAAAAACACAGCACCGATGCCACACGTGTGGCTCCCTGGGGTGATACTCCAATCCCATATTTACAACCTTTGAGCGGCTTCCTTGCCTGACCCTGCTCCTTCTTCTCCTGTGGCAGAAGAACCCTAAACTGTCGTCCTTCCCCACTGAGCCCTCGCGCTGGCTGCACCCAGCTTCAGTGCGTCCCTCAGCACGTACTCCTGCAGCCCAGAATCTGCCAGTCGGCAGCATTCCCCTACGGACATCTCGCATTGCTGGGAGACCAACAAGTTTCGGGCAGACCAAAGGGCGTCTTTCACCGAGTTGATGACCTTCCAGCAGCAGCTGATGTCCGTCTCTGTGTGTGTCCCCGGGAACAGCCCGTAGATCAGAGAATCCTCTGATACGCTGCTGCTTGGGATGAAACGTGACAAGGACCCCTGCATCTTTCGCCACACCCTCCTCGCAAACCCACAGCCCGCAAAGAGGTGGGTGACCGTCTTGTCCCCGGCGCAGCCCTCCCGGGGGCAGCGCGCGCTGGGGGTGATGCCCCAACCATGCAGGACGGATCTTACTGGGAGGTCCCCTCTCACCGCCAGCCAAGTGACTAGAATTGCACATAATAGTCCAAGTGTGACGTAACTGGTGTCTGTAAAGTTGCAACATAAGATCTCAGCTTTTATATTCTACGCCCCTACCTATGAAGGCAAGGATGATATATGCCTTCTTCACCACACTATCAATCTGTGTTGACTTTTTCCGAGAACTATGGACTTGGACCCCAAGGTCTCTGTTCATCGATATTCCTACTATTTACTGTATATGTCCTGTGCCTTTTTGACATCCCAAAATGCATCACCTTGCACTTGTCAGGAATATGTTATTGAGACAGATGATCAGCTATGACAATTTTTAATGGTGGATCAGACTCAAAGAGCCAAATAGCCTACTTCTGGTCCTATTTCAATGTTTCTCCAAAGCTCCTTGCTAGCACTGATTGCTCTTTCCTTCAAAGGGAGATGGAGATGAACTCAGTTCTCCCGGTGAACAGTGCTCAGTGGCCTCCTGATGGACTTCTTGTCTACAAATTACAGCTGCAGCCAGGTACTGTGGCAAAGAAATTCTGGGCCACAATCACCTTTAGATCAGTATGGTTCTGCCTTTGTTGTGTGGTTGTCACTGTGGGAAACATCTCCTCAATAGTGTGCAGTCCCCAGAGACACTATTCAACAATTATGAACCTAGAATTGTTTACAGAAGACCCTGTGTGGACATGGCATCCTCTTTAGAACCCTTCACCCTCTCCTCTGCAAACATTGCACTGCAAACTAGAGGCATTTCACTGCTCAGAACGATGACAATAAGGATCCTAATTTCTCCACTAAGTTTTTGAATACTGTCAGGATAGCTGGGGCAGATCTAAAATGTGAATCAGATGGTGTTACAATGAGGTCTTTTTGATCTTAGTTACTGGGAACCTGAACTTAATGAGCTCTCATATAAGAGTGACTCTGAAAGAGTTAGGGCCCCTTTACACTGATGATTTCATTTCACTTCATCAACAATAAAGACATTGGACAATACTCAGTGCTGAGTAATAACACGCAGGTTTCCATATAATAGCATTCTGTCCATCAAATTTATACTAGCTCTCAGAGCAATCCCATTTCCCCACCTACTTCCCTGTACTCTCACACTTGGCCACCAACACCCCTTGATTCTCCCACCAGTCACCTAACTGAGAGGTAGTATACAGTAGCCAATTAACCTTACAACCAATACGTCTTTGGGATGTGGGAGGGAGCTGGAGACCCACAGAGTGTTGAAACCCACCCAACACCAAAGGTCAGAATCGAATCCAGGTTGCTGGAGATGTGAGACAGCTTTACTACCTGCAGCACCACTGTGCCGCCACTATTGAACAGGGCCGTCAGACGAGTAGGTTTTACTTTGAACATACGCAGCACAACTTGACTTTTATGAACTCTTTCCAGTTTAATACCTTGCCTGAATATTCATAGCTAAACCTTTCAAGCAAGGATTTCTCTGGGGCTAAATCTTCAAGATATTAGTCTTACACCAAGGATGAATCTATGCTCTAAAACAATGAGTTTCAAACACAGGTCACAGAAGCCTAACACCAGTAATAAAAAGAACTAAGGTTAGTTTTCCCTGGAAGCTTAATCCTCTTTGATCTAGAGAATTCAAGAATATGAACGTAAGGTTTTCCAGTGAAAATTATGAGCAGTGCAAATGGAACTGCTTATGGCCCATACTGATGGAAAAGTACTGACCAGATCTACATTTTAAAAAGTTAAGAGAATACATTTAGAATGAAGGACTTTTCATGACTGATTCAGTAGTAGAGTCACAAGGGTGAAATTTCTGATCTCAGTTCATCAGTAGCCACACACAGTTTTGAAACAATCAGAGATAAAAATCTCTTAATTAGATTGGAGATATAAACATGGGGCTTGCTGCCTGAGTACCCAATCCAGATCAATTAATTTCAAAATCAGTTAGGGTAATCACAAACTGAAATGGATAGAAATACATCTTTGTACAACACCTTTAACAACCTTAGGATGCCCCCAGTCACTTGACTGCCAATGAAATCTTCATGTGCAGTGTCACATAGGTAAATGCAACAGCTTATCTTCACACAGCAAGATCCCACTAACAGCACTGAAATGAGTGACCAAATGATCGGCTTTAGTAATGTGGTCTGAGTGATAAAGGCTAAATATGATACTGAGAGGACACATTTGCTGTTAGTGCTGATGGACTTTTTACATCCATCTGTAAAAGCTGACAAAGTCCTTTAAGGCAGAGGTTGGCGGGTTGCCAGGGGGTCTGAGAGCAAGCCAAGGAAAAAATGGAAAAGCGACCTGCTACAAAGACATAGCTTACTTGCTTGCTCCAGTTTTCCACTATTCAGAAAATCAGCCATATCTATTCTATCTGTTATAGGTGACAATCTTGGAGACTTAGACGGTGTTCCCTTCTGGTAAGCTGCCGCTTAATATTCGATTTGTGTAGTCAGAGTAGTCAGTAGTGTTCACTACTCACTACTATTCTGTCGTGCACTGTTGTGTTAGCGAGACTGAGTGACGTTGTTGGTGTGCCTTAATAATATTGCTTATCTACAGTGCATTTACGCCACAGTGACGTCACTGTTAAACAAAAAGTGTGTAAGCGTGTAAATTTTAGATTAGTTTTGATAATTTTGTTTATCAGTAATAGTAATTAAACTGTCCAGCGTGTATTGCTGAGTATGGAGAAATTTCTGAAGAGAAAAGCTGACCAGAAACTGGAAGATTCTGATGATGAAGGGCATAAAGGTGACCGAAAGAGAAAACAATGCAAGTACGATCCAGAATACATTTCATACGGCTTCATCGCAGTGGAGTCAAATGCGGACCAACCTCTCTGTGCTGTGTCTTTGCAAACACTGTCCAACGATGCAATGAAACCAGCGAAATTCAAGTGCCATTTAACAACAGTGCATCCAGATATTGCCAGAAAGCCAAAGGAATATCTTGAGCGGCAAAAGGAGCTGTACCTCAAGCAGAAAGGCAAAATGACAGCCTGCGCCACTGTAAATGAGAAGGCTCTTCGCGCATCATATTTGGTAGCATTATGAATAGCACGTTCCAGAAAGCCTCACACAACTGGAGAAGAGCTTATACTTCCTGCAGCAGTAGATATGTGTGAAGTTGTACTGGGAAAAGAATCCAGTCAAAAACTGAAAGCCATTCCACTGTCTGATAACAGAGTGAGCAGAAGAATTGGCGATATGGCAGAAGATATACAGAGCCAGCTGACAGCACGCCTTCAGCAAGTCAGATTTGCGATTCAGCTCGATGAAAGTACTGATGTTGCCTGCTGCGCAGTTGTTGGTTTATGTTCGATATTGCTGGGGAGGAGAGGGTTTGGAAGACTTTTTGTTCTGTAAGGCGCTCTCAGGGCGTACAACCGGTGAAGAACTTTCCCGTGTGCTTTACACTTTTTTAGTACAATCGGCATTGGCGTGGACACAGTGTATTAGAGTATGCACGGATGGTGCTGCCGCAATGACGGGACGGAAGTCGGGTCTAGTCGCACGAGTGAGAGAAGTAGCTCCACATGTAGCAGCAACCCACTGCATGATTCACCATGAGGCTTTGGCTGCAAAAGATATGGATGAAAATCTTGCGGATGTGTTTTCCATGTGCATTAAAATTGTTAACTTTATCAAAGCCAGGCCGCTCAATCATCGTTTGTTTGAAAACGTATGCCGTGAAATGGACGCCGAGCATAAGCATTTGTTGCTACATACAGAAGTCAGATGGCTGTCATGAGGCCATGTTGTGCAGTGTGTATGTGAATTGCGAGATGAACTGCTCATTTTTCTAAATGAGCATAACAGATCATTAGCACAGTTCTCGACAGATGAGACATGGGTTGCCAGATTAGTTTATCTTGCAGATATTTTCAACATTTCGAACAGCTTAAATCTATCATTGTAAGGACCTGGCTCAAATGTTCTGAAAACACATGACAAAATCAATGCCTTCCAGAAAAAACTCCGTATCTGGAAGGGAAGATGTGAGCAAGGTGTCTATGATATGCTTCCGTTGCTGGCTGACTTTCTGATAGTGAACGAGACTAAGGCAGAGACCATTGTGAGCACCGTTTTGAACCATATTCAACAGCTGTCACATTATTTCCATGAGTATTTCGGTGACGATGACACGAGCATGTTTGATTGGATTTGAAATCCGTTTGAATGCATGCTTACTGATTTAACTGGACGTGAACAAGAAGAATTGGCTGAACTGTCATCTGACAGGACTTTGGGCTTGCAGTTCAACCGAATGTCACTGTTGTCGTTCTGGATAGCACGTTCCCAGGAGTATCCACTGCTGTCCGGCAAAGCCGTCAATGTTCTGTTACCATTTGCAACCACTTACTTGTGCGAAATAGCATTTTCTGCAGTCACTGCCATGAAAACCAAATACAGATCAAGACTGAATATTGAGGATGACATACGCGTATGTTTGTCGCACATACCACCACATTTGGACAAATTCTGCAGTGCAAAACA
Source organism: Pristis pectinata (assembly GCF_009764475.1). Classification (NCBI taxonomy): domain Eukaryota; kingdom Metazoa; phylum Chordata; class Chondrichthyes; order Rhinopristiformes; family Pristidae; genus Pristis; species Pristis pectinata. Next base: position 24,021,057 of record NC_067425.1, read on the forward strand.
GGCACAACCTTCACATTGAACTGAACACTTAAAGACACCACTGGTAATTATTGGTGATTGAAATAGTCACTATTTCAATAGGGCCTATGTGCAGTAATTTAAATGTCATATGCATGAATTATTGATTGTTTGATTTTGTGGGCTTTGGAGGTCTGCCATCTAACAAGGACATGTTCTAGGGGACCACAGCATGAAAAAGGTTGAAAACCACTGTTTTAAGGTTACATAGGAACAATGGCATTAACAACAGTGCAGCACTCTGTCAGAACCGACATTATTTGCTCTCATCTCTAGTGCAGGATGAAGAATATATAAAAGGGTAACTGAAACATTATACTTAGGGAAATTAATATCAAAACAAAAGCATTATGACATGTAGGTAACATTGGTTAGATTATATCAAGTGTTCCAAATGACCATTACTGGAAAGCTATTTTGAACAAAGCAAATGTACAGTCAAGAGTCAGTTGAATGGTTTGAGGAAAGGAAGCTCACAGTTCTGAACCAGGACTTAAAAAAATTGGACCTTTATCATTACAACAGATAAGATACAGAAGCTGGGTATAGTGGAGGCACTCAGAAACTGAGTTCTGACAAAGGGTCTTTGACCTGAAAAATTAACTCTGTTTCTCTTGCCGTAGACACTGCCTGACTTGCCGTGTGTTTGCAGCATGTTCTGGTTCTATTTCAGATTTCGATCATCTGAAGTTTCCTGAGAATTAAGGGGCGCGTTAGAAGAAATATTTTCAAAGGGGACATTAAGAACAGTAAGAAACAGCATTTTAAGTAGAAACCATTATGTTATTTCTGAAAAAATGAATAATATTTTTGGAAAAGAGTATAACAAAGTATAGATAAAGTGCAGAAAGAGGGATTTGACCAACAGTTTCAGTTAAAGACACAAAGACAAAATTAACAAGTTGGATCTATCTTTGTATAAGTTTTGTTTTTTTCTCAGTCTGGTTGGTTGGTTGGTTGATTGGGTGCATCTCATTCACTCTGTCATAGTGAAGTGTAAAAAAGACTCTACCTGAAAACTCCTCCTAAACGTTCTTTCTAAAAATAATAGGGCAAAACTCAATGAGGAACTCTAAAGTCTTTTTGCATCAGATTATAAATTCTTCCAGTTGTGAGTAAGCTTGCCAGTCAATTTAGCAGGTGCATTCACATAAAATCTTTAACATACTTAAACTGCAGTGTTTCCCCAAAGCCAACTGTGTGATTGCTCTGAGTGAAAATAGCAAGAGTTTAATGCTTCATTTTGAGATCTCAATGTGAAAACAGTGTGAGGATCCTCAGGTGTAACTTTAAAGATGGATTGATCATTTCATGGACTGAGATCTGTTTAAACATTTTATGATGTTTTATGATGCATAAAGAATTGCAAATGAACACATTTATTAGACATAGTTTTAATTGGGCTGATTTCATTATTTGTAGGTTCTCCTGGTTGATTCTCCTGCCTGGTTTTCAAAGATTAATTATTTTCAGAGGTTCTTAGCATATTTTCACTGGGCTATATGCTTTTCCCATTATTTAATTGGAATGGCACACAAGAACAAATTTCCATTAACTTATGAATAAGCAGTTTTGAGTGAAACTGATATGACAATGGCTTTGGAAATCAACTTGTTACTGAGGAGACACGAAAGATGTGAGAAGCAGGAATTTGTCCATAATGACCATTCTTATGTTACTAGCTGCTCTCCTATGGAAATGCATGTGATGTGGAGAGTTCAAAGTGGAAACATTGTATCATGCAGAAGAGGTAGTTGTATGAGTTGGAGTAAACAGCAAACAAGTAAAAAGTAAGTGGCAAATAACATTTGTGCCACAGAAGTGCTAGGCAGCGAACGCCTCCAACAAGAGAGAGGGTAAGCAACTACCCATGATATTTAATGGCCTCACTATCACTATGTCCCCCACCATCAAACTCCTGAGGGTCAACATTGACCAGAAAGTCACATGGAAAAGTCACATCAATACTGTGGCTACACATGGCACTATGGTGGCCCAGTGGTGCAACAGGTAGACCTGCTGCCTCGATGATCTGATGACCTACTTTCAATCTGGTGCTGCATATGTGGAGTTCGAATATTCCTTTTGAATGAGGGGATTCCCCTAAGTGCTCTGGTTTCCTTTCACATCTCAAGGACATGTTAGTTGGTAGGTTAATTGACTGTTGTAAATTAATAGCATGTGAGAGAGAATAGGTTACTGGGAAATTAATGAGGGAATGGGATTGCTCTAAAGGTTGGCATAGACTCAATGGAATGAATGGCCTACCTCGTGAGGAAATATGAGAGCAGATCAGAGGCTGAGTGTCCTGACCCGAGCAACTCACTTTCTAACAGCCCTTAACCTTTCCAGCACCTACATAGCGCAAGACGGGAGCGTATTGGATTTATCTCCACTTACCGGGATGAGTGCATCTCCAACAACACTGAAGAAGCTCAGCACCATCCAAGACAAAACAGCTTGCTTGATTTGCATCCCATTAATTCCCTCCACCAGTGATGCACAGTGGCTGCAGTGTGTACTGTCTACAAAATGCACTGCAGTTACTTACCTAGGACACCACCTCCCAAACCCGCGACCTCTCCCATCAAGAGGATAATGGGAGCATTGGTGAGGTGCACTGGAACACCACCATCTGCAGATTCCCCTCCAAGTCACACACCCCACTTCTAGTTCCTCATTGTTGCTGTGTCTAAAACCTGGAAAGGGGAGTAATGTCACCAGGTGGACATTAGTGGTTCAAGAAGGTGGCTCATCACTACCTACTCAAGGGCAATTACGAATGGGCAACAAATGCTGGCTTTGTCAGCAATGCCTGCATCCTGAAAAATGAACTGGACAAAAACAAGGTGGAGTGTGTGTCACTGACATATAATCAAATTTTCTTGCTTGGATTAGTCCCGATGCTGAGATCCCCTTATGTCTCTGTGGAAACCAGTAATCACCATCTCACTTGATGTAGTCAGTATGGAGCTAGTCCTGGTAGTGAGTAACAATAGGTGGCAGCAGTAGACTCAGGAACACCAGAAGGTAATGCATACTAGGAAATCAGCATACAAGTAAGATAAGGAAATGCAAAATGTTGACTGAGTAATTAACATATCTCCACAGCTGTTACCATTCCAAGCTTTTCCACTTATTGTCTGCAGATTTTATTTTGCCAGGATAAAGGATATTCATTTTGTAATTAGATTTATTTCATGGCTTGTAAGTACTGCTAAAGCTTATTTGAACTTCCTCAATTATACACATGAGGAATTTCCCTGTTTAATCCTAAAGCCATGTTGAGTTTGTTAATCTCAATTAGTGAGGTTAAAATCAGCGATATTGTCTTTAGTTTGGGAGAGTGTAATCATCTGCGGTTCCAAATCCTTCCTGCGATTCTGAATGAGGTGTATGGACTTTGAGTGATAGTAAAGCAAAAGCAAGATGCTGCCTTGACTGGAATTGTGAAGTAAAAGGGAAAATGCTATAAACACCCAGTAAGACAGGCTGCATCTGTGGACAGAGAAACAGAGTTAACTTTTCAGGTTGCTGATGTTTCATCAGAACAGGCAAAAGATGTTTTAGCCACGTAAAGAGGTAGGGAAAGGTGAGCATTGGGAAGAACACACGGTGCTGTCTGTGTGGAGTTTGCAAGTTCTCCCTGTGACCACATGGGTTCCTCCAGGTGCTCCTGTTTCCACCCATAACCTAAGATGTATGGGTGGGTATGTTAATGGCCTCTATTCTGTAGGTGAGGTCAAATCTGGGGAAAGTTGATGGGAAGGTGGGGCTTGGATGGGCACATGAATGAGAGGAAAATAGAGGTATATGGGCATTCTGTAGGCAGGAGGGAATAGCTATGTTGACACAACATTGTGGGCCGAAGGGCCTGTTCTGTGCTGTACTGTTCTATGTTCTAATAAAAAAAAGGATCAATGTAAATTGGTGCTTGAATGTTGCCATGGTTTTGGTGGGCCCCTGGGTCTGTTTCACTACTGTAAGATTATAACTCTATGATTCTAAAGTGTTGTGATGGAGTGAAAGGTAGAACAGATTAAATGACCAAAGGGATAATGCTGCAGAGTGAAAGGTGGGTGATAATGGGACAAGTAAAACAAAAAGAAAAGTTATCTCAAAGGGACATGCGCATGGTAACGGCAAAACTGTCATAACACAATGGCTTAAATTTTGAAAGAGCAGCAGCAGTGCTCTGAACTTGTTGAACTCAGTATTGAGTCTGGAAGGCTGCAGAGGGTTTAATTGAAAGACAAGGTTTGGTTCTATGAGCTTCCTAACTTACTCAGTATTTGCAGCAGTTGTTTCTTTTGCAGGTATGTCAGTGATGCCCTTCTGTAATCAAAGAAGAGATGGGTAATGTAAAATAATATTCCAGTCAAGTATCAATCAAAGAACCAACAAAACTGGTCCATAGCTAGCAGTCCAGCCAAGTGGGTAGGAAGAAAGAGGGAGAAAAGCCGAAATTTTAGGAATGCAAGTATTCCATTTTCCTTTTAAAATATCTCATTGGTTACATGAAGTACTTCCCAGTCAGTTTACATTGAATATGTTTAGAGAAGATGAAGCATAGGCACGGTGGAAGATGCTATCCAGTCTAGTTTACAAATGACAGCAGTTTCTACAATATTTACAATGTCAATGAAGTTGTAAAGTGAAAAACTTAAACAAACTTTATGACAAACTGTTGAGAATATGAGGCATGTTCCTTCTTTTATTTGTTACGCTCACTTTCCAACTTTGGAAGATGGCCAAATCTTTTTGAGCAGAGATCAAAGGAACTTCACGTAAACTTTCCAGAAAGTGCTTGCATGCTTACAATTCCCAAAAATATTTGACACTAACTAATCACTCTAAATATTTCACATCCTGCTAACAGTACCATCATTTGTGGTCCTGGCCAAGTATTTAACCCAGAAATAGAATGATTTTACACAACACAGGCCCAATTACTAGGCTCTTTATTCCACACTCATTAATTTACCAGTGACTGCAATATTCTGTAGTAAATATCATCCTTGCAGTTGAATCCAAATTCACCCATTTCACAGCAAGAGAAGAAAATATCCTTGTCACTATATCATGGTGTTTAGGGTTCAGAGTTTCAACTGCAAGCTTCAAGTTGCCATAACAGTAATATTTACCCCTTCAAAAATGATAGAACAAATTTAATCAGCTATAATACTTAGTGAAAGAAAGAAGCTTGTTTCTCTGACTCCTAACACAGAACGAACAGCACAAAAAGAGAACAGATGAATCATGGCAGAGCTGGTAGAACTGTTGCCTCACTGCTTCAGTAACCTGTTTTTTTTTCCTGACCTCTGGTACCTTCTGTGTGGCATGATCTCCCTGCCACTGCGTGGGTTTCCTTTGGGTTCTCTGGTGTCCTCACACATCCAAAGTAATGTGGGTTGGTAGGTTAATTGGTATATTGTCCCAAATATGTTGGTGAGTGGTAGAATCTGGGGGAAATTTATAGGAATGTGAGGAGAATAGGTTTCAGGGAATATTGGTGGGAGAATGGGATTGTTCTGATGGGTTGGCATAAACTTGATTGGCAGAAATGGCCTCCTTTTATGTCATAAAGAAATAGCAGTGTAACTTTTGTCTTTCCCTATTGGATTTCTGAGGGAACACAACTCAGGCAACATCTTTTAAATAAGATATCTGTATCCCCAGGTTGTTATGAAAGAACCTTGGTACATATCCAAAGGAAAGCAGAGGAGCTCTGACTAATATTTATCTCTCAACCAGTTTCATTGAATAAAAATTTGTCTGGTCATTACTGCACTGCTATTGATAAGACCTTGATATTTGTAAATTAGCTGTTATGTTTCTTAGTTTCCTACTTTACAAAGATGGTGACACCTCAAAAATATTCCGTTGGTTTCTTCAGTACAGTGGCACAGCTAGCAGAGCTGCTGTCTCACAGCTTCAGTGACCCGGGTTCAATCCTGACCTCCGGTGCAGTCTGTGTGGAGTTTGTATGTTCTCTCTAAGAACATGTGGGTTTCCTCTGGGCATTCCATTTTCTTCCCACACATCCCACAGACATGTGGGTTGATAGGTTAATTGACTGCCATAAATTGTCCCCGGTATGTAGGTGAGTGGTAGAATCTGGGGGCATTTGATGGGAACATGGGAAGAATAAAATCGGATTAGTGTCAATAGACACTTGATGGTCGGTGCAAAGTTGGTGGACCAAAGGGCCTGTTTCTGTGCTGTATAATTCTACGGCCCTATAACTGTAAAACCTGGGGTTGTAAAGGTGCTATACAAATGAAGTAATTTTGTATATCTACTCAATCACTTGTGAGGGTAATATTTGGCAATGTGTTCAAGCCCCAAAGATCCTCTGTGGTGGCCAAGGTGGGCTTTTGAGCTGAAACACTTTTATCTTTCATTCTTTGGAAATAGGAGCAGGGGGAGGCCACTTGGTCCCTCAAGCCTGCTCTGCCATTCATCAAGATCATGGCTTTTTGTTTGACTTCAGTACCATTTTCCTCCACCACTCCCATATCCTTTGATTAATATTCAAAATTCTTCTGTTTGTATGAACTCAATAGCTGAGCCTCCACAGCTCTCCCAAGCTTTTGTGTGAAGGAACTTCCCCCTTACCTCAGTCCTAAGTGGCCTACTCTTTATTCCAAGGTTCCAACCCCGGGTTCCAGCCTTGCGTCTGCCTTGCATCCAGCAGGTCAAGTCCTATAAGAATTTGGTAAGTTTTAAGGGTATCTTCTCCCATTTTTCTAATCTTTAGAAAATACAAACAGTCTACTCATTGTGTCTTCATACTGCAAACCTACATCCCCGGAACCACTGAATCTTCACTGTCCACCCTCTATCACAAATATGGCCTTTTGTTTCAGGAAAAGAGATAAAAATTATGCACAATATTCCAGGGGTGGTCTCAGCAAGGCTGTAGGTAACTGCACCAAGACACCATTTCAGTTGTACTAAAATCTTCCCATATTAATGACCAATGTACCATTTGCTTTGCTAATCACTTGTTGCACCAGCACATTGTCTCTATGTAGGCCCATGTGCTTCAAAACAAGATGGCATCTAACAGACTACATTAATAGTGTCTGGACATTACACTCTGTCTTTAAATTCATTCCACTGAAACCAATGACTTCAATGGAATGAATTTCAGTGGCAGAATACAATATGTTGCCACTACATGACAGCAATTTCAGTACTACCAGCAGAAGGTGAGTTTCCAGGCAGACAAGCCCATGGCACCTGCATTCGTCTTAAGGCCAAAATAACCCCCATAGTCATCACAATACCAGCCAGGAAATACGAAGCATCTTTGCCATTAACTTTATTCAAAAGATTTTATTTAATTTTTTTCTAAAGTTAGTAAATTTGCAACCAAGGGGTTTGTGGGTTGTGTTTGGCTGAATGAGAATAACAGCCTTCAGCAACATCCATTTGTGAATACAGGCGGAGGTAAGTGACAGGAATCCCCCACTGTATCAAAGCAGCACACGCTGTAAGAAGTCAGTACTTGTGAATGATGGGTGGGTAAAATTTCATGTCCAGCAATCTCTTTTTATTTCAGTTTTTAGACACCACAGCTGTTTCTTTTTATCCGTTAAGGGTATAGGTATTTATCATCATTTTTCTATATACAAGAAATAAATTATCCACAATTCCTACCATTTTTCAAGTACAATATTTGGCACAATGAAATGAAACATCGAAAATATTAAATCTGCAGAAATACATCATTACCACATCTCCTTCCAAATATGATCCAGACTTGCAGCCAATACTGCTCTCAAAGTGAGCATGAAACAGGCAATTGCCTCTGCAGTATCTATCTGACTTGTGCTCCTATTGATTTCAGCTTCCATTAGGCAAATTCATTCTTAAGTTAGCAGTACAACAAAAAGTAATGAGGCCAGCAGTTTTGGCTTTATAAATCGTAGCCAGTTCCAGTGATCATCAGAGGCCCTTTGCCTCAGGGTTACTGTTCCAGCCAGAACTATTACCAGAAGCAGACCAAAATCTTGGCTTGAAACGAAGTCCTCACAGAATTAAGGTCATCAACTGGAAATGGCCCTGGTGTACAGGGAACACACACCAAAAAAAATTATTGAGGGTCACATGTTAATTAAGGCAATGTTGGGTGAAATACCACAGCTACTGATAACCTTAACTGGTAAGAAGTCTGTTCAATCACGGTAGGAGTATATTGAAGAAAAACAGAAACACCTACAAGTACTAAGGTCAGTGATCCAACTGAATCTCAAACAAAGTTTTCTTTGCAGGAATATGAGATCATTAAGCTATATGTATAAGGGAGAACAGTTTCCAGTGGCAGCCATGCCTGCTCCTACAGAAAAACATATGGTTGTGGCGACTCACCGTCTAGTCGGGCGAACCGGCTCAGCAGTCGGGTCGCGCGGCGTCGGAGCGACGAGGCCCAAGATGGCGGCGGGCCTTGTCTTTCCGAGCGACGGGGAGAACCCGCGCGCGGGAAAGTCCTGATGATGTAGGACTTACGTCATTGCCGGTTTTTTTTGGGCGGGAGTTTTCTCCCTTAAAGGGCCCGCGCAAGGCGGGAAAATAAACCAGTTCTGTTTGGCAATCCTCCGAGTAGAGTCTTGTTTTATTCCGCGGTAGCAACCGCTACATTGGTGACCCCGACGGTCCAAACGGCTTTTGGACCCGCGAAATGGACGACAGCGCAGCAGCCAACGCAGTGGCCCTCAAGCTGCCCACCTTTTGGACACTTCGGCCCAGCGTCTGGTTTGACCAGGCCGAAGCGCAATTCCACCTTCGGCAGATCACCTCCGACTCCACGAAGTACTACCATGTGGTTAGCTCTCTGGACCAGGAGACAGCCGCCCAGGTTGGAGACTTCATCCAGTCGCCTCTGGAGGAAGATAAGTACCCGGCTTTCAAAGACCTTTTGATCCGGACCTTCGGCCTCTCCCGTCGTGAGCGCGCCGCCCGCCTGCTTCATCTGGATGGCCTGGGGGACAGATCCCCATCCTCCCTAATGAATGAGATGCTGGCATTGGCCGAGGGACACAAGCCATGCCTGATGTTCGAACAGGCCTTCCTCGAACAGCTCCCCGATGACATCCACTTGTTGTTAGCTGACGCCGATTTCAGCAACCCCTGTGAGGTGGCTGCCCGGGCAGATGTCCTGTGGAGGGCCAAGCGCGAGAGCGGTTCGTCCGTCAGTCAAATCACCAGGCCTCGAGCCCAACGCCCGCCTCGCCCGGCCCCAGCAACCGAGCAGCCACGCCCCAGGAACGCAGACGACGACACGGGTGACCAGCTGTGCTTCTACCATCAGAGGTGGGGTGCGGAGGCCCGTTGATGCCGCCCACCCTGCAAGTTTCAGGGAAACGCCAGGGCCAGCCGCCGCTGATGGCTACGGCGGCTGGCCGCCGACAGAGCCTCCTCTTCGTTCAGGACAAGAAATCTGGACGGCGTTTCCTTGTTGATACTGGAGCGGAGGTCAGTATTTTGCCCCCGACAGGCCGCGACACTCGTGACAGGCCACCAGGTCCTCTACTCAATGCCGCCAACGGTACAACGATACGGTCTTTCGGCACCCGTACGCTTCAATTACACTTTTTACCTGGACCTTTACCCTTGCCACCGTCGCCCGACCACTCCTAGGAGCCGATTTCCTTCGGGCCCACAACCTGTTAGTCGACCTGTGAAGGAAGCGGTTAGTTCACTCTAGCACTCTCCGGACCTATCCCCTGGGAGAAATCAGCCCACCAGCCCCGCGCCTGGACTCCATTTCCCTTTCTGGCGACGATTTCGCCAAGCTCCTGGCCGAATTCCCATCGATTTTGGCACCTTCGTTTACAAATTCTAGGCCCACACATGGTGTACGACACCACATCATTACCACAGGGCCACCCCTTCATGCCCGAGCACGACGATTACCTCCAGACAAGCTCCGCCTGGAAAAGGAAGAGTTCCGTCACATGGAGGAGCTGGGGATTGTTTGCAGGTCAGACAGCCCCTGGGCCTCCCCCCTGCACATGGTCCCCAAAGCCACCGGAGGGTGGAGGCCCTGCGGCGACTACCGCAGGCTGAATGACGCCACCACCCCGGACCGCTATCCCATCCCTCACATCCAGGACTTCGCAGCGAACTTACACGGGGCCCGCATCTTTTCCAAAGTGGACCTCGTTAGGGGATACCACCAAATCCCGGTCCATCCGGATGACGTCCCCAAAACTGTGATTATCACCCCATTCGGCCTGTTCGAATTCCTTCGGATGCCGTTCGGCCTTAAGAACGCCGCGCAGACCTTCCAGTGGCTGATGGACGCGGTAGGCCGAGACCTGGACTTCGTGTTCATTTACTTGGACGACATACTGATCGCCAGCCGTAACCGCCAGGAACACCTTTCCCACCTCCGCCAGCTGTATTCCCGCCTCCGCGATTTCGGCCTCACGATTAACCCGTCCAAGTGCCAATTCGGACTTGACTCTGTCGATTTCCTCGGCCACAAAATCACCAGCGATGGGGCAACACCCCTACCCGCCAAGGTGGATGCTATCTGCCATTTTGCCCGCCCCGACACAGTCAAAGGCCTACAGGAATTCCTTGGGATGGTCAACTTTTACCATCGTTTCATCCCTGCAGCAGCCCGTATCATGCGCCCTCTGTTCTCGCTGCTGGCTGGTAAGGGCAAGGACATCACCTGGACTGACGAGGCTGCGGCTGCTTTCGTTAAGGCCAAAGACGCCCTGGCAGACGCCACGATGCTGGTACACCCCAGGACTGACGTCCCGACTGCCCTCACGGTAGACGCGTCCAACACCGCGGTGGGTGGGGTACTGGAACAGCTACTCGAAGGCCGCTGGCAACCCTTGGCATTTTTCAGCAAGCACCTTAGACCGCCCGAACTGAAGTACAGCGCTTTTGATCGGGAACTTCTAGCGCTGTATCTGGTGGTCCGGCATTTCCGATACTTTCTAGAAGGCAGGCCTTTCACTGCTTTCACCGATCATAAGCCTCTGTCCTTTGCCTTCTCCAAAGTCTCCGATCCCTGGTCAGCTCGTCAGCAGAGACAATTATCCTACATTTCCAAGTTCACAACTGACATCCAACATGTCTCCGGAAAGGATAATGTTGTTGCTGATGCACTTTCCAGACCAACCATCCACAACCTATCCTTGGGTGTCGACTACACGGCCCTGGCTGACGCACAGCAAGCCGACAACGAACTGCCCAGCTACAGAACCGCAGTCTCGGGTCTGCAGCTCCGAGATTTCTTGGTTGGTCCAGGTCAGCAGACCCTACTTTGCGACGTTGCGACTGGTCAGCCCCGCCTTATAGTCCCTGCAGCCTGGCGGAGACGTGTTTTTGACTCGGTACATGGGTTGGCGCACCCGTCCATCAGATCTACTGTCCGACTGGTCGCCAGCAAGTTTGTCTGGCATGGCCTGCGCAAACAGGTCAGTGAGTGGGCCAGGACTTGTCCGCACTGCCAGACGTCAAAAATCCAGCGACACACCAAGGTCCCACCAGAGCAGTTCGAGCCTACCCGTAGGAGGTTCGACCACATACACGTCGACCTCGTGGGCCCTCTGCCGGTTTCAAGAGGAGCCCGGTGCCTCCTTATCATCAGGGACTGGTTCACGAGGTGGCCTGAGGCAACCCCCCTGACTGACATCACAACTGATTCCTGCGCCCGAGCACTGCTCACAACTTGGGTCTCACGTTTTGGCGTTCCGGCCCACATCACTTCAGACAGAGGCACCCAATTCACTTCCAGTCTCTGGGCAGCATTAGCGAACCTGCTAGGGACGCAGCTGCACACCACCACGGCCTACCATCCTCAATCAAACGGGTTGGTGGAACGTTTTCACCGCCATCTAAAATCGGCCTTGATGGCCCGCCTGAAGGGTCCTAACTGGGTTGACGAGCTGCCTTGGGTCCTGCTCGGCATACGCACTGCCCCCAAAGAAGACCTTCGCACTTCGTCAGCTGAGCTTGTATACGGGGCGCCTTCGGGACCAAGGGGAACAACCCCCAGCAGTCCTACAAAGACTGCGCGAGAAGCTTGGCGCCTTGGCCCCGATTCCCACCTCATGGCACGGTCAAGCCCCATCCTGCCAGCCCAAGGAACTATGGGACTGTAAGTTTGTTTTCGTTCGCAGGGGCACACCTCGGGCGCCATTGCAACGACCATATGAGGGACCGTTCCGAGTCATACGGAATAACGGATCCACTTTTATTTTGGACATTGGAGGCAGGGAACAGGTTTTCACGGCGGACCGCCTCAAACCGGCCCGTTTGGATCTGCAACAGCCTGTCGAGGTTGCCACGCCGTGACGCAGAGGCCGCCCCCCTAAGCGGCAGCTGGCACAGCCCACGGACCTTGGGGACTGTCTCGCCGGTTCTGGGGGGGGTTGTGTGGCGACTCACCGTCTAGTCGGGCGAACCGGCTCGGCAGTCGGGTGGCGCGGCGTCGGAGTGACGAGGCCCAAGATGGCGGCGGGCCTCGTCTTTCCGAGCGACGGAGAGAACCCGCGCGCGGGAAAGTCCTGATGATGTAGGACTTACATCATTGCCGGTTTTTTTGGGCGGGAGTTTTCTCCCTTAAAGGGCCCGCGCAGGGCGGGAAAATAAACCAGTTCTGTTTGGCAATCCTCCGAGTAGAGTCTTGTTTTATTCCGCGGTAGCAACCGCTACATGGTTAATGAACACCTTGTTTCATCAGAGGAACAAGTACAAGAGGTTCTGGCAACAACTCCAATCCACTGGTACTTTCTGGGTTATATTATAATCCGAGCTAGGGTCCACAAAGAAGAGATTCTTGGCTTCGCTACTAAGAAAATCCATGACAAGTCTGATGAGAATGACAAAGAGATTGAGGAACTAATCAACCACAAACATAAGGTGTTCCTGGACTGAAAGCTACACCTTTTCTCAAGGGACAGGAGGGAGCTTTACAGGACCTGCAGGCAGAAAGCCCATGACCTGAAGGATGGATAGTGTATGGAGAGAGTGCAGAGGGGGTTCAGCAGCTCCCCGACAGCTCTGACAGGTGTGGGTTATATAGTGCTTACATCTACAGCCAAAACACCCAAGGCCCCAAACCACTAAGAACCAGGAGCAGGGCTGAACTCATCTAGGTCAGAGAGCCAATGCTTAACCCGTGACTCTGTCCTTGATACAAGCGCCCTGAACTCTGTCCCGCAGCAGCCTTTCTGAGGGAATACCAAAGAGGAAGAATAAACAGGAACACAGAAGCAAAAGAACATGAATGTGCCAGTCAGGCCCTTCAGCCTCTTCAACCATGCAATCAGGTCATATTTGCCATATGATCTGTATCCAATCTCCATTAATCTGCTTTATATACGCTGTGACACCCACATCCACCTTTACCACAGTGCTGTGGCCAACAGTGTGTTTAATAAAGGCAATTATCCCAAAATGTACTGCTTAATGAATAATGACAGAAAGTGTAATGCATGAAGTCACTACATCACTGTAAATCGAATGTCTAAACTGGAAAATGATGAAGCAATTTCTGTACCCAATGCCACTTGCAGTGGAAAACAGAAACAGTAATCTTTTTATTTCAAAGATATAGTTTATGCATAATATATACAGTAATTACAATCTTTCTCTCCAGTCATTGTACCATCAGTTCAATGCATTCTCTTACAATGCATCAACATCACTTGTGTTTCCTCTTTCAACAATGGACTCATTAAGTGTTAGAGAAGCTGTTACACTGGGCCCAGCTCCTCAGTGTACAGTGATGGCAGGATCCTTGACTGTGGTCCTTTCACACAGAGCCTTTGCAGTGGCTGCACCAAGTTTCAGTGCATCCTTCAGCATGTACTCCTGCACCTTGGAATGTGCCATTCACTTGTAGACATCTCCTTACATCAGAAGACCAACAAGCTTCAGAAAGACCAAAGTGTTTCATTTACTGACTTTATGAGCTTCCAACAGCAGTTGATGACTGTCTCAGTATGCATCCCTGGGAACAGCCAATAGATTACAGAGTCCTCTGTTATGCAGTTGCTCGCGGTGAAACTCAACAAGGATCACTGCATCCATTTCCAGACCTTCTTGACAAATGCATAGTCCACAAGGAGGTAGACAATCATCTCATCCATGCCACAGCCACCTCGAGGGCAATCTGTGACTCCGACTGTGTGAGAGGGATCTGCCAGGGAGGGGCCCCCTCACTGCCAGCCAAGTGAGGATTTGGTGCTTGTTTCTGAGTTCTGGTAATGTGACTTTGACAGTCTGTTTAGGAAACCATCCCACTGGATCCTTTGTATGCTTCTCCAACAAGACCTTCAGGACATTGTGTGCTGACCACTGCCTGATGGACTGGTGGTCAAAGATGTTTTTCCGCAGAAACTTTTCTACGAAGGACAGGCAGTGTGACAAGGTCCAACTGAATGGCACATCATGTAGAAACAAGGCCAGGCTCATCCTTCACAATACCAGGGACAGGTGGGACCCCAGCACGTAGTGACACTTAGTGTTTGCTTATTCAGGCTCTACATTCAGCCTGATGCAGCCGCTCACAAAGGTAGATGTCAGGATGAAGGCTGTGTTGAGAAACAATCGTGCAGTTAAAGCAAGAGGCTGAGCTATTCCTTCCTGTTCAACTCAATCATGAATTACAGGTCCAAGCCACCATTCACATATTTATGCTGGCTCATTAAAAGAGCTGTCAATTTGGTCCTCGTCTTCTGGCCTTTCCTCATAACTTTGCACTTGTTTTCCTTTTTGAGTATAAGTCCAGATCCACCAGAAAATTGCCAAAAGGGATTACAATTTATTTTTCAATGTTTCATTTGCATGCTAAGTGTTTTCAGAAAATGCACCGAAGTTTATTCTGAACATTTTTGTCAGTTGTCGTTCCTTTAACCAAGACATAGAATTTCCCCCTACCTTCAAGGCAGAGGCAGCCTGTTCCACTTTGCATGCAGTATTAATGGTAATTTTTCTCTACCTTCATGATTTTATAGCTTGTACGAATGAATATTGAAGAGATAGTTAATGATCCCCATTTGCACATCTGCAAGTCCTGATCTCTTATTGCTCATAGGTCACTTCAATATTTCATTATTCACTGACGACAATAGCCGTTAGTGTAAATGTCAGGGCCTTCAATTCTTTCCATTATTGTGGGCAAAAAGTACTTTGCAAAACATTTTTTTGCAAGCAGTGTATTTATGATTTATTTTTTAGGTTATTTTTCATGTAATAGAAGATAAACAAAAAGGACAGGATCTTGCCAGCTACTGTCAGCGGTTCCAATCAGAACTGGCAGCATTCAGCTGTTGAAAGTTCTGAAAGTGCTGAGCTAGCAAGATAGGACCTTCCCTTCCACATAAGTTTGGGGTCAGGAGCAGCAATTCAGGGTGAGGGGGTGCTGGGAGGAGGGATTGGTACCAAGCCACAAGATTGGAACCAAGCTGCTCTTGATGGACTCCCAGCTAAGATAATATAAGATCTCTTTATTAGTCACATTTACATTGAAACACACAGTGAAATGCTCCTTTTGCATAGTGTTCTGGCAATAGCCCGCAAGTGTCACCATGCTTCCGGTGCCAACATAGCATGCCCACAACTTCCTAATCCGCACGTCTTTGGAATGTGGGAGGAAACCGGAGCACCTGGAGGAAACCCACGCAGACATGGGGAGAACGTACAAATTCCTCACAGACAGTGGTGGGAATTGAACTCGGGTCGCTGGCGCTGTAGTAGCATTACGCTAATCGCTACACTACCATGCCAGCTGAGGGATTATCTGTTGGAATAACTGGTTAAAGATCAGAAATCCCAAATATCCCTGCATCTCTTGGATCTTTCATAATGCAGCATTTATATACAAAATGTTCCTCCAATCCCCATCACCATTCACCCCATGCACACGCACAGAGGCAAACAAACAGAGTAAATGCTTGATAATCTAATTGCTGTCTGTGGCTGGGCAGACTAATTGGACAGACCATCACTGACAGTATGGTGCTTTAGCAACTGATAATAAATCTTTCCAAAGGAAAAAACCCATAAACTGTAGCTATCTGAATGCCAATAATCTCCCCTAATCTTTCTGTTTGCAGGGACCGATGGGTTCTCTTATTCCCTCATGGACATATTCCAACCTCACTGGAAAAGAGGGACACCAGCAGTTGCTTTAATGTGGATCCGTATAAAATGTGTGCAGTCTTTTTCTATGACAGGCTCTCAGGATCAAGGATGAGTTGCTTCCAGTCCAGTTTTGAAATGGCTAATGAAGCCAATATGAGACCCACAGACTCTTCAACAGATTGGGAAGATGGTGATTGACAGGGTGGGCAGATGGGAGGGTGGGAAGCTAGTGAGGTGGTGCGTTCCTTCTGCCATTTGTGCAGAGCCTCTGCAAGCTCCCAATGCATGGCCTCAAAGTTCTCAATACCACCACTGATGTTCCTTTTCTGTTTTGAGCAGTGGAGGACCAGAGGTTCCTAAGTGTCAGTGACGATGTTGTATTTCCTCAAGGAGGCTTTGAGCACATCCTTGAACCTTTTCCTTTGTCTGCTTGTTCAGATACACTTTCTGGGAGTTCCCCTGCCTTCTTTAGGAGTGCAGGGTGCCAACTATCTTCAAAGACCAAATGTCACTGCCTGGCTTAAGCCTGGGCAAAAGGATATACCCTTTCCTCTAGGGTGGTGGCTTATATAATGTGCTGGGACCTCAGGTGAGGGATAAACCATCTATCCTGCTACAACAATTATTATAACCATCACTGGGCAGCGCACTTGTCAACTTCAGGGTATGCTGTACTTTTAAGCACAGAGACAGCAGAATCACCATCATGTCACTGCAAGACTCTAGGCCTGTGGGGACACAGACCTGACAATACTTTTGAGAACAGTGAAGGCTTGGCTGGTACTTGTCTCCAACAAGTCGCCAAATATAGACAGACCGCAGTGATCAACAGTTCCACCCCTAATGTGTGAGCTGCCAAACCAGTAGTTTGTTCTTCTTCACAGGCCTATGTAGAGCTACCACATGCATCCCAGTGTGTTTGTGATGCTTTGAGGCCGTCCTTGATGGTGTGGAGCTCATAAGTTCCAAGTTCACATACTGTTCATCTATAGTTGATGCTTCCTAAGAGGTCTGTCCCTCCACTCAGGAACATTGGACTTCAAATCATTTTTTTCATTAACCTTCCACCTGTGATAAACTTACCTACATTATCTAAAGACCACACCCATTTCACTAGAAAACGCTTGGCTTGTGTCTGGTACTTGGAAGAGAAAGGGTGAGGTGAGTGGTTGAATAAGAGTGCAGCACTGGCTGGGACTAAAGCTGAGGGTCTCCAGCTAATTTTCCTCCTCATCCTCTGCTTATTGGTGTAGTGTGAGAATACGAAAGCTTAGGATGCATGCTGGAGTGACAGAGCTCCTTAATTCATTTTCGGAGATGCAGTGGAACTGAGGCCGTCGGAAGGAAGATACAGGCCCTCCAGTGACAATGCATGGAAAACATATGATGTCAAACCAATAGACAATACCCACTTTCCACCTTGTCTCCTCCAATTTCAATGGAACTCAATTTTTCTCCTGATAGAGGATCAGAGGCCAATAAGTTGTTGGCCCCACCCTCTATGGTCTGTCTCTGCATCAGATAAGAATTCAAAAAGTATAAATGGCTTCTTCCTGGCTGTGCATACAGTGCTACCAAGCATTCCAAAGGCCACACCTTCTGGGAAGTCCCTCAGAATCAGTGCCAGCAATGATGGTAGAGGAAAATGTGGTTGAAGGGATAGGAGAGCACTGTTAGTGAATGATTTTCATAGAGTCGTACAGCACAGGAACAGGCCCTTCAGCCCACTATGTCCATGATGACAATCAAGTACCATCTGTACTGATCCCATTTACCACCAACTTGATCTGCAGGCTTCTATGTCTTGGCAATTCAAGTGCTCATCTAGATACTTCTTAAATGTTATGAGAGTACCTGCCTCTATTATCTCAGGTTCAAGATTCAAACCATCCTTTGGGTGAACAATTCTTCAGATCACTTCTAAACCTCTTATTCCTAATTGCAATCTATCTCCTTTAGTTTTAGATATCTCTGCTATGGGGAAACATTTCCTACTATCTGCCCTAGGATTGTCTTCAGCTTGTGCTGATTGCAGGTACAATGGTTCGCCCCCAACATTGATGCAAGAAATCCCAGGATTCCAGGTTCAACAGTCCTCTCCCTCACCACCTGCCTGTACCCACATCCACCACCAAATTTCCTGTGTGCATTGCTAAAGAAATAAATGCCTTCTGGGTGTAAATTGCAGGAATATCAACACTCAGTTCTTGTGCATTGACGACTTATATGAACTGACATAATTCTCTTCAACAACTCTTCAAATATTGTAGAACATTCACTAACACTCTGCCTTAAATCCTCAAAGGCATGCAAGAAGCTGAAAGAAAATGTCAATAATATCACAGAAAATTCAGCGAAAGATGTTAAAGAATCAACAAATACAGGAAAAAGAATCAGAAATCTGGTGATGGACTGACAGAAACTGATGATCGTGTAGTTTGGTACATTGAGGATCTTAGCTTGATTAAAAAAAAATCCCCATGCTTTTCATCCTTGCTTCTTTCACATGAAAACAGTAGATTTGGTTGGTTTTTAATCAAGGGCTAGAAATTCATTCACACAGCTCCTAAAAATGCAGCATTGAACATTTGAAAAATCAAGTTAACTCCGAGTACAGCAATTCCGTGCACATTTCTGATTGTCTTAACAACCCATGGGGGATTCTGTCTTGAAATTATTCAGTGTAAGTTTCATTCTCTCACTTTTTTCCAGCATAAAATTCACCTAAATGCTGTCAACAATAGTGGAACACATAGAGTTCGCCTGGGGCAACTTTTTCAATCTCACTGCTCTGAAAAATGACAGGACAATCAGCTTTTACTAACCCAGTTTTCCCCACAGCCATGCTACTTAAAAGGGCCAGCACCCTAATGCCCTTCTGACCACATTGAAATCTCTGACTCTTTGACCTCAAATGTATCCTCACTGCTTTGCCCAGGGAGGTGAGGGTTGCATTCACTCTCAGCTTCCTGGCCCCAGGGTTATTCTAGGCTGCTGCTACTGTTCTCTGCCACATGCCAGTTTGCTGCCCCCAAACTCCATAAAAAAGACATCATCCAATTTCCCCTCAGCCTCCAGGAGCAGGAAGAGCAGGCATAACCATTTGCCAGCCTTATAGTCCTCTCAAAAGTGCAGGTACTCAGGGATTGCACTCATGTCCTTACAAAGACCTCCCTGGCAATGACCTGGCAGCTGTATCTGACTGTTGACTCTTTTGGGCTCTCGAGAACATCATGACATGCCTCACAAACGCACTGTGCTTTATCAGCTTACCCAGGTTCCTTTGATCCCCTGTGAGAACACTACAGCCCCCATCTATGAATACAACAACTATTTGTTCTGTAGCAGCACTCCTCAGTAGCTGGAAGAGTCTCTTTATGTCCCTTTAACAGTGGTCTGCACAAATTTCACCTGCAGTAGCTACACAATAGTAAGAACCCAAGTGCTGAAAAAGACAAGGGTTCCCCATGATGTTTCACAGGGAAACCCAACAGCACTGCTCTTTGAACTTTACAAATCAGTTCTTGCTCTTCATGTGACTTTTACTATCAACATTGGGATAGTCCACATGCCATTTTAAGGACAAAAGGAAAAGGTCTTGGAGCAGTTTCTATGTCCGTGTGTTTTTAATGGACATGCTGCGGCATAATTGTGCAGCATTCAGTGCTACTGTCTCAAAGCTCGAGGTGCCTGGTTTTGATCCTGACCTCAGGTCCTGTCTCTGTGAAGTTTACATGTTCTCTCTGTACAACATGGGTGTTCTCCAGGTGCAGGTTTTCTCCAACACCCCAAAGACATGCTGGTAGGTTAAGTAATACACACAAAAGGCTGGAGGAACTCAGCAGGTCAGGCAGCATCTATGGAGGGAAATAAACAGTCGACGTTTTGGGCTAAGACCCTTCATCAGGACATAGATGCTGCCTGACCTGCTGAGTTCCTCTAGCATTTTGTGTGTGTTGCTCCAGATTCCAGCATCTGCAGAATCTCTTGAGTCCGGCAGGTTAAGTGACCACTGTAAGTTATTCCACAGTGTAGGTTAATGGCAAAAAGAATCAAAGGGGAGTTGATAGGCAGGTAATTTCAAAGGGTACAAAAAAATAAAGAGATGGGGAATGGGATGAATGGGATTGCTTCCCTGGGTGCCAGAATGGATGCAAAGGGCCAAATGGTCTCCTTCTGATTTGTTATGATAAATTAAGTTACAGAAGAAAAATGTTGGGATGTCCTGCACCATCTCCAAACATAGGTTGTGCAGAGTTCATTAGACCCCTGGATAATAAACCAAGAAATCAAAACATGATATCAAAAAGAAAACTAAAGACAGCCTTTCTCATCTAGTGGATTTCATCCCTCTCTTACACCACTGGTTCCTCAAAGTCTCTTGGTCCCTCTCCTTTGTCTTTTACTCTCAGTCTGACGCACACATTCTCCAGC
This sequence comes from Pristis pectinata, assembly GCF_009764475.1. Lineage (NCBI taxonomy): Eukaryota > Metazoa > Chordata > Chondrichthyes > Rhinopristiformes > Pristidae > Pristis > Pristis pectinata. The sequence goes on from NC_067425.1 coordinate 24,041,628, forward strand.
ATTTGCTCTAGTCTTGTCCTCACAGGGACGAGAGAGAATCACAGAAAGGGAGGGAGAGGGAGAGGGAGAGGGAGAAGGGAAAAGGGGTGGAGAGACACTCAGAAACAGTTCAAAGGCACACCAGAAGGAAAAAGAACTAATAACAGAAACAGCACAGATTCATATTCCCATATTTTCTATACAAACAGAATTTTTGAAAGTATTAGATATGGGCCTGGAAAATGGTGCCTTAGTGAAATGTTGCAGCTCCCTGATGAGAACACAGTATGCTACATTCCAGACTTGGCTGACCATCAATATTAATCTCAGAATGTGTGAGCGCTTAAATTAGATGCTCAATTTTATGCAAATTGCATTCTAATAATCCATTTCTATGCAGGGATTGTAAAGTCTGCCCACATTTATAAATCTTCAAAGACCATTCCTGTTTTAACCTTTTAAGAAGTGCTTGCTTTAATGTAAATAGTGCATTTTGGTTACAACAGCCCAAGTTAAAAATAATGGTGCAGTGTGTACAGCCTTCTGTTAAGAGTTTTATGAGGATGAGAGATGTTAATACAAGGGAGAGCAGGAGATTTGTTTCCACCAGGGGTAAACTGCTCACAGCCTACATCACCCATGGTTATAGAGCTAGACATAGCTATCTGGCAAAATTTTGACAGAAGTGGCATTGTGGACTTAGACACAAGAAAAACAGTTCAGAGTTGCACCAACTGCTGCATTCTGACTGTAACAACGTCCTGCATTTACCTAGCATGTTTTATACTGTTACATGTTATAATGTTAACTGCAGCCTGACTAAAACCTTTATAGATTAATGCCACCACCACCCACAAAAACCAATACCTTCAGCCAAGCTCCTGTGAGGGCTTGTGTCATACAGATAAGAGCTTCTCAGTCAGTTCCTCATTAAAAGAAAATCAAAATATCAAGGAGACTCACTCTCACTGCAGCACTTCCTCCAAGTTCACCAGGTACAACCACATGCACATACAACACCATGCCATTCATCAGTCTCTATGTGATTAGTGATGGACAGCATAGTGTGAAGCAGGTTTAAGAAAGCTTTTTGAGCAGAATTAATTACATATTTTAATGTGATTTTCTATGCAGTTTTATTTAAAAGGGAAAATTGGTTAGGCCAAGTTTCCATCAGCAGACTTTGATAAAATCCTTTGAGTGGGGTTGCAATCATTTAGTGCAGAAGTCAGGGAGAGGTTGTTGGTGGTGGTGGTGATGGTGATGCTACTGCTTCTGTTACCGATGCACCTCCTAACTTTGCCCACCTCCACATCCTTCCTTCTTCCTCCTGCCTCCCACTTCTCTCCAACCCTCCTTCCCTCCTTCATTCAGCCCCTCTTCCCTCCTTTCTCTCTATTCCCCCTCCTCCATCCATAACTCCTCTTTTATCCCCTCTCTTCTACTCTCTCTCACTCCTCCCTATCATTCCTCCCTCACTATCTCATCCTGCTGTCCCAAGCAGTAGCAATTAAATGGCAGTGTTCAAAAGCTGTGATAATCAACAGGCCAGAGATGAGGAATTCAAATCTTCTAGGTTAAGTGATCTGGCTGGAAAAATTAGAGGATATAAAAGATGCCCCAACCTAATTTTGTCAGGATAGCCAATTCCTATTAGGAAATCCGTTCGTGCAATGCCAAAAGATATAGTGTTGTGAAGGTGAAAATCATATTGAACTGGGGTGCAGCAATTTTGTGCACGTTTCTGGGTGTCTTACCATCAGTCGCTAACATGGTGTGCTCATTGATGAAAAACACCAGGGATGCTGGAGGAACTCAGCAGGCCAGGCAGCATCCGTGGAGAAAAGCAGGCGGTCAACGTTTCGGGTCAGGACCCTTCCTCAGGACTGAAGATAGGAAAAGGGGAAGCCCAATATGTAGGAGGGAAGAGCAGAGCAGTGATAGGTGGACAAGTGTTTTTCATCTAGATTCCAGCATCTGCAATTCTCTGTTTCTCTATGGTGTAATACACAAAGATTCCAGCTTCTGCAGAATTTCTTGTTTCTCTATGGTGTGCTTGTTTTTGGGCAAGAACATCATGTTTCCTGGCACTATTTTGCCAGCATCAAAAACATCCAAATGACATCAGCAATAGTGAAATGTCCAAACTACATGATTAATGTGATTCTCATTGGCCTGAAATACAGTGGAATGTGTTCACTTACAGAAGTATCAGCTGTTACTAATATCAAATGCTCAGGAACAATGCTATTTAAAGGGCCAGTCATAGGCTACATGCATTCATACCCAGATGAATGCACACTAGTGTACATGCTCACAGCTGACCATACACACAGCTCACACTAGACTGAGCCTTCCTTGCATCTTCAAACCTTTGACGAAAATGACTTACGATAGGTATTTGTCCAGGCCTAACACTCTTCTTCATGATGTTATTGTACTACTACACAATTTCTGAGAAAATTCTGCCTCTGCAGTAAGTCATCATTGCAAGCCTTCGAGCTATCTGCGAGAGTCTGCTGTTATTGTAAGAAGCATTATGCTGTTATGGAGCCTGTCGATAATAGGCTGCTGCTGGCAACATTGATTGCTTTCTGAGGCCAGACATGGGTAACAATTAGCCTGAGTAACTCTACACGGTCTCATGACATGGCACCCGAAATGGCCTCAAACAACTCGACCCACTATCCTCTCCTTTGAATGATCACTGGAAGGTTATCCGGGGAGTGGACAGACATCACATAACAATGGGAGTTTAAATGCCTGCAGTGCATGCATCCATTTACACAGGCATTCATCTTGTGCTCTGAAGTGACACCTGCACAAACAGTCCAAGGGGTAAGGGATGGAAAACATGAAAAAAAATCAACAGTCAGTTACATTAAATGTCTTCATTCAGTTTGAGCTGCACAAATGGATCAACAACAACTTTAATGGAGCAAGGTAGTTGGTTGTAAAGGAAATTCAGTGAAACAATGAATCAAAATCTGCTTGGCGCTAGTGCCTCTTGGTTTTAGCCCTGCAGCAATGTTCACCACACTGCAGTGCTTCCCCTGTGGCTGCGGAAGGCTGGCTCTGCCCTTGGCTCTTAGACTTATGCCCTCAGGATGCCCACAATCAACTTGTGCTCCAGACTGTAGGGCACCTTGTCGTGTGTCTGGACAGGGCAGGCAGACTTGGGTGCACTGGCAAGGACAACACCTGACAGCCAGCAGCAGCACTGATGTCCCAGGGACTCATAACTTGGTGTCCCTGGGAATCAGTCTGCTGCTGATTCAGGGTTAGCAGAGTTCTGGAGGATTGGGATTGGGTCTCCATCGAGGCAGAAACCCGCTCGCTCAGCTGCCGTGTTTCCTCAGCGTCACCATTGCTTGCCACAGGGGAGTGAATCACTTCCAAGATGAAAGTGGGGTTCTCCTGGTGCTGCCCCAACTCACAAGAGTATGTGGACAAGGAGCCCTCCTACCTCTTGGGACCACATTTGGACCCCTCATCCCATCTCCGCCATTCAATGAGATCATGACTTTTTTTTAACCTCAGTACCATCTTCCTATACCAACCCTAAATCCATTATTTTGCTTAACATCTAAAAATGTATTGATTTCTAATGGGAATATACTCAAAAACTAATCTTCCACAGTCCTCTTTTGCAGAGAATTTCAAAGATGCCTATGTCCTGAATGAACAAGTTTCTTCTCATCTCTGAATGGCTGACCTCTTATTTTAGAACTGTGAACTCTGGTTCCAGACATCCCAGCTAGGGATCATCATGCCTGCATCTACTCTGTCAAGCCCCGTAAGAATTTCAACAAGCACCTTGCATTCTTCTGAACTCAAGAGAGTGCAGGCACAGTCTGCTTAATCTCTCCTCATTCAACGAGCCTACCATCGCAGTAATCAGTCTGATGAACGTTGCTCTATTGCAAGTATCTCCTTCCCTAGTTAGGAGATTTGGAGCAAGGTGATTGGTAATTGGTAATTGATTTATTATTGTCACAAGTACCGAGATATAGTGAAAAGCTTTTGTTTGCATGCCATCCAGACAGATTATTCCATACATAAGTACATCAAGATAGTACAAAAGGAAAACAATAACAGAATGCAGAACATAGTGTTACAGTTACAGAGAAAGTGCAGGTAGACAAGTAAGGTGCAGGGGTCATGATGAGGTAGATTGCGGTCTTGGGCAAAGCAGTTGCCATCCCAAGCTGTGATCCATCCCAATAGGATGCTTTCTGTGGTGTATCTGAAAAAATTGGTGAGAGTCACTGGGGACATTTCAAATTTCTTTAGTAGAAAGAAGAGGCTCCTGTGTGTTTTCTTGACCATAGCGTCCACATGGCTCTATCTCTACTGTTGTACTCAATTCCGATTGCAATAAAGTCCAACATATTGTTTGCCTTCTGATTTGCTTTCAGTACCTGCATGTTAACTTTCAGTGATTCATGTACAAGGACACCCAGGTTCCTCAGAATAATAACACCTTTCAATTTCTCACCATTTAAAAAACACATAATTTTTTTATTCTTTCTACCAATATGGACGACTTCATATTCTCACAATATATTCCTTTGACATGCCCTTACCATATTCACTTAACCTATTTATACTCCCAGAGCCTCTCTGCCTCTTCCTCACAACCAACACTACCTTGCATCATCAGCAAAGCTGGATGTATTACACTTGGTTCTCTCATCCAGAATGTGAACAGCTGGGATCCCAGCATCCATCCTTGCAGCACACTACAGCCCACTAATCCAAAAATGACCAGGTTTTTTCTGACTGTTTCTTGTTTGGTTACCAATCTTTAACCCCCATTCCTGTGCATTCTAAGTTTGTGTAATAATCTTTTGTGTGGTAACTTAAAGGTAGCTTTCTGAAAGTACAAATACATTATATAACATATCTATTCTGCTGGTTTCAACCTCAAAAAACTCTTAACAGATTTGACAGGTGTGATTTACCTTTCATAAATCCACATTGACCTAATGTCCAACGACATTATTATATCATAAATGCCCTGTTACCAATCCATTAGTAAAAGTTTCCACATTTTCCCAACTACTGATGTCAGGCTAATTAGAATTTAGCTCTTTGTTTTCTCTTCCTTCCTTTCTACCTTCCGGTTTATGGGAACTGCTAGAGAATCCATGGAAGTTTGGTAGATGACAACCAATACATCCAATATGACCACAAAGACCTCCTTCAAAGCCTTCAGATGCAGGTCAGCAGGTCTTGGGGATTTATTACGTTTCAGTCCTATTAATTTCTTCAGTGCTAATATTTTACTATTGCTAATTTGCTTTGGCTCCTTAATAATTCCCCATTATTTCTTTCAGGTTTTCTGTGCCTTCTCCCATGAAGAGTGACACAAAATATTTATTTAATTTCATAGTGATTCCCTAATTCCCTAAATAATTTCTCCTATTTCATTCTGTAAGGGGTCCACATTAACTTCTTTTTTGTAATCCTTTCCTTTTTAACTATCTATAGGGGCTTTCACAGTCTGTTTTTGTTATTCTCTGGGCCACACTCATATTTTACTTCCCCTTATCTATGCTTTTAATTTCCTTTGCTGAATTCTGAATTTTCCCAATCCTCAGGCTTACTGGTGTTTTCTGACAACATTATAAGCCGGTTCCTTTAATCTAATATTATCTCTAACCTCCGATTGGCATGGCTGACCCACTTTTCCTGTTTGGTTTTTATGGCTTAAAGGAATATATATTTGTTGTAAATTATGTGTTAACTCTTTGAATGTTATCTGTTTCTTGGTTACTGTCACACCTTTTAATGTAGTTTCCAATCTACCCTAGCCAACTCAAACCTCATACCTTTGTATTTTGTTTTCAGATTGAAATAATTTTCAATTGTCATATAAAATTCTATAATAACATAATCACTGCTTCTTGAAGGTCCCTTAACTACCAAATTGTCCATTAACCTTTTTCATTGCACAATATTATAGCCTATTCCCTCATTGGCTCCTCCAAACTCTGATCAAGAAAACCATCTGTACACTCCAGAAATTCATCCTCCACACTATCATTGCTAATTCGGTTTGACCTGACTATATGTAAATTAAAGTCCCACACAATTAGAGTAATGCCCTTGTTACAATGGTCTCAAACTTCATGATTTATTCTATGTCCTGCTTTAGCATTACTGCTTGGGTGTCTATAAAGGAACTCCCACTGATGTTTTATGTCTATTGGTGTTTCTCAGCTCCAGCCTAACTATTTCCACTTAGAGCCAAGATCCTTCCTCTCTGCTGCCTTTATCCCAGCCTTGGTATCAGGGCCACTCCTCGTCCTTTTCCATTTTACCTAACTCTTCTAAAAAAATGATAAATTTCATGGAATAATTAGTTCCCAAACTTAGTCACTTTGCGACAATGTCTCTGTGACAATTATTCCTTTAAAACCTTACAGTCCTAGACACTGGTCCCAGCTTATTTCAAGTGAAGCCCATTCCAATGGAGCAGCTCCCTCTTTTACACTAATAGGTAAGCACAGTTTGTAATATAAAATGTACCATAGTCTTTGTTTTATTTTATTGGCTGATTCCTTGGACTATATTAGAAAGTGTCCCATGAATTGAAACCTATCCCCCTAACAATATGATCCCCTCTCACTAGTACATTTAATTTCATACACCCCCCCCACCCACATTTTTTCAATGGCTCCCACGCTGATTTCTTCAGTCTTTGCTGTGTACTTTTGGACAAGTGCAAGGGCTCATTTCTGGATCTGTATTCCTGCCTCGCACATAATCATAGCCTCTTGTCCCTGTTGACATACGGTTCTGCAGTACCTAATCTAAAGATGTGACTGACCGGGCAAATAGGACTAGCTTGGATGGGTATTTGGTCAGCATGGACCAGTTGGGCCAAAGGGCCTGGTTCCATGCTGTATGACTCTGACTGCCTCAAGAAACAAAGTATCCCAATCCCCAGGCTTACTACTTCTTTTGACAATATTAACTTTGTCCCTCCCTAATGTAGTGCAGCATTTGAATCTCAGACTCTGAGTCGAAGTTCCTCAAGTCTCACACAGTTACTGTAGATATAGCCTGCCTGGATCCCAATGGCTTCCATTAACATACTACAGCTATAACTCATCACCTGTCTCACATGCTGTTCATTCAGTTAGGCTCACGTACTTACTTTCTCAGGTATCACTACTTCTTAATGACCTGATTTCAACTTGTGAGTTCTGTTTGGTTACCCAGTTACCAGGGAGAATAAAGACTACTTTTTTGTCCACTTAAAAACTACAAAGTTAAGAGAATTTAACCATAAACTGGAGGTCAATTACTCAGCCCAAGAACATCAGAGCAGGAGTTTGTCCAACACCTAGCCATTTTCAACTGCCCCATCAGTGAATTACCCTCAAGATCAGAAATGGAGATGTTTGATGATGATAGCAGTGTTCATTTCCATTGGCAACTCCTCAGGTGATGATACAGTCAGTGCTTAGCTGCTGGATAATCTGGACAACACTGAAGCATTAGCTGATAAGTGGCAAGTAATAATTCTATCACACAAATGCCACACATTGACATCACCAGCAAGTAAACCACTTCTTTTGGCATTCAATGGCAATAGCATTGCAGAAACCCTCAAGGCCATCAACAACCTGGGGTCACCATTGGCCAGAAACCTAACTAGACCACCTACCTAAATATTGTAGCAATTAGCGACTGTGTATCCTGTGGTGAATAACTTGCCTCCTGACTGCCCAAAGCCTTTCTGTCAAATGCAACATATATGTTCAGAGCATGATGACATACTGTTCACTTGCCTGGGTGGTTGCTGCTCCAGCAACACACAAGGTGTTTGACACCATACAAGATAAAGCAGCTTACTTGATTAATGTCCTGTCTACTACCCTGAAGATTCATTCCTGCAGTATATACCATTTATAAAAAACACTGCAGCAACTCAAAATAAACAACTGTCATTCATATAATCTGCAATGTGACATATTTTAAAGAGGCAAAGTTGGCACCAATCCATATAGAGGATGGATAACCAAAGACTTCGTCAAAGAGGAACGTTGTGAAGAAGAAAGTGATGTAGAGAGATATAGAGATCTTGGAATTCCTTGGCAGATGAAATGGCAGAGGGATTAAATATACTGAAGAATAAGAATCCACAGGTGAAGTATTGCAGGTATTGAGGACTGATGAAGATTACTGAAATAGGGAGGGGCAAGACCATGGAAAACAAAGTGGTACGGGACATAGGACACAGTCTGAAAGGTTTTGGATGACCTTAAGTTTGTGGAAAGTAGAACAAGGGAGATTGCCCAGAAACAAGTTGGAACAGTAAGGTCTGGAAGCAACAAAGGTAAGGGTAAGAGGCATTGAACTGCGGCAAAGCCAAAGCCAAATAATGTTATGGATGTGAAAATAAGCCAGCCTCAGCGATGGCACAGATATGAAGTTCACAACTCAATTCTGGATCAAATATGACACCAAGGTTGTGATCAAGCTTTAGGGCTTCAGGGACAGAAATGGAGTTGAAGTCAAGGTAACAGAGTTTGTGACAGGGGCAGAAGGTGTTGACATCATTCTTACAAATAGTTAATTGGAGAAAATTTATGCTTATCCACTCCTGGATGCAGAACAAACAGCCTGACAACTTAGAGATGGTGGAGGGGTCAATAGAGGTGGTTGAAAGACAATACTGGGGGTCATCAGTACAAATGTGGAACCTGATACTGTGCTTTTCAATGACGTTCTCAAAGGGATGCATGTAGATGAGAATTAGGAGGGGGCTGGTATAGATCCAAACTTTCATAAGCACCTCTTCCCAAATGTGTCACCTTCAATGTTCCCACCTGCAAGTGCCCCTCCAATTCACGGAACAACCTGTGCTGGAAATGTGTTGCTGGTTCCTTCATCACCACGAGGACTGCACCAGCTCGAGATGATGGCCCATCACTACCTTTGTGGAGGGTATTTAGGGCTGACAACTGACACATCACTGAAGTGAGTAAATATAAGGTTCTGCATGCTTAACTATCCTTATTGACAGTATACATGTGGTATTCATCACCTTGGGGTATAGTGTATAATGCATGAAAATATTGAATATATTGATACATTGATGGATACTATAATTATTTGGTAGTCATCCAGAGAGAAATGTGTAGAACAATTTCAAATATTAGTAGAAGGCTCAGAACAGACAGCAGTGGATTATGCAGCAAATGCCCTGACATCAGTGAAAAAGACATTGAGCCTGACATGATAATAAGTCCCCTCCATCAGGCACATGCAACATCCAAGATGCAAGAAAGACTTCTGAGATCATCAACTGATACATTTTTTAAACAAAAACGTTGCATCATGCAACAAACAATCTACTGGAGGAACTCAGCGGGTCAAGCAGCATCTGAAAGGAATTGTCGATGTTTCGGGTCGAAACCCTGCATCAGGACTCACTTTGCGTCATGCAATTTATTTAGCAAAAACTGCAGAATGAACAGACAATAGGAAACATTTTATGCAAGAACTAGTTTGTGGTTGTACAATTTTGAAAACCCAATAAAATATTCACTACTATGACATAGATAAGATTAGGGACCTTTCTGTAGCAAAATGATGTATATCTTGCCTTCATTTCACTCATTATTAATATCTGTTGCATATGTATTTCCAGATGTGTGGAGAATATATTCACAGATTAAGGAGCAACTGCTGCATATTACAAACAACAAACATCAGAGCCGCTCGGGGACACCTTTTACACAGTAAACCCAGCTTTACATAATTTTCCAATTCTTGAGCACTTAATGCACTCCAAATAACAAAAATTTCCTGTATTTACTGCAAAGATGTAACTGGGTCACAAACTTTAGTGTCAGTATGCATGAGTTTGATATACAATGACCAATCAAAAATATAAAAAAGTAAGAGAACCAAATGATCATGGATAAGAACCTCCTGCCCCGTGTGTGGAAGAGTCTGCAAATCCCATATGGACCTCATCGGTCACCTCACAACTTACTGAACCAGAAGTCACCCTCCACTGAGAGGGACTGCCTATGAAGAAGAAGAATATCAAGGTCATGAGAGAAACTATTAGGGGATTACAAAAGGGGATGCAGAGATTCCATTGCTCCAAGAGGTATGAGGCTTCCCTTCATGCATCATTATGGATTTCTTTGCACTGATTGCTTGAGTACAATGTGGAATAAACTTGGAGCAGCTGGGGGAAGGAAAGTCCTCAGTCTTTTGAAGGTGCAGACATAAAATGTTGAGGTTGAAGCAAAATTACTATCTGCAAGTGAGCCTATTATGAGCTGATTGAGAAGTCCTTTATGTAGTAACATCTTGGATGCTTTACATGCTATGTCTTCTATGTATTTTTACTATTCACTAATCAAAAAAATTCTCCTTTATGGTCAATGGCCATTTCTACTATTGGACACAGATTTGTTATCATTTGCTTGTCATTGTGCAAGTGAACCATTACTTGGTTACGCCTAATGGTTCAGTAAGTGATTGTGGGCGTGAGGTATGGCAAGTCATAGTCTGGCCATGCCATGAGCAGCATCAGCCTCATCAAAAGTATATGTCAAGGAGTGGTTGAAGGGATAAGTAGAAGATGGAGACTCTATCAGAAAATACTAAGCGCGAAGTATGGAGTGAAGCCAAGCAACCCAGGAGGTCTCAGGAGTGTGGATGATGGAGGCTGTTAACTGTGGAGGACCCTGAAAGGACAGCAGATGATTGAATTATTTCTGGGAATAGTATAAGTAGTAGTAGGAGTATAGTACCTGTGAACAACTGCTCCATTGAGACCAGCTGCCAGCCTGAATCTCAGAGCCTTACTGGAAGTGACGTTAAAGGTCACCTCAGAATCGGAACAGAATCGGAATCGGAATCAGGTTTATTATCACTGACTTATATGACATGAAATTTGTTGTTTTGCGGCAGCAGTACAAGTGCAAAGACATAAAAATTACCATAAATTACAAAAATAAATAAATAGTGCAAAAAAAAAAGGAATAACGAGGTAGTGTTCATGGGTTCAGGGACCATTCAGAAGTCTGATGGTGGAGAGGAAGAAGCTGTTCCTGAATCATTGAGTGTGGGTCTTGAGGCTCCTGTACTTCCTCCCCGATGGCAGTAACGAGAAGAGGGCATGTCCTGGATGGTGAAGATCCTTAATGATGGATGCCGCCATCTTGAGGCACCACCTCTTGAAGATGTCATTGATAGTGGGGAGGTTTGTGCCTGTGATGGAGCTGGCTGAGTCTACAACCCTCTGCAGCCTCTTGCGATTCTGTGCATTGGAGCCTCCATACCAGGCTGTGATGCAACCAGTCAGAATGCTCTCCACTGTATATCTGTAGAACTTTGAAAGAGTCTTTGGTGACATATCAAGTCTCCTCAAACTCCTAACAAAGTAGAGCTGCTGGCGTGCCTTTTTCATGATTGCATCAATGTGTTGGGCTGGGATAGATCCTCTGAGACGTTGATGCCCAGGAGCTTGAAGCAGCTCACTCTTTCCACTGCTGACCCCTCAATGAGGACTGGTGTGTGTCCACGTGCGGATGATGTCTCCTGCCATGTCGGCTGTATTCCTTTCTTCTGAATAGGATCTCTAAATGGCAGGGTGTACTCATACTCCCTTCTTGTTGTAGCATCTTTACAGCGCTAGCTTTCCAACAAAGGGGTTGAGCGCTGCATAATGCCATCAGTCGCCATCACTTCTTGCTTCCACATTGATCATGTCAATGATTGGATTTTTTTGTGCTACTTTCATTGTCCAGACAGCCTTTCAGAAGGCTGTAATTTCTGTTTAGGAACCTGCAGCATTTATAAATGGTAATAGCAGTTTTGCCCCATTTTATGCTCAGGGCATTACATGTGCTTAAATTTGCTTGTTGCCCCTGCTCCACCTCCCAGCATCTGGCAGCATTCAGATTGTTGAAACATGGGGTTTTGTTCATACTGAATTGAGGCCTATTCCAGGAAATCCCAGGATATACATCCAACTGTAACATACAAAGCTTCCTTCGCCTTTACAAGCCATTATTTTAACCTGTAATTTTAGCACAGTAGTCGAGTTACTGGATCAGAATCCAGAAGCCTCGACTATTAATCTGAAGGCAAGAGCTTGAATCCCACCATGATAGCTGGTGAATTTAAATTCACATAATTAAGCACTAATCTGAGTAAAGCACTAGTATCAGTAATAATGACTGTAGAACTAATGGACTGTAAATCTAATATCCCGTAAGGAAGAAAATCTGAAACCTTTGTCTGGACTGACATATGTTCAACTTCAAACTCACTAACGCATTTGACTCTGAACTGCCCTTCTGAACTGGCCTACCAAACCATTTAGTATTAGAGCAATTAGGGAAGAGCAATAAATGCTGCCCTAACCAGTGACAATCATATCCTGTGACACTGGACCTGACCAGATTTCCAGAGCAGCCCAGTAAAAATAATAAAAGAGTCAATAAGTTCTTCAATGAGCAGACAACTTGGTTGGCATGGACAAGTTGGGCCGAAGGGCCTGTGTTCATGTTGTATAACTCTATGCCTCTATGGCCTTAACTGAGATTCATTTGATATTCTCCATGTAAGGCATTCTGGCAGATTATACTTGTTATTCAAATGCAAGTGTCCAGAGCACATTTTGCTAGAATATACTGTATCTTGATTACACTCTTTATTCCAGTACCCTGCCAAGGCTGAGAAACAATGCTGGGGATAAACTGTGATGGATTTTAATCCATTTACTCCTCACTTCAGTTTTGGAGACCTCTTGCACTTTCATTGAATGCTAAAAACTGCAGATGCTGGAAATCTGAGCAAAAACTGGAGACACTCGGTATGTCAGGCAGCACCTGGGGAGAGACAAGCAGAGTTAACATTTCAGATTGATGACATTTCTCATCAATCTGAAACATTAAGTCTGTCTCTCTCCACAGATGCATCCTGACCTACTAAGTATCGCCAGCATTTTCTATTTCTATTTTCCAGTTCCCCAGTTGGATGAATTTCATTTGTTGTTTGGTTAAAGGATAAAGCATCCTGAGAAAAATAACAGGAAATGAAATAATACTTGAAACATGGCATCATTTTGATCATGGTCAGGAATGGAAGCACATTCCTGCATAATCATTTATACAGCACAGACAGAGTGATAAAGAAGGCATATGGCACCCTTGCCTTCATTGGTCAGGGCATAGAATATAAAAGTTGGAATGTTAAGTTGCAACTTTACAAAACACTGGCTGGACCTCACTTGGAGTATTATGCGCAGGTCTGGTCACCACACTGTGAGAAGAATGTGGTTGTACTGGAGAGAGGGCAGAGGAGGTTCGCCAATATGTTGCCTGGACTGGAGGAGTTTGGTTATAAGGAGAGAATGGATAGGCTGGTTTTCCCTGGAGCAAAGGAGGCTGAGGAGTGACCTTATAGAGGTTTATGAAATTATATGGGGCATAGATAGGGTAGATAGAATGTTTTTCCGATGGTAGGGGTATCAAGTGAAGAGGGCATAGATTTGAAGTATTAAGGAAGGAGTTTTAAAGGGGATTTGAGAGGAAAGTTTTTTGCACAGAGAATTGGTTGATTTCTGGAACTCGCTGCCAGAGGAGGTGGCAGAATCAGATGCAAGCACGACATTTCAGAACCATTTAGACAGACACTTGAAATGGCAAAGCAGAGAAGGATATGGACCTGGTGTGGGCAAGTAGGATTAGTGTAGATAGGCAAAAAGGACAGCATGGATATGGTGGGCTGAAGGGCCCATTTCTGTGCTGTACAACTCCTTTGACTCTACGCTATCTCGCAATGTGGATTGACACAGAGGAAGTCCCTATGGGCCATGAATGTTTCCTGTTCTTGAACAAGAACTATTTCATTATCCAGCACAGAGATAAGAGGGTCACCTTCATTCCCTCACACTTCCACCTTCACTCAGCCAACAGTCAGCTCAGATTTACCGCTCTTTCTGGACAACCACATAGAAATAGCCCTGGAATATTCTGCCCTATGATACAAAGGGGAAGCAGAGAGACAGAAGACAACAGCTATACATTGCTCACTGTTGAGGAATAAAACTATCAGACAATAGTACAACTTTGGTCTACGAGTTCAGTTTTCATGAGGTGGAGTAAGGTAGAAAGGTGGAAGAATGAGCCAAATGTGGCAATAAAGGCAGGGTAAATGATAATCACAGGTACAGCAACGTTCTTTAGACAGCACAGAATTTGACAGGGAAAGGTGCACATTTTTAGCAGTTTTAGTGGTTCAGGTAAATGTGCCATTAATGAAACACCAGGCATATTAATCTTCCTGATCACAACTCATTTTCAGCTTCACTTTCTTCAGTTTCACCTTCGTCATAATGTCTGGTCCTAATCTGCAGCTCGGTGCATGCTGCTGGGAGGTTGGAGACCTTCAGCTGGATACACACACAGCATTTTGCCAAACTGACCAAGAATCCAAGATTCTCCTTCATGCTGATCATGTTCCACAAAGAATCAGAGGAAGGCCTGGCCCACACAGTGCGAGGATTCTGCCCTGCACAGCACAGTCTCAGGGAGATCAAGGCTATATCGGAGACCAAAATATTCTGGAATCACACAGCAGGCCAGTTTGTATCAATTACGTGGTTCTTGGTTACAAAGGAACCGAGTAACCCTTGTTCTTAAAATACTGGTAGCACAATGATGATCTTAAAATAGAGGCATCTTCACTGATACCAGGAGCCTTGATTCATTTGCACTGTTCATTCTCTATGCCCATGGACTGCAATTCTCACATGAAGCCCCCTTTGTGCTCATGGACAGCGAGTCATTTGGCCTTCTCTACCGCCTATAACATGTCAGCTGATGAAATGTTGCTGACTTTCCCTGGAGAATGAAGCAAGAGAGTTCTGTGGAGTGAAGAATTGTTCTGTCAGTCCCTTCATGCATCAGTGTATCATAGACTTGGCAGAAATCACTGGTCCTGATTTGAAGGATCAGTGATGCTGCCAAAGCCATTTCTTATAAATAATATTTGTTGAAGATCCTACCATGAAGAGACAGAGTCAGCTAGTTATTGACTCCACCATCAAATTGCGCTTCTTCTGACCACCGCAGGGATCACAGCCTAGCTCTCCAAGACAGAGTGACTAGTACGAGATCAGAATGATAATAACTGTAGATGCTAGAAATCTGAAGTGGAAACAGAAAATGCTGGAAACACCCAGCAGATCAGGCAGCATCTATAGAGAGAGAAACAGAGTTAGTGTTTCACGTCCGAGTCCCTTCATCAGAACCAGCTTCGAGTATTTTCTGTGTTCATATTGTACATAATCAAATTTATTTCAGATCCCTCCCCTCACACTTTGTTCCTCCTCTAAATGGGTACAGGACCGCACAGAGGAATTCTTATTCTCAGACCATTACAGGTCCTCCCTAGCATACGAACACCTGATGTATGTACCGCCCGTATATATGAATGAGCATTTGAGAAACTGGCGGGATGGATTTGCCGGCTGCTGTGGGGCTGCAGACATCTACTGCCACCTGGTGACTTGGTGTGCGGCCACATTTCCGACTTACGAACTGTTCAGGTTATGAACAGTTCACAGGAATGGAACCTGGGGAGGATTGCAATAAAAATTGCATCCAGTAGTAATACTATGGTGGAGAAATCAGAAAATAGAATAACATTTAATCTATAATAAAATGCTATGAGTAATGGTGTGGTAAGGCAACACAGCAAACCAATCCAAAACAGTTCTGAACAATGGCAACACCAGATGGTACAATTCATCTTTAAGTATTCACTAATCAAGGCCAACAGTTACTTTCATCTTATATGAATGTGCTAAGTTGTTTGTGCGTTTCCAGTGAAAACCCATAATAAATCAAAATTGACAGCTATTTACGTTAATTTGCATTAATTCCATTCCTTAATGACTTTGATATGCTCTGTGGCTAATTCTCCTACTTGTAAATGGTGCAGTATCTGAAATGGATAAAGAACTAGCCTTGGGCCTTCTCCCTGACATGTTAGTCTCTCCATCTTCCCATTAGCATCAGAACGACCAGTGTTGCTGACTGGATGATCAATCCAGGATGAGAAGAAAATTCAAATGACAGCTAAGATTGTATAATTAGTTTTATCATTTTGGCTAGTTCTTTCTTACTTTACAGAAGGATGGTACAATCTGCAAAGAGGAGAAGAGGTTTGTGAGGATTAATTAAATACTAACTAAATTTATGCTGGTGAGATGACCAAGTAACACCAACAACAGGCAGGCAGCTTCACCATTCTAATTGGACCTTGGAGGGAAATAGAGATGACAGAGTGGCACATAGTATTTTCACATCCTATGGTCATAACTGAAAGAATATAGATTGAAATCTTAGATCCTATGATGGTTTCTACATTGACTCCAATGACATATTGAGTGACAGCTCAGAGAAGACGAGAGATCTGATGACTGGGTTTTGAGACAGATACGGAGCATGTGTAGGCAGATTGCCATCATGGTCAGCACAACATAGTGGGCTGAAGGGCCTGTTCCTGTGTTGTACTGTTCTATGTTCATTCTTCTTTTTCAGACAATGATAAGAATCTCCTCCAAGTTGATCGGCTGGTAAAGAAGGCGTATGGTATGTTTGCCTTTATTAGTTCAGGCTTTATAAAAACTCTGGTTAGGTGGAACCTGGAGCATTGCATTCAATTCTGCTTTCCCCATTGCTGTATCCAGGAAGGATGTGGAGGCTTTGGAGAGGGTGCAGAAGAGGTTTACCAGGATGCTGCCTGGATTAGAGGGCAGGTGCTATAAGGAGAGACTGGACAAACCAGGGTTGTATTCTCAGGAGCAGCGGAGGTTGAGGGGAGACCTGATAGAACTTTATAAAATTATGAGAGATATAGACAGAGTTGACAGGTGGTACCTTTGACCCTAGGGTCGAAAGGTCGAATAGTAGAGGGCATGCATTTAAGGCGAGAGGGGGAAAGTTCAAAGGAGATGTACGGGGCAAGTTTTTTTACACAGAGGGTGGTGGTGGAGGCAGATATTATAGAGGCATTTAAGATAAACACATGAATATGCAGAGAATGGAGGGGTATGGACTATATGCAGGCAGAAGGGATTTGTTTAATTAGGTGTCATTCACTTAATTAGTTTGGCACAACATTGTGGGCTGAAGGGCCCATTCCTGTGCTGTACTGTTCTACGTTCTATGTCCTCCAATGTATGAATAAAATGCCACCTTCGGTGAAGGAACATCATATTTCTTTTGGCGTTTTGACTATTTTTAGGAGTTCTTGGAGATCCAGAGGAGAGTTTGCACTTTCAATAGGTGCAAGCCAAGATTTGGCATGTAATGAAGTGGGTAGGGTTCAGTCCTTCTTTGGTAAGTTTCTGCCCTTGATTCTAAAGAATACCTGCACACAGCAGCTTCTGAAAAGCTTATGGTTGTCCTTAATAGCGGGTCTGACTAGATTACCAGAGCAGTCCAGTAAAATTAAGAAAACTGGCCTTAACTGAGATTCATTTGATATTCCACATGTAAGGCTTTCTATCAGATTACACTTGCTACTCCACTGCCAGTGTCCAGCACACATTTTGCTAGACTATATTTAGTTTACATTAGAATCTATACTTACATGCACCTCAGCACATACAGGCAGAATACACTTGAATCTACTCTTCCTCCCAGTGAGAAACAATGCTGGCACAAAATGTGATGGATCCATTTGTACCTCGCTTCAAATTTAGAGACCTATTGCATTCCTTTCATTGAAAAACTAAAAACTTCAGATGCTGGAAATCTGAAATAAAAACAGAAAAAAAGCTGGAGATATTTAGCAGGTCAGGCAGCATCTGTGGAGAAAGAAGCAGAGTTAACATTTCAGGCTGATGACCTTTCTCATCAACTGAAACATTAGGTCTGTTTCTCTCCACAGATACAACCCAATCCACTGAGTGTTTCCAACACTTTCTATTTCTATTTCCCAATTCCTTAATTTTGAGAATTTCTTTTGCCATTTGATTAAATGATATAATATCTTGAGAAAAATAACAGGAAATGAAATAATATTCACAGCATAATATTTATAGTAAAAATACTCCCTGTTAAATGTTTCACTTCAAGGAGTCAGTAGACTTGCAAGAACTATGAAACCTAACATTTATAATGGAGCCGGCTGTCAACTTCTTCCACAAACATCATTCTCAGAACTATATAAACATATAGTTTCTTGTGGCAGAATAGAGATTTAACAATGGATTCACAGTACAAGTTTAATGCCTCTGTAAAGTAGATTTGGCTTTCCACCCACTGTAAAATGATGAAATGAAAGACTGCTGAACTAACCCTGAACTGGATTGACAATCCTTCTTTCAAGTCATCCATCTCTGCTCTGTTCTGACGACCACGTTCACTCTGCATTAACTGCCATACTCCTTTGCATTGACAATGCAGACATAGTAAGTGCATCAATGGTGAGAGTGATTTGAAACAAGTTCAAGTTTCCCCTCCTAAGTTCTCCAGCTGGTAAACTTGCACTGTAGTAAAACAAGACATACCAGTGTGAAGAAATCACATTTGATTCTCAGTCTGTGTTGTTTCCTAGTGGGGTTTTAGCGGCAGCTGAAGAATGTGACATAGGTACTTAAGTGTTTAGGGGATTATGCAATGGCAAATATTCTACTATGGCTCAACAGTTGAATAGTTGCTAAACTCAATGTTGATTTGGGTATTAGTGACCATTTCAATACTTATCAGCAATAGGCAAATAGCAGAGAGTTTTGATAGAAAATAGGGTTATAGTATTAGGGAACCTCAATTTCCCAAATAGTAATTGGGATTGCCTTAGCATAACAGGCTCAGAGGGGATGGAATTACAGAAGCGTGCCCAGAACAGCTTTTTGACACAGTATGTAGAGAGACCAACGAGGGAAGGAGCACTACTGGATCTTGTTTTGGAGAATGTAGCCAATCAGGTGGAGGGAGTGTCAGTGGGGAAGCATTTTGGAGATAGTGACCATGACTCCGTATATTTCAAAGCGGTTATGGAAAAAGATAGGGATAAACCAGGAATAAAGGTCTTAAATTGGGGAAAGGCCAATTTCATTAAAATAAGACAGGATCTGGCAAAGGAAGACTGGGGGCAACTACTTGTAGGTAGCTCTACATCTGCACAGTGGGAAGCATTCAACAGAGAAATAACAAGAGTTCAGGACCATCATACTCCTGTAAGCCAAGGGTAACAAGTGCAAGGAACCCCAGATGTTGAGCAATATTCAGGGCTGGATGAAGGAAATAAAGGATGCATACAGCAGGTTTGGAAAAGGGGGAGGTGGGAGAGGCCCGTCAAGAATATAAAAAGTGTAGGGAGGTGCTTAAAACATAAAATTAAGAAGGCAACAAGGAGTCACAAAATAACACTGGCAGACTGGATTAAGGTACATCCTAAGGTGTTTTATAAGTATATTAAGTTGCTTTTGTGATTGGATGTCTGTGACTAGCGGTGTTCCATAGGGATTGGTGCTGGGACTCTTGTTGTTTGTAATACATGTGAACGATTTGGATATGGATGCAGGTGGCATGAACAGTAAGTTCACAGGTGACATGGAAGTTGGTGGAGTTGTTGATATAGCGGAGGGTAGTCTAAGACAATAGGGTGATATTGATGTGATGGTGAAATGGGCTGAGAAATGGCAGATGGATTCATTCTGATAAGTGTCAGATGATGAATTTTGGGAGTACTAATGAGACTAGAACACATACCATGAATGGTAAGGTCCTAGGGAGTAATGAGGAACAGAGGGACCTTGGTGTGCAAGTCCAAAGATCCTTGAAGGTTGCAGCACAGGTGGATAACTTTGTTAAGAAGGCATATGGCATACTGGTTTTCATTAGTCAGGATGGAGGTTATGCTCCAACTTTATAAAACATTGGTCAGACCTCAGCTGAAGCACTGTGTGCAGTTCTGGTCACCACACAATAAGAAAGATGTGAAAGCACTAGTGAGGGTGCAGATGAGATCCACTAGGATGTGTCCTGGGATGGAGTGGTTTAGTTATGAGGAGAGATTGGAGAAGCTAGGTCTGCTTTCCCTGGAGCAGAGGAGGTATATAAAATTATGAGAAGTATAGTCAGGGAAGACTGCAGGAATCCTTTCCCCTTCTCAGAGTTGAATAAAACTAGAAGAAATATATTTGGGGTAAGGGGGAAGAGAGTTAGAGAGGGACTGAGGGGGTCCTTCTTCACCCAGGGAGTGGTGAGTACCTGGAATGTACTGCTGGAGAGAGTGGTGGAAGCAGAGTTGCTAACAGCATTTAAGAGGTGTGTAGACAAACACTTGAATCACCTTGTAATTGAATGCTAAGGGCCAAGTGCTGGAAAATGGAATTAGTATGGATGGGTACCCACCAGCTGGTATGAATGTGGTCAGCCGAATGTCTGTTTCTGTGCCGTATGACTCTCTGAGTCCATGACCCTATAAGAAATAAACTAACCTGCTTTGTTCCATTAGACTGAGCAAGATAGAAACATTAACAATTGGATTAAACTCAATGAACCCATGAATGAACCAAGTTTTAAGTTCCCTTTTGATTTAGAAATATCTTACATTGTTAATGAAAATCTGCCCCTTCTAGCCTCAGGCAGTTACTGCGTTACAGCAGTACTGATAGTTCTCATATGAGGATGATGATACAGATTATGCTTCCATTGACCTTTCAAATACTAAAAAGAAAATATCTGTGATCGATGCTGAGATATATAAAATATAGTGTTCTGGGTGCAGTTCTGACTTCTGAGAGCAAGATAATGAATAATTTGTTATATTACATTTTGAAGGTGACCCTCAACACAGAACTGCTACAATGTAGACTCTGGGTGAATTAAATATTGTTTTTTAAGGATGTCCCTTCTCCTGTGGTAGAAAGGTACAGCAGAATCCTATTGCCTGGGCCTATGGATAGCAAGTATCTTGTAACCAACAGGGTAGTGGGATCAAGTAGCTGGAATTGACTCTCACTTCTGAAAGCCTTAACTCAGTCCATGCTCTCTTGCCTCTCATTCAAGATGTCAATAGACACCTGACACAGGTTGGCACTCCTCTGCTGTAGTGAGGACCTGCTAAAAAGAGTTATTATCTTTTGAATAAAACAATAAATCAAAGCCCCCTCCACCCTCCTTGATGGACATAAAAGATTCCGTTCTGTTATTTGTAGAGTAGGGGAGTATTCCTAGGATCCGGGTCAAAATGGATTCATTTCTTCTTGAAAGTTATTCCATCCACTTCTATCATCCTTTCAGTCAATGCATTCCAGATCAAGACAACTAACTCCATGCTTATTTTTCTTTACATCACCTTGGTTCTTCTGTCAATTTGCTTAAATCTGTGTTCTCTGATTATTGACGTTTCTGCCATTGGAATCAGTTTCTCCTTACTTACCGCCAAAACTATTCACGATTTTGAACACGCCATTTTTTTCTTCTAATATAAATTGTGGTTTCTCTAGTCTCTCTCCCCTCACTGCCTTCATCCTTGGTTCTATAAACTGTCTGTGGCTAAATTGTTTGCAGTCTCGGCAACATGTTTGACCTCAGGATGAGCTTCCAACCAGATATCTGTACTGTGAATAAAGGTGCTTGTTTCAACCTTTGTAACATTTCTAATTCCACCTTTATCTCAGCTCATCTGTTGCTGATTGTCAATACCCGTACTCATATCTTTGTCACTACATTCCTGGCCAATCTCCCACTTTTGATAAATTTAACATTATTCAAAACTGTTGACTTCGTATGAACTTACACCAAATTCTGTTCACCCATCCATCCTGGTGTCACTAACTTATAATGGCTATTCATTAAGCAATGCCTGAATTTGAAAGTACTTTTGCCCCTTCTTAATTTTATAATCTCCCTCAGCTCTTAAATCCTTGATTTCTGCATTGCTCCAATTCTGCCCTCCACACCTCTGCTTTTACATGATTCATATTGCTACTCTTTTCCTAAGCCTCTCTGCTTCACTTTCCTCTTTTGGGACGCTCAATAAAACCCACACCTATGGCTCTGTGCCGATATCTCCTTGAGTGGCTCATTTTGTTTGATAATGGTTCCATGAAATACCTTGGATAATTTACCATGATGCAGAGAATTACATAAATATACCTTCTCTTCGCCCTAGATGCTCAGAAATGGCCACAAAACTGGAACTGAGAGCCAGCCATTAATTTAGCATAATTTCTTGCCTTTGTCCTCTACTCTGTCATTTATAAAGCCAAGGATCCTATATGCCTTCCCAGCTTACTGTATCACCTTCAGACATATGTTCCTGCAACACAGATCTCTCTGTTCCTGCACATCTTTTAACATTGTATATGTTGTTTAAGTTGTCACTCATTCTTCATCCCACCAAAATAAAAGCACAACATGTTGGAAATACTAGAACTAGGGGACATAGCCTCAAGATTCAGGAGAATGGATTTAGGATGGAGATGAGGAGAGAACTGCTTTTCCTAGAAAGTAGTGAACTGTGGAATTCTTTGACCAGTGGAGCAGTAGAAGCTACCTCATTTAATATATTTAAGACACAGATAGATAGATTTTTGCATAGTAGGGGAATTAAGGGTTATGGGGAAAAGGCAGATAGGTGGAGCTGAGTCCACGGCCAGGTCAGCCATGATATTATTGAATGGTGGAGCAGGCTTGACAGGCCAGCTGGCCTCCTGCTCCTATTTCTTATGCTCTTATTCCACTAGTTACTGATTGTTTATCATAAAAATGACCCATTTATCCCCAACTCTTCATTTTCTGTTAGGCAGCCAGTCTCTTATCCATGCCAATATATTACCCGCGACCTTGTGAGCTTTTATCTTGTGCAGTACCCTTATTGAATTTATTCTGGAAATCCACATCCACTAGATCTAGCAGTTCTCTTTTCTCCACCATGTTTGTTACATTCCCAAGGAACTCCAGGAAATACATCAGGCACAACTTCCCTTTCATCAAAACATGTTGACTCTGCTTGGTTGTATTGTGATTTTCCAAACGCCCTGTTATTACCTATAAAATAATTGGCTCCAGCACCTGAGACAAAACTCAAAACCTCCTTCTTTTGCCAAATATTTGGTTATTGGGGGCAATATCTCCTTCTGTGGCTCAGTGTCAAATTTTATTTGAAAATTGTTCCTGTGACTGTTAAGTAATACTATTTTAGAGGCACAATATAAATGGGAGTTATTTTGTTGTTGGAGGTGTTGCATGCATCAACCTTGGGTGCAGTTGGAAGTCTGGACGTATTATCCCCATGTACAGATGCCCTGTAGCTCTCTGGAGAGATGGGAGAAGATAATTTCTTTAAGCAGTTGCTCAGTACCTTTTTCCTGATTGTTCTAGAATTAGATACTTAGAAGAGACTTATCCAAATCCTCAACAATTTACCTGCAGTACAGCTTCCAGCAGACTAGCTCTCTAATGCAATAAGAAACCAAAAGTCACAGCAGAAGGAATGAAAGCTGACGATTTACCAATCCTGATCTTGAGACTCTAATGGGTTAAGTGTGGTTTCATTGGATGGAATCCCAGGAATGTGCAGAAAGAAGCTACTTAGAGAGGTAGCTGGATCCATGTGGAGTGAGACATACTTCAGACACCAAAATGACAGACAGGAGCAGCAAAGCTGTGATAACCTCACCTGGTTAGGCAATGTAAGAAAACTGTGAACTGCCCCTACACGTTTTGGTACTTTGGTAGCTGCTTTCAGGTGCCAGCTGTAGCTACGCTAATAGTGCACTCACTTATGAGGCAGAAGGTTTTGCAGTCCAGCTCAGGGATCTGAGCACTAAGATCTCCAATGTACAGTGAAGGAGCATTGCACTGGTAATTATTACACTGGCGTTCAGGATCTTGTGTGCAAACTTGCTGCTGAATTTCCCTATTACAAGAGTGACTACACTGTGAAGGGCGCTCTATGCTTTTTTTTGTCATAGACCCAACAGATCAATGATTTTACAGCCGCTGAACTGCAATTCTCTGATTTTTTTTTATAAACTGAAAATTCACCGTGCAATACACAACCTGGAATTAATGTTTGGAAATCCATTTACTAGTCTTTGTTGTATATTAGGCCTTAAAACTGCAACCTCTCACTTCATACCGTCCTTTAGCAATCAGCTCTCTGCTGCCACCTGGGAAATTCACCTAATAATCTTGCTCTTGTTCATTGAGGAGATAACAGCCAATTGAAAGGAAATTCCACTTGAAGCCAAGACAGGTATGGTCACTGCACCATGCACCATATCTCAGCTAATTCAGCTGTGAGCCTCATTTAAATGCTGCCTTTTTTTTATGAATATACAGAAGTTTGTTCACTAAAATCACTACAAAATGACATGCAGTGTCAAAACTACAGCAACTAACACAAGAAAGAACTACGCAGACACATAACTACATCAGATAACGCTAACTAAATGACCACAAAATGCACTACTTCAGATCAGAATATCGTTCACACCATCCAGGACACACCCGATCCCCTGGGGGTCCCACCGATCGCGGAATTCACTCAGGCTGCCCGCGGATACTGCGTGCTCCCTCTCCAAGGACACCCGGGCGTGGACGTAAGCCCTAAATGCTGCCATTTGCACACGTACACCAAACAGAGAGGGAAGGATAGTGATTCATTCTTACACTGAAAAGTATGCTGTCAGGTTGCAAGAGTCCTTTCTGCAACTGGCATCCAGTTCAGTTGCTTCCTTAAGAAAAAGAATTCAAAGTACACCGGTATCTCGCTTAGCATTCAGGATGTATTTCCAAGAATGAGAGAGCTGGTGGAATCAATGTTAAAAGGGATCATTTTAATGTTAAAAGAAATGTATTGCTAAGAGCACCACTGTGCCAGCAACCTGGTGCAAACCCCTGCCTTCCCTGGTTCAGGGCTCCATGTGTTACCTGCATCCTTTGGTCTCTCTCATCACCACAGTCGGATGTGGTGGAGGCTGTTACCTCCCCACCATTTGTTTGGCTGCATAGCTCTCCCCAGCCCAGGGACTTCTCTATGATAACAAGCTAAGTGGCCAGAGATCATGCTTAGATTTGTTACCACCGAGGAATCTCTGGACTGGGGAGAGCTGTGCAGTGTACAAAGAGAGGGCAGAAAGGGAGCTCCAACAGGACGTGACAAGATAGACTACAGGATCCGGGCAGTCTGTCAACATATGGAGCAGTCACTGTTGGTCCTCAACAATGGCAAGGTGCAGCCACACATTGCAGTTCCAAGTGGCTGCACTGATCACTCCAGCCCACACAACATCAGCCTTCACAGGTAGCCCTTGCATGTTGCCCTGATGGTTTGTTGTTTGTGATATATATAAATGACTTGGATGAAAATGTAGACGGGTGGGTAAGTAAGTTTGCAGATGACACAAAAATTGGTGGAGTTGTGGATAGGAAGAAGGTTGTCAGAGGATACAGCAGGCTATAGATCAGTTATGGAGAAGGGCAGAGAAATGGCAGATGGAGTTTAATCCGGGCAAGTGTCAGGTGCTGCACTTTGAGAGGTCAAGTGTAATGGGAAAGTATAGAGTTAATGGCAGGACCCTTACTGTATTGATGTACAGATGGATCTTGGGGTCTAAGTCCATAGATTCCTGAAAGTGGCCACACAAGTAGATAGGATGGTAAAGAAGGAGAATGTCATGCATGCCTTCATTGGTCAGGGCATGAGGCATTAGTCAGGAAGTCATGTCGCAGTGGTATAAAGCTTTGGTTAGGCTGCACCTAGACTATTGGGTGTAATTCTGGTCATCACATTTCATGAAGAATGTGGAGACTATGGAAAGTGTACAAAAGAAGTTTACCAGGATGCTGCCTGGATTAGAAGGTATGATCTATGAGGAGAGGCTGGACAAACTTGGGTTGTTTTCTCTGGAACGTTGGACACTAAGCAGAGACCTGATGGAAGTTTATAAAATTATGAGCAGCATAGATAGGGTAGACAGTCAGAATCTTTCTCCCAGGGTAAAAATGTCAAATACTAGAGTACATGCATTTAAGGAGAGAGGGGGAAAGTTTAAAGGAGATGTGCAGGGCAAGTTCTTTACACAGAGGGTGGCAGATGTCTAGAATGGGCTGCCAGGGGTAGTGGTGGAAGCAGATATGATAGTGGCATTTAAGAGGCCAGGAAAGGAGGGACATGGGTCATGGGGAGAAGAGATTTAGTTTTAGTGTTGTGTTCGGCACAGACATTGTGGGCTGAATGGCTTGTCCCTGTGCTGTACTGTTCTTTGTTCTATGTTGTCCTATGTTCACTCCACAATGAGCTGTGCAGTGATGTGGCCTCCATTTCACTACAGCGGCTCTGCCAGCTGAGGGCAAGGGTTTGAGGCAAGTTCTCAGCACAGTCCAAGTGGATGTTTCTTTCAAAGTATGGGGGGTACATACTTATGAATGTTTGGACTCCACAACTAAGAGCGCTATAACTAATTAACATTCTGTGGGGTAATGTTAGAGGAGGCACCAGTGTATGCAGAGATCTCTGAGAAGCAGACAAACCTCTCCAAGCAGTGAGCTCAGCATTCAACCCCCCGGGGCAGATGACACTGGCCAGACATAACACCCCTGTTTGTGGTCATACTTCATACAGTACAGTACAGTAAATATGGTAATAATAGGAATTTGTATATAGAATATTGTCCTGTAATCATCATATCCTTTAAATAATAGCAATTTTAAAGGGCAGGTGGAGGAATTGCCTCACTATACAATTAGCAAAAACTGCATTACCATTCAGACATTAATTGTACATTAAACTCCCCGCAGAAACTTATTTAGTAATTATCAGCACAAGTACCCTTTTAATGACAGAATAATTGTTAATTACTGCCAATCAGCCTTTTCCACAGAAATTAAACAATTATGTGTTTCATTCCTTCGAGTTGTGAATTAATTTAGAGGATTTTAAAAATGTCAAATTTTCTTTTCTCTTAATCACACCTTTCTTGGCCTTGTAATATTTCTCTTTCAGTATACGATTTAGTTCATCCTCACAAGTTATCCCTTCTCACTGCTGTATTTTTTCATCAGTTTTCAATGGTTATGGAGATTAACTCTGACTTATTGATGATTGAGTCCAAGATACACAGTTGTTCTTTGTGAGCCATTTTCAGATTGTACTTTCAATACCTTTGTGTTCAGTTGCAAATCTAAGTAAAGGGTATGGCCTCGAGTCGCAGAGTCATTCAGCACAGCCCACCACATCTATGCAGTCCATCAAACACCCATCTACACTAATCCCAGTTTTCCGCTCACATTCTCATCAATTCTCCTGCCAGTACCTACACTAGGGGCACTTTACAGTGGTCAATTAACCTACCAACCAGTTCATCTTTATGATGTGGGAGGAAAGTGGACCATCATCAATAACATGGAAATGTGCAAACTGTATACAGGGAGCACCTTAGGTCAGGATCAAATTGCAGTCTCTGAAGCTGTGAAACAGCAGTACTAACTGCTGCACCACTGTGTCACCTCAGTGAGGTACAGCCCAATGAGGTTGTAGTTTATTTCAGTAGCATAATATACACATTGTTGAATTCGTAGTATAGAGACATAGACAAATAATCCTATGTTGTCAGGTAGGGAATTCAAATAGTTACTTAAGAAAGTAAATCTGAAATGTAAAACCAAAGCTAGCATCAGAAATGGTGACCATGAATCTATTAGATTATTGCAAAATCCATCAGGGGAGGAACTCTCCCATATCTACCTGCTCTGGCCTAGATTTGACTGGAGTCATAAGGCATTGCAGTTGACTCTTAGCTCACCTCTGAAATAGCCAAGCAAGCCATTTTGTTCAAAGATAATTAGCGTGGGAAATAAATTTTGGCCTTGGCAGCAATGTGCACATTCAAGAATGAATAAAAAAAATTAAATAGAATCTTAATGTACCCTTGGGATAACTTGAGATGTTGTACATCTGAATTACTTCTGAAATGTCGTGGCTGTCCTAGGAAGTTAGCAAAGCAACTTACTGAAGATTTTTTAAAGGAGCAATGGGAATTAACATGCATCAATTTGAAGTAATACATTCAGAAGATTTTTTGGTTTGTGAGTCCATCATAATGTAATCATTCATAATCAGTAAAACTTTAGGGATATTTTGTATTTTTTAGGTGGGTCAAAATGGACCCATGTCATTAAAAGTCAGAAGGGGCTGTGCAAATCACTCATGGCGAGGTGAGGCAAGGAGACCACAGACATTATTAGTGTTATAGAGTCGAGGGTATGTGCAGTTGAGCCAGACAGTAAGTGTACATGCACCAGCACATCCCATCCTATAATCATTAAGCACATTCATTATGTACACATATTATGGTTATGTGTATGATATGGTTATGTGAATCAAAGAACCGCAGATGCTGGAAATCTAATGTAAAAACAGAAAATGCTGGAAATACTCAGCAGGTCAGGCTGCATCTATGAGAAGAAAAACAGAGTTAATATTTCAGGTCATAGACTCTTCATCAGAATGTTTCAGCATTTTCTGTTTTTATTATACAATATGTTTATGTATAATATGCCCTCCAAAAGCAGTCAAATTTAAATTCCTGCACAAACCTCTGGCTAAAATCAAACAAAGGACTCATGAAAATAAGGTTTTAGGGTGATTCAATTTCTAATTATCCCATTATAAAATTTGAGTGGACAGAAGCAGGTTTCTCAGGTCACATTTTGTCATGATTTAAAAGTTTAAAATTACAAATTACGTAAGCACTTTAACTGAGTGTAAATGGCTCAGGGTAGTTACCTGACAGGGGAGAGTATTGCAAGGAACAGGTCATTGTGTGGGATATGCTTTCATCTGCATGGATACTAGCACACATCACCACTCTTAGCTAGGACACTTAGAATGGGCAAGAAGTATATGTAATACCCCAGATATCACTGGTTGCTTAAAGATCATTTTGACTATGAAGTTACTTATTCCAAAAGATAGTTTGTGGCTAGTTAGTGGGTATCAGCCACATTACTAAGGACTAAGCACTAACGCATCGGTACATTTGTGGAGAAAAGATTTAGTTTGTCACATGGTTAAGGAACAAACAGCCAAATAACTTGTCTCCAGGTGGCTGTACAGTGACCGTTGCGAGAATATACACACCTTCAGAGATTTAGGATCAAGCTGTGCTGGAATGCTCACATGCATTTATGTCAATCGTCACTGTTTTATGCTGACAGCGTTATTACTGTTATTACTGCTTTACTCTATACTGAATGCAATCATTCTCAACCATTCAGGTCAGTTGGAGCACATGCCTGGAATCTGTCAGAAGTGTCAGCCTAATGGGATTAAAAGACTGAACTTAGTAATGACCCACTGTGAACTAGTCCACCGCAGTCAGTGTTGGTACCATCCCAACGCCATCCTTTCCACTTCAAAGCAATTGACCATTATGCATTACTATCTTTCCTCATCACTGTTACTCCAGAACCTCTCAACTACTCAAATCAACCACAGACACTTGGACAAGTACATGGATAGGAAAGGTTTAGAGAGATATAGGCCAAATGCAGGTAAATGGGACTCACTTAGATGGGCTGCTTGGCTGACATGGATGAGTTGGGCCAAAGGATCTGCTTATGTGCTGTTTGCTCCATGGCTCTATGATTCTATCATTATCTGAGAACATAAGAGATTGCAGGCATAGACCATTTAATCACTCAAGTCTTGAAAACATTGTTGGATTTAGTGTGGTGTTTTCTGTTAATAGATTGCAAGTTCTCACAACTGCCTGCATTTGGCACAGCAATTATGATCCGTGATATGCCATGATGCAAGCAATACTCTTACAGCTACTGGGGAGAGATGCTACCTAGTGCAGCAATAATGGAGAGGGGGCGGGAATGTGCTCCCAGGAGGTCCGAGTGGCCTGGACAGGCTGATGAAGTACAGTGCCCATGGGAGGCAAGTGATTAGAAATTTGTCTGTGTTGTTTTACCAGTGCTGCTTCAAAAACCAGAAAAAGCCACAAAATTCTTCAGCATCTTCCCAAACAGCATTAATGAATTCCTTTGTACAATGCTGCACTATTTCAGAAACAGTGGGCATTAGGGTTTGAATTACCAGGATTAATAACTACTTTCCTCATAACTTTGAACTCGGGAAGAAACTTTTAAAGAGCCAGACCATAATACCACTTTGTCATAATGCACAGATTACTCTTTGCAGTGTGCAAGCAAAGTGTCATGTGTAGTATGTCACAGCAGGGACAGCCTGTTTGGATCATGAGACAAGGATTCGGAGAGCGTTGGGGGCCTTGACTTTGACTTTGAGTTTATTTGCTTTCTCATTGCTGCTTTGCAGAAGTCAACAATAGCCCCACCCGCAAAATGGGAAAACGTCCATTTTTGAAAACTGCAGCTTTTGTATTCACATTTGGAATAGGCATTTGAAGGTCTCCAAAAGAGTGCAGGAATTCACTGCAGACACCTATGCTCTTATAGACTCTTCCCTGACAAAGTTCTGCCAATAGTGCCCTTCGCACGAGGAGGTGGTCTCCTGCATGCACTGTTCTTCAGAAACCTACGTCTTCAGAGGATTCCACCACCCCTTCCCATCTTTATGGAAGCATTTGTTCTTTGCCAATGCTCAGCAGTAGCATAAAGAGTGCTAGTTGTATTGTGATGTGACCCTTTAAGCGTTACCTCCAGAACTCTGAGAAAAGGTGGAGAAGGTCCTTGGTGCCATCTCTTTTGTCAGATGTCTTTCTCCAGTTTTTTTATTCAGTTCTGATCTGATGCACTTGGAACCACTTCTTTTGGAGAAGGATTTCTTCTGGAATTTTTGGTCACTTACATTTGAGTTCAGCTATTTGAGGTTTGTTCAGCAGAAAGAGTGGATTCCCTGCCCCTGACTGTTGGAGAAATGTGCCTGACCCAGTAAACCATAGAACCATAGAACAATACAGCACAGTAAAGTTGTTTTCTTTCCGTGGGGGAACAATGTGAGTCAGACCAATGTGGCTGAAGCAAATTTTGGGAATCACACTGCCATTGACCTTAGTGAGCTGGCCACTGGAAATCGATGTTGGACTACGCACATTTCTTACACCAAGATGTCCTTGGTCCTACAAGGGACCACAGATTGCCATCGTGGTCGGCATGGACGAGGTAGGCCGAAAGCCCGTTCCTGCGCTGTACAATCCTATGATTAACTCATCCGGGAAAATGCAGAGAATTGGTTAATTCAGTTTTCATCTGCTCAAAGTCTGCTTTTTGGGTGCTGGACTGACAAACTTCTAGACGATGTTCTTTGAGATGAGGGGGCCATGGATACCATCCATGGCTACCAATAGGCACTGCTGGTAGGAAGTTGCCTGAGTCATGAGTAATGTCATAACAGCTGTCTTTCAATACAGCCTTGCAATGTAGGCAATTGCCTATGCCTGTTCTGCCTGCTCCTGTCCACTGAAGAAAATGTAGGTGTTGTCTTCCCTCCTTATGTATGGGGTCTGGGTGTCCTCTCAATGCAGGAGTGGAAAATATACTGTGAGATATGGCAGAGGTCACCAACAGAAGGCTAGAATGATCCTGAGGCTGGGAATCTGTGAGTGACTATGACACTGGTCATGGGCAAAACACAGTCTATGAACACATGAGGCTGTATTGGAAGTCAAAGGTGGTCACAGAACTCAATAAGGGAATGAAGTTTGAATGTTGGTCCATTAAGTAGCATGGTTTCAAGGGAAGTAGGGTTAGTAAAAGCTGCTTGTTCTGTGAGTATATAATAGCAGTTATCTTTCAGACCAGCGAGGCTGACAATCTAACTGTAGATTAATGTTGCATGTTGCAACACTGTTGACATCATTTAAGGAAATTTTACTTCAGTGTAACAGTGCCATGGAAAATGACGATTCTGCAAAAAAATTGGTGGGACAATTTTGTTCACAGGCATAAAGGGACTACCTGCAATGTCCTCAAGGTTGGTCTACTCTCGGTTAATTTGATTTTCAACAGCAGAGTTGTGTGAATAAATTTCTCGCCTTCTATTGTCTAGAAATTTTACTTCACCAGCTTTTGCAACGCTTAACCAGCATGGCTTTAGGTGGCAAATCAGGAACTTCTCAAAAAAGTTGTGAAATTGGCCAAAATCCAGTGAATGAGTTTCAGGGTTGTTTACGGCCAAAGCCAAGCCCTAAAATGGCTTCTATCACTCACGGTGAGATGTCATTCCATTTAGCACAGTTCCTCACACTTGGCTGGACAGCAATCAGCACCCAGAGGGTGGTGAGTATATGGAATGTGCTGCCGGAGGAAGTGGTAGAAGCAGGTACAATTACAACAACTAAAATGGGTACATGGACAGGGAGGGTTTACAGGGATATGGGCCAACCGCAGACAAATTGGACTAGCTCAGTTAGGCAACATAGTTGAGACTGATGAGATGGGCCAAAGGTCCTGTTTCTGTGCTGTCTATCTCCAGGACTCTAATGGTACCAGGCAGCAGCAACATACACTATGGCTACCATGGAACAGACAAGAGGCTGCAACAGAGAGGGAGAAAGCTCCTAGACACAAGGAAAGTATTGGACACCTTAACATGGATCACAGCAAGAGTGCCTGTCCCACTTCCATGATTGGTGTGATTCCACCCAGAAGTGTTTGCTCTGGTGAATTTTGACTCATAATTCAAAACAAAAGCAGCTCCATTCTTAGAATTAAGTTCTTCTTTTGATCTATCTTTGTCTTTCTTAATTACCATTCCCGTGCTTTTTTGTTAAATCCCTTAAGGAAATGGATAACCATTGGATATGGTTCTTCTGATCTTGTTTTACCAGCCCGGATTCATAAATTGTGAAACCCCATCTCCATTGGTTAAAAATAAAATGGAGTCAGACAGCTTCCTCATAGTGTTCAGTGACTGTGCCACCTCCGAAATATGCATGTGCTTCCATTAAAACAGAAGTTGATGGTTTGGATGGGATCTCAGTTGGATTTTATTTATTTATACCTCTCACCCTCTTCAATTACCATCTGTCCTTGGGGGTTAAATCTCCCCTCACAATGTCAATGACACCCTGCTTCCTTTTATTTGGTACGATTATCATGTCTTTGAGATGAAAGCGTCATATCAATACCAGGCTATCTGCTTGAGGGGAGCCAGGCTATGTGACATGTAAGTCAGGTGTCAAAAGCAATCGAATCCCATCAACTATGGAAAGCCTGCAAGGTCACATTCCCTCTGCCTGAAAGGTAAAATTGATTAATAAAGTGTTTTATCTGCCAAGTGCAAGAGGACAGCTCTAAGGGGAGGTTGTCAAAAGCTTGCGTACAATAGTATAGTTCCTGAAATTCTTTATCTGCAGTTCACCACTTTAACCATTTGTTTCCAAATTGGAGCAAGAGTGGGAATCCAGAGTGAATAATTGTGCTTGTTAGGTTCAACAAAGTCTTGATTAAAAAATCCTTCTAAAAGGCACCAAAGTTTGATGTTATCCCTGGAATTTCCTAACCCTGCCCAGGAGTGTCAAAGGTCTCTCATTGCCGTCGACCGTCCCTGTGCCACAGCCTCACCATCCTGATCCCAGTCATGGCCCAGTTCCAGGTTCTTGACCCCAGTCCCAGTGCAGCTTCCTCCTTTCACCTCTTAAAATAACCTCCTAGTTAGATTTCCATCATCAAAAGGCAGTCTGCTGATGGATTCCTGCTCCCAGTGCAGCATCACAAGAGGAGGAATCCATCACTGAAGCCCCAAAGACATTGTCAAGTTTACACACAGCTTTGGAGCAAAGCAAGAGTCACAATGCCTGAGATTGGGGGACTGTTAAGGACCAGGAGAAGATCACTACTGAGTCCTATCACTCCAACAAAGGTGGAGACTGGGGGTTTTCCAGGTATTATAGAAGCAGGAGAAGAAATCAAAGAGCTTCCTAGATCTTGCCACCATCACTACCATGATTTACATTCCACAGGGGAGGGAGAAGGTGCCAATGGTCTTTGTGGGGAGATGATGGAGGGGTCAGGATGGGTACATGAGAATAGCCCCCAATGCTTCACTGAAGTACCAGCTGATTTGCAGAGAAACAGGGAAGGTAAACCCAGGCTTCCTGAGACTTTGAAAACAATGGATGTTAAGCACAGTATTCCTGTTTATACTGGATCCTAGTTATAATCCTGGTCAGTATAATTGACTCGTAGCTTTGTTCTGAAGTGTGCTGTCTGAGATGTAGAATGGCACAACTATTAGAACTGCTGCCTCACAGCTCCAGCCACCTGGATTCAATCCTGAACCTCCAGTGCTCTCTGTGTGGAGTTTGCACATTCTCCCTGTGACCACATGAGTTTCCCCCGGGTGCTCCAGTTTCCTCCCACATCCCAAAGATGTGCGGGTTGGTAAGTTAATTATTCACTGTAAATTGCACATAATGTGTTCAGGTGAGCGGCAGAATCGGGGGGGAGTTAATGGGAATGTGGTGAGAATTAAAATGGGATTAGTGTAGGATTAGTTTAAATGGGAGCTTAATGGTCAGTGAGGAATCAGTGGGTAGAGGAGCCTGTTTTTGTGCTGTATGACTCTATGAGCATGGAGGTTTCTCTACTTGTTGGAGCATACAGGCTTGCAGACAGGCATCAGTGTGTATGTTATGGATCAACGGAGGCAGAGCTCTGTCGGGATCACAGATGGAGCACTGGGCAAGAGTCTGAATTGTAATGGCCAGCTGTTGCTTTATGTGAAAGGCTACTGGTTGACCCTCATTGTTTCTGGGACACGGAAGATTTGAGAATGCATTCTCGGGCTTGATCTGAACATTCCTCTTGCAACGACTGCAGAATTGCCAGGCTCAGGAAATGAAGGAAGGAGAGCAATTTGAAAAATGACATGTTACGTTCAATTTAAATGTAACACACTCCCTTGTTTCGGATTTAATTACAGGATATTATTTTGATGTGTGATGCAGAACATTAACTGGTTTGTTGGTGGGTTACAGGCAATTACTTTCTGTAACCTTGAAAGCTGAGTCCAGCTTACACTCTGGTGGTGGAGGCCCATTTGCTATTGCACTTAGCCCGCATCATCTGCATTAGAGTAGACAAAAACCCCAGAGAAATATAAGGAGTGAGATCAATACATATATAATAGATCACTTGTCCCCGACTGGAGAAAGTTAGGTTCACCTGAGAATAAAAGTACCACCTCCCACCAATCAAGTTCGTATGCGTCAGTGTTTATTTGAGCGAATATAGTATGAGGAAAATAAAGCTTTCTAACAAGCAAAAGGGACATTGATGGAAGAAATTAATGTTGGTCATTATGGTGAACAAACTCTTTGCAATTATTTGCCATTAATTGAGGAAGTAACTTGTTTATTCCAAGTGAATTAAGATCTCCATTTAAGTCAGGGCATCACACAAACACACCTCCCACTCTCACTGCCAACGCGAATATCATTCTGAGTATTTCTCAGTTGTCTTTAAATAATTACCAATTCATCGAACAATAAGATCTGTACATCTGTTCAGATTTGTATGCATCTCAAGCTTAGTGTCGACCCAATTCAACATCACAGGTCAGGAGGACTATCAATTAATTGCCATTTATACAGGCGATGAACATGCTGCAAAATAACAAATTTTAACACATTAATTGTGGAAGAGCAATTGTACTGGAGTTCTAAACAAAGCTGGTTTCACAGGAATTTGTACAGGCCAGATATGGCCTGTTGCGACAGATATCTGACACCTGCCTCAACCCACTGCTAACTCCCATTCCCACCCCTCTCTTTCAGTCATCACTCCCATATTCCTCCGGTCAGTCACTTGTTCCCACCCTCCATGTCAAGGATCCAGTCCAATATTCCTCCTGTTACTCACCCCCTCTCACCCTCTCTCTCTCTTTCTCTCACCAACTCTCTCCCTCTCCCCATATCTCTCTCTCTTCGTCTCTTTCTTTCACCTTCTCTCCCTCTCTCTCTTCTGTTTTAACATCCATTCTCTGCTTCCACCTCTCCCTCTCTCTCCCCTTCATTGTCCCTTCTCTCTCACCATCATTGCCTACCTATTTTTTCTCAGCAGCCTCCTCTCTCCCCCCATCCTTTCTGTGTACGTCTCTTTTTATGCCCTTACGACCTACTATAATTTATAATATTAAACCAGTGGCAAATGCTCCCTCCGCAGTTCAAGGTCTTGAAGGCAGGAAGGCAGGCAGCTGTCCAATTGTTTCTCTCATGAGTTGCATTTACAGTTAAGGAAATGTGGATTTGTTTCTATGGGAATGAGGGAAGCAGTATTGGAGGACATCAGGCAGCAGGAGTTAATGGCTTATAGCAAAAATGCACCAGAAAACAGACAATGTCTGAGAACATCTTTGTTAGCCACAGGTGAGGTGCCAGAAAATTGGAGTACAGGTAATGTTGTTTCCTTATTTAAGTAGGGCAGCAGGTGTGAGCCAGGCAACCATAGGCCGGTAAGCCTTATATCAGTGGTAGGGAAAGTAGAGGAGAAAATCCTCTACTTGTACATGTACATTTACATGTACATTCATGTACATGTACAAGTAGAGGATTCATGTACATTTGGGAAGGCAGGGCTGATCAGGGATAGTCAGCATGGCTTTGTGTGGGAGAAGGAGAAATCCTACCTCACTAATTTGATTGAGTATTTTGAGGAGGTAACAAAGAAGCTTGATGAAGGCAGGGCAGTAGATGTCTACCTGGACTTTAGTAAGGCATTTGACAAGGTCCTGCACAGTAGGCTCATCCAGAAGGTTAAAGCAAACTGTATCCAAGGCAAGCTGGCTAATTGGATGCAAAGTGGTCTCAGTGATAGGAGGCGGATGGTAGTGGTGGAAAGATCTTGTTCTGATTTGAAGCCTGTCACTAGTGGCGTACCACAGGGATCGGTGCTGGGACCCTTGTTGTTTGTGATATATATCAAGGACTTCGATATGAATGTAGGAGCTGTGATTAGAAAATGTGAGGATGACACAATGTTGTGGACGGTGAGGAAGGTTGTCTAAAGCTATAACAGGATATAGATCAGATGGAATGTTGGGCAGAGCATTGACAGATGAAATTTAATCCCGGCAAGTGTGAAGCGATGCATTTTGGGAAGTCAAATAGGGGTAAATGGTAGGGTGCTAAGGAATGTTGGAAACAGAGGGACCTTGGGGTTCAAGTCTAGAGTTCCATGAAAGTGGCCAGAGGGGGGAGATAGGGTGGTGAAGAAGGTACATGGCATGCTTGCCTTTATAGGTTGGGGCACAGAATATAAAAACTGGGAGATCATGTTGTAATTTTACAAAACACTGGTTAGACCACACAGCGTATTGTGTGCAGCTGTGGTCACCACACTATAGAAAGGATGTTATTACACTGCAGAGAGTACAGAGAAGATTCACCAGAACTGGAGGACTTTAGTTATGGGGAAAGATTGGATAGGCTGTGCTTGTTTTCCCTCGAGCGAAGGAGGCTGAAAAGTGCACTGAAGGAAGTATATAAAATTATTAGAGGCATAGATTGGATAGATAAGATTTCTTATTAGTCACATGTACATCGAAACACACAGTGAAATGCATCTTTTTGCATAGAGTGTTCTGCGGGTAGCCCGCAAGTGCCGGCACACTTCCGGCGCCAACATAGCATGCCCACAGCTTCCTAAGCCGTACGTCTTTGGAATGTGGGAGGAAACTAGAGCACCTGGAGGAAACCCACGCAGTCATGGGGAGAACATGCAAACTCCTTACAGACAGCGGCCGGAATTGAACCCAGGTCGCTGGCGCTGTAATAGCGTTACACTAACTGCTACAGTCAGAATCTTTTTCTAATAGCAGGGATATCAAAAACAAGAGATTTAAGGTGAGAGAAAGGAGCATTAAAGGGTATTTGAGGGGAAAGTTTTTTTTACACAGTGAATGGTTGATGTCTGGAGTTCGCTGCTATAGGAGGTGGTGCAATCAGATACAATCACTATGTTTAAGAGACACTTAGACACTTGAATAAGCAAGGCAGAGAAGGATATAGACCTCATGCAGGCGAGTGGGATTAGTGTGGATGGATGAAAAGGTCAGCATGGACATGGTGGGCCGAAGGGCCAGTTTCTGTGCTGTACAACTCTATGACTTTATGACTCTATGACTCTACAAGCTGTTGAGAACTCCATTAAGCCAAGCTCCTCTTGACAGTCTGCCAACATGTACAATCACGGGTTAGTGAGCAGAAGCAGTAACTGGTCAGCTTCTTCCCATGATCACTTACACACATCCACGAGGCTCCCATCTGTTCTGAGGAGATATCTTTGGTCTCTGGGACTCATGGCTGCTGAAAAATCAGCACAGTGAAGTGAATGGCCCCAGCAGTTGCTCGATGCTGGCTCTGCTATTGGCTTCTCCTTTGAGTGTGAACATAAGGGTAGCAAAATGGTCACCAGCCAAGAGTGTCAGAATTTGACATTTTCAGCAGCCCTAAAATCTTCCCTGGGATAAACTTCAGTCCTGGCAAACACAGGTGCAAACTGTTATAATTCAGGTATGCAACAACTAAAGATTATTACAAGCAATGTTCCATCCAGTTGCACTTCAGTTTAATTCTTTGTCCTCATGCATCATAAGGCCCACATTCAGGATGACTTGAGCTGTCAAAATTGTTCAAGCTGCATCAGTCGTTGTGAAATTGCTGGAACAGGCTGTCCAGCTTTCCAGCCTGGCATGTCTAGTCAAACAGCCGCCAGGCATTGACATCACCTCAGACTAGAGAAGCTACTCAGGTAAAGCACGGAGAAGGCAATGCATTTAAATCAGGCATTTTCCACAGAAATAGAGACAA
Organism: Pristis pectinata; assembly: GCF_009764475.1. Taxonomy (NCBI): domain Eukaryota; kingdom Metazoa; phylum Chordata; class Chondrichthyes; order Rhinopristiformes; family Pristidae; genus Pristis; species Pristis pectinata. The sequence continues at coordinate 24,080,422 of NC_067425.1, forward strand.
CATTACAGAATTGCTCATGGAAACAGTAAGGCAGAAGTAACATCAGCAAATTCCAGCAAACACCAGTGGCAGATGGAATACAGCGTAGGGAAATATGGGGCTATGCACCTTGGTAGGAAGAATAAAGGCATAGACTATTTTCTAAATGGGGAGAGAATTCAGAAATCAGAGGTGCACAGGAACTAGCGAGTCCGAATTCAGGATTCCCTAAAAGTTAATTTGCAGGTTGAGTCAGTAGAAAGGAAGGCAAGCACGATGTTTTGTTTTATTTACAGCGTGGTAACAGGCCCTTCCGGCCCAACGAGTCCGCGCCGCCCATTTTAAACCCAATTAACCTAACTGTACGTCTTTGCAATGTGGGAGGAAACCGGAGCACCCGGAGGAAACCCACGCAGACACGGGAGAACGTACAAACTCCTTACAGACAGCGACGGGAATCGAACCCTGATCGCTGGCGCTGTAATAGCGTCGTGCTAACCGCTATGCTACCGTGCAATCATTTCGAGAGGACAAGAATATAAAAGCAAGGATGTAATGCTGAGGCTTTGTGAGGCATTGGTCAGACCACTTTTGGAATAACGCAAGCAACTTTGGGCCCCATATCTAAGGAAGGATGTGCTGGCCCTGGAGAAAGTCCAGAGAAGGTTCACAAGGATGATCCCAGGAATGAAAGGCTTAATCTATGAGTAGTACTTGATTTCTCTGGGCCTGTACTCGATGGAGTTCAGAAGGATGGGGGGTGGGGTGTGGGGGGTGATCTCATTGAAACCTACTGAAAGGCCTGGATAGATGTGGAGTGGATGTTTCCATTAGTAGGAGAGTCTAGGATTCAAGGGCACAGTCTCAGAATAAAGGGACATCCCTTTAAAACTGAGACAAGGAGGAATTTCTTCAGCCAGAGGGTGATGAATCTGTGGAATTTGTTGCCACAGAGGGTGGTGGTGGTTAAGTCATTGGGTGTATTTAAGGCAGAAATTGATACATTTCTTGATTGGTAAGGAGATTAAAGGTTATTGGGAGAAGGCGAGAGAATGTGGTTGAAAAAAAAACAGCCATGATTAAATGGTGGAGCGGACTCAATGGGCTCAGTGGCCTAATTCTGCTCCTATATCTTATGGTCTTATGGTCTAATTAAAAATGATGTGAGAATTGCTAAATCATGTAATGAGCAATGGTCAGCTACATAAGATCTAGCACTCGAAATGGCTATGGTGGAATTATAAAACTCTTGAGGTTACAATGTAGATTATAACTGTGCATGTAAAATATATACAACCTAACAGCAATGAAAAAAAGGATAACGTTGCATAAGAAATATTAATTTTAAGTTACATTTGCTAGATTTTATTAGCCTGTTTAAATGCATAACAATTCTAGAAGCAGTGACAAAGCAGTCATTACAATTCAAAAAGGTTTTATTGTGCTAATATTTAAGTGTAACCTTATTTACCTGCTTTCTTTTGATGGGCATTTGTTCTAAAGGATCCTCATAGTAAGTCGGCAAATGGATTTGTATCCAGCAAATATTATGTATGCTGGGGCCGATATGGGATTTTGAATAGATTGTTTTGGATCCACCTCTCGATAATTATGAACATAAAAAGAATAAACTGAATTTAGTGGTACCAAAACATTTTAAGGTTATTTGTGAGTGTAAAAGAATAAAAACTGACATCAAGTCAGAGGAGAAACCTGGATAACTCACTAAATTCTTGGTTTAAAACAGAAGTCTTGACGTTCTTCAGTGCATGGTAAGGAGCCTTACATGGGCAGTGCGCAGTATGGCAATGGATGTTTTACTCAAGGGACTGGCACTGCAATATTCTATTACACATGAGGCTCAATCCTAAAGCTGATACTGAATGCAACAGACGAGGCCTGAACTGCTCAAAGGTTTCAGCTCATTCTCACTCCATCATTGGACGGCATGCTAAGGAAAGCAGATTGGCATGGATCTACATTACAGGCTGGTCATGTGTATTAGAGATAAAGAACATGTGGGGGAGGAGAGGGGCGTGAGGAATCTGAGGGCCAGGTTGGATGGATCATTAGAATAGGAGGGGTCAAAATTGGCTACTGGGGTGAGGAGAGTCAGGGCCATGACCTGCTGCTGGTGGCAGAGTTGGTCTTGGGATTGATTTCTGGGCAAAGTAGGTGGGGCAAGGAAGGGGGCAAGGAAGGATTATGTGGATGGTACAGGCCACTCATGCAGAAGCAGGCATTCATAAGAGAGGAAGCAAATTGGACTGACCTAAATCCTCATCATGGTGCCATACTCTATGGGCTGGGAGTGTTCAGGCAGCTTCCCTTTTAAGCTATGCCGAAGTAAGCCTCATATGTCTTTGAATGTCTGCTTCAACATGAATGATGCCCTCCCACAAACACCACAAATGCACAAGTGAAATGAAATAAGTGCCATCCTGTTATAAAACAGAAAATGCTGGGAACACTCAGCAGGTCAGGCAGCAGCTATGGAAAGGGAAACAGAGTTAACGTTTTGGGTTGAAGACCCTTTGGCAATTCTGTCGAAGAATCTTTGGTCTGAAACATTAATTCTGTTTCTCTTTCCACAGATGCTGCCTGACATGCTGAGTGTTTCCAGCATTTTCTGCTTCTACTTTCCAGCATCTGCATCTGTTTTCTATTTTCAACAAGCATCCAGATGTGCACTACACACCGGCTGCCACTGTAGTCACCTGCATTCACATGTGAGATGCAAAGTTCAATATGCTTGAGGTAAATCTTGAATCCTTCAAAGCTCAACTGCATTGTGCACATAAACACTGCATTGCACAAAAGAATACAGAAGAATTTTAAGGCCAAGTTTTCAAGGAATTTCTTAAGTGGAGGGAAAGTTGGATTGATTTAGGGAAGAAATTTCAGAACACGGCATAGTCAGCAAAGTCACAGCAATAAAGGAAGTTATGGGTTTGGTGAATGCTTCTCTAATGATAGAAAGTTATTAAATTGAACTGATCAATGGGTTGTGTCTCTTATTTATCTATACTTGTGGTTGCAACGTGCGAAGTCCTAGACAACATGTGAATGTGTGCTAAACTGATTTAATAATGGGAAATACATTTCTGATTGACTCCATATCAGAAACAAATATATTTTTTTGGGGGGGGGCTGCTACCTCCTTTATTGTTTCCTGTATTGCTGTTTTAAGAGAACAGTAACTGTTACAGTGATAAGCCAAGAAAACAACATTCATTATCATTCAACAATACTTTTCAGTAACCTTCTTCTAACATCAGTTGAAATGACTCCAGAAGATGATGGGAAGGTGTGGGGAGAGAGATGTGATCTATTTTGACCTATGAGTGATCATGGCAAACAGGCAAATGCAAGCTGCTTTATGGAATCCTGAAGAGAAACAAGGGACTACAGATGCTGGAATCTAGATGAAAAATATGATGATCCTGGAGGAACTCAGCAGGTCAGGCAGCATCCGTGGAGAAAGCAGGCAGACAATATTTCGGGTCAGGACCCTTCTTCAGGACTGAAGATAGAAAAAGGGGAAATCCAAATACATAGGAGGGAAAAGCAGAGAAGTGATGGATGGACAAAAGAGGGAAGGCAGGATGGGCACAGGGTGGTGACAGGTAGACGCAGGTAAGAGATAGTGATAGGCAGGTGCGGGGGAGGAGGGGAGGGGGGGCCCCCAGTGGCTCTGCTCTCCCCACCTCCCCCGCACCTGCCTATCACTATCTCTTACCTGCATCTACCTGTCACCACCCTGTGCCTCCCCTCTTTTGTCCACCTATCACTGCTCTGCTTTTCCCTCCTATATATTGGGCTTCCCCTTTTCCTATCTTCAGTCCTGAAGAAGGGTCCTGACCCGAAACGTTGACCGCTTGCTTTTCTTCATGGATGCTGCCTGGCCTGCTGAGTTTCTCCAGCATCATCGTGTTTTTCATCAAATGGAATCCTGATGTACCTCCCCATAATGGCAACAAGATTAAGTGAGTGAGAGGGGAAATCGAAATCGGAGAGTTTGGGTTTCCCAGAGGAGCTGATATTTCTCCAGGAAAATAACTCTAGCTTTGCCATAACTGGGCAGCTGCCACAGCATCCACTCCAACCTGTGCCGACCAGAATTAATGGAAGACCACTGTCAAAACTGAAGAAGGAACTCCAAGCTCACAGCACCAGGCTCTATTGAACACATCAACAGCAAACTCATCAGTTGATGTAAGGTTACCAACTCCACTTTGAACCCACAACTGCCTTGTCAATGCCAGCTGAAGAAAGGCACCACCCCCATCCTATAAATAACCCATATATAAATAAATAAACCTGCCAGCCTGAAGCACTTGATACAGGTCCTGGGATTGAAGCACATCTGAAGCACTTTATTCAACCATCAATATATCTTATCTGCACTTTCCAGCGAGTGCAGCAGTTGTACAGCAGCTCTGAGTATCTGCTAATCTGGTTGCTTGCTTCTGATGCACCTTTTAAATGCACACACCAACAGGTGCAGATAAAAAATAAATCTCAACTTAAAGAATAATAAAAGCTTACATTGATATCTCCGAAAATATTGAGGGTATTAAAGTAAATTCAAGGCCCTGTTGGATTCCAGACCAGTAAACATAACAGGTGTGGCCTAATCTTGTTCTTGCCCTTTACTTATATTCTTCTGTAAGACTACCTGGTTTTAGTGTCTAATCCTGTGTTTCGTGCTCTTCATAAACAACTGGATTTGTAACCTGTTTGTGATCCTTATCCTTTAAAATTACCACGTATCACATCTTTGACCCTGCTGACACACTGAAGTAATATAAAGTGGTTGGTCACAGTTAATATACCAGCACAGAAAATTCAACAGTAATAAAAACAGAAGAAGCTGAAAACATTCAGAAGGCAGGCAGCATCCGTGGAAAGAGAAACAGAGTGAATATCACATCAAGTGTCCCCAACCTGAAAAGTTAAACTCTTCCACAGAGGCTGCCTCACCTGCTGTTTCCAGCATTTTCTGATTTTATTTCATATTTCCAGTCTATGTATTTTGTTTTAACTTCAACAGAAACATTCCTGTTTCCCTCTGCCTTACCTAATTGTGCAAGGGACAGAAAACAGTGCCCAAAGCTGTTCTTTTGACCTACTTTGAGAGTGATATGCATCTGCAGACTTCCTTTCACTATGCCTGTCAGCCAGAATAATGATGAATTTGGTCAGTAGCTTCTGACAGCATCAGTCTGAGGGAACAGAGCAGGGGGACAGGTTCCAGTCTACTTCAATACAACAGCATTGCAATCAGAGTCTCTGGAGTATAAATACTTGCCTTGACTCCAAAGACAAATCTACAGCCATTCTCCATGAGGTTTATTGAAGGAAGGCAGAATCAGCAACACCACACTGATGTGTTAACGGCTTGGAGTTCTTGGGGATGGACTCTAAGTATTTTCTTCTTTCCCATCCCTAAACTCCTAGAGATCCTCTTCCCACTTTTCCACAAGAGTCTGCCAACCTGTTCCTATATCTACGTGTCAGGCCTGGAGCTGCTTCACTTTCCACAATTGTAACTAGAACCCAAAATGCACATGACGCTGCTCTCCAACTGACCAAAGTGAAACTACACGCAAGGTTTACACAAACAATTCAGTATGAAATTTAACAGCATAACAGAACATTACAAGTACGTATAAGGAGCTGCAAAATGAACCTCAGCTAATGAATCAAGCTCATTGTATGTTCTGTTCACCTTACAATAGTGTAGGCTTAGAAGTGTCTTGATAGAAATCTATTAAACAACTGAAAGGTTGAGCTGTGAACATATGAATTATCAGCAGGAACATGACACTTGGACCCTCAAGCCTGCTACGTCATTGCATAAGATAATCGTTGATCTAATTGTAACCTCAGCTGCACATTCCCTTCTACTCACTGTGATCTTTCAGCCATTTACTTATCAAAAGTATGGCTTTGCCTTAAGATTATTGGAAGACTGGTTCCATCACCCATTGCAGATGAGAATTCAAAACACTCACGACACTCTGAGAGAAAAAAATAATCTCTTCTCTGTCTTAAATTTATTTAAAAGTGACCATTAGTTCCAGAGTCTCCCACAAGAGGAAACATCCTCTCCATATTCATCTCATCAAGACACCTCAGGCTCTTAGCTGTTTCAAACAAGTTCACTTTCACTCTTCTAAACTCCAGTGGACACAAGTCTAGCCTGTTCAACCTTTCATCCATTCCAGGTATCAATCTGGTAAACCTTCTCTGATATTCTTCTAATGCACTAACACTCCTCTTTAAATAAGGAGATCATTAGTGTACACAATACTCCTGGATCTGGGACTCAACACCTCCCTTTGCAACTGGATCCTTGACTTCCTGACCAACAGACTGTAATCAGTGAAAATAGGCAGCAACACCTCCGCCACGATTATCCTCAACACTGGTGCCCCACAAGGCTGCGTCCTCAGGCCCCTACACTACTCCTTATACACTCACGACTGTGTAGCCAGATTCTGCTCTAACTCCATCTATAAGTTTGCAGATGACACCACCGTAGTGGGCTGAATCTCAAGTAACGACGAGTTGGAGTACAGGAAGGAGATAGAGAGCCTAGTGACATGATGTCATGACAACAACCTTTCCCTCAATGTCAGCAGAACAAAAGAGCTGGTCATTGACTTCAGGAACGGGGGTGGTGCACACGCTCCAGTTTACATCAACAGTGCTGAGGTTGAGAGGGGTGAGAGCTTCAAGTTCCTAGGAGAGAACATCACTAAACGCCTGTTCTGGTCCTACCACATAGACACCACAGCCAAGGAGGCTCACCAGTGCCTCTACTTCCTCAGGAGGCTGATGAAATTTGGCATGTCCCCTTTGAACCTCACCAATTTTTATCAATACGTTGCAGAAACCATCCTATCTGGATGCATCGTGACTTGGTACGGCAACTGCTCCGCCCGTGACCGTAAGAAACTGTAGAGAGTTGTGGACACAACTCAGAACATCACAGAAACCAGCCTCCCCTCCATGGACTCTGTCTATGCCTCTTGCTGCCTCGGTAAACTAGCCAACATAATCAAAGACCCTACCCACCCCGGACATTCTCTCTTCTACTCTCTCCCATTGGGCAGAAGATACAGAAGCCTGAAAACACATACCATCAGGCTCAAGGACAGTTTCTATCCTGCTGTTATAAGGCTATTGGATGGTCCCCTAGTACATTAAGATGGACTCTTGACCTCACAAGAGTCAATGTTATGGCCTTGCACCTTATTGTCTAACAGCACTGCACGTTCTCTGTAACTGTAACACTCTATTCTGCATTCTGTTGTTGTTTTACCTTGTCCTACCTCAATGCACTGTTGTAATGAATTGATCTATACGAATGGTATGCTAGACAAGTTTTTCACTATACCTCGGTACATGTGACAATAATAAACCAATTTACCAATATTGTCTTTTCACTGCCCTCTATAACTGAAGCATAACCTCCTTATTTTTGTACTCAATTCCTCAATAAATAAATAATAACATTTTGTTTGTTTTCTTAATTATATACTGTACTTGCACATTAGCCTTTTGTGAGAGATCCACTGGGACACCAAGATCCCTTTGTAGTTTAGTTCTCCGCAGTCTCTCATCATTTCAATAATTTGCTCATACTTATATTTTTCCTACAAAATGAACAATTTCATGTTTTCCCAGATTATACTCCATTTTCCATATCTTTGGCCATTCATTTAACCTATGCATGTCCCATCATAGCCTCCAGTGACTCTGTTGATAGCTTACTTCATTTAATAGATCAGAGAGAACCTAGGGCATGTGAATTTAGAGTCATGGAATGATAGAGCATTGAAGCAGGGCCTTTGGCCATCCCTGTCCAAGCTGACCATCAAGTGCCAAGAGTAGAAATAGAAGTCTTCACTCCATCCATCTACCTTGGTTTCATATCTTTATACCTTTTCAAACAAACTGTCAATCCCAGGTTTACAATTATTAATTATTAATAGCTGGTATCTATATCTTTTTGTGGGAGAAAGAACTTCTGAATGACCCAGCTCTGATTATATCTGCCTGAGCCAAACTTCTTTACCAAGAGAAAGAGTTCCTGCTTAATCAAGTAACACCTTTCAAAATCCCCAAACCAATCAAATCACCCATTACCCTTTTATATTCCAGAGAATACAACTGGAGTTCATGTTATTTTTGCTTATAAACTAACCTTCGGGACTCTGGTAACACTTTGGTGAACACGAGCTACACTCTTTTCAAGACAAATATACCTTATATAAGGTGCAGGGTCCAAGGTGCAGACTGTGCACATTATCACAGATGTGATCTCACTAGTGTTTGTACAGCTGTAACAAAACTTCCTGCTCTTTTTAATCAAGTCCTCCAGTTATAAACTTCGACAATCTAATTGCCTTTATGATTAATTTTTGTAGCTGACTACTGCACTTCAATGACCTGTGTATATGAACCCTATAATTCTTTTTGGACTTCATGTTGACAGCTTTTCATCATTTAAAATAAGATTCAAATCTATTCTTTTTTGTTTCAAAATGGATGACCTTACATTTACCTGATATGAAATCCATCTGGTACAACTTTGCCAACTTACCTAATCGATCAATGTTGCTTTGTAATTTCATGCTCCTGTCTATGTTACTTACTGTGCCACCAATCTTAATGTCACCAGTAAATTTAGATATACAGTATGGTCCCCTAGAGACAGAGGTGGGGAGAGATAGGCAGATATCTCCAGAGTTTATGGCACAGATAACTGAAGGTACACCACAGAAGGATGTGCAAGAGCCTGGAATCCATGCCTGTGCAGGCAAACTTCAGAACAAACCCTGAGGTTGGAACCCCAGAACATAGTATACTTGGAAGAATTAGTGTGTGCTGACTGGCCTCCCTCCTTCTACTCTCTGTAAATCCGACCCCCATCTCCTTACTCATGTTTTCACCGTCAACCACAAGAGTTTGCTGATCTACACACTGGCTGATGGTTAAGTAAGGCCTCAAATTTAAAAGTCTCATCCTGGTTTCCAAATCCCTCTATGGCCTCACTCCTCCCTATCTCTTCATTCTCCTCCAGCTCTACAATTCTCCAAGATACTTGCACTCCACTAATTCTGGTTTCTTGATCATCCCCAAATTTAATCACATTGGTAACAGGGGTTTTCGCTGCCAAGACTCTAAACTTTAGAACTCCTTCTCTACCCCTGTGGCTGTCTCTTCACCCTTAAGCTTTCCAAAAACTTACCTCTCTGACAAAGTTTTATCATCTATTCTAATGTGATCTGCTATCAAATTTTCCTTGGCAAAATTCCTGCTAAGTGACTTGAGATAATCTGCTTCATTTTTGGTGCTATATAGATGGAAGCTGGCATGGTTCTGGTTATTATTGTATCACACAATATCCAGATTGTACTGCCCAAAGCTACTCCTTTTTAAAAAAAACAATCTAGCAACATGTGACAACCACATTCCTGCTATTATTTTCCTGCAACCCATGATGCTGATATTCTTTGTAATGCAGACAGTAACATTACGAATGCATTTCATTTTATTTTATTAGTAGCAGACCTGTCACATCATTTATGTTCCCATTCATCATCTGACTACTGCAGAAAGCTACCAGTGTGTAGTCCATATAACTTGTGATGTTGCTTATGGTAATTCAGATGATGTGACATTTGAGAGAGTGAGGAGCATTAAACCAAGTATTCGTCTGTTACAGAAATGCAAGTATCTTTAGCTGGACCTTTGCCTTTAGATTCAGAGACCCAGGAATTCAGACACATAGCACTGAGCATTAGAAAATCTTTTACTACCAGAACAGAGTGCATCCATTTCTGGGACAAGTCAAACCAGGCTGGATATTTGATTGGGCCCTTTCAAACACAAACTGGGCACTTCCAAACACAAATTGACCACTTCCAAACACAAATCACTCTTGCACTAATGGTACGATTTCCACGTCAGTGCTGCATGGGGCAATGTCACTCCATACAAAAATGTTTCTTTTTAAGATTGCCTGGGAAATCATGTTACATTATTTCAAGAAGCCCCTATCACTGGTCAGCCTCACAATGACTATAGTGCTGTTGTCTCATTTACTCTTTAAAAGGGTCCAGCCCAGTGCTAGAAACCCAAACAGTTAGATCCTTTTTTTTAATTTCTTACAAAATTAGCTGCTCACCTCCTGAACTATGCCATCCTCCAAGATCTCCCAAAAACTCCCAAGCACTGACCTCATGATCTAGACCCCAACCTGGGCATTGCTCTACTGAATTGTACAGCAGTGGACCCACAATGGAAACACTGGCAGGCTGTGGAATGTCTGACTTGCACGCTTCTAACAGCACACATCAATTTCTGGAACAGAAGGGCATCACTGTAATCATCTAGTAACACAGTGTTAATAGTCATTAACAAGGCAACCACTGATTGAGAGGCACTTTGGATAGTCAATCATCAAAAGGCATAAAAATGACAGTTTTCCCCTCTTTTGGAGTTTTAACATTTTGATATGAACAGTCGACGTTTTGGGTCAAGACCTTTCATCAGGACTCAGTATGATTCAACAATCATAATCAGGACTCAATGATGAAACATCAACTGTTTATTTCCCTCCATAGATGCTGCCTGACCTGCTGAGTTCCTCCAGCATTTTGTGTGTGTTGCTCCAGATTCCAGCATCGGCAGAATCTCTTGTGTCTCCATGAAATTTACATATATTTGTGAATTAGAGTGCCATTGGTTTTATTACATGGGCTGTAGTTTTATTACAATAGGTACATCACACTGTGTACAGCACAGTGTATTACTCCTTGGCTAAAATGGAACTATGTCCATTCACAGCCACCAAATCAAATAGCTTTTAAACAGAACCAGGTGAGGCCAGTTGTTAGGATTGTATTAGCACAGAAGTCTGCCATTCAGGCAGCCCTTCGAAAGGGCTGCCCAATTAGTCTCACTCCTCTACACTTTTCCCAAGGTCTTGCAGAGCTTTACTTTCCTACATATAGATATTTTAAGGTGACTGGGAAAAGAAACAGAGTCAATAAGAAGAGAGCTTTTATTATCTGCTGACCTGTTGTGATCTAGAATGCACTTACTGAGTGAGAACTGGAAGCAGGTTCAATAAAGCATTCAGAAGAGAATTGGTTTACTGGGAAAAAAATGGAGAGCTGTGGAGATGAAGTGGGGAGTGGTGGTAATAGTTTAGAATCGTAGAACCGTACAGCATGGAAACAGGCCATTCAGCCCAACTCTTCCATGATGACCAGTGGGCAACCTTCCATATTAATCGTATCACCCAACACTTGGTCCATAGCCCTCTATGCCTAAACAATTCAAGTTCTCATATAAACATTTCATGAATGCTGTTAGTGACCCAGCTTCAACCACTTTCTCAGGGCAGTGCATTCCAGGTACTTACCACTCTCTGGGAGAAGAAGGTCCCCCCGTATCCCCTCTAAATCTCTTCCCCCTTACCTTAAACCTAAGTCCTCTGGTTTTATCTATGATAAGGGGAAAAGCTTCCTGCAGTATACCCTATCTGTACCAGTCATGATATTACATACCTCAATCATATCTCCTTTTAACCTTCTCCACTCCAGGAAGAACAGACCTAACTTCTCCAATCTCTCTTCATAAGTGAACTGCTCCATCCCAGGCAACATCCTGGTGAATCTCCTCTGCAGCACTATGGTCCCTCTGGTGAAAATGCTTCTACATTACTGTTGAGAAAGGATTCTAGGATTTAAACCCAGTGACAATCAAGGAACAGAAACAGATTTCCAAGTCAGGATGGTATGTGACTTGGCAGGGAAGCTGCAGATGTTTGCGTTCCTATCTTCGTTCTTCTTGGTGGAGAGGTCTGCTTCAGTCAGAATAAACTAGGTTAGTAACTACAATGCATTTAAGATAAGGTATCTTTATTAGTCACATGTACATCGAAACACACAGTGAAATGCATCTTTTGCGTAGAGTGCTCTGGGGGCAGCCCGCAAGTGTTGCCACGCTTCCGGCACCAACATAACATGCCCACAATTTCCTAACCTGTACATCTTTGGAATGTGGGAGGAAACCGGAGCACCCGGAGGAAACCTACACAGTCACGGGGAAAACGTACAAACTCCTTACAGACAGCAGCCGGAATTGAACCTGGGTCACTGGTGCTGTAATAGCATTATGCTAACCGCTACACTATACACTGCAGTCGCAATGCACTGCTGGTAAAGGAAAATGAATGATTGAGGTGTTGAATGGGTGTCAATAACGCAGGCTGTTTTTGTTCTGGATGGCATTGAACTTCTTGTTAGAGCACTATTCATGTAGGTAAGTGGAGAGATTTTATCATATTCATGACTTGCACCTTGTAGATGATGGAAAGGTTCCGTGGTGTCAAGATTTGACCTGTTCTGATCGCACAATATTACAATACTTAAAATACGCAAAAATCGAACTGTTGGAAGAACTCAGAGGGTCAAGCAGCGTTGGTAGGGTGAAAGGAATTGTCGACGTTTCAGGTCGAGACCCTGCATCAGGTCCCTTCATCTGGACAAACAAAGGACTGCAGATGCAGGAATCTAGATTAAAAACACGATGATGCTGGAGGAACTCAGCAGGTCAGGCAGCATCTGTGGAGAAAAGCAGGTGGTCAACGTTTCAGGTCAGGACCCTTCTTCAGGACCTGCTTTTCTCCATGGATGCTGCCTGGACTTCTGTGTTCCTCCGGCAACATAGTGTTTTTTTACCCTTCATCTGGATCTGGTCCAAATGAAGGGTCTCAACCAAAAACATCAACTGTCCATTTCCCTACACACATGCTGCTTGATCCACTGAGTTCCTCCAGCAGCTCATTTTTTGCTCCAGATTCCAGCATCAGCAGTCTCTTGTATCTAGATTTTTTTTTCTGTTTCAGTGTGCTGATTAGGGTTGTGATGTGCCCCTAAAGGGCACAAAATCTACTTGTTATTTGGTAAATACTAAATGAAATCATGTAACAGTTAATTAAAAAGGCTTCAAGTATGGGATTCCTATGTCAAAAGAATTAAATTATATATTTTTTCTGTTGTGATTTTAATAAATCAATTTACTTTCATCCAGTGAAATTTTGTCAAATTACTAACAGTTCCAGCAAACGTAATTTTCCACAATTTTGCACTGCAAAGCAAAATTGAAAATTGAAATGGCTGTGATTAGCATTGATAGCAGTTAAATCAGAAGATGCCAAGGAATAGTCAGCAATTCACTTCCTGCCTAGTATATATAAACTGAAATATAATGTAAAAACTCAAATTTTCCGCACTGAAAAATGAAAATGTCCATGTTGGTTTTGTAACTACAATAATTGATAACTTCCATTTATATAGTGTGTTTAACCATAGATGGATGTCTTATTGTAATCTGCAAAGGCTTTCAGGAAAAACATTGAATAGTGAGACAGAGAATGCTTTTTTACTTATTCATCTCTTGGAACCTGATCATCACTGGCAAGCACAGTGTTTATTGCCCATCCCTAATTTCCCTCAAATTGAGTGGCTTGTTAGGCTACTTCTGAGGGCATTTTAAGAGCAAACCATGTTGATGGATCTGGAGGCACATATTGGACAAGCCCGTGAGGATGACATATTCCATCTCTCGAAGGACATTTATAAGCCAAATATCTTTTTCCAATAATGTGGTAGATTCATAGTTGTCATTAGCTGATTTTTAAAAAAAATTCTTGATTATTAATTAAACTTAAATTCCATAGCTGCTGTAATGGGATTTGAACTCGTGTCTTAAACTAAGAGAGAGAGGTGAAGAGATAGAAGTGTTTAATGGAAAGGATTTGAGCCATGAAACCAGGTAGATGAAGGAACAGAGACTTCCAAATAGTTGTTTATAGAGTTCTCCATGAGAGATTGTGGAGTTGGACTAGAGCTGACAGTTATTTGCAGTTAGTACTCAAATTAATGCAATCACAAATTTATGTTTTACTTTTTAACTGATCAATTTCAAGCCTTAACAAAAATAATCTGAAAAAAATTTAAAATAACATATCAAATAACTTTGAAAATAATATCTCCAGTAAGTCAAATGCAGTTCAGTACAAATATGGAGTCTTGGTCACTTTCTTATCTCAGGTCTCTGCCGGCTGCAAGTTGCTGGACCTCTGTATCAGAAGCACTCGTAATTTTTTCCATTTGACCATTGGAAAAGGCAAAAGAGCATTGGTCTAAAATTAAAGACAAAGCACGTTCCATTGGATAATTAATTGACAGCTTTTTTTCCATTTCCTTGGTGATAATTGCAGACAATACAAAAGCTAACTTTTTATGTCATTCAATAGCCAAAAATTAGACACAAATTTTTGACACAGGTCATGAGTAAGGGCCATAGATAACTTCATTAATTGGTAGGATGAGACTATCTGAAGGAATAGAATGCCTTATGTTGACATTTACTGATAACACAAAGAAGCTGGCAAAATAAGTAGTGTTGATAGGTGCAGAAAGTTGAAGAGGGACATTAATAGATTGTGACCATGTAAAATCGTGGTAAACGAGTTCAAAGCAGAGAAGTATAAGCTCTTTAACTAGATTTCTCACTTCCTGAATTGTGTGAAATGAGGAGTACTGAGGTGATCCATTTAAGGGGAAGCAAGATAAGCATACGAGGGAGAAGGGAGCAGAGAATTAGTTTGATTTGAGATTATGGTCTCTTGTAGATGACTCAGAGGGCTGAGTACAGAACCAACATGCATTCCAAAATCAGTGAAGAAGCAATGGCTTTGGGGTACGGATAGCAGATTCTGCGATACCGACAATGAGTCTCGGATGGTGTGTTGCCTCCCTGGTGTCAGGGTACGGGATATCACGGACCGGGTCCAGAATATTCTGAGGGGAGAGGGTGAGCAGCCAGAAGTCTTGGTACATGTAGGTACCAATGACATAGGTAGAAAAAGAGAAGAGGTTCTGAAGGAAGAATACAAGGCATTAGGGAGAAGGTTGAGAAGTAGGACCTCAAGGGTAGTAATCTCAGGATTACTACCTGTGCCACATGTCAATGATAGGAAGAATAGAAAGCTCTGGCAGATGAATGCGTGGCTGAGTGACTGGTGCAGGGGGCAGGGCTTCAGATTTTTGGATAATTGGGACCTTTTCTGGGGGAGGCATGACCTATTCGCTAAGGATGGGTTGCACCTAAACTCCAAAGGGTCCAATATCCTGGCGGGAATGTTTAATTTAGTTGTAGGGGAGGGTTTAAACTGATCTGGCAAGGGGATGGAAACCAGGATGTTAGGTTACAAGATGCTAAGGTAAGGGAGGAAGTTTATAGAAACAAGTCCAATGAGGATGGCAAGAAGGGCAGGCAGGTGAGAAGTCAGGATAATTTGCTGAATAATAGAAGTACAACAAATCAGGATGTTAGGATACAGAATGTTAGGATAGGGGATGAGGTATATAGGAACACGTCTAAGATAGTATGTAGTGAATATGGTAAGAAGGATAGACAGGTGGAAAGTCAGGATAATCTGCTGAACAATAGAAGTACAACAAAATCAATAGCAGATACCAGACTAAACGTACTATATTTAAATGCACGTAGCATTAGGAATAAAATAGATGACCTAGTGGCACAACTACAGGTTAATAAATACGACATTGTGGCAATCACCGAGTCATGGCTTTATGATGGATGTGATTGGGAACTGAATGTCCGGGGGTACACAGTGTATGGGAAGGATAGGCGGGTAGGCAGAGGGGGAGGTGTGGCCATGATGGTTAGTAGTGATATAAAATCAATAGAAAGGAAGGATATTGGGTCAGAGGAGGTGGAATCCTTATGGGTGGAGCTAAGAAGTAGCAAGGGTAAAAGGACAATAGTAGCGGTCATATATAGGCCCCCTTATAGCAGTCAGGAAGTGGACGATAAGTTGCAGTTTGAGATAGAGAAAGCATGCCAGAGTGACAATGTGAAGATAATTATGGGGGATTTTAACATGAAGGTGGACTGGGAAATCCAGCAAGGCGGTAGAACTCAGGAGAGTGAGTTTGTGGAATGTCTAAGGGATGTTTTTCTGGAGCAACTTGTTGAAGAGCCCACCAGGGGATCGGCTGTTTTGGATTGGGTGCTGGGTAATGAACCGGAGGTGATTAGGGAACTAAAGGTAAAGGAACCACTGGGAACCAGTGATCACAATATGATTGAGTTCAGTTTCAAGTTTGAGAAGGAGAAGCTGATAACTGGTGTATCAATACTTCAGTGGAACAAAGGAAATTACAATGGTGTGAGAGAAGAGTTGACCCAAATTGATTGGAAGAGTAAGCTAGCTGGAGGGACGGCGGAGGAGAAATGGAAGGAATTTCTACAGGAAATAAGGAAAATGCAGGATAGATATATTCCAAGAAAAAAGAAGGTTTTGAATGGAAAAAAGGCAAAAATGTGGATAATGAGAGAGGTGAAGGCTAAAATAAAAGCAAAAGGGGCAACGTACAAAGAAGCATAAATTAGTGGGAAAACAGAAGACTGGGAAGCTTTTAAGAACCTGCAGAGAGAAACTAAGAAGGTCATTAGGAAAGAAAAGATGAATTATGAAAGGAAGTTGGCAGATAACATTCGAAAGGATACTAAGAGTTTTGTTAAATACATAAGGAGTAAAAGAGAAACACGGGTAGATATAGGACCAATTGATAATGGTGCAGGAGATATTATAATGGACGATAGAGAGATGGCAGAGGAATTGAATGAATATTTTGCATCGGTCTTCACCATGGAGGACATCAGCAATGTGCCCGTTAGTCAGGAGTCTCACGAAATGGAACTGAGTTCAGTTAAGATTACTAGGGAGAAGGTGCTGGGAAAACTAAATGGGCTAAAGACTGATAAGTCTCCCGGACAGGATGAGGTGCATCCCTGGGTTCTGAAGGAGGTGGCTTTAGAGATAGCGGAGGCATTGGTGATAATTTTCCAGGAATCGATAGATTCCGGCATGGTTCCGGAGGACTGGAGGGTCGCAAATGTAGTTCCGTTGTATAAGAAAGGTGGGAGGCAGCATAAAGGAAATTACAGACCTATTAGTCTGATGTCAGTGGTGGGAAAATTATTGAAATATATCCTCAAGGATGGGGTTACGGAATACCTGGAGGTGCAAGGCAAGATAGGTCCTAGCCAACATGGTTTTGTGAAGGGAAGATCCTGCCTGACCAACCTATTGGAGTTTTTTGAAGAAATCACAGGTAGGGTGGATAAGGGAGAGGCGGTAGATGTTGTGTATTTAGACTTTCAAAAGGCCTTCGATAAGGTGCCTCACAAGAGACTGATTAATAAGATGAGAGGTCATGGAATTACGGGTAGGATAACAGAATGGGTGGAGCATTGGCTGGTTGGCAGGAAGCAAAGAGTGGAAATAAAAGGATCTCGTTCTGGTTGGTTACCGGTTACTAGTGGTGTGCCGCAGGGGTCAGTGTTGGGACCGCTCCTTTTTACCTTGTACATTAACGATTTGGATGATGGAGTAAATGGTTTAGTGGCTAAGTTTGCGGATGACACCAAGATAGGGGGAGGAGTAGGGAGTATTGAGGAGATAGGAAGGTTGCAGAGAGACCTACACAGTTTAGGAGAATGGGCAAGGAAATGGCAGATGAGATTCAATGTTGAGAAATATGCAGTTGTACACTTTGGAAGCAGAAATAAGTGGGCAGATTATTATCTAGAAGGAGAGAAAATTCAAAGTACGGAAGTACAAAGGGACTTGGGGGTACTCGTGCAGGATACCTTACAGATGAACCACCAGGTCGGATCGGTGGTAAAGAAAGCGAATGCTATGTTGGCATTCATTTCGAGAGGTATAGTGTATAAAAGTAAGGAAGTGTTGATGAGGCTCTACAGGGCACTAGTGAGGCCTCATTTGGAATATTGTGCGCAGTTTTGGGCCCCACATCTTAGGAAGGATGTGCTGACGTTGGAGAGGGTTCAAAGGAGATTTACGAGGATGATTCCAGGAATGAAAGGGCTTAGGTATGATGTGCATTTGTTGGCTCTTGGACTGTACTCACTGGAGTACAGGAGAATGAGAGGGGACCTCATAGCGACATTTAAAATGTTGATAGGAAAGGACAGAGTAGATGTGGCTAGGCTGTTTCCCTTGGTGGGTGAGTCCAGGACCAGAGGGCACAATCTTAGAATTAGAGGGTACAGTTTCAAAACAGAGATGAGGAGAAATTTCTTTAGCCAGAAGGTGGTGAATTTGTGGAACTCCTTGCCACGTACAGCAGTGGAGGCCAGATCAGTGGGGGCGTTCAAGGAGGAGATAGATAGATATCTAAATAGTCAGGGTATCAAGGGATATGGGGATAAGGCTGGAAATTGGGATTAGAATAGGTTTTTTTTTGGTTTGTTTTTGTTTCCCCCCCCCATTCCCCATTTCTCATTTCTTTTTTCCCTTTTCCTTGGAGCAGACTCGATGGGCCGAATGGCCTGCTTCTGCTCCCTTGTCTTGAGATCTTGTGATCTTGTGAAAATATACGAGACATGAATTAGGGAAGCTTTTTAGGTGGCAGCTCACCTACTGTGACTATGTCATTTGAAGCTGGTACTGCAGCAGTAGGAACACAGACTATCAATAGGAACATATCCAAACTTGTTTACCAGCAGAAGCTTGGGAATTTGATCAAATAATGAATTATTGTAGTGATATTGTTGCCTTTGGCTGAATTAGGGATGCCCTTCTGGTGATGGAAGATCCAGCTGGTAATCGTCGTCGTCATCGTGGCTATCCCTCGAGGTCGAGGATGATGGTCTTCATTCCGTTGATCAGAAGTAGCCCACAGAGCAAAGACGCCTGTGCATGTACTTGTTTAACGTGTACTTGATGTTGCACTGTAAAAAGCACACAGTACTTCACAAATCAACCAACTGATTCCAATGGCATGGAAACCACGATGATTGGAGCTGATGGATTTGTTGCAGCCTTCATCCGTTTTCACAGCCGTTGAGTTTGAAATAACTTCGTCTGCCTGTTCCACCATTGAGGTCTTGGTTGGATTGTTCTTTGTCAGGGACCTCACCATCGACCTTACCACCATGGGTAACCCTACCAGGAGCATAGCTCCAGACGGCATCGCTCTCGGGATCTCAGGACCACACAAGCTTCTCCACCACGACAAGGTGACTATCCATCTTCTCCAGTTGGTAATAATAATTATTAGTTTGGTGACTATCAACAGCATTTTGAGGTTCTTCAGCTGATCTACAAAGCCTAAGGAAATTAGCTCCTACCTGTGGTTTAGCATTCAAGAATGAGTACTAAGGATTCATTCTTCCCATTATCTAATTGAACTATTTCTCAAAACTAAATCTCTTTTCATTAATTATCATGTATTCAGGATTACACTATAATTTATGCAATTACTCTAGATTTTCCGATTGGTCCTCAGAAATGTTTGTCCTCTGAAGATCATTATGTTTGCCCATTAGTATGAAAAAATAATTTTTTATTGATCACGTAACAACCACATTTTAAACCACTATTCCTAATGATCAAAATTTGCTGCTTGGGATAACTTTGGTGTAATAGTTGTATAGTGTAGTTCATGTTGTGTTATTTTGAATCTGAACAAAAATCCCTGCAGACATTTTTAACAGTTATTAGATGCAACTTAAAATAAGTATTTATTTTTATCTCAATAACCTCTTCGTATTCTACAGTTCTCTGAGATCTCTGCTCCTCCCGGTACTGGCCTCTTGTACGTCTCTAGTTTTAATCACTCCACCACTGGCAAACATGTCATCAGCTGATAAGCCTCTGGAATTCTCATTCCAGATCTTTCCAACTCTCCATTCCTCTTTCCTCTTTTAATGTGATCTTTTAAAATTTACCTTTCTAATCAAACACTTGGTCAGCTAACAAAATATTGCCCTATGCAGGTTGGTAGCAATTGTCGTTCAATAACTCTCTGGTGAACTTAAGACATTTTACTAGGTTGGAGGTGCTGTATAAACACAATTGGCTGTTGTGGGGGCATAATCTGTAAAATCTAGGGATTTAAGCCAATAGCCTCCCTGAAATTGGACGGAGAGTAGTAGACTCTGCCCAATACATCAGGGCACCTCCCTCCCCACCATTGGTAGTATCTACAGGAGACGCTGCCTCAAGAAGGCAACATCCATTATCAAAGATCCCCACCATCCGGACCATTCCATCTTCTCACAGCTGCCATCGAGCGGGAGGTACAGAAGCCTGAAGTCCCACACCGCCAGGTTCAGGAACAGTTACTTCCCTTCAAACATTTGGTTCTTGAACAAAATAGCACAACCCTAATCACTAGAGTTTAGCAACACTCTGACCACTTCGATCACTTTGCACTAAAATGAACTTTTTTTTGTTCTAATTGTGTTCCTTCTTGTAAAAATTCTGTTTAATATATGTTTTTATTGTGCATGCTGCTTATATGATGCTTTGTGCCTGTAAGATTTTCATTGCACCTGTGCATACATGTACTCGTGCATATGAAAATAAACTTGACTTTGACACCTCTACCCAAGGCAGACTGTGTTCATACTGCAAGAGAACAGTCTTGATAATCCACAGGAAAGCAGACCCCAGAAGGAAGCAATCCTGCTCAATGCTAAATAAAGTGATACAACAGTATCTGCATCATTGCTGAGAATCTGTTGCAGTGGGTCAGCTGCATAATGAACCAGATTTGTGCTAGTTTTTTTCAGTGTGGCTTTCTATACTTTTTCAGGCTCAGTTTGGTTGTTCAGTTTTGCTGCCACAATCTCCAAATTATCTCCAAATGATCACAAAATTCAGGCAAACAGTTCATCCTAAACTTCCAGAAGGCATCCAGAAACAAATGTAGTTGAGAACTGCCATTTTGAGAGCTCCACCCACAATTTATGGGACACGCCCAAAACTACATGTACTTAGTGCATGCAAACTTGCAAGGCATCAGGAATCACGGTGCTTACATGCACAAAGAATCATAGAGATTCATAGAGTAATACAGCATGGAAACCAGCTCAACTCATCCATGCCAACCATAGGGCTAATCCCAAGCTAGTCCCATTTGCCCGTGTTTGGCCCATATCCCTCTAACCCTCTTGTATGATAAGATGGACTCTTGACATCACCATCTACCTCAGTATAGTCTTGCACCTTATTGTCTGCCTGCATTGCACTTTCTCTGTAACTGTAACACTAGATTCTGCATTCTGTTATTGCTTTTCCCTTGTACTACCTCAAAGTACTGATGTGATGGCATGCAAAGTTTTTCACTGTAGCTCAGTACGTGTGACAATAATAAACCAATTACCAATTAAAACCCCTCCTATCCATGCATTTATTCAAAT
Organism: Pristis pectinata; assembly: GCF_009764475.1. NCBI lineage: Eukaryota > Metazoa > Chordata > Chondrichthyes > Rhinopristiformes > Pristidae > Pristis > Pristis pectinata. The sequence continues at coordinate 24,101,752 of NC_067425.1, forward strand.
GTCTTTTAAATGTTGTTATTGTATCTGCCTCAACCACTTTCTCTGGCATCTCATTCCCTCTGCGTGTAGAAGTTGCCCTCAGGTCCATTTTAAATCTCTCTGGCTCACCTTAAACCAATGCCCTTTGTTTTTAGTTTCCCTCTCCTGGGAAAAAGACTATGTACATTCACCCTATCTGTAACCCTCATGATTTTATACAGTTGCACAACATATGCTGACGAAAATCATTCACTAACAGCACTAGAACAAACTGGCACAAGTCCTGCACATAGGATCAATTAGTGTGTGGGGTCCACAATACCCTTGGGTCTCCAGAATCCTTTGTATAACCTGAGTTGCAGTCCTATCGTTATCAATACCCTCTAGCGGATGAGCCAAAAATAAAAATAGGTCTCCTCATGGCTACCACAAGGTGGTTGATTTCATTCTGATGACTCCATGTTTTTTGTCATTTCTACCTGATAATTAGATCTGCTGAAGGGAGCTGTTATAATAATTGGTGACAGGATGAACCAGGATGTTTTCAGGAGTAAACATTGCTTCCTTTTGTGAAACTTTGGGTTTTTTCACAGGCACTGTGGTGCACTGAAACCAAGTTGAATTTTATTGAATTACTTTAGCTTGTGCATCAGTTGTGCATTGTATATATCATGATGGCCATACTAGGTACTTGGGTTCCTTTAATTGTACAATCAAGTCATGGATAGAAAATGTAGAAAGGATGGAATACCATTTCACTGCCAATAACATTTCTGAAGAGAAGGTGGTGTTTATTCAACTCTCAGCAGTTGGTGCTAAGATATACACAGTGATAAAGTCTTGACTGGCTTCAGTCAAAGCAGGAAGACAAGACATTTGAAAGTTCATTAAATTAGCTGCACATTTTGATTTCCCCTCTCCTGGGAATGTGGGAAGGTGGGAATGATAAAATAGTGGGATTAGTGTGAATGGGTGCCTGATGCTTGGATTCAGTAAGTCAAATGGCCTGTTTTTGTGCTGTGTGAATCTCTGACTCTATAGAGTGCAGCAGTACAAGGTAAACAGCTGGAATCAGCATCCAGATGAAACTGATGAAACTGATGTGGATTTTGGAGCAGATTTGTGAGGGGTTGCTGAACACCATGTGTGGTCCAGGTTTGGAGAACATGTGGAATTGCGTATTTTGTGAAATCAAAGCATCTAAACTGAAAGGAGGATGTTCAGCGAGGAGAAACTGAATTTCACACAAGTATTTGATTTGCTGTTGAAATGGAGGGAATACTCAAGGAGGATAAGGATTTGTAACATCAACCAGCGAAGGTTCAAAACATTAACAAGCTGGAATCAAATTCCACTGTAGTTTCTGGAAAAGAGAAGAGAAGATTTTATCATTATGGCAGCAAGTAACATTGATCTAATGAGTGCAGATCCAATCTGTCTGTCATAACAGTATTATCAAAGGACATCCGTCAACAGTTTGTTTGAAAGCAAAGCAAATCCATGGTAAAATGAAGCAAATCAACATTATGAAAATTTTTGGGAAGAATAGTGAAAGGACTTCATATAAGTGAAGAAAGTAGAGACTTAGAAGGCTCATATAGATGATTTATAATGTTAAAAGTCTGCTAAGATTTTTCATACACTAATATTTGTTGAAGGAAACATAGTGCCAATAGAACTTGATGCTGATGCTATAGTATTGGTGCCGCTTGAGTGAGAATTTATGCAATGTGGACCAGATGATACAGAGAAGTTCAATTCCTTATTTTGCACCTACACTGGTGAAGAGATCAAGGTGAGAGGGATGTGCAAGTTTAGAATGATGAAAGTGACACAAAACTCCCTATTGTAATTGTTCAATTTCATAGTCTAGAACTGGATATCAAAGGCAAAGCTAGACTGGGGTAGATCCAGAGCATGAATTAACATCTGTCCCAGCTGCATTTAACAAGTACCCAGGGGTGGCTAAAATCACAGCCTGCACCTTACAGTCTGCAGGAAGAGACTGGGGAAGAATTGAGGAGTCCACAAGAAGCAGGATTCATTGAACGGGTTGAGCTTTCTGATGGGGCTACATCATCCATTCCTGTAGTAACGACAGATGATAACATTAGGATCTATGGAGGCTGCAAAATAATAATAACAGATGCAAAGGTAGATAGTTGCCCCTAACCTGTTGTTGATAATATGTCTGCTCAGCTAGGAGAAAGACAGATCTTGTCATGTCATACATAGACCTGCAGGTCAAGTTAGACAAAGTTTCAATGGAGTACAATACTCAACAATATTTACCTCAGACTGTTCCAATACAACAGCCTTCCATAAGGGATAGCATCAGCTCTGGGCATTTTCCAGAGGGCAATGATCTGCCAGCTATTGTAGGATACCTAGGTGCTATTTTGGTGTCCAGAAAGACAGAGCAGGAACACAAGAATCTGTTGAGGCCAGACGCAGGTTGGAGGAACAACACCTCATACTCCACCTTGGGAGTCTCCAACCTGACAGCCTCAACATCAATTTCTCTAACTCCCGGTAACCCCTCCCCTCTTCCCCCACCTTCGTTTTCCCTCATTCCTGTGGCCCCTTCACCCTTTCTCTTTCTTCTCCCCTGCCTTCATGACCTGCCCATCTATTCCCCAATTCCTTCCCTTCTTCCCAATGGTCTACTGCCCTCTCCTACCGGATTACTTCTTCAGCCCTTTGTCTCTTCTACCTATCACCTCTCAGCTTCTTATATTACTCCCTTTCATTCCCCCCCCCCCCAACCTACCTTTCCCCACTCTCACTTGGACTCACCTATCACCTGCCAGTCTGTGCTTCTCCCCCTCCCCTGACCCCTTATTCTGGCTTCTGCCCTCTTCCTTTCCAGTCCTGATGAAGAGTCTCGACCCGAGATGTCAACTGTTTATTTCTCTCCATAGATGCTGCCTGACTTACTGAGTCCCTCCAGCATTTTGTGTGTATTACACAAGAGAATCTAAAAGATGTACCTTAATGATCTCAAGAAGCAGGAATATGGTTGAAGAAAGACAAGCGTGTCTTTGCTGCCTCAGCAGTTGCCTGCTTTAGTTATAAAATAAATGCTGAAGGAGCTGAAGAAACAATCAAAGCAGTCAGATACACCTAGTCTAACCAGCTTAGAAGCAATAAAGACCTAACTAGGACTTCTCAACCACAATGAACTAAAGCCATCTTTAAGCAAAACGTTAGGACCTCTTCTCAAGTCACAAGACATCATGGAAGTGGACAAAGGGACAAGAAGCTGAGTTCTAGGAATCAAAGCAGTAGCTACCGAGTCCACAGGTTTTTCGTTCATTATAATACAGTGAAGCCTTCACTACTGTCCTGCGATGAATCAGCTTCCAGCTTTGGTATCGTTTTGGAGAATGGAGATGAACAATCAATTGGTTTTGCATCAAGATCTCTATCTAAGCTGGTTAGACTAGGTGTATCTGACTGCTCTGACTGTTTCTTCAGCTCCTTCAGCATTTATTTTATAACTAAAGCAGACAACTGCTGAGGCAGCAAAGACACGCTTGTCTTTCTTCAACCATATTCCTGCTTCTTGAGATCATTAAGGTACATCTTTTAGATTCTCTTGTGTAATACACACAAAATGCAGGAGGGACTCAGCAGGTCAAGCAGCATCAATGGAGAGAAATTACCAGTCTAATTAGTTATTATCTGTGAAGTGATAAAGGTCTACAAGTACTTGTGTGACCCGAACGTTAGAATTTTCACAGGTCACAAATATTGAGGGGGATATTTGGTGAATCCAAGGGAATCCTCTACTGCCACATTGAGGTCAGATGCAGGTTGGAGGAAAAACACCTTGGGAGTCTTCAACCTGATGGCCTCAACATCAATTTCTCTAACTTCCGGTAACCCCATCCCTTCTTTTTCTCCCCCCCCCTTTGTCTTCCCTTTTTCCTGTGGCCCCCTTCCCCCACCTTGATGACCTGTCCCTCTCCTCCCCTCCCCCTCCCCCATCTTTTATTCCATGGTCCACTGCCCTCTCCTACCGGATTCCTTCTTCTTCAGCACGTTGCCTCTTCTACCCATCACCTCTCAGCTCATTACATCCCCCCCTCCCCCACCCACCTACCTTTCCCCTCTCACCTGGACTTGCCTATCACCTGAACTCACCTATCCCCTGCCTACATGTGGTCCTCCCCCTCCCCTCCCCTCCCCCCATCTTCTTATTCTGGCTTCTGCCATCTTCCTTTCCAGTCCTGATGAAGGGTCTCGGCCCGAAACGTCAACTGTTTATTTCCCTCCATGGATGCTGCCTGACCTGCTGAGTTCCTCCAGCACTTTTTGTGTATTGCTCCAGACTCCAGCATCTGCAGAATCTCTTGTGAATTCCTAGATGGCCTTAACTAGAATGAATGTTAACTTGTCTACATACACCTATGTACTGGAGCATAAGAGTGATCATTCCAATCAGAATGCAGATGCTCAGAGCCAACCACTGGTTGGTGCATCTCCCATGTGAAACTCCATACTGAGTGAGATTGTGACATTGTTGAATTAGAAATTAAGTACTCCAGTCACAGCCCAGCAGCCTGCTACCAGGACCAGATATAACACACCCCCACAGGCAAAGTATCCAGAACAGAGTGAATCCTTTGAGCCCAGAGCTGTTGTACAATCACAAGGACTGCAGCAGTTCAAGAAGATGGCTCATCATCAGCTTGTCAGGAGTAATTAGGGGTGAGCAATAAATACTGCCTTTGTGGGCAACACCCAGATACCAAAGCTGAATATATAAAGAAAGGAAGAACAGTTATTTGATGCAGTTGCACAAAGGAAAGATAGGTGTATCCTATATCAATCACCTTGCCATCAGCTGCTCTTCTAAACCCATCACGCTGGCCAAACAAACAATGGCTGAAGATATAGGTGGAAGTTGCAGTTCCATTTAAGAGAAATGTTATCATGATCATTGGAGATACACATTCATAGACAAGTTCCTATGGAGCTTGCTCCATATCAAGCAATACTTTCATAGTTAATAATGAACTTCACTGTACATGGTCTTCCAGAGTTAATTATGATTGGTTACTTACTAATAAGGTGGTTGCTCCCTGGCTGACACACAGTAGTCGATCACATAATAACTCTAACATTTATGTAATTTCTACCCTTGACGTGTATCTGTTGTAGGAAGCAGTATAATAGTCTCTCGAGCAGTACCAATTTAATGCAAGTTTTCAAATGAACATGAACTTCTGGGCCAAATTGCTTTATTCAGGACAATAAAGAACAAAGGTCATAAATGTGGCATGTAACGTAGAGAAGTCTTCATCAAATTGTTTGTTCGGCATTGCTATTTGTTGTATTCACAGTGAAAATCGCTGCCAAGCCTCCATCGATTGCAGCAATAATGCAGTTACAAAAGCAGTGAATATCGATCTGTCAACCTGTGCAGTGATGTTGTAACTTGATTGGATGGATGGCCGCCCACAATGGGAGAGTGATTAGCTCTTTATAGAAGCAAAAGTTGGAATTTTTGAAACACTGACAATAGACTTGGCTGATTTCTTCTTAATGGCATAATCACTTAAAAGGAGAAGCAGAGTAGGAGACGGATATCAGCTGCATACCCTGCAGCTGAGAGAGTCCGCATCAGATCAGCTAGCTTAGCTAGGGGGATTTTTCGAAATGAGCACTTTGGTGAACAGTTGGTCTCACTCAGAGAATCAAACCAAGTCATTGTTTAAACTAAATGGATATTTAGCAGGCTGATAAAACTTCAAGATGGATGGATTTGTTTTGCCTAGTGCTGGTCAGGCACCACAGATGTGGCAGGGTTAATATTCTGGCTTCAACCTCCTGACTGAGAGGCATGACAGCAGAGTCAGATATTCAGCCACCCACCACCCACTGACAGCAACAGCAGGTTGGGAAACAACCCCTGGAGGAAGCCATGCCAGTGATCCGAAGCTGGCAGTCTTACAAATGGCCAAGGCAATGTCGGAAACTGAAAACAATGCCACAGCGGTTTCCAGCAGTCAACCATACCCCTGCTCCTGGTAGCTGTGGTCTCACTGCAACTGGTATTTTTGTATCAATCACAGTTCACTGAAAGACTTTTAATTAACTCAGGCCCACTTTCTCTTGCTGGTGGTCAATACCACAGCAGAAGTTAACGGCCTGTGTATAATTTGTGTTTTTGATATAATATCCACACAAGAAGTTGAGGGACCATGGTTATTAGTGTAAATGAAATCAAATTCTTCTGCTCCAACTGATTCTTACCCAAGACCTGCCCTTATCTTTCTTAGTGTTCCCTTCATCTTACTATGTTTTAAGGAAAGATCTTGCATTTATATCACGTCTTTAATGATCTGATGATGTCCTGAAGAGCTTTGGAACAAAGGAAATACTTCTGCAGTGCTGGGGAAATGCAGTGGTCAGTTAGTGAATAGGAAGATTCCATAGCAGTAAGAGAAATGACAAGAAAAGGTGCAATGTACAGGCTCAAACAAAGGTTGGAGAGGAAATGGAGGAAGGAGAAGCAAAAGGAGCCTTGAACAGCAAAAAAACAAAGTATACATTAGAGGATAGATGCCCAAGTCAATGGCCACAGACTGGGTAAGGCTGGTGCCCTTTAAGAAATATAGCAATAGACCATAAGACATGGGAGCAGAATTAGGCCATTTGGCCCATTGAGTCTGCTCAGCCATTCAATCATGGCTGATTTATTTTTTCACTCTCAACCCCATTCTCCTGCCTTCTCCCCATAACCTTTGAAGCCCTTACTCATCAAGAACCTATCAACCTCTGCTTTAAATATACCCAATGACTTGGCCTCCACAGCTGTCTGTGGCAATGAATTCCACAGATTCACCACTCTCTGGCTAAAGAAATTCCTCCTCATCTCTGTTCTAAAGGGACGTCCTTCTATTCTGAGGCTGTGCTCTCTGGTCCTAGACTCTCCTACTACTGGAAAAATCCTCTCTACAACCACTTCATCCAGGCTTTCAATATTCAGTAGGTTCAATGAGATCCTCCCCCTCATCCTTCTGAATTCCAGCGAGAGTACAGGGCCAGAGCTGTCAAATGCTTCTCACACATTAACCTTTCATCCCCGGGATCATCTTGTAAACCTCCTCTGGACCCTCTCCAATGCCAGCACAATCCTTCCTTAGATATGGGGCCCAAAACTGCTCACAATACTCCAAATGTGGTCTTACCAATGCCTTGTAAAGCCTCAGCATTACATCCTTGCTTTTATATTCTAGTCCTTTCAAAATAAATGCTAACATTGCATTTGCCTTTCTTACTACTGACTCAACCTGCAAGCTAACCTTTAGGGAATCCTGCACTAGGACTCCCAAGTCCCTTTGCACCTCAGATTTCTGAATTCGATCTCCATTTAGAAAATAGTCTATGCCTTTATTCCTTCTACCAAAGTACATGACCGTACACTTCCCTGCACTGTATTCCATCTGCCACTTCTTTGCCCACTCTCCCAACTTGTCCAAGTTCTTCTACAGACTCCCTGCTTCCTCAACACTACCTGCCCCTCCACCTATCTTTGTATCATCCACAAATATGGCCACAAAGCCCTCAATTCTGTCATCCAGATCATTAACATAGAATGTGAAAAGTAGTGGACCCAACACCAACCCTTGGGGAACACCACTAGTCACCGGCAGCCAACCAGAAAAGGTCCCCTTTATTCGCACTCTTTGCCTTCTGCCAGTCAGCCAATCTTCCATCCATGCTAGTACCTTTCCTGTAATACCATGGGCTCCTATCTTGTTTAGCAGCCTCACGTGCGGCACCTTGTCAAAAGCCTTCTGAAAATCCAAGTAAACAACATCCAGTGACTATCTATCCCGCCTGTTACTTCCTCAAGAATTCCAACAGATTTATCAGGCAAGATCTCCCCTTAAGGGAGCCATGCTGACTTTGGCCTATTTCATCATGAGCCTCCAAGTACCCCAAAACCTCATCCTTAGTAATGGACTCTGACATCTTATCAACCACTGAAGTCAGGCTAATTGGCCTATAATTTCCTGTCCTTTGCCTACCTCCCTTTTTAAAGAGTGGAGTGACATTTGCAATTTAAAAAAAAACTTAAAACAAAACTGCTAGTTTCTCCCCTCTGCGGCTCTGGCTGCTGCAACTGGAGAAAAACCGATGCTGCCTTGCAAAGATCTGGTTCGGTGTGAGTGGCCCACACCATTGGAAGGTTTCGGGTGCACAAATGAGCTTTACACAAGTGGGAAAAATGTACATTTAATTTCACATCTGAAAGAAAGCACCTCAGATATTGCAGTACTTCCTCAGTACTGCTCCAGTAATGCAACCTGGGATATTTGCTCAAGTTTTTGGGAATAAGTCTTCAAGCTACAACCCACTCAGTGAAAACAAAACTTCATTTCAAACTATATGTTCAGCATTATCTCTTCTCCCATTTTAAGATAAGATATCTTTATTAGTCACATGTATATCAAAACACACAGTGAAATGCATCTTTTGCGCAGATTCAACTTATTGTGAGGCTTAGCTTTTCACCTGAGGTTCCTAAATAAATAAGCTGTTGTTTTTGCCAGGCCAGAGATCTAAATGGCCTCATTTAAATCTTTCTGTCCACAAGGTGACTGATAAATTTCACTGGTACTTCAGAAATATTGCAATTCAGATAAGTATAGCAATTTAGGATATTATCTGATTATTAAAGACATTACATAAATGCAAGTTCTTTCTTTGAAAAATTGTAGGATGAAAGGAACGCTGGGAAGGATAAGGAATTACAGAATTCCAAGGTGCTGGGTAAGAATCAGTTGGAGCAGCAGTTACATTAAGTGACCACAGTTCCACATCTTTCTGCATGGATATTATACCAATAGCATATATTATATAAAGGCCATTAATTTCTGCCACAGGAAAATCTTATCCACAGTTCACATTCTGATTGTATCAGATGTTGCATAATAAACTGCAGCTGTTGGGATCCCAGCTCAGAGCAAAATCAGCTTGACCAGGGCACCCTGCAGCTTTGGACACACTGCTGGCACAAGTACACCTTTTGATGTTTAACCTTGCCTGATGCTGTATTCACCTTGATATTTAAATAGTAGCAAACGGCAAAGAGATTCCATTAACTGTTCCAATAAATTCATCCGGGTGATACTGGGTTTCCGAGACCTAGGACTCAACACCTCCCTCTGTAACTGGATCCTTGACTTTCTAACAAACAGACCGCAATCAGTGTGGATAGGCAGCAATACCTCTGGCACGATTATTCTCAACACTGGTGCCCCACAAGGCTGCGTCCTCAGCCCTCTACTCCACTCCCTATATACTCATGACTGTGTGGCCAGATTCTGCTCTAATTCCATCTACAAGTTTGCAGATGATACCACCGTTGTAGGCTGTATCTCAAACAGCGATGAGTTGGAGTACAGGAAAGAGATACAGACAACAACCTTTCCCTCAATGTCAACAAAAAAGAGCTGGTCATTGACTTCAGGACATGCACCTGTCTACGTCAATGGTGCTGAGGTCGAAAGGGTTGACAGCTTCAAGTTCCTGGGAGTGAACATCACCAACAACCTGTCCTGGACGAACCACATGGATTCCATGGCCAAGAAAGCTCACCAGCGCCTCTACTTCCTCAGGAGGCTAAAGAAATTCAGTTTGTCTCCTTTGACACTCACCAACTTTTACAGATGCACCATAGAAAGCATCCTATCTGGATGTATCGCAGCTTGGTGCGGCAACTGCTCTGCCCAGGACTGCAAGAAGCTGCAGAGAGTTGTGGACACAGCCCAGCGCATCACGGACACCAGCCTCCCCTCCTTGGACTCTGTCTTTACCTCTCGTTGTCTTGGTGTAGCAGCCAGCATAATCAAAGATCCCACCCACCCGGGACATCCTCTCTTCTCTCCTCTTCCATCAGTTAGAAGATACAGGAGCCTGAGGGCATGTACCACCAGACCTAAGGACAGCTTCTACCCCACTGTGATAAGACTATTGAATGGTTCCCTTATACAATGAGATGGACTATGAACTCACCATCTACCTTGTTGTGACCTTGAACCTTATTGCACTGCACTTTCTCTGTAGCTGTGACACTTTACTCTGTACTGTTATTGTTTTTACCTGTACTACATCAATGCACTCTGTACTAACTCAATGTAACTGCACTGTGTAATGAATTGACCTGTACGATCGGTTTGTAAGACAAGCTTTTCACTGTAGCTCAGTACAAGTGACAATAATAAACCAATACCAATACCAGTAGTAATAAGGGATCTGCACAATTGCTAGTGTAGAATAAGGAGACTTCTCTATTAAACATAAAATCCCATTTGTATTTTGTGAAAATAAAACCATAATTTTAAATCACCACATTGTTATTGGTGTTGATAAGTTGTACAATAGTAATGAAGAATCAAGAATGATCCCCATTTCATTGAGGCAGTAAACACCTTCACAAGAGGGGGAGGGCAGAAGAAAGGGAAAGGGATTTAGGCAGGTGGTCAGTGGTGAAGAAAAGTGTTTGGGCAATGTCACAGCCTTTCACTGTGACTGGTTTTGTTGTAAATCCACTGGGTAATGTCATGACTTGCATGCCATCATTGAACAAGCATAAGGTGGAAACAAGTTTCCATGGGTGGTCAAATTTGAGTAGGGTGCTCTGCTCTCAGTCGATGGAGTCAAAGGCTTTCATGAGGTTGAAAATGGTACATTCTTATCAGAGTTGTCATGTGGTGATGATCATGTTCACGGTACTCTGGATGGACAGAATTCACACTGCAATTCAGGGAGCAATTCTTCAACCACCAGGAGGATGCAGTTAAGGAGGGACCTGGCAATGACTTTGTGTGTGGTGGACAGCAAGGAGACCCCTCTGTAGTCACCATAGTCTTTCCTTGAAGGTAGCACAATTATGGTACCTCTGAGATTCTCTGGAATAAACTCCTTTCCCCAGACGTGAGTGCTGAGGCTGTGGATTTATGATTGAAACTCTTCACGACCTAAATTTAGGAGTTCATTGGGGATGCCATCTGTTGCCAAGGCCTTATTGTTCTTTAGTTGAGATATGGCCTTCTCAATCACTTGTCATGTCAGGATTGGCAGCAACACTGGCCCGACTAGGCTGCTCTAGAATGGAGTACAGGGCACTTACATCAAGGACAGAGTCATGATTGAAGAGATCTTTGGTGTTTTTTCCAGGAGTGTTAACTGTCTCTCTGTCCTGACGAGTTCCTCCTTGTTTGTAGCTCTCAGTGGGCTGGGGCCTTGCGCTTTTGTACCATAGATGGCTTTTACACCACTGAAGAACCCATCCATGTCGTGGCTGTTGATGAGTTAATTAGCCTCCTGCGCTATTTCCACCCACCACCTGTCCTGGTTTACTTCTGGACCTGTGCCTTAAGGTGCCAGTAAAGCTGCTTCTTTTCCCTTGAGGAAAGGTGGAGCTTCAAATTGAGGGAAAACTTATATTTGTGGTTAATTAGCTTCTAGATCTCCTGGCCATTCTCATTAAACCAGTCCTATTTCTTCTTTATAAGGAAGACAAGAATCTCTTCATAGGTGCCAAATACAGTGAATTTCGGGGCAACCATAAACTGTAGACACCTTATGTCCCCTTAGGCTGGGAGCTGATTGTACAATTCTGTCTGAGAAGAGCTGCCTTTGTGGTGTCTCTGACTGTGTCAACATTGGCCTTCTTGCTGCAACAATTCTGTTGAGGTTAATATTTTGGGGCCAAGGTGATGGAGATAAATGGAGCAGATTAGGTGGTGCCAGTCCAGCAGTTATTAATGCCTCACATGTAATGGATAACATGGGCATCTATCCAGTCCCTCACTCAGACCTTGATATAATCTAACAAGTATCAGTGCTTGAACTATTGGGAAGTTTTCACGACCTTTTGTGCGTGTCCTATGAGCTGATGTCCCATGATGAGCTCATGTCCAAGCATTTTGCTAAGAGAAGAAACCCATTGAACTAAGCTTCCCCTACGTCTTCCTTGCTAGTCAAGCCTTGCCAGGGGGTTGCATTCCTTCCCACCCGAGCATTGATGTTGCTTAGGAGGATCAGTTTATCTCTCTTGGGATGCAAACAAAGATTTTTTTCAAGGTTGGAGTTGCCATTGATCTCGTCTGTAATTTCAAGGGTTGAGATATATGCACTGATAACCATTGTGTGGTGACTCCTTATAGAGTGGGTTAAAGCGTCATAAGACATTTACTAATTCCAGAGGGTGTCACTGAGACACTGACCAGCTCATTCTCGATGGCAAAGCTCACTCTGTGTAGCCAGCATTCTTCTTCTGATTTGTCCCTCCAGAAGGTGTACCCATTACCTTGTTCTTTAAAGTAGCTGTCCCTTGCCCATCATACCTCATTCAATCTTATCTCATCTCCAACAGACTGCTCATGGGAATGGAGCTAATCTTCAGAGCAAATGGGAACCTTTGACACTCCAGAGCCAAAATTCCCATATCTCAGTAGTTGAGCTGTAGCTTGCAGATGATGCTTGTGTTTGAACATGCTCAAAGGGAGAGCTCCAGGCCATCGTTGACACTTTCACTGAAGCAAACGAGAGGATGTGTCTTACTCTCAACATTCACAAGACAAAGATCCTTGACCAACCTTCCCCTGCTGCAACACACTACAATAAAGATAAACATGTGAAAATGTGGACTACTTCCTATATCTTGGAAGCCACCACACAGCAAAAGCAGATATTGATTACGAAATTCACCACCACCTTCAATATGCTAGCACACTACTTATTACACACTTTTCCAAGGGCAGAGATTACCAAGCAGACAGAGGTGTAGATCCAAGGATGTGCTCAAAGCTTCCTTGAAGAAATGCAACATCCCCACTGACTTCCAGGAATCTCTGGCCCACGACCACTCAAAGTGGAGAAAGAGCATTGGGGATGGTATTGAGAACCTCAAGGCCGTACAGCAGGAGCACACAGAGGCCCTTCGTAAGCAGAAAAGGAACAGGCATCTCACAAACTATCCACCTGCCTGCCCCAAAGCCCCCATTGTTTAGAAGAGTCTATGGTTCCCACATTGGGCTCATTAGCCATCTCAGAATCCTAGAAACCACAGTGGAAGTCCTTGATCCGCCTAAGAAGAAGCAGGAAATAAAAGGGTTAGAACTAAGCCATTCAGTTTTATTTTAGGAAACCACCAAACTATGGTAAGATTTTACAAGCAACAGATGTATCAATTTTCTTTCCTCTTTTCACACCAAATGGTAGTAGCTGTTTAAATGACATGCAATAGCTACGGTACATAAACTGGAGCAGTTTTATCTTCTGAAGAGCATTGATAAGCTCCAGCACTCTATCACAAGCAGAATGTCATTTGGTTTCTGTGTTACTGGTAATGAAAGTATTATGAGTAAATTGCTGAGCAAAAGTATTGACAAGACTTTTTTGTTATTGCTGGGCTCACTGCCTAATATAGAGATAAAGAAACATTAGAGAGAAACAAACTCTTTTTATTAGTATGCATGTTAGCTTGATATAAATATTTCATAAAGATGCAAACCATTCCCTCTATCAGTTTTCCTGATGTTATTGCTTTCCTGGTCCAACCCAGTTCCTCTTATTAATCTTTACACCCCATTCAGATTCCTGAATTCACCTTCAATACCTTTTCTAATTCTCAGTTACAGTTCATTCATGGAATAGTAGAAATTCAGAACAATAAACAAGATGCTGGAGGAACTCAGTGGGTCAGGCAGCATCTGTGGAGGGAAATGGACAGTCGACATTTCAGGTTGAGACCCTCCATCTGGCCAGTCCTTGTGTTAAGGAGCAGTTCTAATGCAATGTACCCTAATATACAAAATGAGAGCAGGCAATGGACATACAGCCCCTTGAGCTGATCTAACCACTGGACAGACCCCTATAACCCTTGATTCTCTTAAAGTCCAAAACCCATCTCAACCTTGAATATACTGAATGATTCACCATCCATGGCTCTCTGGAGTAGAGAATTCCAAAGATTCACAACCACCTGAGACAAGAACCATCTCAGACTTATGAGGTGCCACCTCATTCTAAAACTATGCCTCCCTATTCTCTATCTCCCTAACAGAATATTATTTGGGGATACATACAATTTTAAAGTACGAAATTAGATCGCTTTAAGAGTACAGAATTAGGTTGTTTCTATATATTTGAATAAATTATACAAATAATTTGTTTATTTTTATTTCGGCCTGTGATCATAAAAATGGTATAAAGCTGATTTCATGATAAATGATATGCAGAAAGCAATTAGTACACAGTATTTTGGTTGTAATTTGTGTAAAATGCCTGGGGTTCAATCTTTTTGCAAATAAATGATGTTATAGCTGCCATTAAGTTCTCCATTTATTGCTGACGGCACTAATGTCAGCACCAGAATAATAATGCACGTAGTCCAGTGCATAATGAAATGGTGACACTAGCTCAGTTAACAAACCAAGCTACTCCAATGCTGCCCTGGCTGATGTCATCTATCCTTCATTTCTGTCTGACGCATGTGGGGAAGAACTAATCAAGAGAAAGGAAGAGCTTGTAGCAAACATAATACAATAATCTTGAGGCAATTTAATCTTTCTTTAGATTGGACATGTGAAATTGTCAAAAGTAGTTTGAGAATTAATCATAGGATGTACTTGGGACAGTTTCCTGGAACAATACAGTACAGAAACAAATAGGGAAGTTGCTACCTTGTATCTTACAAGCAGCTCCTCAGAACAGAGAGCTGGGAATCAGGGAAAAGTTGGCCAAGCTGACCTTAGGCTAGTGGAAGATCCAAATCCACAAAACTAGCCGGGTCAGACATTCAGTCTGAGCTGGAGACAGAAGAGACTGTAAATGCTGGAATCTGGAACAACAAACAAAAAGCAGGAGGAACTCAGCCGATCAGGCAGATTCTATGGAGGGAAATGGACAGTCACATTCAGGTCGAGACCCTTCACCTGGACCCTTTATTCAATCTGACCTCACAGAGAGCAATACGATGGCAAGAGCAGGTGTTAATGACCACAATGTAGGTCCATCAATAAATGATTAAGTAATGATTAAATACTTAACATCAGTATCAGTCCAGAGAAAAAGAAGCAATAGAGAGGCAGACTAATGAAGCCTAGATTTCCGACCTCTACCTTACTTGGGTTGCATTCATAGCTTCCCCCAAATTCATTATCCTTTGAAGTGACTAGCAATGTCTCTCCCACTTTGCCATCCAATTGATCAAGCCGAGAAGTTTCTGGAACATCAGAGCAGGGGTATAAGTAACCCCCATTAGCTCCACTCAGGTGGTTAGTAGTAAGGAACCTGAACAGCAGCCGGCAAAGCCAGCAAGAACAACAACCCATGAAGGCCTACTTTGAGGACTTCAACCAAGGAAACAAAGATGGCCTCTTGAGGCAGGAGACCAACCTTCATGAAGAACAGAGAACCTTTGACTCTGGGAGTCCAGCGAAGATGCCTGTGACCAGCCACAAGCATCATGGATAGTGCTTCGGATCTTCAGATAGTTAGAGCCTATGTTAAGTATTGCATGATTAACTCTGTGTGTGTGTGCGAATAAAACTGTGTTTGCACCAAGATCTGACTTTTGTCCCTTTGTTTGTTTCAAAAGTATAAAACACCTGATAAAACACAGTTAAAGGGACATTATTGAAGTGCTCAGAAAGGTTAGAAGCAACATTACCTTGTATAATAAATCAGAATTAGTAATCTCTTTTCAAGGGATCCTCTAGGGAAAAATAAGCACAATATGATCCAATTTTGTATAACGTTCAACAGAAAGAAATTCAGTCAGGAACTATCCAATTACATAGGTATGGGGTGAATTGATTAAAGTGGATCAGGAAATTTGATTAAAAGGCTTGCCAGTAGTTAAACATCAGAAACATTTACAGAAGCACTTCATTGTTTTCAACAAGAAATAAATGCTTGATCCATTGCTGACTAAAGAGTTTCAGTTAGTCCCAGGGTAACTGGTCAGCCATTTAGCCCAGAGATGAGTTGAAACTTACGTTATTTAGAGAGCTGTAAATCCTTGCAATTCTCTCCCCAAAGGGCTGTGTATGCTCAGTGGTTGGGTATAGTTACGACGAAAAACAAAGCTAACATAATCAAGGACACCCCCCCCCCCCACCCTGGTCATTCTCTCTCCACCCCTCTCCCATCAGGCAGAAGATACAAAAGCCTGAGAGCACAAACCACCAGACTCAAGGACAGCTTCTATCCTGCTGTTATCAGACTCTAGAATGGACTTCTCATAAGCTAAAGGATGAACACTTGATCTCCCAATCTACCTCATCATGGCCCTTGCACTTTATTTGTCTACCTGCACTGCACTTTCTCTGTAGCTGCAACACTATATTCTGCATTGTTTTCTTTTTACTACCACAATATAATTATGTATGGCATGATCTGTCTGGATGGTACACAAAACAAAAGCTTTTCACTGTATCTCGGTACGGGCTGGAGGGCTTCTCCTGCTTATATTTCTCATGTTATGTCCTATCCTCCATGAGCTGATTCTCTTTCATTCCCTCCTCTCCTTTGTCTCAAGCTTAAAATTTTCATACTTACATTTAAATCCATCCATGGTCTTGTTTGTTCCATCTCTTTAACCTCTTTTAGCCCCACAACTTCTCCGCCCCACCCTACCTTCTAATTCCGTTCCAACAAATTCATTCTCTTTTTGACCTTCCCTCCCATTGTCATATCATTGGCTACTGCACTTTCAATGGCCATATCCCACTCTGCAATTCTCACTCCAGATCCCTCTTCCTCTTCACTGCTCTCTTCCCTTTGGAAAAGTTTATCACCCTTCTTTCAATTTTTTGGCTTGGTATCAAATTGATATCCTTACTCCTGGAGATGCTTTTCCAAGTTAAAGGCACCATAGAAAGGCGAGTTACTAGTTTAGTTGTCATTAGTTGTGGAATCAGTCAGTTGAATGACCACATCAAATGGAACATCCCTGGGAACACAATCATAATGTCTAGTGTTTGCATGCAGTATCCTCTCTGCTATTATGTTAAAATGTGGCACATTGCACCTGCCAGTGGAATCTGCAGTTACAAGCCTCCAGTGATGTAGACACCTGCTCCAAGTCAGACTTGTTGCAAGTTTGCAGAAGGTTTTAACAACATGGATTGTACCACTGGACATCACAACAGTCCCCAGAGCACCAGGTCAAGATCTAGGTCTTGCCAGAACTTTTTTCAGAATGTTCCCTTGACACTCGCTGTTTGAATTTCTAGCTGAAGAACAGTGAGAAAGGTATTAAAAGGATTTCTAGCAGCACAGCACTGCCTCCATGAGGGATTCAACACCTGAAGTAAAAGATGACTGAAAACTACTTCTTAAAAATGGGGCAGCAAGAGAAGAACTGAGAAGATAGTGGGACGGATATTAACTCAGAATCTCCTTCAAGTCCCACTGAATTCAACACCATGATCCAATTCGAACTCTTAATTTTTTTCCTGGTGTAGCCAAACCTGTTGAGAGGGAGGAAGGCCATTAGTATCAGGTTACAGTGGGGAGAAAGGAAGAGGGAGAGAGAAATTGGAAAAGTCAAGATGATGATAAAAGGAGCCTCAGAAAACAAGAGAGATTAGAGGCAAGGTGGCAGATTGGAAGCTTGATGATGGGGAAGGCTGGGAGCCAGAGAGAGGTTTTGGAAGCTGGGCTCTGGGGAGGTACAGGAAAGCAGAAGAGACACCAGGGGGAACAAGAAGAGATGGGCAGGAGCTCAGAAAGGAGGAGGGTAAGAAAGGAGACAGGTGAAGCAAGTAAACTGGATCCAGCAGTCCTCGTCTCACTCTGGCCATGGGTTTTCCTGAGCTCAGAAATTCCAACCAACCCAGGTTAAATTTAGTAGGTGGTTAATTATAAATATTCAAATGTTATGACATTTATATTATCATAATCACTTAATGTGGGATGGTTGATTGAACACATTAAACACAAAAGAAGATAGGCTGGGTTCAGGAGTCAGATTTTAAACATCTGAAATCCCTCCATCTATTTCTGGATGTTAAAATCCACTCTATTGTCTTTTTTCTTGGTAGACTGTAAATATTTTGGAAAGGAAAATGGAACCACCATATTCCTTTAAGAGAAATGTGAATCAAACATTCTGTACTGACAAATGATTACAGTTAATATAATATTATTGAGGCCTCTATGACATCCTTCCCCACAGGCAAAATAATCAAACTTTTATACTCACTTTTACAACAATTGTCCCTCACCACCATCCTGGGACCCAAACAGCCCTTCCAGGAGAGGCAGAGATTCACATGCACCTCATCTGTTGCATTTGGTATTCACAATGTGGCTTCTACATTGGCGAGACAAAGCATGGACCAGGAAAGTTTTGCAGAGCACCTGCACTCTGTCTGCAATGGTCATCTTGAGCTTCTGGTTGCACATTATTTCAGCTCCACTCCCCACTCCTGCACCGACTTGTCTGTCCTCGGCCTTCACTGTCACGGTGAGGCCAAATGCAAACTAGAAGAACAGCACCTCATTTTCCAGTCAGCATTTTGGGTCGAATCCCTGCATCTGGACTGGGAAGGTATGCCCAAGGTATCAAGGTATGCCCACAAGAAGTTTTCCTCCCAGTCCAGATGAAGGGTCTTGACCCGAAATGCCAACTGTCCATTTCCCTACACAGCTGCTGCCTGACCCGCTGAGTTCCAGAAGCTTGCTTTTTGCTCTAGATTCTAATAGCTGCAGCCTCTTGTGCTTTGACCTCACATTCCACTTGGTATGAACATTGCATTTTCCAATTTCAGACAACCTACTCCCCCTGTGTTCGGTTTCCATTCCTATTGATCCACCCAGGTTCTTCCTTTGTTCACCTTTTCCATTCTCCACCCCCACTCCATTACCTAGATCCATTACCCTCTCCCACCACACCTATCCACCTGAGGTTCTTCTCACTTGGCCTACCCTTCCAATCCCCTCTCTCACCTAACTCCATCTGCACATCACTCCCCCTTATTTGTTTCCACTTATCACCTTCCAGCCTGTCTATTTCCTCCCTCTCATTCCATCACCTGGCTCCATCTACCTAACCCCTTTCCTTCCATTTTTTCCCTTATCTGTAACCTAACACCCACCAGCCTCTGTCTCTAAACTCCCCCATCTCCCTCCCTTACCTGGTTTCATTTGCACATCCTCCCGTACCACACCTGATTCCGCTTATCACCTACCAATCCCTGTCTCACCCCACCCCCAATCCCTCTCTTCCATCTACACTCTTAGTCCTGATACAAGATCTCAACCCAAAATATCAATCATCCCTTTGCCTCCACAGATGTTGTTTGACCTGGTAAGTTCCTCCTGTGGTTTGTTTTTTACTCACTTTTATTAATGCTATTCTTACCACTAATTTACAATTAACAAAGAATATTCAGCAAATCATCAAGAACTTTTGCATTTCGAACATGAAAAGCAGCATTGCACTTCCATTTTTTTCTACTTCCACTACACAAATTCCAACAAAACCAATAAAGTTAAAATTACTTTGCTCAATATAAAACACCCAACAATATTGTTTTGGCTTCTAAACATGATTAATATTTATTTTGCTAATTTCTGTTTTTATTTCACATTTCTGACACTGCTATTTTTAGATTTTCAAGTGAAGATAGTGTGCCTATAATTTTCTGGGTGTGATTCTTGCCTTATTTAAGCATTGAAGCAAGATGCTTTCCTTTCAATCCATGGGAAAGTATCAGTTGAAATAAAGGTCTCCTCGGTGACATTCTGAATGGAGGGAAATGCTCCCACAGGTATCAGTAGTCTTTCGTCTTATCTGACAGTAGTCTTTCGTCTTATCTGACAGTCAGCGTGGTAAGGATTATGTTCACGGAAGGGCTGACAACTGAAACCAAACCTCTTCAATCTCAAAAGTAAATTTCAGCAGGAGGCACTGGGAAGGTTCAAGAACAAGAAGCATTGCTGATTTTTTTGTTTGGCACATAAGAGCATAAGAAATAGGATAAAAGAGTAGGCCATATGTCCCTTGAGAATCCTCCACCACTTTATGAGATCATGACTGATCTGAAGTTCTCAACTCCAATTCCCCACCTGTTCCCCAGAACCTTTGATTCCTCTGTAGTCCTAAAAGCTGTAGCCTGGCAGTGAATATTCTTAATGATTCACCAACTACCACTGTCAGGAATGGAGAATTCTAAAGATTAGCATGGCATGGAGGCACAACAATTGGTACTGCTGACTCACAGCTCCAGGGACCTGGTTAAATCCTGACCTCAAGTGCTCTCCGTGAGGGGTTTACATTTTCTCCTCGTGACTATGTGGGTTTCTGCCCTGTGTTCCAGTTTCCTCCCACATTCTAAACATGTGCTGGTAGGTTAATTGACTACTGGAAATTGCCTCGGTGTAGGTAGGTAGCAGAAGAATCAAAGGAGAGCTGATGAATGTGTGAGAAAAAAGAAGTTGCAGAGTTACAGGGACATAAGGAGAGGGGGAATGGGACTGATGGGATTGTTCTGGTGGAACCGAGCATTGACTCAATGGGCTGAATGGTCTCTTTCATGTTGTTGTAAGTAAGACTCACAAACCTCTGGGAGGGAAGACTCCTCATCTCAATCTAAAGTGGTCTCTTGCTTATTGTGAGGCCACGCCCTCCAGTTCTAAGACTCCTCCATATGGTGAAACATCCTCAAGCTTGCCAAGCCCCCTTCAGAATCCTGTATGTTTCAATGCAACTATAAGGTGAAACAACACCACATTACTCACAATGTGAAGACCAAAGCAATCCAATTAAAGGATCTGTAAAAATAATGTAAAGTAACATTTAACAGAATTTTACTAGGACTCCACTTCCTTAAAGGATAAATCCATACCTTCTAAACTCTATAAAATTCAGTCTAAAATCCTGAAACATTCTT
This sequence comes from Pristis pectinata, assembly GCF_009764475.1. NCBI lineage: Eukaryota > Metazoa > Chordata > Chondrichthyes > Rhinopristiformes > Pristidae > Pristis > Pristis pectinata. The sequence goes on from NC_067425.1 coordinate 24,122,658, forward strand.
TTAAAAAGACATTACTTTTCCTTATTTAAAGCAGCACATTTTATTATTGTTTGCTTTTAGGACTGTTAATCATTAGACTCTCGACCTTGTATCTCACCATGCTCTGCTTATAACTACTGTAGTAACAAGGGCTCTGGCTTTGCAATACTGTGGTACAATGGTCAGCATTTACTTTCTCCTTTTTACCATCTTTAAAGAACATAAATCAAGCAACACAAACTAATAAAGATATCTGGTCATTATCACATTGTTGTTTGTGAAAGCTTCATTTCCTAATTATATCATAACTACACTATTAAAGTACTTTATTGGCTACAAAGCACTTTGAGGCATACTGATGTTGTGAAAGGTGTTTTATAGGCAGGCTAACAACTGCTTCGCTTGAGGGCCCAATGCTGCAGCATTCAGTGATGCATGGTGCACAAATCATCATGTGCTTCTGAACTGGCCCGAAGAGATCTTTCCTTCGTAAGCTCGTCCATGTTGGAGTCAGAGGTCAAGGTAGGGGAAAATTGAAACTCTAAACTTCCCCTCAATCCTTTCCTCCTTTCATCATAAAGGGAGATGTGAAGGCATCGTCTCCATGGTTCTGTATGAGCCTAAGTGCTAAGCCCATGTTGCTGATTCTAATATACCAGATGTTCGAACACAACTTTTTTCTTCATGCACTGAGGAATTTCTAGGCCAATTAATTTTATAATTGTATTTCTGCCATTAACATCTAAATTCCAATTTGCATCCATTCCTTTTGCTGTTAAATCTCTCCTGCCTTCCACCCCACCACTGGCCTTTTTATCCTTTTCTCCCTTCCCCCACACCCTTGTTTATTGTCACAGGCATATATACCCAGGGTATAAGTGCCATGAAAATTGGCTTTTCACAGCAGCAGCACAGTGCATTACAAACATGACAACATAAGTTAACATAGACTTAAATTAACATAAATTATACTTCACTAAAACCTGTCGCATTCCTGACTTTTGCTGGCTCTGATAAAGGGTCATTGACCCAAAATGTTAAATCTGCTTCCCTCTCCACAGATGCTGCTAGACCTGCTGAGCATGTCCAGCATTTTCTGTTTTAATGTTAGATTTCTAGCATTAACATAAGCATTGCATTTATATACAATTGCCTTTGGCTGTCTTTCCTTCAGTTCCTGCTGGGTGTGATTATATGTCCCAAAACAGCATAATTTGGATACTAATTGGCTTTACTTGACAATCTCACTCAAAGCTCCCCACAGATCCCAGAGTATTAAACATAAGACATTTTCATAGATCAGTAGCTGATAGTTTTCTCTAACTAGTAATAAGGTGGACTGGGAGGACTTTATTCTCCAGCTGACTGACACTTCACATAAGCTGAGAAAGTTTGATATTGATATTAGGTAAATAAAGATTCAAAGTAAGAAAAGGTAAATGCAATACATCTGGATATGATTAGTCTGCTGAGACCAACCATTGTAAGTATTATACCCTAACTCATGTAGTTCAAACTATCCTCTAATTATAAATGTATTATAAAAGCAGTTTAGATCAATAGATCTCTGGAATTTCTCCTTTGTCCTTCCTCTATAACACAAGGACTTGAAATATTCTTGCTATGCCCAATTTCACTGTTTCATTTTCCTGCCCCACATCCTAATACATCCCTGTTCTGCAGTCTAATTATGAACATTGAATAAAAATGATTCATGTTTGATTGCACCTCCATATGAACATACGAGTTATGAGCAGGACGAGGCCATTTGGCCATCAAGTTCATTCCATCATTTAATAAGATGTCTGATCTAGTAACCTCAACACCACATTCCCATTTACCCATGGTAACCTTTCACCCTCTAGCTTATCAAGAATCCATCTACTTCAGCCCTAAAAGTATTCAATGACTCTGCTTCTCCCACTCTTTAAGGAAGATAGCTCCAAAGACTCATGTCCCTCAGAGAAAAAATTTCACATCTCTCTTTAAATGAATAACCTCTTAATTTTAAACAGTGGCCCCCTAGGTGTAGAGTCTTTCACAAGAGGAAAGATCTTCTCCATGTCCTCCCTGTCAAGACTCCTCAGGAGCATATATGTTTCAATCATCCCCTCTCACTGTTCCAAACCCCAACCTTTCACCATATGTTCACCCATTCCAATTATTAAAGGAGCAAACTTTCTCCGAGCTGCTCCCATTGCAGTTATCTCATTCCTTAAATAACGAGATCAGTTCTGTACATAGTATGCCAGATGTGCTCCCACCAATGCACTATATAATGAAAACATTACCTTCCCACTTTAGTATTCAAGTCTGTCAGCAATGAACAATAATATTCCCGATTGCTTGTTGTATTTACATACTTGCCTTCTTTGTATTATGCACTAGGATACCCAGATCTGTCTGGGTCTCGCAACTCTGCAATCCCTCACCATTTAGGTAAAAGCCATTTGCAGGATCTTTGCCCACTCATGTAACCGATATGCGCCCTTTTGTAACCCCTTTACTTTCCTACCTAGCTTTGTGTCATCAGAAACCATATCTTCATCCAACTCAGTTACATAAGTTGTAAAAAGTTGAGCCCTGGCACTGATTCTTGTGGCACACCACTCATTACATCTTGCCAACCAGAAAATGACTCACTTATACTTACTTTCTATTTCCTATAAGTCAGCCAATTTTCTAGAAACACCAAAATGTTTCTTTCTACACCATCAGCTTTTACCTTCTACAATAATTTTTGAATTTTACATTTCAAAATATAGGAAGTCAAAATGGTGATTTAGTGATCTAGCAGTCCCAACAAGAAGTAGCATCCAGAGGGAATACAATTCAGGAGTATTGGGCACACAACCTGAATCAACAGAATATTATGGTCTGCTCACCTCAGATTTCCAAAGGTGTGTTAAATAATGATTTCCAAAAAATGTGAAAGGGGATATTTGCAGAGAAATGCGATGAACATGTGTTATTATTACAAATATATTAGGCTGCTTATGTACTGATGTTACATGCCAATTGATTAATTTTTAAATGTATATTTATAGATTAGTTTAAAACTTTGCAAGTCCAGACACAATACTCTGCAGATGTTGGAATCTGGAGCAGCAACAGTAAAATGCTCGAGCCACTCAGTGGGCCAGGCAGCATCTGTGGAGGGAATGGACAGTCGACATTTCAGGTCAAGACAGTCCAGATGAAGGGTCTCAACCTGAAATGTCGACTATCCATTTCCTTCCACAGATGCTTCCTGACCCGTTGAGTTCCTCCAGCTCCTTGTTTGCTACTTTACAAGTTGATTTGTATTTCATAAATTAATGTTTATGTTGGATACTAACTGACATGTCCAGATGCTAATTTTGTGTTTAAAGGCTAATGCCACTCAGCATGTATTATGAAGTCATCAAAAATAACATGAGATTTTGTCTGAATTAAAAACAGGTGAAGATGAAGTGAGGGAAGGAAAACAAGGCTCTGGTTTGTTGAAAAGTAGTTGAAGATACAGCCACGGAGTGTGACATTGAGATAAGGGGAGTAGTACAAAACATTGCATTTTAAAAATTATATTTGGGTATCTGGCTCATTTTTTCCAGACACCGTCTGTCAGTTCTAGTGCAGTGCATTTTATGCTGCATCACAGGCCAGAGAAAGCTAGTGCTCAGTTGATGGGTACTAGGAGATGTGGAAAACAAGAAGATAACAAAAACAAACCAAACAAATAATAAATTTGTCCAAATTTTAGAGTCTTGAGATTATTTTGACCATGGGTTAATTTGTACATTTACATGTCAGGACTTTCAAATTCACCTGTGACAACAACAACCCCTTTACACCATGTGCCACAATTAGCTGGCTAGATCTTATTAGTTTGAATGTGTATTTGTATGGAATTTAATGAAGAAAGCTAGGCAAATGATTAATAACTACAGTAAATTCATCAAAAAACTCAAATTTGCAAGCATTTTGTAATTTAAGTGCTTTGAAAAGAATAGAACTATAGCATTCTTGCAAAGAGGTTGAAAGATGCATCAAATTTGACAGAGCAAGTAAAACACAGAGTAGGGTTGAAAGACTTTTTTTAAACTGTGGAAAAGAATTCAGTAACGTCTCCTAAGATTTGGTGTTAAATCAACTGCTCTTTTTGAGATATAATGCAGCATATAATTTCAAATGCTGCAGACGATCCAAAGCTTAGAAATGAGTTAAGAGCAAGATAGATAGCAACCTTCAGGGGTGCACAGACTGACTAATGGAAAGGGAAAAGACATGAAATCTAATACAGAGATGTGCAGTGAGGAGAGATTGTACGTCAATTGGTGTCATGATAAAGGAGATACAGGAACAAAGGCATGGTCGTTGTTATAAAACTTTGAAGGGGGCATGATACATATTGATAAAGCTGTTATGAAAATATGGAGAATAGTGTACATGCTGTGTAGAGGTCTGGTTTCCCACAGAAGGATCTGGAACGTTGTTTCCAGGTTTGGTCACCATTTGTAAGGAAGGATACATTTGTGATAGAGGGAATGCAGCTAATGTTCACCACATTGATTCCTGGGATTAAGAGTGGGATGTATGGAAAAAGATTAAATAGATTGGGCTTATACCCTCTTGAGTTTAGAAAAATGAGAGGTGATTTCATTCTCACAGACTTTGACAGGGTAGATGTGGAGTTGATGTTTCCCCTAGCAAGTGTGTCTAAAAACAATTTCAACATAAGGAGTTAGCCATTCGAAACAAAGATGAGGAGAAATTTCTTTATGCAGAGGACAGAGAAACCTTGGAATTTTCTACCCAAGAAAGCTTAGATATTGAGTATGTTGAAGAGAGATGGCAAAAGATTTTTGAATATTAAGTGATTCGAAGGATATGAGATTAGTGCAAGAAAGTGGTGCTGAGGTAAAAACTCATCCATGACCATTTGGGGATTTGCTGTTTTCAGAACAGGAGGGTCCATAATCAATACCAATTTAAGATGTCAAAAAATTCAAGGGAGCAAAGCAAAGTTTCTTTAACCAGCAAGCTATTATGATGTGAAAATTGTTGCCTCAAAAGGCAAAGGAAGCCTTTGAAACTTTGAAATGAGGATTGGATATGATGTAGATAGCATTTTTAATATTAGTGGGTACCATTATAAGAATTGTATCATGTGACCAACTGCTCTGTGTGTGTTCACTGCGACCATTCCAGAAATCTCAATGTGCCTGTATGCTCCTCAACACATAGTGAAGAAATACTGCATTCGTCTCTGTAGGTTCTTTTATTTAGTTGGTTTAAATAACTGCCTGCATTTCAATGTCTTAGTGAGTGAATGAGATACTGAAACATAGTTGATGAGACAATAAAATCCGGGCACCATGGCTGAATCAAAATGCTTAACCAGGTCTAATCCCGCCCAAATGAGGCAACATGTGGACATGAGCCAGTGGATGATGAGCTGTGTGAGATAGTATATGACGAAACAAATAGAGCTGCCCAAGCCACCGCATTTCCAGGCAAGTAACCACTCTAAAGGGTGTAGACAATGGAACGGTCACTTACACCCTATATTGAGCCAGCTATGCCAGATAAACCAAAACCAAAGGAAGTAAACATGTTATCATATCTCATTGATCACAAGGGATGAAAAATGCACCCTATTATAGAGCACTCAAATGAGACCCTGGAGAAGGCATTAGATAAGAATGTAAGAAGATAAGAAAATGGAGCAGGAGGAGACCATGTGACCCATCAAGCCTGCTCCACCATTCAATAAGATCATGGCTGATCTGGCTGTGGACTCAGCTCCCCCTACCTGCCTTTACCCCATAACCCTTAATTCCCCCACTATGCAAAAATCTATATAACTGTGTCTTAAATATATTTAATGAGGTAGCCTCTATTGCTTCCCTGGGCAGAGAATTCCACAGTTCCTCCTCATCTCTGTCCTGAATCTACTCTCCCGAATCTTGAGGCTATGTCGCCTAGTTCAAGTCTCACCTACCAGTGGAAACAACTTTCCTGCCTCTATCTTATCTATCCCTTTCATAATTTTATATGTTTCTATAAGATCCCCTCTCATTCTTCTGAATTCCAGTGAGCATAGTGCCTGGCAACTCAATCTCTCCTCACAGGCTAACCCCCTCAGTTCTGGAATCAACCTGGTGAACCTCCTCTGCACCATCTCCAAGGCCAGTATATCTTTTCTCAAGTAAGTAGACCAGAACTGCATGCAGTCCTCCAGGTGCGGCCTCACCAGTACCCTGTACAGTGGCAGCATAACCTCCCTGTTCTTAAATTAATTCCCTTTAGTAATGAAGGGCAACATTCAATTTGCCTTCTTAATAACCTGTTGCACCTGCAAATCAACCTTTTGTGATTCATGCACAAGCACTCCCAAGTCCCTCTGCACAACAGCATGCTGCAATCTTTGACCAATAAAGTATTAAAGAAGTGAATACTACTGCTGGCCACCAAGATTCAGCAAACCCTGAGAATGACACCAAAAACTTTACATCTATTACAATCACATTGCAACCCACCCAGAAATGAAACAGTTGACTGTTACTAGATCTTTAAAAGCAACCAGGAGCAGGGAGAATCCTTTCCTAATGGGGGTTAAACAACAGAAAAGTGCATACCATCATGCAAATTTGCAAAGCTATCCAAAGCTAGAGTAGAAGAAAGTACAGAGGTAAAGCATGAGATAAAAGGCAGAACAGGGACAACACAACCAAATTGGTCAACATGTTGCAAGCTGTGTGGAGAGCAACATGAGCAGTTGAAAAGAAGGCCCCCACGTGTGGGAAAATTGTGTGAATCTGGATCATTTCTTCACACTGTGCACATCAAAAGTGGGGATAGATAAGGTGATCTGTCCAGGACAGAAACAGAATCAGATTTAGAGCATCCATTGAAAACAATGTACTTGGTGCCAAATGAGGTCAGTTTTATGGAAGAATTATCCACTGGATGTATCAACACTAGGATGATGCAGCAAGGGCAACTGGTGATATGTTAATGTGGCTCAGAAGCCAGGTATAATGTCCTCCAGAAGCAAGCAATCAATCTAAAGTTAAAACCAACAAGTTACATGCTATTAATGTACAACTGGATTGCACAGAAAGCTAACTGGGAGATGTTCCCTGAAGGTACTGAACCCAAAAACTCATGAAAGCTTTGATATGGATTTCATTATAGTAGACCAGAAAGATGTCACAGCCATACTTGGAAATCTTACAGTTCAGCAGATGGGACTGATAGAGGAAAGCTACAACATCACTAAGATCGCTTCAATGCAAGCAATTAACTCACAGATGAATACATAGACATTTCACATGGAACAGAGAAAACAGAAGTGCAAATTTTGCAGGTAGGCATGTGGAGGGAGCCAGTTGAAGAGAGGTACACTACTACTACACAGGTGTCAAAGACCTATCACTGCCAACAGTTGGAGAAATAATGAGGATGAAGCCACATCAGACTGACACCAAAGGTAGCAGAAGGTATCAGTGACTCAACACACACCACAGACCAGACTGGAAGAGATCATGACTGAGGAGGATGCACCATGCTGGAGAAAGAGGCGTGGGACCAGTATTGGAATGGCAAGCCATAGCTGAAGTCTGGGAGATTTTGTGCTAAAGTGAAGCACACAGAGACTGGGCAATTATTTTGGATGTTAGATAGGTACATGAATGTGCAGAAAAAGGAGGGATATGGACATTGTGCAGGCAGAAGGGATTAATTTAGTTAGGTGTTTAATTACTAGTTTAATTAGCTTGGCACAGCATCGTGGGCCAAAGGGCCTGTTCCTGTGCTGTACTGTTCTATGTTCTAAGTTTTTTCCTTTTATTTTTTTATTATATTATTAAAGGAAGAATGTAAGCTTTGTGGGATAAGTAATAACAGTTGGCATCAATTTAAGAACTGTGACATTTGCTCTCTGTGTATATATTGCAACAATCGGGAGGGTAGAACAAGACAGAGATTCTCTGCTGCCTCTGAAGAGAAGCTGCCGGTCTAACTGGTACTCAGCATATAGTAGAGAAATGCTGCCCAGCTGTCTGTAAGTTCTTTGGTCTGATAAAGCACTTTGTTAGTTTAAATAACCAGCTATTCTTCACTACCCTAGTTAATCAATGAGTGAGAAAGATATTTAAACAAATTTGATAAGAGAAATTGAGAGTCACAGAGTCACACAGCACAGAAACTTTGGCCACCATGTCCAGGCCAATCATCAAATACCCTTCTCTCCTAATCCCATTTTCCAGCACTTGACCTGACCCACCTACGTCTTGGCAATCAAACGCTCACCTGACACTTCTCAAATACTGAGAGAATCCCTTCCTCCACCACACTCTCAGGCAATGCATTCCTGATTCCAACCATCCTCTAGGTGAAATGATTTTTCCACCAGAATGCACTAAATCTCCTACCCTTCATCTTAAATCTTTGCCCTCTTGCTTTAGATACCTCTGTTATGCAGAAAGGTTTGTGGACTATCTACCCTATCTCTGTCCTACATAATTTTCTATACCTCAATCAGGCCCTCTCTCAGCCTCCTCTGCTTTTTGTTTGGTGGGGCTATAGGGAAAGAACAAAGTCTGAGCCTAACTGCAAATTTCTTCAAAGCCATCTACTTTCATGGAGCACTAGAAGTTAATGGGACAGGTCCCCATGATCTCACAGCATTAGGAGAAAGGATCAGCTCAGAATCTTCTGCTGCCAATGCTTCATCCCATGCAAACTTAAAAGTTCCACTTGACAATAGTAGATGAGTGTGTGTAGAACATTGGCTACAGGCACACACTCCTGCATATGTTCTTGCCCTGTCCAAGTCCCAGCCCTTTGAAATTGAGATGCCGAAAGCTATTAAACCCACGGCAGAACTAACTCTCCCTCTGGACCCAAGCAATACATGCTCAGCACATAACTAGCAGCACAAGGAACCCCTATTGCTTACAAAATCAGTGACTGAACACTTCAGCTGCAGCCTCCTGGCATCCTGTAGTTCAGTCACACTCCTCATCCTCCATGTAACAAGAAGAGCAATAGGCTACTGCCACATCAGTTACAATGCCTGGTCCAAAATGAGTCAACCAGATGGGTAAGGTTCACACCATTTTACTGAGAAAATTAATTTAAAAAAAACACAATCAAATTGCATTCAGAATCACTAACTAGAGCTTTAAAAATAAAGTGCTGGTGAGAAATGTGCTTAAATCTTTCAAAATTATATAGCCCTGCTATTTAAATATAACCTTTATGCTGACTAAAATCTGACACTTAGTGAATAATGAGGCATCAAACTGACATGATCAGTGCCCAATGAGTGATTAGCATTTATGGCAATTAGGGGCATTAATTTGCTGCCTAAGTAAGTACATCTCAAGTGTCTGAACTGCAGATTTCAACTGTGGGCTATCATTACCATGACTACCCCTGGAGAAAAAAAGTGAGTATAAAGCAAATGTCATTTTTAACCACTGCTTTTCAACAGCTTTATATAATTTTATTTTAAACAAGCAATGCTGATGACATAATTGTGTGGTCACTGGCTTGGAAAGTATTGAACCACACAGTGTATGGAAGATAAGTTAACAAGGACATTTAAAATTTAAGAACCCTAGGTTAACAAGTTAATCAGCTCCTCAAGAAGTCAAATAAGCAATCTTGCCAAATCAACCACATAATAATTTAATCAAGATTTATTGCTTATCAGAAATCTCACAGCACTGGAGGCCATTGAATCCATTTTGCCTGTGCCAATGTTAATCTTCAATTGGGACTGACTACAAGAAGTTCACTTGCCTTTAATCTTTTATATTCTGTTTTCAAATACTAATGCCCTTCAGACATTAGTGCTGCAGAAATTCAGTACAACTGTCACCAACATGAGATTTGGGGGCATGTAACTCCGATTCCTCATCTATAACGTCCCAGTCACTAATGCTGGAAATGAGTCAGAATTATCCACTGCGGCTGGGAATGCAATGTTGCGCAACAGGGATTTCAGGTTATGTGTTCTAAGAGTTATCATGGCCCTTACACCTGTGATTGACACGGAGGAGTGTTGAGTATTGTAGACAGGGGTCCTACTCTTCCTGAGATAGCCAGTAGTGCATTCCTGCTGCTTCAGGCCAACAAGGAATCCTTTGTTACAGAAACCTACTTCTTTTAGCATATTTGCCCAGATTCCACTTTTCATTGGAGGTTTTTGTTTTAGGTCAAGAAACTACACTGACATCCTCCAGGCAAACCTGAGGTTAAAATAACAGTCACACCTCAATAACATGATTGGAGACCAATATATATCTTTAAAGAAAATTTGCACCAGTTTTTCAGGGTTCTTCTCACCTGCTCAGAAGACCAAATTAAAATCAGAACTGCAGACATAGAACAGGATCTCACTGAGAAGGTTCCACAAGTGAGTGTAGCTGTCTGCTCATTCAGTTCACATTTACAGTAACCACCAATATGGTTACCCTCTGTGTGACTTGCTTTCCAATTCATAATTTTGTTCTTCTGGTGAATATCTTGAGCCTATTCTCTCATCAATCTTGTTCCTTTTGGAATTAATGAAAGTAATCCTTCACTGAATTCTCAAAATCTTTCAAAATTTTGAGAATCCATATGAGGTACCATCTTAGCCACCTCTCGATCCCAACTTTTAAGGCCTTTTAATAAATGCAATCTTTCAAATCTTTTATCATTCTGAATGTGCTGTTTCATTGCTCTGACATTCCTCCAACATTGTGTTGCTCAGAAATGCACACAATGCCACAAATACAACTTAACCAATGTCTTATACAAAACTAACATCAATTTGTTATTTTTATAGTAAGTACACTTGCATTTAAAACCCAGAATACACTTTTCTAGTCCTTAAGACATGCTTTCTCACCTTTAACAATCTATATAGTCTATGTATCTATATATCTCTTTACCACCACACTCCTACCCTTTAAGGCAGTGTACCCTAAACTTTTATTCGTTGTGCCTCACCTTAGTGCGATTCATTTTTCCCTACCAATTTTCCACTCCCAAATATAAGCATTGGGTAAAAAAAATCAATTTGTTCTTTTGAGGAACTACCACTGAAGTCAAAGTACAATCAAGCATTCACTTAAAAGCACTATACTTAAAAGAAGATTTAATGTGTAAAATGGCACCGCATGAGAAGTATGGCGCTGTGATCTGACATACAATTTGTGCTGTCTTGAACATCATAGTTGTTTATGTTAAATAGTACACAGTAAGTTAGATTTGGTTCCATCAGACAGAGCCATGGAATTGTATCTACAGATCTTCCATAATATACCTTATTATCGGATTTCCATGGGCACAGCATCGACTTTTAATAAACTAACTTTTTAAATTGTCAAATCTTTGCTCCCATTTTGACTTTACCATGCCTCTCTGTTTGAAAGCACAGAATTTATGGTGTACTTTTATTTACTAAATTTTTCCCATAAATAAATACTTTTGTTGCACCTGCCACTAATTTCCCTGCACTGTTAGTCTCTCGTGTGTTGTATTGTTCTTCCCAGTTTACGGTGATTCATTTTATGAAAAAAAAAGTGATGTTTTTATCTTGCATCCAAATCGCTTACAAATAGCAAATAGAGATATGAGAAATCAATTCCTATCAATGAAAAAAAATTCATTGTTGCATGAAAATTTCATCTTGCTTTTTGTTGATGAGCAAAGATATGACCTAGCTCTCAATTAGTCAAACTGGACCCAACTTGTTCCTTTGCCTTCCCTCTGAAAATAGTCAGACTGTCAGCTTATCTCTCAGTGAGCCTCTTGTAGCTTAATTTCTTCATTCTACATTCTCAGTTTGAGATCATTGTAGGACGATCAGATAAGTTTTGGTTCCCTACTTGAGGCAGCTGGGATTACTTACCCACTGAAAGGCTTGATAGCCTGAAATGCAGCACTAATGCAAATTAGAATTATCATAAACCTTTCTTGGATGAGTTATTTTTGACTTAAAAGACAGGCTTCCAGGTCTGAATTGCTGGGAGGTGGATGTAAAAGCTGATTGCTCTGGGAGAGTAACATAACCCATCTTAGTTGAATGTCACTCTCATCTTAATTAGGTCTAAATTTAATATTATTGTATACTGCAGTGTTATGTACTTAATCTTCCCTCAACCCACAACAAAAATGATTAGCTTTTGTAAGTACATTGAACTATGAGCTGCTGCCCTGCTGAAGTCTCAGTCTTGTGCTTTGCTTATATGTTAGGTGAGGTCCATATCCAGTTCTGTGTTTAAGCTCTCAGCTTCTTTGGGCCTTGTTAACTTCATCACGAGCAATTTGTCAGCTTTTTCCAATTTCTTGGGATTGCAACATTGCTAAGTAAAGATGAGAATTGAGAATTGATGACATTTGTTAATGGCTTTGCTCTAGATACTCTCCAGCAGGAAAACTAAGATTCAGGGAAACCAGCAATGCCTCCTGTCGCAAATATAGAAGGATGAACTACCAGACACATTTTAAATTATCAGAGGGTTTGAAAGGATAAATATGGAGAAGATAATTTTTTATTCATTTTATCTGATATATTCATCACTGGCAAGTCAGTATTTATCGCCCATCCCTCACAGCCCTGGAGAAGATATTGGAAGTTGCCTTTTTAAAATGCTGTAGTCTCAGTGACGAAAGTACTTGCAGAATGCTGCCATGTAGCAACGTCTGGTACTTGGACCCAGTGACAATATATTTTCAAGTCACAATGATGTTTGACATGGAGGGGAAATTGTATGTGATGACCTTCTTATGCACCTGCTACCTTTGACCTCATACGTGGCAAAGATCCTGGGTTTGATTCAAAGGTCGTGGTGAGTTGCCCTTGGTGAGCAGTGCTCTTACTGAATGGTACACACTGTAGCCACTATTTAAGATAAATAACTAATGTGGTGGATTGGGTACCAATCAAGAGGGCTGCTTTGTCCTAGGTAGTGTCAAACTTCTGAGCGTTGTTGAAGCTGCACTCATTCAAGCAAGTGAAGTGTTACATTTATGACGCATTTTATAGATGATGGAAAAGCTTTGAGGAGTCAAGAGATGAATCACTCCTCTCAAAATACCCAGACACAGTATTAATGTGGCTGGTTAGTTAAGTTTCTGGTCATTGTTGAAACTCAGGATGTTGATCACAATCTCAGATGATAATGCTGTTGACTGTCAGGGGGAGATAATCATCATCTGACAACTGTGCAGAATGAATGTTACCTCCTACATATTAATCCATGCATAAATAACATCCAACCCTTCTGTCTGCAGGCATGGTCTGTGTCATTACTATGGAGATGCAACACTGAACACTCTTCAATCATTAGTAAAAGTCTGCACCTCTGACCTTATAATGGATGGATCATTGATGAAGCTACTGAAGACTACTGGGGCCAGGACATTCTCCTGAGGAAATCCTGCTGTGCTGTCCTGGAAATATGATGATCAGACATTAACAACTATCTTCTTCTGTGTAGCTTACAACTCCAGCCAATAGAGATTACTCCTTCTTTCCCATTGACCTCAATTTTGCCAGGGCACCTTGATGTCATGCTCAGTCAAGTGCTGCCTTAATGTCAAAGGCATTCAGTCTTCCTTGCCTTAATATTCAGCTTTCTTATCCACACTTGAAACCAAGTTGTCCTGTTGGGCTCTAAAGTAAACATTGGCAACCACATAGTTTATGTGAGCTGAATAGAAATATTTAAGGGACAGGTAAACATAGGAACAGCTGATGGAATTTAACTCAGACAAGTGTGAAGTGATGCATTTTGAGAAGTTAAACTAGGCCAGGATATACATGTGAATGACAGAGTCTGGGGAGTGTTACTGAACAGTGAGACCTTGGGGTGCAAGTGCATAGTTCCCTGAAAGTGGTGACACAGGTCAGGGTAGGCAGAGTGGAGAAGAAGGCAGACGGTATGCTTGTTTTCATTGGCAGAGGCACTAGGTACAGGAGTTAAGACATCATGTTACAGTTGTACAAATCATTGACTGCACTTGAAAGTACCTCCTGTACGATAAAGATGAACTCTTGATCTCTCAGTCTACCTTGTCATAGCCCCTACACTTTATTTGTCTACCTGCACTGCCTTTCCTCTGTAACTGTAATATTGTGAATTCTGTTATTGTTTTTCCCTTTGTACTACCTCAATGTACCTTATGTTCAGAATGCTCTGACTGGATGGCATGCAAAACAAAGTTTTTCACTGTACCTCGATACATATGACAATAATAAACCAATTACCGATTACTTAGGGTATTGCGTGCAGTTCTGGTCACCACACTAGAGGAAGAATGTGATTAAGGTGGAGAGGGTACAGAAAAGATTCAAAGGAATTTTGCCTGGACTGGAGAGCTTAACTTATAAGGAGCGATTGGATAGGCTGAGTCTGCTTTCTCTGGAGCAAAGGAGACTGTATGGAGGCTTATAAAATTGTGAGGGGCATTGACAGGGTAGATAGTTACAGTCTTTTCCCTAGGTTAAGGAAGCTTAAAACTAAAGGGCATAGGTTTAGGGTGAGAGGGGAAAGCTTTAAAGGGGATCTGAGGGGAAAGTTTTTAACACAGTGGGTGGTGGCAATATGGAACAAGCTGGCAGAGGAAGTGGTCGAGGCAGGTAAAATTACATTTAAAAGGCATTCGGAGAGGTATGTGAATAGGAAAGGTTTAGAGGGATACAGAACAAACACAGACAAATGGGATTAGCATGGACAGGCATTTTGGTCAACATGGATAAGTAGGGCCAAAGGGCCTGTTTCTATTGTATAACGTATGAATCTAGATAAGTGTATGGGGGGGGGGGGGGGTGGGAGAGGAACCAGCAGGTATGCTAATAGGGTAACGAGGCTTGTTTAGTAAACAAACACCAGCAAAGGACCACTTGGGCCAAATGGTCAATTTCTATATAATTCAATGCAGAAACTTCAACTCAGCAAAGGATAGCTCAGTATGAAGTTTTATTATCTGTCTTTTCAAGGTGTGAAGATGGAAAGAAGAATATTAGTAGGAAATTATAAATTCTAGAGCTTTTTTGGTTTATAATTTACTAGGGTTGATACACTATCTCTAGTGTTGCAACATTCTAACTCATTCACAACTTCACTGTTGTTCTGACAAAGGGCCTTACACCTGAAATATGAACTCTGTTTCTCTTCCCACTGATATGGCCTCATCTGTTGAGTATTTCTGCCATTTGCTGCTTTTTTTATTTTAGATTTCCTGCATTTGCAGATTTTTTTGACTTTCATCTCATTATTCATGTTGTGTCATTTAAAGATCCCGTAGAATAATCAAAGATGAAAAAAACATCTGTTTCTGTAGATTACAGGAGCTCCTCCCAACCTCCAAATTTTATATAAGAGCAGAAAATGCTGGAAACAATTAACAGATCAGCATTCTCTGTGGAGAGAGAAACAAAGATTCAAGTCAAAGACCCCTCATCAGAACTGGAAAAGTAAGAAAACAAGTTAGTTTTATGTTGCAGAGAGGATGGGGAAAGGAGGAAAGGAGAAGGGGACAAAACAACGATCTCTGATAGAATGAAGCCTAGATTTTCTGAGGTGATCCCAATATTTACAGAACCATCTGGTTAGTAGATTAATGAGGGCAGTTAAAGAGAGAGAGAGTAAACAAAGGAACATTTTAAAGCTGTGAAATACAGGTCAGAATTGTTAATGAAACCTGAAACCAAAAGGAGAATGCTGGAAATATCGTGCAGCTCAGGCAGTGTCTGTGGAGATAGGAAACTCAGTTAATGTGACAGATGGATAATCTTACAGAAGAAGCCAGTTGTGATACAGGGACACAAGAGATTCTGCAGATGTCGGAATCTGGAGCAACGCACACAAAATGCTGGGGGATCTCATCAGGTCAGGCAGTATCTATGGAGGGAAATAAACTGTCAACATCTTGGGTCAAGACCCTTCATCAGGACCAGTTGTGATACAGACAGGAAAAGCAAGTTATTTGAAATCGTTGAATTCAACATTGAGTCACAGAGGCTGCAACAGTTCCTGGTGGAAGATGAGATGTCTTTTCTCAAGCTTCCACAGGGCCTTATTGACAGTGCAGGAGGCCACAGATAGATAGGTCAGAGTGTGAATGGGATGGAAAATTAAAATGAAAGGTAAAGGGAAGCTCAGGGATGACCCTGTGGACTGAATGCAGATGGTCTGCAGAACTGTCCCCAATCTGCTTTTGGTTTCTCCAGTGTAGAGGACACCACATTGTGAGCAGAAAATTAGAAGTACAGTGAATTGCTACTGTTTGAGTCCCTTGGTGGTGGGAAGGAAAAAGGTGAAAGAGCTGGTATTGTATCTCCAAATTTTATTGTGACAGCTCTAGTTTTCCTTTCCTTTTAGATGTACAGTATTTCCACACTGAGGTATCCGAATCGATCTGTGCCACCAACAAAGAGCTGGGCCTCAAAGTGTGCCACCATGCACTCTACTATGAGCTGGTACCACCACACTCACTGACAAACTATTGGAAATCTGACGCATGGTTCCTTCTGATGCAAGGAAAGATAACCTCGTCCCAATCCAGTTTCAAACTGAGAATTACGTCAGCTCACAGGAATTACAAAAAAAAATGAATAAGCTCTATTATAAAGCAACTGAGTTGTGCATTTAATATTGCCTGCATTCCTCTGGTATAAAAGCTGCTTTTTCTCCTATTAATTTCCAATGGAAACAGCTCCGCACTATAAGGTGATTGGCTAATGGTGGCCTGTTTAAATGGTGGACCTTAAAACGTGCCATCAGCAGCAATACTCTCTGTGGGCATGGAAAGATGTCACCTTGACAGCAGATGGATTTTGCATCTGACGGCACAAACACAGCTTTTTTCATACAACATGCATCATCACCTCACTTACATTGTATAGCTGTGTTGACAGCTGTGTGATAATGCAGTCAAGCTACAAAATGTTTCACTTGGACACATATGCAAGCAACAGTTGTCTACAGTGGGAATTGCCTGTGTAGTTAATGTTCAAGTGACCACATACAGAGACAAATATTTTTAAAAATTATAATATAATTTCATATCCTCCAGCTAGCAAAGCACATTTGACTTTTTCCTTATTCCATTATTTCAAGTTGCATTCATGTCAAATGCATCTTCTTGGAAATTTCTCCAATGTACTAAAACTGCCCAGCGTTCGAAACTGAGGGAGGTTTTACTGTATGAGACTATTTAGCTTCCAAAAGAAATCTTTTGAAATCCTGGTTCCTTTCTGTAACTTCATAATTTTCTTTCTGTTCCTTTTCCACCACTTTTATCACTTAAAGGTGCTAACTGCTTATTGGGATACTAAACCACATTTAATATCTTAGCCAAAAAACCATTCTTCAGCATAAGCCTATGCTGATGAGTTTAAAAGGCAGTTCAATCACAGTGTCAGAATCAGAATCAGAATCAGTTTTATTATCACTGAAATATGTCATGACATTTGTTGGTTTGTGGCAGCAGTACAGTGCAAGATATAAAGACATAAAAATGACCATAAGTTACAAAAATAAATAAATAGTGCAAAAGGGGAATAACGAGGTAGCGTTCATGGACCATTCAGAAATCTGATGGCAGAGGGAAAGAAGCTGTTCCTGAAACGTTGAGCGTGAGTCTTCAGGCTCCTGTATCTCCTACCTGATGGTAGTAATGTGAAGAGGGTGTATACAACTAAGCAAAACATCATTTTGTTCTTTGCCTTACAGGCAAATTCCAGTCAGGGTTTGTGAACAGAGATTCGTTGGCAGTGGGAATCTTGGTCACTGCAAGCCAGTTATAGCAGTCCTAATACCCTTGTGACATTACTAAAATAGAGCAAGGATTGCAGGGATGACCCTCCTGCTCAGTATGGCTCAGCTACTTGCTGCCTTAACCACACAGCTGCAATGGGTGAAAAGCAATGGTTTTAATGTCATCCTGTGGGTGACAGAAATCTACAATAAAACAGAAGGAACTGGACTCAGCAGGTCATGTAGTATCTGTGGAGAGGGAAACAGATACCACGTCTGGGTTGATGACCTGTCATTAAAACTCAGAAAAGTTAGAGATAAAACAAGTTTTAAGATGCAGAGAAAGGTGAGAGGGGAAAGAACACAAGAGAGAAGAAGGGTGATAGTACATGGTGAGGAAGAGTAGTAAAGGGAGTAGTGAACAACAAACGGTGGGGCTGACAGAGATGTAGAGAAGCCAAATAAAACTCTGAAATTACCTGGGAATAAAATTATGAATGCTGGAAATGCAAATGCTGGAATTGTTGATTATCTGAAATTGTTGAATTCATTGCTGGAAATCTATGGTCTGCTCAGCCAAAAGATGGGGCATGGTTTCACAGATTTGCAGAATTAAAGGTACAGGCAACCAAAACCTTGGGGTTGCAATGGCATTATTTTGTTTAGGATCACCTGTGGGTTGGAAGCTTAATGAAATCAGTAGAGATTGTCAATTATCAGTGAGAGCCAGCAACCTGAACCATCCAGCTCTGGCTCAGAGCTTCTACTATTACTGGGCACAGATTTGGTCCAATAACAAAACATGGCCAATGAACTGAGTCTTAAATCCAATCAACTCCATATAGCTCTAAACTTAACTGTGACCTATTTAACAACTGGAATTTCAACAATCAGCTTGCAAGAGCTGAAAGTAATATGAGTCTAAAGCACCATGACAGTGATCCCAACCTCAGGAATCCAATGACGAGATACCTGCCTAGACCTCTCAGCCATTGAAGTGAGGTCCTGGATGGGGTCACCTGAAGTAAAAAGAGAGCAGCACCTCACTGAATGATATTATGCCTTCAATAAAACCTCTGCAGCAACTTCCTCTTCCTTTCCAGTCCTGATGAAGGGTCTCGGATGCTCCGTGGATGCTGTCTAACCTGCTGAGTTCCTCCAGCACTTTTTGTGTATTGCAGCAACTTCCCTTGTGCTTCATTCCACAACTATGCTTTAAAGCCAAGGCATGTCCATTAATGAAGTTTAACATTTAGAATGAATTTAAACTCAGTCACTCATAGATTAGGCTACTGATTTTTTTCCCCAAGGCCACTCAAACGTCAAGTACATTCCTCTCTACAATATAGTTTCCCTTTGCACATTGGGACAGCATTCCTGCAATCTCAAAATATGAAAGAGATCTGTAAACCAGCTCTGCACTTCCAATCATTTCTGTCCGGCATTAAGTTTTTTTCTTTTTTTTAATATCCCCAGTTTATATGTAAATGTGGTCAAGTTTCTTGGTAAGTCTGTGATTGCTGACCTGCCATACTGGTCATCACTAACAGTGCTCGCTCGGGCAATAGCCAGACTTAAGAACAGCTTCCTCCCCACTGTTATCAGACTTCTGAACCAATCACTTCTTTCATAGCCCTCCCCAGTGGTGCTACCTCATCCTCAAACTCTTAATTCTACCTCTCTCAGCTATTCCATTATTGTCAATTTAGCATGCCAATCTTTGCACCATTCTGCTGTTTTGCACTTGTTGTATTTATTGTTGTATTTATTACTACCATGTATACTTTAACTCTGTGAGCTTCGTGTAAGCAAGGAATTTCATTGCACTCTGGTGTATATGAAAATAAACAAATCTGAATCCGAATTTAAAGAAAGCATTCAGCAGTGGAGCAAACTTCCAGGCTTATCCACAAAATGGGCACAAGGCTCTTCAAAAGGAAATGAGTGGCAACAGTATTTTCCTTTTTGATTGTAAAGCCTCCTTCAACTTTCTTAGCACCTTGAGATCTAATAATTACAAGGTTAATGCTTTGAAAGTTATTGTAAACTTTCCCCGTTGACAGATATTTTCTACGCCAATAAATACCTGGCACCTATTATATCCAGTGGATGCCCTTTATTTTTCTACTGACCCTTCCAACAAAAGGTTTTTGGCTGAGTACATAAAATAATTTGTTGAAAAAATCTAGCAAAAGGGACCTTTTGTTTATTGAGCAAGTTGTTTTGGAACGAGTTACTTAAAAAGATAATGTAAGCAAGGTCAATGGTAACTTTCAAAAGGGAATTGGGTAAATATTTGAAAACTTTGCAGACTACAGGACAAGAGCAGGACAATGTGGAGGGGTAGTGGTTAAAGGAAAAACATATAAATTCCTACTGCTTCTCTCTCTCAGGATGTCCCAAAGTGTTTTACAGCCAATGAGGGACTTTTGAAATGTAGTCACATCTGTAAAGTAGAATTTGAAGCAGAAATTTGGGTGCAGCAAGCTCCCACAAACAGCAACGGGATAATAGCAGATCATCTATTTTGGAAAAAATTGATTAAGGAACACAGACTGTCTAAGACACCAGGATAACTCCTTTTCTCTCTCATAACCTGCATCTTTTTACATCCAACTGAGAGAGAGAGAGAGGGAGAGGGAGAGAGAGAGAGAGAGAGAGACAGAGAGAGAGAGAGAGAAACAGAGAGAGAGAGACAGAGAGTGCGCGTGCGTGCCTTGGTTCAACATCTCCTTGAAATAATGTCACCTCTAACAGTGTAGCACTCCCTCCAAACAACAAGATAACACATATAACACTGGATAAAATTGCTCTGCCAATAAGTATCTACACTCCTTGCTGCCTCAGAAAAGCAACCAATATAACCAAAGACCCCTTCCATCCTGAACATTCTCTCTTCTCCCACCTTCCATCAGGCAGAAGACACAAAAGCTTGAAAACACACACCACCAGGTTCAAGGACAGCTTCCATACCAATGTTATAAGACACTTGAATGGACAACTTGTACATTAAAGATGAACTCCTGACCTCACAATCTACCTCATCATGGCCCTTGCATCTTCTTGTCTACCTGCAGTGCACTTTCTCTGTAACTCTAACTGTAACACTTTATTCTGCACTCTGTTTTTGCTTTTCCCTTGTACTACCTTGATGTACTTATGTTTTGAAATGATCTGTATGAATGGCACGCAAAACTAAGTTTTTTTTACTGTATCTTGGTACACGTGACAATAATAAACCAATTCCAATACCAATTTCCTCATTAACTACTAGACCGGCCAAGAGCAGTTGCAATCATACGAATTAGGGTAAGGTAGAGATGCATCTGTACTTAGCCACAACGACGGTTATCATTCCATTGACAGCCTCAGAATGGGTACTGCCCTGGATGACTCGTTACTTCCACTGTCCCTGACCATTTTCCAGATGGTCTCCCTGGCCATTTTACAGAAGAACTAATAAACAGGATTTCTTCTTACAGCAGAAATATCTAAGTAAGAAATATTTTCTAGACTGAACACCAGAATGCCAGGCCGAGGGTGATCAAAACAATTAACAGCCCTAAAAGGTCTTCCAAGTTAATGTGAACCAGCACTGCACTATTTGAAAAATAGACCTCCATTTAAAAGATACCTTTCATAACCTGAAGATCTCCCAAAGCCCTTTACAGCCAATTAATTAGCTTTCAGTTTTAGTCTCTCTTATCCTGAGGACAGCTCTCCGGTCATATCTCAACCTTCTTCTTGTGAGAACACAGAAAATTTACATAATTTATAATCTTTTTCTCCTTAGGAAACATGAAGACAACATCAAATGCACAGTGCCCCATCTTCCTGGTTCTATTCATTATAGCTGCTTCAGTGTACCACATGGAATTGGCCCTGTAGTTGCCGGAAGTGGTTGCATTAAGCAGAAAGCAACTTGGGGAAGGATTTGTTGAAGTATTTTAGATCTTCAAGGAGCAGATGGAATGTATGCTAGAATGATACTCAGTAGAAAGACAATACCTAGGACAAGAGCAAGTTGAATTAGTTGGAAAAAAATGGGTGAATAATTGTTAGAATTATTTGCACAACCTCACAATATCAGTCCCACACCAAACTCACGGTGAGTCAGGGAAGCAGTTCTACAGTGGTTAGATTCTGTAACCATACTACATGCACTGTAAAGTGCAACTGTGGAATCCTAAAGAGGTTGGTAAATAGTTGCAGAACTAAGTAGGAAATGGAAATGTTATTACCCATTTTAAGGGTTGTTGAATGAACCGAGTAGAACTTTTTAGCCATTTGCTGGAGTCAGCATTTTAAAAGCTATTCAGAGCTGGGGAGGGCAGAATACAAGATTGCAGCAGTATGGTGAATCATTTATACAGAACTTTTGTCATTAGGAGTCAATAGCCTAGAAATTCAATCACAGAAGACTGCTTTTTTTTAATTACTAGCTGCATAAAAGTCAATATTTTGTCTGGAATGGGACATGATTACAAGCATTTTCAAGATGGAATGTGGAACCTTGGAAATTTGACCATGCAATTCCAGTCGCAAATTGTGCTTGTGTGGATGCCACATTTTTCTGCGTCAGATGTGCATGTAATGCAGTTATTTCCCATGCAACATTCCTTTAGAGCACCACTGGTAGAAATTTGTCTGCAAGGACCAGAAGCGTGTGGACAAATTCTGTGGACAATTCCTCCGCCTCCCGTTCCCCCCACTTCCACCCTGCCCTTCCACCCCCCCCACCCCCCCACCCCCCAGATGCTGCTTGACCTGCTGAGTTCCTCCAGCAGATTGTTTGTTGTTCCAGATTCCAGCATCTGCAATCTTTTGGCACCCTCAGTCCTGCCACAGTGCAATTTAAGGATGACTGCCATGAACAGAACACAGTCCCCTGCTGAGGATCCAATATGTAGGTTATTTACTTAACTACTGTCCTGCAGCCTCTTTTATCCTATCCCTGGCACTGCTCCATTGTCTGGATCTCCAGCCATCCTTTGTACCTTCCGACCCTTGTGATCTCCCAACCCCCAGACCTATCAAATTGCAGCCCTGATCTCCTCACATCCAGGACCCTGTCAACCCTCAGGCCCCAAACCCCTGTAAATGTACTGCTGAGGCTTTATAAGGTGTTGGTCAGACCACATTTCGAATATTGTGAGCAATTTTGGGCCCCGATCTAAGGAAAGATGTGCTGGCCCTGGAGAAGGTTCAGAGGAGGTTCCCAAGAATAATCCCAGCAAAGAAAGGCTTAACATATGAGAAGCATTTGATGGCTCTGCGCCTGTACTCGATGGAGTTCAGAAGAATGAGGGGGGAATCTCATTGAAACCTACCGAATATGGAAAGGCCTAGATAGAGTGGATGTGGAGAGGATATTTCCATTAAAAGGAGAGTCTACGAACTGAGGGCACAGCCTCAGAATAAAGAGACATCCCTTTAAAATGGAGACGAGGAGGAATTTCTTGAGCAAGAGGGTGGGGAATCTGTGGAATTCATTGCCACAGAGGGCAGTGGAGGCCAAGTCATTGGGTAAGGCAGAGATTGATAGGTTCTTGATTGGTAAGGGGGTTAAGGGTTACAGGGAGAAGGCAGGAGAACAGGGTTGAAAAAAAAGCCATGATTGAATGGCAGAGCAGAGTCGATGGGCTGAATATCTTATGGTCTTATGGTCCTGACCTCAGGCCAGATATTTCCACTGTCAGCATCAATCTCTCAAATCTAGTGGCCATTACAGAAATGTGGTTGCAGGGTGGAGATGAGTGGGAATTAAATATCCAAGGGTATCAGGTAATACGGAAGGATAGGCAGGAAGGTAAGGGAAGTGGGGTCGCATTCTTAATTAAGGATGAAATCAGGGCGATAGTGAGAGATGAGATAAGATCTAAGGAGCAGCATGTTGAGTCCACCTGGGTAGAGATTAGGAACAGTAAAGGGAAAACATCACTGGTGGGAGTTGTCTATAGGCCACTGAATAATAACATTACAGTGGCACAGGTAATAAACCAAGAAATATTTGATGCATGTAAGAATGGAATGGCAGTTGTCATGGGTGAATTTAACTTGCACATAGATTGGGCAAATGAAGTTGGTTGAGGCAGTCTTGAGGAGGACTTCAGAGAATGCATCCATAGTAGGGGCGGCACAGTAGCATAGGGGGCGACACGGTAGCGTAGTGGTTAGTGCGATGCTATTACAGCACCAGCAATCAGGGTTCAATTCCAGTCGCTGTCTGTAAGGAGCTTGTACGTTCTCCCATGTCTGCGTGGGTTTCCTCCGGGTGCTCCGGTTTCCTCCCACATTCCAAAGACATACAGGTAGGTTAATTGGGTTTAAAAATGGGCGGCGCGGACTCGTTGGGCCAGAAGGGCCTGTTACCACACTGTAAATAAAATTTATAAAAAATAGCTTTCTTGAACTGCATGTTAGTGAAGCTACAAGGGAAAATATTACCTTATGTCTGGTCCTGTGCAATGAGACAGGTAAAATTAACAATCTTGTAGTTAGGGATCCTCTTGGAAAGAGCGATCATAGTAAGACTGAGTTTCTTATACAAATGGAGGGTGAAATAATTCGATCTAAAACCAGTGTATTATGCCTAAACAAGGGAGACTACAACGGGATGAGGGAGGAGTTGGCTAGCGTAGACTGGAAACACAGGCTATATGGTGGGACAGTTGAGGAACAGTGGAAGACTTTCAAAGAGATTTTTCACGGTGGTCAACAAAAGTATATTCCAATTAAAAGCAAGGACAGTAAGGGTGGGGAGAGCAAGCCTTTGATAACTAAGGAAATAAAAGAAGGCATCAAGCTAAAAGCTCATGCATACAAAATCGGCAAAAGTAGTGGGGAACTGGAAGATTGGGAAAACTTTAAAAAGCAACGTAGAACCACTAAGTAAGCAATAAGGAAAGGAAAGAGAGATTATGAAAGTAAAGTAGCACAAAATATAAAAACTAGATAGTAAAAGCTTTTATCATTATATAAAGCGAAAAAGGGTGGCTAGAGTGTATGTAGGTCCCTTGGAAGATGAGAAGGGGGAATTAATATTGGGTAATATGGAAATGGCCAAGGCCTTGAATGATTATTTTGTGTTGGTCTTCACGGTGGAGGACACGTCTAACATGCTAAAGAAAGATGTTATGGATGCGATGGGTGGGGTGGGGGGGGAGGATCTCAAAACAATCGCCAACACTAAAGAGGTAGTGATGAGCAAACTAGTGGGCCTAAAGGTAGACAAGTCCCCTGGTCCGGATGGGATGCATCCCAGGGTACTGAAAGAAATGACAGAAGTTATAGTAGAGGCATTGGTGATAATTTACCAAAATTCTGTGGATTCTGGGCAGGTCCCGGTGGATTGGAAGACAGTGAATGTCACACCACTGTTTAAAAAATTATGTAGGCAAAAGGCAGGTAACTATAGGCCAGTTAGTTTAATGTCTGTAGTCGGGAAAATGTTTGAGGCTATTATTAAGGAAGAAATAGTAAGATATCTGGATAGAAGTGGTTCTATCAGGCAGACACAGCATGGATTCAGGAAAGGCAGGTCCTGTTTGACAGACTTACTGGTGCTATTTGAGGATATAATAAGCACAGTGGATAGAGGTGGATGTTGCATACTTGGATTTCCAGAAGGCGTTTGATAAGGTGCCACATAAAAGACTTATCCATAAGATAAGGATGCATGGAGTTGGGGGTCATGTAATAGCATAGATAGAGGATCGGTTAACCAATCGAAGGCAGAGAATTGGGATAAATGGGTGTTTCTCTGGTTGGCAATCAGTGGTGAGCGGAGTGTCACAGGGGTTAGTGCTGGGCCCGCAATCGTTCATGAAATACATTAACAATTTGGAAGAGGGGACAGAGTGTAGCGTATCTAAGTTTGCTGATGACACTAAATTGAGTGGAAAAACAAATTGTGCAGAGGATGCAGAGAGTCTGCAGAGAGATACAGATAGGTTAAGTGAGTGGGCAGGGGTCTGGCAGATGGAGTACAATGTTGGTAAATGTGAGGTCATTCACTTTGGAAGGAAAAATAGAAGATCAGATTATTATTTAAATGGTGAAAGATTGCAGCATGCTGTAGTGCAGAGGGATTTGGGAGTGTTTGTGCATGAATCACGAGAGGTTGGTTTACAGGTGCAAGAAGTTATCAAGAAGGCAAATGGAATGTTGGCCTTCATTGCTAAAGAGGTTGAACTTAAGAGCAGGGAGGTTATGCTGCAACTGTACAGGGTACTGGTGAGGCCACACCTGGAGTACTGCATGCAGTTCTGATGTCCTTACTTGAGGAAAGATATACTGGCTTTGGAGGTGGTCCAGAGGAGGTTCACCAGGTTGACTCCAGAGATGAGGGTGTTAGCCTATGAGGAGAGATTGAGTCACCTGGGACTATACTTGCTGGAATTCAGAAGAATGAGAGGTGATCTTATAGAAACATATAAAATTATGAAAGGGATAGATAAGATAGAGACAGGAAGGTTGTTTCCACTGGTAGGTGAGACTCGAACTAGGGGACATAGCCTCAAGATTTGGGGGAATAGATTTAGGATGGAGATGAGGAGAAACTGCTTTTCCCAGAGAGAAGTGAATCTGTGGAATTCTCTGCCTAGGGAAGCAGTGGAGGCCACTGCTTAGTAGGAGAATAGTAGGGGAATTAAGGGTTATGAGGTAAAGGCAGGTAGGTGGAGCTGAGTCCACGGCCAGATCAGCCATGATCTTAATGAATAGCGGAGCAGGCTCGACGGGCCAGATGGCCTCCTCCTGCTCCTATTTCTTATCTTCTTATGTAAATTCTGGGTCCAGATCTCTTGACCCCACACCCCGGACTTCTGATCCCCAGGCTCCAGTTTCCTGAATCCCACACCCCAATTTCCTGACCCCCAAGGAGTCTGATCGACCATCCTTCAACCTCCCAGTATCTCACCACCTGATCCCCAGACTAAGTCTTTGTGAAGGCAAATATGAGGGCATGAATGCAGAGCCAGCAGAATGAACTGTCAATTAGATTAAAGGATTCAGTAAATCTAAATGCAATGGCAGGCACTTGAGATATTTCAGAACTCACAAAGTAGATGCAGTCCAATGAGAAGAAAAAGTTCTAAGGAAGGACACACCATCCTGGTTTCGCTAAAGAAGTTAAATATCACTTTAAAGAAAAAGTATATAATTGTGTAAGGACGGGTGGCAGATCAGAAGATTAGTCAGAATTGAAAAAATAGCAATCAGTTGGATAAAAGAATAAAAAGGATACAAGAAAAATGCCAGCCAGAAATATAAAAACAGGTATCGTGAGCTGCTATTGGATATTTAAACAGAAAAGATTTAACAAAGTGAGGAAATGAATCGGGGAGTTCATTGTGGACAACAGGGAGATGCCTGATGAATTTGACAGGTATTTTGCACCAGATTTCCGAATAAAGGAAACAAAAAACATCCCAGAAACAGCTGCGTTAGGAATCGGAAGGGAGGGACAAATTTGGAAAAAATACAACCAGCAGGGACGTGGTACTGTGCAAATTGCGAGAGCCGTGGGCTGACAGGTCTGCAGCTCTTCACCCAGGGTCTTAAAATGAGCGGCTAGTGATATAGTAGCTATGTTGGCTTTCATTTTCCAGAATTCCCTAGATTCAGGGAAAGTTTCATCAGACTGGAAAATAGCTAATATAGCTCCGTTATTCAAAAGGGGTGGGGAAACAGAAATCCGGAAACAACAGACAAGTTAGATTAACGTCTGTCACGGTGAAAATGTGAGAAGCTGTAATTAAGGACATTATAGCAAGACACTTGGAAACTGCAAGGTAATCAGGCAGTCAATATGGTTTTGTGAAAGGGAAATCATGTTCATTGGAATTCTTTGAAAAGTAACACGTGCTGGGGATAAGGATGAACTGGTGGAGCTACTATGCTTAGGTTTTCAGAAGGCAGTTGATAAGATACAGCATCAAAGGTATATGGCAGAAATGGTACAGGAGGTATCCTTTGGTAATCAGAGAATTTTAGTCAGCTAACGAAACAGAATTGACGTGAACAAATCTTTTTCCTGTTGAAAAGTTGTAACAAGTGGTTTGCCAGGGGGACCTATGCTGGAGCCTCATTGTTTTAGTATTTATATAACTCACTTGAACGAAGATAACTGAAGTATGATGGCTAAGTTTGCCGAGACACAAAGATAGACAGGAAAATAAGAAAGGTTACAAGGGGATACAGATAGGTAAGATGAGTGGACAAAGACCTAGCAAATGGAATATGATGTGGGACAACATGAAATTGTTCACTTTGCCTGGAAAATACAAATGAAGCAAATTATCTAAATGGTGAGATTATTGCAGAGCTTTGGGATGCAGAGAGAGGTGGATGTCCTACTGCATGATATGCAAAACGCTAACATGCAAGTACAGCAGGTCTTTAGGAGAGCTGACTGAATATTATTGTTTATTCATGGTAAATTGAATACAAAATCAGAAGGTTATGCTTCATAAGTATAGGGCATTGTTGAGACCACATCTAGAGTAAAGCACACAATATTGGTTTCCTTATTTTAGGAAGGATTTAAAGCAGTCATAGAAAGTTTAATGGACTGGAACGAGTGGGTAGTCCTATGAGGAAAGGTTGCACAAACCAGTCTTGTATCTCCTGAGTTTAAAGACTGGTAGGGAGCTTAAATAATATATGTAAGTTCCTCAGGGGGCATTTTTATTTTGTATCTTATATTCTAATATGATGTAGGAGGCCATTCAGCCCATCAAGTCTATGCCAGGTCTCAGAGCAACCCATCAATCCCGCTCCCTGTCTTATTTATCTGTACCCTGTTCTCACTCACATGTCCATCAACTCCACCCTGATTCTCTTGTGGCCCATCTATACCAGGGGTAATCTACAATAGCCAGGTGACCTACCAAAGAGCACACCTTTGGGACGTGGGAGGAAACTGAAGCACCCATCGCATATATATGCAGTTAAAGGGAGAACATGCAAAATTCAGACAGATACCACTGGAGGTCAGGGTCAAACCAGGACACTAGAACTGTGAGGCAGCAGCACAGTTCCACCCCAGTGTGGATGTGGAAGGAATGTTTCCACATGGGAGAATCTAAAACTAGAGATTGCCCATTTAAAAGAAATTTATATAGCACGGTAACAACGAGTCTGCACTGCCCATTTTAAACCCATGTTAACACTACCCGTACGTCTTTGGAATGTGGGAGGAAACCAGAACGCCCAGTGGAAACCCACACAGACATGGGGGGAACAATACAAACTCCTTACAGACGGCGACGGAAACTGAACCCCGATCGCTGGTGCTGTAATAGCGTCACGCGATCATGAATCTTTGGAACTCTCTTCTTCAGAGTGCAGTGGAAGCAGAGTCTTTGAATAGTTGGAGTTAGATAGGTTCATGATAAGCTATGGGGAAAAGGTCACCACGGGTAGATAGGAATGCAGAGTTTAGGTTACATCCGTATCAGCCATGATCTCACTAAATGGCAGAGCGAGACTGAGGGACAAAGTCTACACCTGCCCTCTAGGCTCCAGACACTCAGTCCTTAGGCCTCAATCTCCTTCAATTCTCAACGCCCCAGATCTCAAACTCTTGACCCTTCGTCTCTCAACTCTCTAGGCCTGATCTTTTGAACCCCGGGTCCCAATTTCCCAACGCGAGTTGTTTGCATGCCTAATATAGAATAATTTTGTATGAGTGATGTCAAAATGTGAGCTGCATACTTCATTGTAGGTTCCCAGCAGTCTCCATGCCCAGCACGTCGCAGATGAAGAAGACCTGAAAGAAGAGTCCTGAGCTGTGCTACGGTTTTTTTTAAAATTCCATTGCATAGTGCACAAAAATGTTGTACTGCTTGAAAGAATTTCTAAGTCCATAGGCTTCAATGAGATATCCTGGCATTCTCCTAAACTCCAACGAATATGGGCCAGTCTTACTTAATCTGTCCTCGCAAGACAACCTCTCCATCCCAGAAGTCGATTTAGTAAATCTACAGCGCACTGCCTCCAGGACAGGTATATCCTTTCTCAGTACACCGGAGGTGGTCCCATCAAAGCCCTGTACAGTTGCAGAAAGATTCCCCTACACTTACACTCCAGGCTCTTATCTAGGCCCCTTGTTTACACCAAGCAGGTCACTTCTAAATTCTACTTCCCTCATAAAAAATGCACCTAATTGCCTTTTCTCATCTTATTTTTTATCTTGCTATGGTCTGCAGGACTCAGTGCCAAACTAGAAGGTGTATTCATCCATTAAAATACCAATGGAACACAATTTGAAAGCTTACATTAACTTGCTGACTCTAAGTGCATATATTTCCTCTTGCTGAAAGCTCTTTCAAGTAATGTTGAATCAACGCTTCAATAAGGATGATACACGTTTAGCACGTAGCCTTGAAGACCCACGGGCTAGCATCCAAACTGTACCACAATCGCTCCAATATCATGAGGTATCAATTAAGCTTGCTCTGTTTTTAGAATGAAACTTTAATTTTTCCCCAGTAAAACCACTGCCATATCATTGGCAAGAAGTTGCCAGATTACAGTTTGTCTTCATGATCATCAATGCAAAATGAATGCATCTTCTTGCTCAGCCAAGGGGCACAACAAAATACCATGCTGCTGTCCTCAGGAGGGCTGGTGTTGGGCTGTTATGTACGTACGCCCTGAAAACCAGCAGGATACTGCAAGTACAGCTGAACAATCCAACCCTAGCCATCTGCTAATCTGGAAGTATATATGGATCTTAATTCATTCAGCTGAATACTTAGGTTTTACCAAGAGATAGTGTGTGAAAGGATTGCCCCAACCTCCATTGTGAGTCTGATTAATCAAAAAAAAATCATGAAATTATGTTGGATAAATATGGCAAGCTTGTGTGCACATTGTGAGATCTTGAAGATAATACTCCAACCAAAAAGTCAGGTATTCACTGGGCTGTGAATATTTTCTGTTCTTAAAGTGCTCTCAGACTATCAGCAAATTATCTTCCCTAATATTTACATCTACATCTGTATATATCTGTATATACATCTGTAAACACCAGAAATTGCTTCAACCACATCACAATATGGGAACAATCTTACTTCACCTCAATTAACCTTCTTACATCATCAGAAATAATGCACTTCCAGAATTCAGCACTGAGTAAAGGGGGAAAAATGACAAGGTACTTTGAATTCATTAAAACAAAAATATTTTGCCATTTAGATGCTGGTTTCGAATCCTGATTGAATCAGAAACTTGACTAGATCCAAATGAGTTTGCAGTCAAAGCAACAGGTTTTGCACATTTCAAGAAGGTGCATGAGGGTGCAGCTTCATTAATATGGCACCGCCAATACCATAAAAATGTAATTACTCTGATGTTAATTTCCCGATAGATGTTCTCTTTGTGTTTTCTCCTACATAAAATAAAAATTCACGGCTTCTATGCATGTTAGCCTCGTGACATTTCTCCTTTCCTGGGAATGCACCAGTGAATTTGAATGACAACACTCTGATGAAAAATCATGGACCTGAAACATTAGTTCTTTTCCTCTCCCCACAGATTCAGTCGGACTTGCTGAGCATTTCCAGCATTCTGTTTTTACTCAAGATAAAGTAACTGTTCTACCTACTGCTTCCCCTCCAACCCCACCCCCACGCACTACACTTCTTGAGGCAAAAGGAACTTTTTTCATCCAGAGAGTGATGAGTACCTGGAATACTCTGCCTGAAAGAATGGTGAAAGCAAAGTCACTGACAGCATTTAAGAAATATCCAGATGAGCACTTGGATTGCCTTGGCATAGAAGGCTAGAGGCCAAGTGCTGGATCATGGGATTAATATGGATGGGTGCCCACTGGTTGGCATGGATTTGGTGGGCTGAATAGCCTACTTCCATCTTGTATACTGTAACTGTATGATTCAATGATCCTAGGGCATCATATCCTTCACTGGAGTTGAATTCTTCAGGATATGAGTTGCTTCCTGATGCCTCATCCAAGCAGATATTGTTCATGTGTGGGAGTCAATAATGCTCCCAAACTAATCAGCTGCAGACCATTCAAAAACAAAAGGCTGTCCATTTTGCAAGTAGAGCTATTCTTGATGTTTGCAAAGCTGCAGTGAGCAGCATAGTATCATATGTGAAATATGTCGACAGCGACAGCCTGTAAGGTTCCTGAGGCAAAGTTTCTGACAGTGAAGGTTACACTGACTGACTTTGAGAGCAGTACAGGCACTTGTTTTTGTTTAGCTGGTCAAACCTCTAGCAATCAAACACAAGTGACTGCATTGCTCCCAAAGTCAAAGTTAAAGTCAACCTCACTCTCAGAAACCTTGTCTCAGGATCCATGCAAGCCCTCTCTGCTGGGACATGCCATTTCGCTCTAATTGTTGCAATGCACAAGTCAAGAATAGTTCTTCCAGCAAAATGGGGAACCTTTGATTTTTGAGAAATGTGATGTTTATGTTTTCATCTGGAAGGGGCCATTTGCTGTATTGTTGGATTACCTAAGGTACAGTTGCTTACAGAGGGCACTCCAGCTCTACTGAGAGTACTCCAGCTCCTACCGAGGGCACTTCATCTCTTACAGCCACTTCCCTGGGAATTTCCTGTCAGGAGTTCCCTTCACTCCTGGAGGTAGCCTTCTCTGCACACTGTTCTTTAGAAGCCTGGATAGGTTCCTCTACCCTCTGGGACCACTTTGCCACTCTTACCCATCGCTGTAACATGCACTCATTTGTTGCCATCAAGCAAACAGTATTTAAAAGAGTGTTGATTGTGTAATGATTTTAAGGGCCACTTTCTGAGGTGACAGCTGTGGGGAAAGGTGCAGGAAATCCAGCCACTGTCACTTGCTGTTCCCAAAACAGATCAGCATGACCTGAGACAGTTCACTAGCACAGCTTTGGGACTGGCATTAATGAACTTCACGGCTTTTGAAGACCTGATTGAAAGCATGACGGAGACTGCTGACGTTGCTCTGAAACTGGAAAAGCAGCATGAATAAACTTCTAGGCCTACCCCTGTTTCTGTCTCCACAGATTCTGCCTCACCTGCTGAGTACTTCCATCATCGTCTGTTTTAACACAGCACATACCTGAAACTGAATCTTCTCTGTACAGTTCTGCAATAGAAGCATTACCCCCCCCCCCCAGTTTAATGGGATAGATATAATAAAAACTTTAATTGTCTCACCCAGCGCACAACTGAATCATTTCTCCCCAGGCCTTTTAAGTTATTACATGGTACATCAACTTTTTCTCCAAGTGAAGGCTAGACTTAGGCCTAAATTAAGTAGGTCCTCAATAGGAAAACCTTTCCATTATCAGCAGGCTTTGTGCCTAATTACCCATAGAGGTACCAAACATTCTTTGAAACTTCACAAAGTTTCATTATCACTATCAAATTTGGATGCTCAGCATTCTGAAATAGGACAACTGGTGCATCAAAGAGAAACACTTGCAGTTATACACCATCTTTGACCTCACCAGAAAGTCCCAAAGCCTTTCAAAGACAATAGATTGTTTTTACAGTATGGTCACCATTAGTCTGTGGATAAGTGGCAGTCATTCTGAGCACAGCAAGATGTCACAAACTTCAATTAGACTAACCACTAGTTAACCCTTTTTTATTGTTAGTTGAAGGGCAGGTATTGCCCTGGACTCCACGTGAACCCTTTTTTTTGGTCTCTGAGTAATGCAGTGACATTTTTCAAACTGTATTAGAATGAGAAACAGTGCCTGGGGTGTGGTGCATCTCTGTTCAATAAGAGGTGAGGGATAAACAAGGCAATCACTGATTGAATTGTCTGATAAATGTCATAGCGATTATTAGAGGCCATAATTAAAGATGGCAATGTTAGACATGGACAGATGATCTAATAGAAATTATAAGTAGAGGCAATGAAGGAGATTCAATTTAGATGGACTTTTGGAAAGCGTTTGATAAGGTATTGCAGAAGAAATTAATTGAGAATCTTGGACCCCAAGACATAAAATAAAATGCAACAGTGTGGATAAAGGGAAAGACAGACAACGAAAGGTTACTGTAAAAAGATGCTTCTCAAAACCTTGGATTGTGCCCGTGGGCTGTTCTGGAGTTTGATTTCGGCACCATTAGTGTTCTCCTGGCCTCTGTGCGAGGTGATGAATATCAGCATTTACTAAGTTAGCGCACTGGAAGGAGCAATAAACCATTCAGAGAAACATAAACAGGATAGAAACAGGTCACAAGAGAACAGGCAGGTCAATGGCAGACATCGTATAAAACAGAAAAATTATGGTCATATATTTTCAGAATATTAAAGAAAGGAAGTATAGCAAACCTGTCAATTTCTCATTGCAGTGGAGCTAATAATGAATATAAAACATGAACAGATTCTACCAGAAACGCAAAGGTCAGTTAGCTAAGGTGGAGACAGCTGACCAGTCATTCACTTTTCCCCAAGGATGCAACTGACCTACAGAATGTATCCAGGGTTTTCTGTTTTTGTTGGCATTTTAAACATTTGAAGCACCTTTTCATTTCTTGTGAGCAAAAGAAAATTCACAGGGCAGTGGAAATAGAGCAAACTGGTTAAAAAGAACCACTGAAATGGGAAATCGATTTTGAAGTATAGTTATGGTTACCATAGAGGCATACAGCACAGAAACAGGTTCTTCAGCCCAACTGGTCGATGCCAACCAATATGCCCATCTAAGCTAGCTCCCATTTGCCCATGTTTGGCCCATAACCTTCTAATTCTTTCCTATTCATGTATCTGTCCAACCATCTTCTAAAAGTTGTTATTGTAACTGCCTCAATCACTTCCTCTGGTAGCTCTTTCTAAATACATACCACCCCTCTGTGTAAACAAGTGCCCCTCATGTTCCTGTTAATCCTTCCCCTCTCACCTTAAATCTATGCCCTCTAGTCCTTGATTCCGCAACCTTGGGAAAAAGACAGCGTGCATTCACCCTATCTATGCCCTTCATGATTTTATAAACCTCTTTAACTTCCTACGCGCCAAGAAAAAAAGTCCAATCTCTCTTTATAACGCAATCCCTCAAGTCCCTGGCAACATCCTTGTAAATATTTTCTGCACTCATTCCACTTTAATAACATTTTTGCTATAGCAGGGCGGCCAAAATTGAACACAATACTCCAACTGCGAACTCACCTGTGTCCTTGTACGATCTCACCAACTTCTATATTCAATGCCTTGACTGATGAAGGCCAGCGCGCCAAAAGTCTTCTTCACCACCCTGTCTACCTGTGATTCCACTTTCAGGGAACCATGTCCCTTAACTCCAAGGTCCCTCTATTCTACAACACTCCCCAAGGCCCTGTTGTTCACTGTGTAAGTCCTACCTTAATTTGACTTTCCAAATGCAACACTTTGCACTTCTTTGAATTAAACTCCATTTGCCACTCCTCAGCCTAATTACCCAGTTGATCAAGATCCCCCTGTAATTTTTGATAACTTTCTTCACTGTTTGCAATACCACCTACTTTAGTGTCATCTGAAAACTTACTAACCATGCCTTGTACATTCTCATCCAAATTATTGACATAGATGACAAACAACAATGGGCCCAGCACTGACCCCTGAGGGGCACCACTAGTCACAGGCCTCCATTCTTTCTTGTAAGCAAAAACAGCCAATTTGAGTGCAGTTAGCTGGCTCAGTGATGAGATAAGTGACTAGTCAATATCTTTGGTGAAATTTGTTGTCCAGGGCACTGGGAGCACTTACTTGTTTCTTCGATTTTTGTTATTAGTGCTGTGGCATCTTTTTTCACAACAATTTGGAGCAACTGTGCTTGAAGGTGTTGTATCCTCCAAGACAGACTCACCACAAAATCCAAGAGGTCAGAAAGTTTCATTCAACTCTCATATCAACCATTGCATATGAACCCCTAATTCCAGGACAGAAGGAGTAGAATGTGGATTTACTCAATAACACCTGGGTAAAGACAACAACTAGGCCTGTTCTTGAGAAATATAATGCAATGTGTTTGAAGCAGTTTATAAAATGCACATGGTGTTTCCATTGGGAACCAAAGAGCAAATCAAAAGTAGTAGACCTTAGTTGGCCAGATCTTCCTTGAGTCACACTCTTGGCTGAAATCACTGGCTGACTCTACAGCCAAGTTAGGCAGTGAAGTGCAGATAGTGAGTAGGCTCCAGGTGGAAGAGACCTAAAACCCCACCTCAGGTACACCACTGACAGGCTTTGACTAAGGGTTCAGTTTTGTCTTTCATCAAAGCTGCTTTTTTAAAATATCTCTGACATTCAAAGGCATTTAAAAATATTAAAATCAACTTAAATAATTTTAATTAAAACATTATTAAAATTAAAAATACAAATAAATTTAATTGACAAACCTCTTGCAAATCATTAAAATGCAAATGAATAAAAAAGATCCTCTTTTCATACAGAATGTCAAAACACTCCTGCAATGAAGCAGATCACTCTATGTAAATACTACTGAGATTTAATAAGCTGAATGTTCATTACAATGAAGTTGGAGTCCATCCTTTGGTATCAATGTTACTGGAATTTATGAGTGGAAAACGGTTTAAATCTTATTAAAGGATTGCAACAATTCACCTCATCCATTTTATAAACTGTTTTAAACAGCACCAGTCAGAGAGTAAGGAACCAAAGAGCTCATTCGGTGTCCTGGACAACATTCATCCTTCAGCTAACATTACCATACAGAGTAACTAGTTGTTTAACTCACTGATGTGTTTGGCATCTTGGGCCTTGATCTTATCTCTTTACAGATGAAAATCTTTCCTACCTACCTTTCCTACACTACTTTTCATGATGCTTGAGGCAGCTACAAAATTAATTCATCATAGGTAGAATCTTGGCATGAGCCATATATCTGTGGCACACAGAGAGAAAGTGGAAATACAGTACCATTAGGATGCAGAACATAAGCTATGTTATCTCTCAGTGTTAAAGTTCATTCATTGGGCTTTCCAGTAATTGCCTTTAAAACCTATTCCCTCAGCAAAGAAACAGACTGAAGGAGATTGATGAGGCTGTTCAAGTACTATGTATGGGGGTCATTTACAGACTAGTGGCAAAGATCCTTATCCAGTAACAGTGCTTGGTGACAGATTGTGTGGCCACAGTCGGCAATTTTCCAATATTCATATGGGAGGAGGCTGGTAAGATTCCTCAGTGCAACCATATGTTTAGGAAATTTAGGAAGGGAGGGGTAAACGGAGAAAGGAAACAGGAAATTAATTACATTTATACAGTGATTTGCAGGATCTCAGGATGTTCAAAAGTGCTTTACAGGCCATTAAATGCTTTTGAAGGGTAGTTATGAATGTTGTGTGGGAACATTTAGCTGCCAGCTTACACACAGCAACATCTTGAGAAACAGAGTATGATAATAACCACATAACCTTTTTTGGTGATGCTTTCTTTTCAGTTATTCTTTATTTGGGATCTGAACATCACTGGCAAGGCCAATATTTATTGCCCAACACTGCTTGCCCTTGAAAAGCTGGTGGTGAACCTTTAGTCCTTGTGTTGAAAGTGCTTCTAGAGTACTGTAGGGGAGGCAGTTCTAGGGTTTAATCCAGTGACAAAGAAGGGCTGGTGTGTGTCTTGGAAAGGAACTTTCTGATGGTCTTCCCTTGTGCTTGTCCTACTTGGTAGGTTTGGGAGTTGCTGCTAAGTAGCCTAGGCAAGTAACTGCAGTGCATTTTGTAGCACAATGCAGCTATTGTACATTGGTGGTAGAGGGAATGAATATTTAGGATGGTGCTGAGGTTCCAATCGAGCAGGCTACTTTGTCCTGGACCTGGATGATGAAAAGCTTCCTGAGAGTGGTTACAGCTTACATCCATCCAAGCAAATGGAGAGAATTCCATTGCACTCTGATTTGTGCCTCGTTAATGGTCAAGAGTCAGTAGGTGAATCACTTGCTGCACAATACCCAACTTCTGACCTGTCCTTGTAGACATGGTATTTATGTGTATGGTCCAAATGTGTCTCTGGTCAATGGCAACATCAGAATGTTGATCCGGACTTGGTGATGGTAATGCCATTGAAAAGAGGAGTAGATGTTAGACCCTCCCTTGTTGGAGTCGTCATCCTCTGGCTGTGTACAGGCAAGGATTGGTTCAGCTGCAGAGGAGGTGAGAATAGAATTGAACATCCACATTTCTCAGCTTATGATGGAAGGAAGCTAATTGATGAAGCAAGTGAAGATGGTTGGACCTAGGACCTTGTCCTGAGAACTCCAGAGATACTGTGGGGCCGGGATAATTGAATTCCAACAACGACAACTATCTTCCTCTGTCTGAAGTTTGGCTCTGACCATCCGAGTATTTTCCCTTTGATGCCCATTGACTTCAATTTTACCAGGTTCTCGTGATGCCACAGTCAGTCACTCTCACCTCACCTCTGGATTTCAACTCATTGGTCCATATTTAAATATTTGCCATGAGGGATAATAAATGTTCATCTTCAAAATAGTGCCATGGAATCCTGTATGGCCACGTAAGTGGGCAGACAGACCCTCATTTAATGACTTATCCAAAAAAAACCTTTACTGGTCCTACACTGGAATGTCAGCAATGTCAGCAGTGACATGACCAGCTCTGTATACAACAAAAACATAAAGTGCCTGAGATATTTAATGCTAAATATTTTTCTATTTTGAAGATTTTGAAAAATAAGGCTCACGTGGGAAGGTTTAAATATGGATAAGACAAGACTATAACTTGAAATAGGGAGAAATATTCCTGAGAAGAACTCAAAAGATTTGGCACCAGTGTTGTACAACACTGAGGTATTTACTCTGACAAAAATCAGGACACCACTACCAATGTCAGGTTTCTCATCAAAATACCATTAGACAATGTTTTCTTGAAAGATTTTTGCTATGACACAGCTTGTTATAATCAGGAATATTAATCAAGGAAGAAAAAATTATTGCAACAAATCCAGTAATCTGAACATTCCAGGAGACAATTTCAGCGTCAGGGTTTTCAGCACACAGACAGTGCATATTGGGATATAGCAAACTCCAGCCACTGATATCCTGTTCCTTTAAATGCATTGATGGAAAAGCTTGAACTGGGTATGTGCATTTTTATGAAACATGCTCCTTGCATGTGTCATGACAGTCAATGTGGAAAATCTCTCTTGTAATTCACTCCTGGCACCTAATTCAATTGTCAGACTCAATGTCACTCGGTTTTCCATTCCCCTCTAATTCTCTTCTTCTTTCTTCCTACCCTTTCTTCAAGTCTAACTCTTGTCAGGCTGCATTTCCATGGGGATTGAGAGCTCTGGATCCTTTGTGCAAGTGGTCATTTTGTATTCGTGAGGCTTGGGAAGTGAGAACTTGTAGGGTCTTTAGTTAATGTTGCCCCAAACACTCTCTTCTTCACATTCACACATTCTAGAGACAATCACTGAATAACCTTCAAACCCTCAATGTTGATCTCTTCTCCCTGCACACAGTGAACAACTGAGCTTATATGATTCTAATTGCCGCCCTGGATAAAATACACTAACTAAGCAGTTTTATCCTTCCTCATTAAGTCTCTTTTCTCCAACATATATCCTGTAGTTGAACCAGAAGTAGCATTTATGAGCATTGATTCAGCTGTGTGTCAGTGCATGAACACTAATCCAAGGCCCTGCAGTGGAACTCTTAAGATTTTGCAAATAAATTATCAATTAAATCACAGCCAAAAGCAGCAGGTCTCATGTTATCTCCTCCAGTTCAGATGGTTCTCATTAATATTTTGTACAGGAGTATTTCTATCCTTGCTATTTATGCCTGAAGGCAACACTGCACATGACAGTGACTCATAGAAAATAACCTCAGTGCAAGACAGATAGAGAGAAAAAAAAGACAATGGTCCCATCTAAACTCATTCATTCAGAAAAAAAACCCTGTAGTGTCCACATTGCAGCATTCAACTGTTTTCTTAAAGGATTTCAGATACTTGGCTCAGTTCATTTCATGCTTACTGATTGGAGATTATCAGGGAGCATTTATCCCCTCTTGAAGTAAATGAATAAGGGAGTACAGCCAATAAGTTATTTTTGAAGTATAGCCATGGTTGCATAAGTAAATATTGAAGCCAATTTGCATGCCTGTTTCCACAAACAGCATTGGCTGTGTTGGATGAGGAACAAATCTGCGCTGACATGAAGAGAGCTAACTGGTCTTCTGCGATTAGTGACACAGAATCTTATACATCACCTGATAGACTGGGCCTTGCCTTATGACTGCATCTATGACAGTGCAGGACTCCTGCAGTACTCGTCATCCCAGATAATGTACTTAAGTATCTGGAGTAGACCTTAATACCACAATCTTTTTCACGGGCAAAGTTGATGCCACTGAGCTACAGCTCCCACAGAAG
Source organism: Pristis pectinata (assembly GCF_009764475.1). Classification (NCBI taxonomy): domain Eukaryota; kingdom Metazoa; phylum Chordata; class Chondrichthyes; order Rhinopristiformes; family Pristidae; genus Pristis; species Pristis pectinata. The sequence goes on from NC_067425.1 coordinate 24,162,752, forward strand.
GAAGTGGATACAATTAACACTTAAAAAGCAATGAAAAGGGTTGCATCCATTGCAGATGGAAAAGTAAACCATGTGTAAGAAGGTAAACAAACAGTAGGCCTATTAAATAAGTAATCCAAAAGCAAAGTAGTGCAGATGCTGGACATCAGTTTTTTTATATTAAATGAGTACTTTGCTTCATATCTGCCAGAAAAAAAATGTAGTGTCATGAGACTGAATTATTGTCCCAATTTTGTAAACATGTAATTAGTTTCTCCCAGCTGTATTTCAAATATCTTATATTTAGAAGTATAGTACTCTGTTGTGTCTGCAGCTGCAATGATTAGGAAATCTTGAATACATATACTGCCTTTCACAATATCAGAACATCCAAAACACATGATAGCCAACGGAATAGTGATGTGTAGTCACAGCTGTAAGAAATGCAGTGGACAATTAGCATACAGCAAGCTCCCACATGCAGTAATGTCCAGATAACTTGTTTCAGTCATCCTGACTGAGGGGTAACTATTGACCAGGACACCAGGGACAACTCCTCAACTCTTCATGAAAATAGTACCATGGAGTCTTTTATATCTACCCAAGAGTGGACAGGGCCTCAGTTTAGAGTCATGGAGTCAGACAGCACTGAAGCAGGCCATTCGGCCCACCATGTCCATGCTGAGTGCCCCTCTACACTAACCCCATCTACCAGCATTTGGTCCGTAGGCTTCTATGCCTTGGTGATTCAAGTGCTCATCCAGATACCTTTTAAATGTTGAGGGAGTATCTGCTGCCACCACCTTCTCAGACAGTGTATCCAGAATGCAACCACCCTCTGGGTGAAAAGGTTCTTCCTCAGATCCCCTCTAACCCTCTTACTCCTCACCTTAAACCGATGCCCTCTGGTTTTAGGTGCCTCTGTTATGGGGATAAGTCTCACACCACCCACCTTACCAATGCTTCTCACAATTTGTGTACCTCTATCAGGTGCCCCCCTCTCAGCCTCCTCAATAAACCCAGCCTATCCAGTCTCTCTGCATAGCTGCAAATGTCTATCTCAGGTAACATCCTGGTAAATCCCCTCTTCACCTTCTCCAGTGCCATCACTTCTCTCCTATAGTGAGGCACACAATAGTGGCCTAACCAACATTTTAAAGTTGTACCATGACCTCAATGCTCTTATATTCTATGCCTGGAAAATGGTAAACATCCCATATGCCTTCTTCACCAGCCTTTCTACCTGTACTGCCTCCTTTAGGGATCTATGGATGTACAAAAAGGTCCATCTGTTCCTTAATGTTCCCACAGCCCTACCAATCACAATATATGTCCTACCGTTATTAGACTTCCCAAAATGCATCACCTTGCACTTATTGGGATTACATTCTGCACCCAACCTACCATCTGATCAATATCATTCTATAACCTGACACTATCCTCCAACACTGATGATTTTCATGTCATCTACAAATCATACATTCGTACCCAAATTATTAATGTATATGACAAGCAACAGGGGTCCCAGCACCGAACCCTGTGGTACAGTGCTGGCCACAGGCTCCCAGTCACAAAAGTAACCCTACCCTGTCACCTATAGCCAAGCCAACTTTGAATTGAATTTGCCAACTTGCCTTGGATCCCATGGGGTCTAACCTTTTGAATCAGCATTCCATGTGGGACCTTGTCAAAAACCTTATTGAAGCCAATGTAGATTACATCAACCACACTGCCCTCTTCAATATATTTTGTTACTTCTTGAAAAAACTCAAGCAAATTATTCATGACAGGATCTCCCACCAACAAGCCATACTGCCTATCCCTGATCAACTTCTGCCTTTCCAGGTGTGGATTAATTTTGTCCCTCAGAAATTTTTCCAATAACCTCCTTACCACTAATGTTAGACTCACTCGCCCACAATTAACTGACTTATCCCTGTTGCCCTTCTTGAATAAAGATACCATAGTTGCTGTCCTCCAGTCATCTGGCACCTCACCGGCGAAAATGTACAGGTCCCATCTTCCGCAGAAATGATCCCAATGATTTAAAAATTTAAAACCCTCTCTCCTACACCTTTAGGCACGCATTCATCTGACCTATCCTCCTACTTCTATACTTAGGAGCATGTGCCATGGGAAGGAATCCAGAGATTACAACCCTAGACATCCTGATCTTTGAGCGATGACCTCACTATAAATTCATTTTGCAGAACCTCATCCTTCCTTTTACCCACGTCATTAGTGACAATGTGGACCACGACCTCCAGCTGTTTAGAATGTCCTGCAGCTGCTCTAAGAAATCCCTGACCCTGGCACCTGGGAGGCAACATATCGATGGCGAATCTTGTTTGCGGCCACAGAAACACCTGTCTGCTCCGCTTACAATCAAATCCCTTCTCACTATAGCTCTCCTGGTCTTCACTTGCACCTCTCCCCAACCCTGTGCAGCACAGCCACCAACTTGGCTGTTGCTGCTTTCTCCCGAGAGGCCATTCCTCCACCCCCAAAAGTATCCAACAGGGTCTATCTGTTTGAGAGGGGGATGATCATCTGCACTACCTGTCTGCGCCTAATACTCTGCCTCATCTTAACATTTCATCTCAAAAAATGTAGCACTAATTCAATAATATACTGGGTATTTATACTGATGTCTCTACAGTGAACAGATTAGGTTGTCAACTACATGTTATTTTATACTAACTAGGAAAAGCAAACTAACCCAAAGAAGTATCATTAAATATGTGTTGAGCTACTATTATAATTACTTTTTAATAAAATTGTTTGAACTTGGACAATCTTACTGTCTTCCGCAGATAAGATTTCCTTATCTCTGAGCCAGTCTGAGAAGCTGATATTATCTAAACAAGCTTCGTTTATTGCTTTGAATTCAATATGAAGTCTGCAGAGTAAGTGAAATCACTCCAAGTCATGTGAAGAGATCAGCTCAAGACAACCTGAAACAAACAGGCCAATAATATCTTTAGTCAAGCAAGGAAAGGAAACCTAAGCAGAAGGCAAGGAGGTGTTGCCTCAAACCAGTAAAAAAACATTTTTAGTATTATTCTCCTTCCCAGAAAAAAACGGTAAGGTGATATTGGTGTGGAGAAAAAAAATTGCTGGAATTAATTAATAAACAACTGGATGCCACAAAAGATTGCAGCTAGGAAGGGAGGGAGAGAACTCTTACTTTTTTCACTGGCAAAAACCCAAACAGGGCATCAGTGAGAAGGTTATTTGAGTAAGTGCTACTTGATAGCACCGTCCATGACACCTTCCCCACTTTGTGACGATCGAGGGTAGACACATATTGAGTCCGAAAAGAAGCTTTCTGATGAAGTTCTTCTCATCACCCACTGAGCATTGCTGATCAACAACACTGACCAGACCTGAAAACTATGCAGTCAGGGCAGACAAAATTGATAGAGGAAATTTAACAGGATGCTGCCTGGTTTAGAGAATATGCATTATGAGGAGAGACTGAGGGAGCCAGGGCTTTACTCTTTGGAGAGAAGGAGGATGAGAGGAGACATGATAGAGGCGTACAAAATATTAAGAGGAATAGATAAAGTAGACAGCCAGCGCCTCTTTCCCAGGGCACCAATGCTCAATACAAGAGGGCATGGCTTTAAAGTAATGGGGGGGGAAATTCAAGGGAGATATCAGAGGAAGGTTTTTTTTTACCCAGTGAGTGTTTGGGGCATGGAATGCGCTGCCTGGGGCAGTGGTGGAGGCAGGTACATTGGTCAAATTCAAGAGATTACTAGATAAACATGTGGAGGAAGTTAAAATAGAGGGCTAAGAGGGGGGAGGGGTTTAGACAGTTTTTAGGCAAGGTTTAAAGGTCGGCACAACATAGTGGGCCGAAGGGCCTGTATTGTGCTGTACTTTCTATGATTCTATAATTCTATGAAAATGTTTTGGACATCTAAGTTTATCTAGGCATACAGAGTTGGAAAAACTGCACAGGCAACAGCAATGAAAAGGACACAGTGGTAATTAGTAGTACTGAGAGAACTGTCAACAACAGAGAATTAAACACACAGGAGAACCAAGCATTGGGCAGAGAAGCAAGTGCAGCAACATCACTGTTTCTACAGGAAATGACATAAAATTGCAATTCAACCACAGGTAAAAATAGTAAGGGCAGCCTTGTCTTTCACAAGATACATTAAGAGGATAGAAATGTTCTTTGCTGCTAATAATCTTTTCAAAGTAGAGAATAATATTAAAAATACCTTGGCATTGAAAGCTGCAATAAGGGAATGCTTCTACTGATGGAGATCCTTACTAATCTGATAGCTGAAGAAAGCCAAAGATGTTGGCTTCATATTGGTCGTGAAGAAATTGAAGGATTATTTCATCCACAGCCACTTGAAATGGCAAGATGTTGCAAGATTGGCATGAAGAATCAAAGAGCAGGAGAAGCAGTCAGTTGGTATATTGTTCTATTGAAGGATTAAAGGATAGATCTAGACATTACAACTTTGGCGAATTCTTAAACTGTGGGATAGATTTGTGTGTAGCTTACCTTATGATTGGATTCAGTTCAAATTGTTAAGCATGCACAGTCCTAGTTTTGACCTGGCTTGTAAAATTACAGCCTCAACGGAAATGGAAGTGAAAAATTCTACCATCACATTTTCCCTTTTCACAGGGTGTTGTCTGGCCTTCTGGGTACTTCAAGTAAATGAAAAGAAAGAGCAGATGCCAGAAATCTAAAATTAAACAGGAAATGCTGGAAATACTCAGCAGGTCAGAAACGCATCTGAGGGAAGAGAACAGAATTAAGGCTTCAGGCTGAAGACCTTCATCAAAACTGAGGAGAATATTGTCTAAGAAAACTAAAAATTAATTGGAAATACGCGTTTGTGTCAGTGCAGATACTGCCAAGTCACACTTGGAGTCACTTCTGCACAAATGTGAAGAAATCTTTGAGGATGCTTATACGACTATTACTGGTTAGAAGACATACATAGACAAGAAGTTAATACCAAAGTGAAACATTGTGAACCTCATCCAGTGTCACATTCACTAAAACATCAAATGAAGGAAGAGATAGAGAAGCTAAAAATGGAGTTTATGAACATAACTCTAAGTAAGTGGGCAACCCCAATCATGGAAGTACTCAAGATCGATGAGATGTTTAGATTATGCCACAACTATAAAGTGATTCTCAACCAAATGGTCAAAGATGAACAGTACCTGTTACTTATGTCTCAATAATTCGATGTAGAACTATTGCGTTCCAAGTTTTTACCAAGTTAGACACATGTGTACACACAAGTAAGTGTATGTAAGAGAAGTGACATTATTCACCATCAATAGGTTAAGGGTCTTATACCAAATTGTCATATGGAGTTAAGTCACGATTGAAAAATTTCTTGTTAACAGTGGACAAGATCCTGCAGGGCATAGGTCTCTTTTTGCTGCACTACTGAGGAAGAGAACCTTTGCATCACCATAATGAGAAACAATTAGATATATGTGCGTTTGTCAAATCAGAAATTAAAGATCGAGATGAATAGTTTACAATCTGTTAAAGACAAAATAGATGCCACTGTAAAGGGAAAGAGACCATAAAACATTGCACTTTTTTGGCTGTGATTCAATACTCCAAATTTCTACCAGATTTACAAATAATCCTTATACCTCTGCATCAGCTGATTAAAGTGTATGAAATATGGAGGTAGATCGAGTAATAACAGTGTATATAAGACATATGCAAACAGATCTTAAGTAACAAATCCTAATTAGCATATGATCACATAATGAGTACATTGAAGTTCACACAATGGAGTGAGTGCTGTTGTCAGTCATATTGTGGCTAGGCAGAAGCTAACAGCATTTGAGTCTCACGTTTAAATAAAAGTGAACACATTTATGTGCAGATATAAGGTGATGCGCTAGCTGTGTTATTCGGAGTGAAGATGTTTCACTAGTTTCAACTAGAAAAAGCTTTTATCTTGGTTATTATGGTACAAGTTGGTGGCTCATGTATGTTAGTTGCTAAATGTGGCTGTTACTTCAAGATTGGCGAGGTCACCACTACCTTTGGAAACTGTTATGCAGTTAACTATTCCAACATTGTATGCACCATGTTTCAAGTTGAGTTGAGTGTCGACTGCCGCAAGAAGCAAAAGAGTTTTCCTTGATGCCCCTGGTCTAAGTGAATTTATGTTATACTCAACATTGCCGTAGAAAAACCACCTAGTACACTACAGTCATAAACCATAACCCTAATTACCCAATTCTAGGACCAAAATTGGCTATTGCAAACACAGCAGCTTCTAGAATCTAGAGATGGGCAATCGTGTCTCAGAAAGACCACATGATCAACTATCAGTCTTTGAAACAAAAATACAATCACAGGAGCTTTATCCAGAATCCAACAAGAACATTGCAGTGTAATTAACCAGAACATAATGTTTAGCTTATAACTCCTGGATGATGACTTTCCAGTCACATCTACAGAAACTGCTGAGACAACACAGTATGCTTCGGAAATGAGTCAATGAGCACAATATGAAGCATTGGATCAATTTAGAAAAGTGTCCAACTATGGATATGCAACAATTTTACAATAGAATTGTCCGCTAATCGAGGATATCTGAGATGCGGATATATAATAATCATCCTTAATGGCCTGTAAAGATAAATCTTTTGATAACTTACAACGTCGAACATAAAGGCATTAAAAATATGACTATTGCCAAAAGCTTTCCTGCATTGGCTAGATATTGATAAAGATCTAGAAGATTTATTGTCCACTTATTCAGTTTGTCAAGAGTACAGAATGAACTTCCAAAGTCACCCCTACAAACATGAAGGTAGCTAAAACTAGCATTTCAGAGAATGCACATTGATGTTTGTCAAATGGCAAGACAACTTTCTGATCCTTATCAATACTAATTTGAAATGATTTAAGTTAAACATGTGGGATCATGCAGAAAAACACAATGCACAATTGAGAACCCAAGCTTAATGTTTACAACACATGGGTACACCTGAAGTGTTTAATGACAGATATGGACTTCAATACATGTCATGGGGAGCAGCTTTGTTAAGTACTCATTAATTTCCCCCACATCATCAAACCAATAACAGTGCAGATAAAGGGTCTGTATTCATTCTTAAGAATGCCTTGAGAGGACAAGTTGACCACATTTGTTCAAGTTCAAACGATGATTCATCATTTGGCCAACTTTCTATTCAAGTATCATAGAATGCCACATGCTGTCACAGCATTCATCCCGGAAAAGCTGTTGATGTATTGCAGACCGTGAATGCAGCTCAGTTTACTGCAATCTTGTTTGGAAGGGGGAGTGGAGGGACCACATTTGGAATGAAAGCAAAATCATGGTTCCCATCCTAACAACTTTTCAATAGGAGTAGAAGAGAAGCAGTTCATGCAATACAACAAATGAAAGCATTAAAACCGATAAACAAGTATGACACACAGAAGATGACATAACCCCGCTGCACTGCATGATAGTTTGTTCAGATTGGAGAAGAGGTCATAAGTGCTGATGTTGACCAAATGACTGTAATGAGAGATGTAATAGAACAAACTTAAGAAATATGTTGATGATGGCTTTATTACAGAACTAGATGCAGAAACCAACACTGAAAACAAGGCACATGTCAACAGGAAGTGAGTCAGGATGTCGCACATTAAAAAAAAAACTTCATTGCAGAGACACAAACATAATTAGAAGATCCAAATATTTGATAAAACTGAATAAGCGACTGAACCTTTAATTTCTATATATAAGAACATAAGAAATAGGAGCAGTGAGGAGGCCATCTGGCCCATCGAGCCTGCTCCATCATTCAATAAGATCATGGCTAATCTGGCCATGGACTCAGCTCCACCTACCTGCCTTTTCCTCATAACCCTTGATTCTCCTAATATACAAAGGTGTATCTAATTGTGTCTTAAATCTACTTAATGAGGTAGCCTCCACTGCTTCCCTGGGCAGAGAATTCCACAGATTCAATACTCTCTGCAAAAGGCAGTTTCTCCTTAGCTCTGTCCTAAATCTATTTCCCCAAATCTTGTGGCTATGTCCCTTAGTTCTAGTCTCACCTACCAGTGGAAACAGTGCCTCTATTTTATCTATCCCTTTCATAATTTTATATGTTTCTATAAGATCCCTTCTCATTCTTCTGAATTGCAACAAGTATAGTCCCAGACGACTCAATCTCTCCTCATAGGCCAACCTCCTCATCTCAGAAATCAACTTGGTGAACCTCCTCTGCACTGCCTCCAAAGCCAGTATATCTTTCCTCAAGTAAGGAGACCAGAACTGCACGCAGTACTCCAGGTGCGGCCTCACCAGTACCCTGTACTGTTGCTGCATAACCTCCCTGCTCTTAAATTCAATCCCTCTAGCAATGGCCAACATTCCATTTGCCTTCTTGATAACCTGTTGCACCTGCAAACCAACCTTTTGCAATCCATGCACAAGCACTCCCAAGTCCCTCTCCAAAACAGCAAGCTGCAATCTTTCACCATTTAAATAATAATCTGATCTTTTGTTCCTTCCAAAGTGAATGACCTCGCATTTACCGACATTGTACTCCATCTGCCAGATCCTTGCCCACTCACTTAACCTACCTATATCTCTCTGCATCCTCTGCACAATTTGCTTTTCCACTCAATTTAGTGTCATCAGCAAACTTAGATACACTATAGTCAGTCCCCTCTTCCAAATCATTAAAGTATATTGTGAACAGTTGCAGGCCCAGCACCAACCCTTGTGGCACCCTGCTCACCACTGATTGCCAGCCAGAGAAACACCCATTTATCCCAACTCTCTGCCTTCTATTGGTTAACCAATCCTCTATCCATGCTAATACATGACCCCCAACTCCATGCATCCTTATCTTATGGATAAGACTTTTATGTGGCACCTTATCAAACACCTTCTGGAAATCCAAGTATACAACATCCACCTGTTCCCCTCTGTAGTGTAAAAGGTCATGGCTGTCATATGACTGTGACAACACTGACCCCTCTGGCTGAGATGACACCATTGAGCACATGGCCGAAAGCGACACCACTGTCAATCAAGGTTTGGCTCCACCCCACTAGGTAAACACCTTTGTCCTTGCTGGACCACTCAGATTAGTCTGTCCGAGCACCTTTATTCCTGGCACACCTACCAATGGCCCATTTAAACTCCTTTGTCCTTGCTGGACCACCCAGTCACCCAGCAGTATAAAAGTGCTCCATGTTTGGTTTTCCCTCTCTCTCAGTCTCCGAGGATGTTGAGGTAAGCTGTGCACTACTTCAGGGCAGTTAGTTAAGGACTCCCGAGAACAAAAAGCCAATGTTTGTCCAGAATCATGGTGTTCAAACATTGTATTGTTTATTCCGTGATCATTTGTACCCAGTTATTCTGTGTGTGTGTGTGTGTGTGTGTGTGTGTGTGTGTGTGTGTGTGTGTGCGTGCGTGCGTGCGTGCGCACGCACACCTCACCCCCTGTTGCAGTTCCCTCCACATTCGTGATCTCCTGCTTGAGAGTGTGTGAGTGTGCATCTGTTCCCATTCACTCTGTCCCCGCATTTGTCTTTGTTAATAAACCATTTTTAAATTACAAAGACTGTGTCCAGAGTTCCTCTACCTTTAAGACATCAAAGAACTGTTTCACACAACACCCTCTATCCACTGCGCTCATTATATCCTCAAAGAACTCCAGTAAGTTTGTCAAACAGGACCTTCCCCTCCTGAATCCATGCTGTGTCTGCCTGATGCCAGGCACGGTAGTGTAGTGGTTAGTGTAACGCTTTACAGCGCCAGAGACCCGCGTTCAATTCCGGCCGCTGTCTGTAAGGAGTTTGTACGTTATCCCGGTGTCTGCGTGGGTTTCCTCCAGGTGCTCCGGTTTCCTCCCACGTTCCAAAGACGTACAGGTTAGGAAGCTGTGGGCATGCTATGTTGGCACCGGAAGCGTGACGACACTTGCAGGCTGCCCCCAGAACATTCTATGCAAAAGGTGCATTTCACTGTGTGTTCCGATGTACATGTGACTAATAAAGATACCTCATCCAGATGTCTCACTATTTCTGCTTTTATGATAACTTCAAGCATTTTCCCGACTACATACATTAAGCTAACTGGCCTATAGTTATCTGCCTTTTGCCTACGTCCTTTTTTAAACAGTGGTGTGACATTCACTGTCTTCCAATCCACCGGGAGCTGCCCAGAGTCCAAGGAATTTTGGTAAATTATCACAACTTTATCACTACTATCACTCCCGCCATTTCTTTCAGTACCCTGGGATGTATCCCATCAGGACCAGGGGACTTGTCTACCTTTAGGCCCACTAGTTTGCTCATCACTACCACTTTAGTGACAGCAATTGTATTGAGGTCCTCACCCCCCATCGTATCCATAACATCTCTCTTTAGCATGTTAGATGTGTCCTCCACTGTGAAGACCAACACAAAATAGTTGTTCAAGGCCTTGGCCATCTCCACATTACCCAATATTAATTCCCCCTTCTCATCTTCAAAGAGACCTACGTTCACTCTAGCCACCCTTTTTCACTTTATATAATTATAAAAACTATTACTATCTTTTTTTTATATTTTGTGCAACTTTACTTTCATAATCTATCTTCCTTTTCCTTATTGCCTGCTTAGTGGTTCTTTGTTGCTTTTTAAAGTTTTCCCAATCTTCCAGTTTCCCACTATTTTTGCCAATTTTGTATGCATGAGCTTTTAGCTTGATGCCTTCTGTTATTTCCTTAGTTATCAAAGGCTGGCTCTCCCCACCCTTACTGTCCTTGCTTTTAACTATAATATACTTTTGTTGAGCACCATGAAAAATCTCTTTGAAAGTCTTCCGCTGTTCCTCAACTGTCCCACCATATAGCCTGTGTTTACACTAGCCAACTCCTCCCTCATCCCGTTGTAGTCTCCTTTGTTTAGGCATAATACACTGGTTTTAGATCAAACTATTGCACCCTCCATTTGTATGAAGAATTTAGTCTTATTATGATCACTCTTTCCAAGAGGATCCCTAACTACAAGATTGTTAATTTTACCTGTCTCATTGCGCAGGACCAGATATAAGATAGCATTTTCCCTTGTAGCTTCACTAACATGCAGTTCAAGAAAGTTATCATGGATGCATTCTATGAAGTCCTCCTCAAGACTGCCTTGACAAACTTGATTCGCCCAATCTATGTCCAAGTTAAATTCGCCCATGACGACTGCCATTCCATTCTTACATGCATCAAATATTTCTTGCTTTATTGCCTGTGTCACTGTAATGTTATTATTCAGTGGCCTATGGGCAACTCCCACCAGTGATGTTTTTTCCTTTTACTATTCCTAATCTCTACCCAGATGGATTCAACATTCTGCTCCCCAGGACATACATCATCTCACACTATCGTCCTGATCTCATCCTCAATTAAGAACGCTACCCCACCTCCCTTACCTTCCTGCCTATCCTTACGTATTACCTGATACCCTTGAATATTTACTTCACACTCATCTCCATCCAGCAACCACATTTCTGTAATGGCCACTAAATCATACCCGTTTGTACTGATTTGTGCCACAAGTTCGCTGACCTTGTTTTGAATACTACGGGCATTCAGATAAAGTGCCCTTACAGTTATTGTCCTTTTAGAATCTAGAGGAACACTCTTTCAAAAAGGAAAAGTGGTGTTTTCATGCAGATAAATGTATCATTTGTATGCGTGATAATATGACATCATTACAGGTGTGATGTATGCACACATAGTAGTTGCTGAAATAAGATCACACACATGGTCTGAATATCAGTGCATCTCCTAGAGATTATTACTGATGGCACCTATCAGCTCTACAACACCAGATCACCAGATTCAAGTACATCACATTCAAAGAATGGAAAGATTAAATGGTCAAAGGGATGACAATGCAGATGAAGGGATGGGAATAGATTAGGTGAATAACTCTGTCCCAGTACCACCCTGCTTCACTTTGTACCATTACCACTTTTGCCATTTCAACCCCCTTGCCCTCCACTTGATTATAAACCTTTAGTTCTCTCCTCTCTTTTCTATGAATCTTAACATTTGTTTATTTCTAAACTGTCCCGGTTACGTTGAAGATCATTGACCTGAAACATTAATATTTTTCTCTCTCCACAAGCGGGACTGAACATGCTGAATATTTCCAGCATTTTCTGTTGTTTTTTTTATTCTGCATTTCTAGCATCTGCCGTTTGTTGGCCTTGTGAGAGCAGTTTTCTTTTTCCACAGCGACTTTCAGTGGGCATTTACCCACACAAGTAGAAATCTGGAACTCTCTCCCCCAAAATATTAAACTTAGGTCAACTGAAAATATCAGAACAGAGGTTTTAAGTAAGCTTATAAAACCAAGATGGTAGATGAAATTGTAATAAATCGCCCATATGAATGATGGAATAGGCTTGAGTTGATTGACTTAATCCTGTTTTAATTTTCCTGACTACAGCTTCATCTACTTACTGTAGTGTTTCAGGAGACTACTGGAATTAATAATCAAGATGAGTGAACGCCTTCATGAAGATAACTCCGAAAATGAATACTTGTACTGTGTCAAAGAGAGTGGATCTTGCCTGAAGAACCTAATTAACTTACTTTAGGAGCTGACATCCCGAATGGATTGGGAAACTATATGACTTGGAGCATGATGGCTGACTGCAGCATAAGAAATTAGGATCAGTGGTAACATAGGTAACAAGTTAATGATTGCCTCAAGATAAAGAAAGAGGTTGGTCAAGATGGATCTTGATTGTAATGGAGATATGTGATGGAGTGCTCCAGGGTCACTGCTGAAGCCCCTTCTGTTCCTGGGACTAAATGACCTTGAAACTTAGTTTCAATGCAAGCTGGTTAACTCCATAGTTGAGCATAACTTGAGATTCAAACAATGCAGCTAAAGCAGGAACAAATGGAGGAAGCACCAAGCCTCTTTCTAGATTCTTTGATTTAAATTGGGAAGAACTGGATTGATCCGTTAATGATTTCTCATTCAGTGATCATGAAAAAGCCCCTAAAAATATAGGAGCATCCTCCAAGGGTAATAGTTAAGTATTCATATTAAACAATGTAATATTGTAAAGAATTCATCTATGCTGTTGAATAAGGAACACTAAAAACAAGGTATTTAAAATTTTGTGAGAAGTATTTTGTACATAGAGGACAATTAAATAAAGAATAGAGTCTACCCAGAGCTTAAAAAAACATCAACCTATGCATGCACATGGAGGATGTGGGTAAGGTCCTTAACGATGGTAAGGTCCATTGCAGTTGTCTTCACAAAAGAGGGGGATGATGTCAATGTGATTAAGAGGGTGGAGTGTGAAATATTGGTAAGGATAAATAGAGTAAAAGAGGGAGGATTAGCGGGTTTCGTATCTTTGAAAGTGAATAGGTAACCAAGCACAGATGAAATGTATCTCAGACTGTGCAAAGAAGCAAGGAAGAGAATTGTGGAAGTTCTGACTACAATTTTCTAATCTTCCCCAGCCATAGGAGTGATGCCATAAGATTGGACGACTGCTGACACTGTACCATTGTTTAAAAAGGAAGGGATAAACCAAACATTTATAGATAAGTTATTATAACTTTGGTGCAGGGAAAATTATTGGAATCCATTCTAAGGGACAGTATGTGTTCACATACACAGATCAATCGAGGATGGTGAGAATCGAGTTGTTAAGGGAAGGTGCTTCCTGATTGCAGAGTGAATTTTTGAGGCAATCACAGGAAGGGTCAATAATAGCAGTGGGTTTGAGGTAGTTAAGCCAGGCATCCAATGAGATCTCACATGCCAGACTTTTAAAGTCCAAGGGATCCAAAGGAGAGTGACAAATTAAGTTCAAAACTGGCTTTGTGGAAAGGTGTTTGTGCTTGATGGATATTTTTGAGACTGTAAACTGCTGTGCATCAGTTCCACAGGGCTCAGCACTCAGTCCCTTGCTCTTTATATGTATTAATGACTTAGACTTAAATGTAAGAGACATGATAAAGGAGTTTGCAAATTATATAAAAATTGGCTATGTGGCTGAAGATAAGGAGGAAAGCTTTTAGACTGCAGGAAGGTAGAGATGGTGGAAGTAGATGGCCAGAGAAGTGGCAAATGGAACTTAATCCAGAGAAGTGTCAGGTAATGCATTTATGTAGGGACGAAAAGAGATAGGAACAGATAATTAATGAGGATATTGGGTGGTGTGGAGAAACAGAGGGACAGAGGTGTATAAGTTCATATATCCTTTAAGATAACAGGACAGATCAATAAGGTGGTTAAAAAGACATATGTGATGCTTTCCCTCATTAGCCAAAAAGTAGAATATAAAGGCAGGGCAGTTATTCTAGAACTATGTACCAAACTGCTTGAGTATTGCATTCAGTCCTAGTCACTACTTTACAGGAACGATGTGATTGCACAGGATACAGAAGAGATTTACGAGGATATTGCCAGGAGTTGAAAATTACAGCTCTAAGGAAAGACCAGATAAACCATTTGTTTTTTCAAACAGAAACCATGAGTAGCATTAAATGAGGTGTATAAAATTATGAGCTGCTGAGACAGAGTAAATAAGAAAGATCTAATTTTCTTAAGGATAAGGGCTAAGAACTAAGGGCCAAAAATATCATACTATTAAGATATGAGGTTTGAATTGACAATGGTAGATTGGGAAACTACATTAAAAGGAGTGACAGTAAACAAGCAATGCTAATGTTTAAAGAATTAGTACATAATCTACAAATAATATATATCTCTTCAAACCACACAAAAAAAACCAGCAGGAAAAGTAGTCCAAGCATGGCAAACCAGAGTAATTAAAAGTAGTTCTAAATCAAAAAAAGGCTTACAATGTTACCGTAAAGGACAGTAAGCTTAAGGACTGGGCAAACTTTCAAGATGTTGAAAAGGAAAGGCAAAGATATGCTAGAACAGTATTCAAGAGTGCATGCCACAGCTTGAATACTGTAATTCTGCTCACCACATTACAGGAAAGAGGCGATTGCACTAGAGAGAAGATTTACAACAACCCAGCAAGAAGCAAAATCAGACTTTGAAAGCTTCCATAGATATGTAAAAAAGAAAAGTAAAGTTAATGTGGGCCCCTGATAGAAAGGAGGAGGAGAAAATATTTTTGGGAACAAGAAAATAATAGAGAAATTAAACAAATATTTTGTACCTGACTTCATAGAAGGTACAGAAAACTTCCCAGAAATAATGTGGAAGGAAAGGTTTAGAGCAAATGAGGAGATGAAAGAAATTAGATTGGGAAAATATGTATTAGGGACATTAATGGGACTGTAAGTCAATAATTCCCCAGGACTTGAGGGCCTGCACCCTAAGGGTTTGAAAGGGGTGACTATGGAGATAGTGGTCAACTCCCAAATTTCACAGATTCTAGAATGGTTGCCACAGGTTGGAAGGCAGCCACTATTTAAAATAGGAATGAGGGAGGAAAGGAGGAACTAAGACCAGTTAGCCTGTCATCAATAATAGAGAAAATGGTTCTACATTAAATGGTACAATGAAACAGAAAATAATGATTGGGGAGAGTCACGTGGATTTATGAAAGGGAAACCTTGTTTGACAAATCTGTTGGAATGTTTTGTGATTATAACTATTCAAAGAAAAACGGGGAAATGAGTGGTTGTGGTGTATTTATATTTTAAGATGGCCTTGGATAAGCTGCGATATAACAGGTTATTAAACAAAATTAAAGCACATGGGATTGGAGGTAATTTACTGGCATGAGGATTAGTTAACAGACAGAAAACAGAGGAGCATTAGATGCTGACTACTAGCGTGCAGCTGGAGTCTCAGCTGTTCACAGTGGAATTACCATCCATTTAATGCTGAGCTAAAGAACTAAGGGGCCACAATTTGTTCTGTTTTGCAGCAACAAAAAATCTGCTGGAGGAACTCAGCAGGTTGAGTAGCATCGATGGGGGGAAAAGGAATTGTCGACATTTCGGGTTGAAACCCTGCATCAGGACTGAGAGTGGAGGGCGAGATGGCCGGTATAAAGAGGAGAGGGGGAGTGGTGACATAGGAGTCTGAGGTGATTGATGGACTGAGGAGGGGGTGAAAGATGACATGCAGGGAGTGGATCCCTACCTGGCACAATTTGCCTGTCATCTTTCACCCTTCGTCTTGTGTCGCTTGTTGTGTTCTGTATTATGTATGCATGTCTCAGACAAGGGGGCATTGGGAGTAGTGATTAACATCAAAACCGCTACAATAAAGAAACCACAAACAAGTTCCTTATCATTAAGTAGTGACCTCTGGTGGTCCATGCTGTGCATGGATTTCAGGTAATGACAGAATTAGTCTCTCAAATGACAGAGTATGTTCCTCCCATAGTTGAGTGGTGTCAAGAGAGTACTCACCAGATTATTACACTGGAGCACATAGCAGGCATTACCAATTGGAAAATTGGGCAGAGAATCAACACACTGAATGCTAAGTCTTCCTCTGTGGGAGCCCAATGAATGACGTGTACTAAACACAGTGCGGTTCCCCTCAGCACAAGTATCTGCCCTTGACGTCACCTCATCCAAGGAGGGACATCATGATAAACATTCAGTGGGCTATGAAAACATCAAAAGCTCTTCACTAAAGTGGATTGAGAGTTCAGATGAAGACTCGCAGGCTTTGGAGGCTACAGGGGTTGAGGTGGGGAGAGGGTGAAGGGCAGCGAGCAGCTGGAGTATAGGGTGGTTGGGCAAAGCAGATTTTCTCCACATCTTCCCATTCCAAACCCAATAAGAAAACCAATTCTCTATTGACTAATAAAACCTCATAAATTTTAGGGACCAAACGTTCCAATGTACCAGGAAGAATAATAACCACTGACTGATTACACACGCTACCTGTCTCACCACAGATGACAGAGGTTATCCCCAAGGTGACTCAAGAAGAGGTGGTCTAATTAGAAATATTTTGTGAATTCGTTTTCTCACAGCTATGATTTTCTTTGTACTATTTCCAAAATCAATATGTTGGAAAATAATAATAAACCAGCTGCCCAAACGATCAGTTTTCTTTTATCCCAAGATTTATAAACCTGTAGAATTTGTTTATTGGTGAAGTAAAGAAACTTATTTCATGGCTCTAACCACCTTCCGTAAGAGAGGTAGTGAAGATAGGAGGATAAATTGAAAAAATATCTCAAGCTATCAAAATGACCATGTAAAATATAGCACAGGCCCAGCAGCTCAGGCAGCCTTGGTTTACATTATATACACCACAACATAAGAGCAGACCAAAGTCAATTTTGATTGATTCTGTTTACAATGAGTCATCTGCTGTTGAAAACCTTTACTGATCTCAGTCTACCACTGGTAACAATAAAAAGGTTTTTCTCACGTAAGGGGAAGCTTGCAAATATAATAATCTTTACTCAAATAGATATGCAGCTGGTGACTTTATTGTCAAGCCCACCTTAAATAGTTTGAAAGGATGCTGAATTAAGGTTGCAGAGCAAATGGTGGAAGGCAGACTCACCTTGAAACTTAAGTAATGAAATTTTCTGGAACATTTTCACTTGTGACAGATTCAGATTGTTCTTTCTCGCATAGACTTTAAAATAAAAGATAGCCCAGAACTTGGGGCAGTGTATCTCACAGCAAAGTCTGTTTTCTTTCCTTACAATTCAGCACATTGCAAATTACTGGGAATGTGCACTGATAATTGAAGAGTGCATTCAACAGGGCACTTGGTATTTCATGAATGATGGGACACACTTTCACGCTCATTACAAATGTGATTTAAGGACAGAGGAACAACTGGATGCACCAAAGAAAGAATAGAGTTGAATTACACACCACCTATTGTACACCAACTGGGCTGTAGTTACTTAGTTACTTCCATTCCTTTTTTTAAATGACAGGACAACAACATATGGAGAGGCTGCCTTGTGTAGGGTTGTTTACTTTGAAACAAAGGAGACTAAGTGGTGATTTTACTGAGGTGAAGAAAGTTGTGAGATCTGGGCGGTGTGAACAGTGTGAATCACTCTAGGTCCCCAACCTCTTGCTGATATTCCTTTTCTCCCCTCCTCCGCTGCCCCTCCTCGGCCACTTATGAACCCACTTCCTTTAGTAGAGATATCAAACACCAGAAGATGGGGTGCACAGATTTAAGTTAATTTGTAAGAGAAAATGAGGTGCGTACATTGAGGAAAAATTATTTCATACAACAAATGGTGAGGATCTGGAACTCACTGCCTGGAAGGATGGATGGGATAGAAACACTAGAATGTTTAATAAAACAACTCGAGAAGCACTCAAAGATCCATAATCGACAAGGATACGGACAAAAGCCCAGGTGGAACTAACTTGAATTCATTCTTGGCCAGCATGTGCACAACAGGCCAAGTGTCCTCCTTCTTATGTGGAAATTTCTATGGTTCGGACTATAATCATTAAGCTAACAAAATTGAACAAATCAACAATTAATAAGCAGTAACAACAATGATGCAGGGAAACAAGGAGGTCAAGAGAGGTACGGGTACATGGAGAGGAAAGGTTTAGAGGGTTATGGACCAAACGCGGGCAAACGAGCCTAGCTTGGATGACCATCTTGGTCGGCATGGACGAATTGGGCCAAAGGGCCTGTTTCCATGATGTATAACTCTATGCTTATAAAAATATTCCATCTTGTAACTGTGAATCTTTGTCCATGAAACGGATATGTGATACATTTGGCTATTATACCATAGACTGAATTATCTGTAAATTTTCTGGAGCACTGGGTAATAAAATACTTGGCAGTCAAGAACTTCAAGCAATGTCGTTTTTGTTCCACTTGGGATTACTTGATGGCACGGTAGTATAGCAGTTAACATAACGTTATTACAGCGCCAGCAAACTGGGCTCAATTCTGCCACTGTCTGTAAGGAGCTTGTACGTTCTCCCCGTGTCTGCATGGGTTTCCTCTGGATGCTCCGGTTTCCCCCCACATTCCAAAGACGCACAGGTTAGGAGCTGTGGGCATGCTATGTTGGTGCCGGAAGAGTGGCGAGACTTGCGGGCTGCCCCGCGGCACATTCTCAGTAAAGCTAAAAGATGCATTTCACTGTGTGTTTCGATGTACATGTGACTAATAAATAAATAAATAAATAAATATCTAATATCTTACAG
The DNA here is from genome assembly GCF_009764475.1 of Pristis pectinata. Lineage (NCBI taxonomy): Eukaryota > Metazoa > Chordata > Chondrichthyes > Rhinopristiformes > Pristidae > Pristis > Pristis pectinata. The sequence goes on from NC_067425.1 coordinate 24,181,883, forward strand.
CGAAGAATCTGTCCATAAGGATTTCTATTTGAAAACAGCAAGGTACCACCCTCATGTGGAGAAGTATCTGACTTATCAGTTGGCAACGTAGGTGCCTTAAGTGTTTTGAGCACTGAGCAGATAATTTGCTTTAAATTAACATCTTAAAAAAAGGCACTGGTCTTATTTACAGTATCTTTAGGTATTGAAAGAACTGTGGTAACAATATGTGAAAGTCCTCGCCTTTATGTTCAGTATGTTTGTGATCCTTCCTGACTAGCACAGAGAAAATCAAGCAATTTCAGTGGCTAGTTGACAATATACACACTCCACATCAGCTGGTTCTGTGAAGTAACATTTTATGACAAGCCTCCCCTCCCTCACACACCAACAATCTGCGATTCAACATTGAAAGTTGCCATGGAAATGAAACTTGAGCTTGCTGTGAATGCACAATCCAGACTCCCTGAGAGAAACCCTTCACATCAGAAGCCTACACTCCTGATTGGTCAAGAACGGTGGGAGATTTACTCTTTTGTCAAGTAATTGCAGAAGTAATTTCTACAATTGATTTTTTTTTCCATCTTCCTCCTGGGTTTTGTCAATTTCTTCTCTCCTATTCTAAAGACATCAGGGTTAATATCAGCTTTTGGGTTGACTGGCCAACGAAGGAAGCTGGTCAGTCACTTTTTTGTCCATCAAAGAGGCATCAGGATTTCCAAGGTTCCAGCTCACTGCAGGACACCCAGTCTCCAAGAAGCAGACCAGATGTGGTCAAAGGTGACAGGCCAGTGTTGCCTACTGGAAGATAGGTTGCAGGGTGGTTGGAGTATACAGCTCCCTGAATGACAGTGGTCCAGGTTATATATGCACTCTTGCTCCTCTGATGCCTATAGAAATAATTTCACACTTACCTTTCAGGGTTCTCTTTATTCCCATTGTCTGTAGAACTGATCAGAGGCTGTAGTGTGCACATGTTGATCAGTTCTTGATTTCTCTATTAAAGGGGATATTGTCCCAATCACACAGGTGCTATGTTGAAAGGCTCTTTTCAAACTGCTGTGTGTATAGGGGGTGGCAAACTATCAAACCCACTTTTAAGGTTGTCTCACCCGATTATGTTCAAGTGATGTTGCTCAAAATTAACCTCATCAACTCTTTCAGATAAACTGCCTTGCCAGTTTATGTCAAATCTGATCAGTCCTGATGAAAGGTCATCAACCTGCTACATTAACTCGATTTCTTTAGTCTCTGTATACATGCTGGGTCTTCCCAGCAGAGAGATCAGCAGCCTTCACCACCTTCTCTCAGTCAGTACCACCACCACTTGCAATACAATCACTCTAGGTCCCCAAACTCTCGCTGATATTCCTTTCCTTCCCTCCTCCGCTGCCCCTCCTCGGCCACTTAAGGCATGTATGATTCCTAACATTTCCCAGTTCTGATGAAACATTATCGACCTGTCAAATTTATTCTTTCTTCTCTTTCAGTAGATGCTGCCTGACCTAATGACTATTTCAAGCACTTTCTGATTTTTCCTGAGGTTTCCAATATCGGCATTTTGGCTTTTCAATTCTTTTGCCATTAACTCTTTATCGACTATACAAGTATTGATTTCCCTTCAGCATGCTTCTCAATTAAGCATTATTCACACTCAAGCCTGGACAACATCTTGCTAATCTATTCAACTTTAGAGAGTGCCACACTCAACACACATCCTGCTCTTGTCTGGAGTCTATAGCCATTCACAAACCAAGAGGAAGGAACAGACAGATCAGCGGCAAGAAATTTCCTGTGCCCTTGCCTAGGACCATTGCTGCCCTAGACTAGAGACTAACCATTGACCTGGACCCGATGGGTTTGGGCTGGGTTGGCATTGAAGAGTGTCATAAATCCTTAGTGTTGGATTGTGTCAGGTCAGGTCAGATGAGGTGAGCTCCAAATAAATAATTTTAAAATTGCTGCAGTTGGCTCGTTGCTGGGTGGCAGTGTGGATGCACTAGGGAGAGAGGGCAGGAGCTCCATGCACTGATGAGCTGGGAGGGAGCAGACAGTGCGTGAGGGTTGGGAGGCCTTGAACTAAGCAGGCAGGTGGGGGGGGAGGGAAGCCTGGGGGAAAAGCTTGGAGGGCAATGCCTACAGTCATGCCCATTGAGAGCTGCTGAACTATTGCAGCCCTGAGCCTGAACAACACCCGCTCCCTCGACAGGCTGGCCATACAACCCAATACCCACTGGACCCAAATACAGGTCGGGCTCGATTTGGCTATGATCAGGTCAGATTTAAGTTTTATGCCTGAGCAGGTTTATGCACCAGATGAGATCAGCTAACTCAGCTCTGGCCCAGGGCTCCAATGGGACCTCATCTTTGCATGGCTGGGAACACACATAATAACATTGTAGAGTTTCACAGCAAAGACAGGTGGCAATTTGATTCATCTTGTCCATGAGAACCCTACCTCATGCCTGTACCAACATAATCAAAGCCCTCTCCCACCCTAGATATTCTCTCTTCTGCCCCCCTCCCATTGGGCAGAAGATACAAAAGTCTGAAAGTACGTACCACCAAGATCAAGTCAGCTTCTATCCTGCTGTTATAAGATTATTGAATGGACCTCTTGTACGATAAGGTGGACTCTTGACCTCACAATCTACCTCATCATGACCTTGCATCTTTTTGTCTGCCTGCACTGCACTTTCTCTCTAACTGTAACACTATATTTTGCACTCTGTTATTGGTTTTCCCTTGTACTACCTCAATGCACTGATGTGATGAAATGATCTGTATGGATGGCATGCAAAACAAAGCTTTTCACTGTACCTCAGTACATCTGACAATAATAAACCAATTTACCAATTTACCTGTTCAGTAAATTCCATTCCTCTACTCTTTTATTTTCATTCACTTTTACATATATTACCCATTTTCTTTAAAAACTTACACCAACTTTTCTAATGGAGCATTCCATAACTCAAGGACACTAATTTTAATAAACAAATCCTCCTAAATCTCTCTTCAGTCTTTTGTCGATGATCTTAAAATTAGTGCCACCTAGCTTTTGCTTCACTGACCAGTAGGAATAGGCCCTTGTGATCACATTGTGACTTCTTTTCACCTTTTGCTTTCTAGTGTGAAGAACTTCTGTCAATCCTCTAACATACAGCCTCTCATCCATATGGAGTCATAGAGTCATTGTGCATGCAAACAGGCCCTTCAGCCCAACTTGTCTATGCCAACTGTGTTGCCCAGCAAGCTAGTCCCATCTGCCCACGTTTGGCCCATAGCCCTCTAAACCTCTCCTATCCATGTACTTATCTAGATGTTGCTAATATGCCCACCTCAACCACTGTTACTGGCAGCTCATCCCAAATACGCACCACCCTTTGCATGAAGAAGTTGCCCATGGATATCTCTATGGATCTCTTCTGTGACCTTTCTATGGCTTGGCTATCCTTCCGAAAGTAAGGGACCTAGACACAGTATTCAATCTGTGCTTTTTGCTGTGATACTTATGGGTTGAGCATGCTGTTGGCCTGATGCATTAACGATATTCCATCACCACAATGTGGTACCAAACCCTTCCTTTGTCTCACTGCTCCCTTTCCCTACAATCCTTTCCAGGATGATAACCCTCATTCTTGCAGGTTTGGCCTTTTGAGTGTGCCTGAATTCAATTACTTCACCACGGGCAGTTGTCTCTCCACTTACTAAGGCCCTCAGCTCTGAAATTTCCTCTCAGATTTTCTCTGTACATCTCTGTATCTCTTTCCCCCTTTAAGGCACTCCATTAAACTTATCTCTTTTACCAAACTTTTATCAGCCATCCTTATGTCTCTACTTGATGCTTGGAACATTTTTGTGTTGAAGGTCCAACATAAACATAAGTTGCTGTTAGGACACTGTTACATGAATAGTTTACGATTATGCTCGCATTATCCCATGGGATATGGGTGTATATACAATAATAAATTGACCTTAATTCACTCAATGAGTTACTACCATCAATTCCCAAGGAAAAACACACTCAGAAGTGGTGAGGATCAGTGAGGAGCTTGAACATAAATGAGAAAATAAATTAGCCCATAAAGTTTTAGAGATGCTATCACTCTGTTCTACAATACAATCTACTTCTGCCACACAGATTCTGAAATGTGCTGCAAAAGCTTCATCCACAAAAAGATACATCCTGGCTACTGAACATCTAACAAATCATTTACCTGACAGAAAGTATCCAATAGAATGATAGCCATTATAGTTTCAGATAAATCTGACATTACTTTCCTCTTGTCTGTTTCAGAACAGTTCCCAGAAGTGGACCTTGTCTCATCCAGGTGGAAATTTCTGTGCTTTCAATAAATATCCCACTTCCAACCATCCATCATTTCAACAATTCGAACTAATGTAATGTATTTACAATGTTGTAAAGTTACAAGGCATCGAAAAGTAGGCTAATAGTGCCAGGCACAAGGCAATTAGATTCACATCCATGTGGCAAAGAAGAAAATGACCTCTTTTCATATCTCTTGATATTAAACTGAGAATTGTTCAGGACTGCCTTCAATGTCAAATTAATACCTTATATAAAAAGAGAGAATTTACATTTATATAGCACCCTCTCCAACTCAAGATGGCCCAAATTGTTTTTACAGCCTATGAAAAATTTTTGAAGTGAAATCACTGTTATAATGTAGTAAATGTAACTTCTGGAGTTTCAGACAGCAAATTCCCACAAAAAGCCAAGTGATAATGACCATCTATTTTAGTGATGACAATATGTGTAGTGTCTGTAGGTTCCTTTGTGTTGCTTTTTCCATTAGCAAATAAACAGAGGTAGAGCTGTAAGCAGAACATCCTTTATTGATGGTAGTCATTCTCAATTAACAGATGATTGGTTACCATCACATTACTTTTTGTGGGAGCTTGTTGTGTGAAAACCACCAGGTGCATTGTCTGTCTCTTTGAGGGATACATAAAAGGGTCCTTGCTTCAGTGTGATTCAGAGGTCCTTCACCTCTATTTCCGGTACACTGATGACTGTATTGGTGCTGCTTCCTGCACTCAAAGACGCAAAACTTTTGTCACCTTTGCTACCATTTCCACCCTGCTCCCACTTCCACATGGCCTACCTCTGAATCTTCTCTTCCTTTTCTCAATTTCTCTATCTCTGTTTCAGGAGATAGGTTAGCAACCAATATCTAAGACAAGCCCATAGACTCCCAGACACAGGGACACAAAAACACGGCTAATATATGCTGACATCAACTCCTCCTGTGTGCCAGTTCCCCATAGAGTTCGGTTCCTCTCTTTCAAATATTTATCTATCTCCATCTTAAATATATCTAATGATCTGGCCTCCACCGCCCTCGGGGCAAAGAATTCCAGAGAGAAGAAATTTTTACACACCTCAGTTTTAAATGACCCACCCTTGTTTTGTAACTATGTCCCCTTGTTCATGACTCTCCCATAAGGGAAAACATCCCAACATTTACTCTGTCAAGCACTCCGAGGATCTTGGAGACACAAGAGACTGCAGATGCTGGAATCTGGAGCAACAAACCGGTCCTGATGCAGGGTTTCGACCCGAAACGTCGACAATTCCTTTCCTCCCACAGATGCTGCTCAACCCGCTGAGTTCCTCCAGCAGATTGTTTATTGCCCCTTAGGATCGTAATGGTTGAATAAGGTCACCCCTTATTCTTCTAAATTCCGAGCAATACAAATGGGAATGATAGTGTGTCTTGAATACACTACCTCCCTCCCTCCATCAGGACTATTTCCATTTCCCAATTTCTCCAGTTCTGTTGCATTTGTTCTGATAATGAAACTTACCGCACCAGTGCTTTTGATATAGTTTCTTTTCCATCCACCATGTCTGGCAGGACTCTGAACCACATCTCTTCCATATCCCGCACTTCTGCTCTCACCCACTTAATGCCAAGTCACAGCAAGGATAAAGTTCCACTTGTCCTCATCTTCCACTCTACCAGCCTCCACATTCAACAGATAATCTTCCATAATTTACACTCCCTTCGATGTGATGTCACCACCCCTAGGTGCATCTTTCCTTCCCTTTCCAGCATTCCAAAGGAACCATTCCTTCTGCAACTCCCTGGTCCACAGTTCCATCTCCACCTATACCTTCTCCTGGCACCTTCCCATGTAACTGCTAGAGAAACCTACACCTACTCCTCTCCCTCATTACTTCCCACCATCTAGGGTCTCAAACACTCCTTCGAGGTGAAGCATCAATTCACTCTTACTCGTTTCAATGTAAAGTTCTGTATTCGGTGCTCAAGATGCAGTCCCCTCTATTTTGGGAAAACCAAATGAACATTGGGTGACCACTTTTCTGAACATCCTCGTTCAGTCAGTAAGGGTAAATCTTAGCTTCCAGTTACCTATGAATTTAATTCTCCATCTCACTCCCACTTGGACCTCTCTCTTTGGTCCTGACACTTTTCCAATAAAGCCGAACGTAAGGTCATCTTTGAAATGGGCACATCACAACTCTTATGAATCAAATACTGAATTCAACAATTTCAGATAGCCAGCGTTTCTGCATTGCATGAAACGTGGCCAATTCTGATGAAAAGTCATCAACTTGTAATATTAACTCAGTTTTTCTCCCTCCTCAGACACTATCTGACCTGCCAAGTCCAGCTTTCTCCTTTATTTAAGATTTCCAGCAATTGCAGTGTTTTGTATCTCAAAGTTCCAGCCATTTTTTCTCTCACTCCTCTGCTTTCATTTGTGTCTTACTATTTGAATTTCAGACAGATCAGTTGTTATTAACAAGCCTTCACTCCCTCTTTCAGCTGGCTTTTGCTCACCAACATTTTGCTTCAGCTCACCAACAGTTGCTTCATTCAGTCTCCTTGGTCTCACCCTACCAAAGTCATTCCCATTTTTCTCTCTACCCTTCCCTTTCTCTGCAACTTATAACCTGTTGATTTCTAACCTGTCCTAGTTCTGATGAAAAATCACCATCCTAAAATGTTGACTCTCTTTCTCTCTCTGAGTATTTCCAGCATTTCCTGTTTTAATAATGAAACTGCATTGACTTGGGTACAACAATGTATCATATCACAAACTGTGTTATCAACTGGCTCTGAGAATACTCTGCAATGTACACACTACTATGGGGAGGTAACTATTGATTAGGACAGTGGGAGAACTTCTCTGCACATCTTTGAAAGGATCTTTTATGCCTACTTGAGAAAGAAGATAAAGCTAGACTTTAAAATTTCATACAAAAAGCAGCAATTCCAGTGGAGCAACAGTCACTTACTGTTAATATTAGCTTAGGTCCTGTGTTCAAGCTTGAAGCCACTGGAGTTATACTTAAGTCTATAATATTCTAACTTATTGATGAGAATGCTGGCATTAAGCCAATTTATCCTTTGCTTCGAGAATCTCATGTCAAATGTGGAGTTTGCTTGATCAATCCTTGGACATTACAGCATGCAGTGGGAAGTATCTGTTCATTATCTGCATAATTTTCCTCAAAGCGATATATGTTGAAAATAATTTACACTGATAACTATATCATATTGGCAATGGGACAGTTCACGGCATACTGCTGGCGTCAGATACGACGTCAGCCATTTTGAAAACCAAACAACATTTATAGTAACAGTGTTTGCAGACAGCTAGACTGATAAAGAAACAGTTACCCAGGAAAATCAATTACCACAGAATACACACAGACAGTAATCATTCCCATATTAAAGGATTATTGGAGGATGTGTTAATGATGAATCAAAATCCACTGACTAGCTCTTCCACAAATGCCAATTCACAAATGAATCTCATATAATAAAAATGCACAAAATTAAATTTATGATTATTCCTTCAGATGCTAATATAAAATCCTACTTAACTACAATACCTTGCAGCATTGTGCACATTGCACATCCACAGACACAGGTACCCTCAGGATAGATAACAGAAGATATTGTCTACAAATGAAATTGCCACAGCCCCAGCTAAAAAATATAATGATCTCAAAAGTTTGATTGTAATGATGTTTTGCAAATGAACTGAGAGAAACTGTCACAAGTTTATGAAGCAGAGCAGAGGAACACAATACTCTTTTGAACCTCAGAAGATTAAATGCATTGCAAGGCTTCAGAGATTTAAAATAAATTTTAGTGTCAAGATGTGATCAGCGCTGGAGTTGAAAACTCTGAAATTGGTGCATTGCGTCAATACAATCATTTGCGAGGGATAACAGGATTAAATGATATTTCAGTGATTAATGACATTCAAACACATCAATTCAGATGAGATTGTATATTGTCAATACATAAAGGCAATTAAGTCAGGTTGGAGTGTGATGTGAAACAGTGGCATTGATATCTGAAGTAAAATGTTTAAAGTCATGCAAACAACAGTGGGGATGGGGGATGAAGTCAGCCTTTGTTGATGGCACAAAATGAGCACTTGTTCCTGCTTTGTTCAGCCTTTCATGTTCGCAGTTTTTCTTTTCCTAAGGGTTTCCCTTAATACCCTGGGGGATGCCGAGGGTGGAAGTTCTGGGAAGACTCAGAGCCGAGAATGCTTCCTAAACAGGGATCAGAATCAACAGCCATTAATCTCTCGCTGCTCTTCAATCCCTCTTCATTTCACCTTTCTAAACAACTCATGTTTTTTTTGTTGTGAAGCACTTTTAGATTTTGTAGCAAAGAATTAATTCCACACTCTGAATAAAGACATTACTTCCAACCTTTAATTCTCTGATAGTATATTTAATTTGTGCACCTTTCTGATGTCTCACTGACCACTGGAAAAAAATCTATCACTATTTATTTCATCCATAAAATTGAAGATCCTTATCTCAACTTTACTAGGTAAAATCTTAACTCCTGATGCTTGGCAGCACTTCAGTGAATTTACACTGCACTATTTGGGGCACATCAGGCGAGTTCTCCTTGTATCAGGGCCAACATTTTTAATGTTACAATTTAAATAAAACTGGTTATTTATCTCAATACTGTTTCTGAGATCCTGCTAAGCATGCCGGCCTCCATCTTCATGTACAAGACCAATAGTGCCTGGATGGCCAGTTTTTGGCTAAGTTGGTTGAGGATAATTGCCACCAGGAGAACACCCCCTGCCCTTACGCAAATAATACTATAGAATATTTTGTATTAGAGGAGGCAGAGCACAGCTTAACATTTCATCAAAAGACAACACCTCACACATTGTAACAGCCACTCACATTTCTCACAACATAGGAGGCCACCATTTGACCCATCCAGTCCATGCCGGCTCTCAGAGCAATCATATCAATCTCATTCCCCCCACTTACTACCCTATAACCTACTCCCCCTCACACGCCCATCCATTCCACCCTGATTCTCCTACCAGCCGCCTACACTGCGGGTAATCTACAGGAGCCAATGAACCAAGCAAACAGCATGTCTCTGAGACCTGGGAGGAAACCCATGTGGTCACAGGAGAATGTGTGAACTTCACACTGACAGCACCAGAGATCAGGATCAAGTCTGGGTCACTGACGCCATAAGACATCAGTGCTACCAGGTGAGCCACTGTGCCACCATATTTGAAAATGGAGTGCAGGCCTAGATTATGCACTCAAGTTTCTGAAGTGAGAATTGAATATACATGATTCAGAGGATGAAGTTCATTGAGATTAATCAATGTAAATATGGCAGATTCCATGTTTATACCTTCTCATCTTACTCCACCTATATATAGCCTCCTAACATTATTCTGACATTACATAGGATTGCCTGTCCTCATCCTACCACTCCCTTCATCATCTGCCCCATGTGCAGCACATGGGTCTGTTTCAATAGGTTACAGAAATAAATAGATATATGCACCTGCTGTTGAAGTGTTAAATGTCAGATGGCAGCCACCCTCGCTGCATGGAAGAACCAATCCCTGAATTCAGTTGTAGAGGTTGGTTTTGAACTGGCCTTTGGTAACTAGTCTAGGCAGTCACAGACTGGTGCTATCTATGCAGTACTGCGGAGGTCAGGATTCTCATGAAAGAGGAAACACGTGTTGGTAGAGTGATAGTCATGGAGACACACAGCAGGGAAACAGGCCCTTCGGCCCAACAAGACTGTACCAAGCATTACATTAATCCCATTTTAATGTAGTTATTCTGTTTATGATTCTCTTTACTTTATAAACATATCAATAGTAAAAGAATATTCATAGGAATTATGGGACTAATTAGGGATCAAAAAAAGAGACATTTGTGTGGGAGGCAGAGGGCATAGATGATGTTTTAGATGAGAAACTTGCACTGTCTGTGCTGGAGGAGACTGCCAACGAGGGGGATAGAATAAGAGAGAGTAAAAATGGCAGGAAAAATAATATCCAGTTTGGATGATGAAAATCCCTGAGGGTGAGGGATACAATGGCAGAAATGGCAGAGGATGGGACTGTAATGTTCTGATTCTTCTTGTATACAGGAGTTGTTTCAGAGGCTGTGGAGTCGGAAATGTTCCATTTCTGTTTTAAAAAAGAGCAGAGTAAACCCTGCAACTCACTTGGGGAAACTTTAAGAAACAATAGTCCAGAGCAAAATCAATTGGCATTTAGAAAAAATATAAACATTGAATTCATGTCAGCGCAGATCTGAGGCAAACTATTTCTAGTAGCAGGAAGGTTGGTACTGAGGTAACAGATTTAGAGGACCAATCTTGCTGGCAAATCCTAGTAGTACTAAGTGGAACCGTCAGCTAGATCTGTCTGTTCACCCCATGACTCGACTCCACGTGAATTCTATCCGGGACCCCACTGACTGCAATGGGCAATGGATTAGGAACCAAAAGGAAAGGTAAGTTACATATATTTATTTTTTTACTTTAGGTTAATATGTTTCATTATTTATGTGCTTAAATTGATTTTGGGTACCTTCAATTTTTTAGATTTCTAAATCTAAATCTAAATCTGAATTTCAGAGATGTTTAAAGGCTATTAAAATCCTGAACAGTTTCTAAAATCAGAAAAAGCTGGGAAAACTGGGGATGTTTGTCAGCTGACTAAAGTTGTCAGGGGAGTTTCAGGTGGAGCCTCCTCACGGCATTGCTGGGGTCCTGGACACTTCTGGCCAGTGAGAAAGACCCTCCACATCCAGACCAGGGGATAGAAGGCAGCAGTTCTAGGTGGGCCAACTGGTCCAGCATGATCAAAGACAACATGAAGAATAACTTTGTTTAACAGAGCAAATTGTTATTATCTTTAATCATCTATTAAAGAATCAGTAGAAACATTCAAAAGCAAATTGGTTGATGAGGAAAAAAAAATGAGAAGGTTTTGAAGAAAGAGCAGGGAATTGCAATTAAGCTGAATATAAGAGCAGTCACAAGTCCAATGGTCGAATATTCCCCTTTCACATCCCACTGTGTCCTTTTCATGGTTCTCCATGTTAATGAGTACAGTAAGACTCTGAAAATCCATGATCCCATTGTTTGGAAATCCCAATGTTTCGGCGTCTGACTCACCAATTGCTGTTCCCATGTTCCAATCGGACTCAGCAGGGCCGCGTTTACCTCTGTTCCCTTTGAACAAAGTGGTGCCCTGTTTCCACACTTCATTTAAGCTCACCAGATTCACTGGCAAAATCTATTATACTATTGTGTGACATCTAAAAAACATTAATAGTTGTGTTGGAGTATTAATAGGAGTGATATCCATTAGTCCGGAAAATCGGCCCATCCGGCACCATCAAAGTCTGGAGGAAGCCAGATTATCAGAGTGTTACTGCAATGTAGGGCAGGAAGAAGAATTTAGCCAAAAACAGCTACAGAAGTATCTGCACAGTTCCATCCCCATTGCCCACATGGTCACCTGATACAGGTTCTGCAGCCTGAGCTCCTCGTGCTGGTTTAAGTGCTAGAACAGTGGTCTGTAGCTTTCACGTTATGAGAAAATTCTTCCTAATAATTGATAAGAAGTCTTTAAAGTTGCAAGTTTGAAGCACGATTTAGATGACCAAATGGCCAGCCTACAATTTCATTTCCATGTGAACCAACGACCTTGCAGTGAAGCTGAAATTTAGGTACTACTATACATGATTCACCGACGCAGTATATTTAAGTGCCAGGGTTTGTCTTGCTGCAGTCAAGCATGCACATGCATGAATTAAGTGCTCAATGTTCCCAGCACTTTACCCCCAGTTTCAATCATGCATCTCACGTTGAGAGGGAACACTTTGAGATATGATGCTTTGAGGCGGCATCTTCTGTGTAACTGATCTCCATAGTTTTTCAAAGGCTGATGAATATATTTGTTCCCAGAGCAGCAGATTACTACACTGACTCTTTCAGCTCATGATGAAGCAATAAAAATCTGAGATGCATGTGAAAACAGAATAGGACAAATACAGGAATCTAGAGAATATTCTACCTGGACGAGATTATAATGCAAGGGAGAGCCAATACACTAAAAAGAATTGAAAACTTGGATGAGAATATTAAAATCAAAACATAGCCAGGTCCAGAACCAAAGAGCACAGAAGTATCGGTATTGGTTTATTATTGTCACTTGTACCGAGGTACAGTGAAAAACTTGTCTTGCATACTGGTTGTACAGGTCAATTCATTACACAGTGCAGTTACATTGAGTTAGTACAGAGTGCATTGAGGTAGTACAGGTAAAAACAGTAACAGCACAGAGTAAAGTGTCACAGCTACAGAGAAAGTGCAGTGCAATAACGTGCAAGGTCACAACAGAACCCCAGGCAAGTTAAGATATGGGCAACAAGAGTGTGGGATTAGCTCAAGTTTTTTCAAAGAGGAGAATGGCCTGGAGACCACTTGTCTAGTCTAGAGATAGCAAAGGCATGATGAGTCGTTTAGCAGCAAATGAACTGAGATGGGATGTTAAAGGCAGCAGGTGCCAGAATGTAACGAAGAAGTGCAAATGTGGTCAGAGGGTCAACTATGACACCAAGACTGTGAGCTGTCTGGTCCAACCTCAGACAGTGCTGGAGAGAGGGATGGAATCAATGAAATTTGTGGAGAGGACTGAAGACAATGGGTTTGGTTTTCCCAAAAGTTTGGTGACTTTCCTGATCAGGAACCAAGGAGCACACAAATAAGTGAATGGGTCCGAGGGAAAGAGATCTGCTTTCCTTATCCTATACAGGGCTCCAGAAGACAGCAGTGTAGTTGATTTTTCTTATTGCCTCCTGAGTTCGGGAGCAAATAAGGGTGGACAATAAACGTTAGTATTGTCAGTGATGTTTGCATCCTGTAAATAAATGAAGGGGACATTTATGGAGCATTGTGCAAGGACTGTGACAAATATGAGACAGAAGAGTCAAAAGACACAGTGGTGAGATAGAAGGTATTATCTGTCTGCATATGTAAATTGCTAACCAGAAGTGACAATACCTCTCTGCCCACAAGAAGGCAATATTCCCTACGTTTAAAGGAACCTTAAACTCTTTATTTTTTCTGAGATTTTAGATCAATCTAGTGGGTCAGTCCAAACTCCCTATACTTTTGAAAGTGACCAAGTATGCAGAGGCCAAGGTAACTGAACAACATGTGCTGTTTGCTAATTACCTCACAATTTTGAGCTATTTCATACCACTATAAATTCTTGGAAAGCAGTCATCAGAATACATCTAAAGTTGAAGCATGATAGATTTACAAAACAAACAATTAACAAGCAAACAATTTAATAATGTTTTTATCGTTCCTTATTTTAAACAGAAAGTTTTCCATGCAACTGCTTGAGCAGACAAAATAATATGTTCTCTTTCTAAGAACAAATTGAATGCCATGAATGATAAGTGCACACACCATGAAGGTCATTTGGGCTTTGCATGACAGGATAAAATGAGTAATAGGGAACTAGCAACTGGTTTTATGTCTTCTTGTTTTTTTAACTCTGTTGAAATGAAAATCTCCCATAGTGGGTGGTCAAGATGAGGCAGAAAATGGGACAGAATTGCACTGTGCTACATTCCTGACCATTATCAGACTAGTCTGATTTCCTAATAACACTTAATAAGTACAGTCTTTTAAGGATAGAATATTGAAATAAAATGCAAATGCTAGAAATATTTATCTGTTGTGTTTTCCATAACTAGTCCCAGCCATACAACCCTGGAATCAAGTGTTGCAAAGGTAGTGGAGGGAAATATATATAGTTAAAGAGTTTTTTTAACCAGCTTTATCAATAGCTCAGAAGCTGCGCTAGAGTTGGCAGAGGTGGTGGGGGGGGGGGGGGGGGCGGTGGTGGGTGGGTGGCGGAGGCACCAGTTGCACCTATGTGGTAAGCAGAGATACAGCCGCATCCTGGGCATGTCACAATTTGAAAGTGGGAAAGTTTGGGCGGGTGTTTCTTCAGGGATCAGCCATGAGGAAGCTGAAAGAACAGGAGCTTGTTTCTCATTTGCTCTCCTGTGGGCTCCACAATCACCAACAGCACCCAGCAAAAGTGAAGAATGGAAAATAGACTCTTGTCAGCCCAAACAATTCAAACTCAGTGGAAGTTTGGAAGTTAGTACACATTTATATCCTAATTTCATTTGCTAACAGGTTTGATCACAATAGTGAGAACTAGGAAATGTTTTTATACATTCAATTTAACTATAAGAGGAATGGTCACCTAACTGTCTGGATGTACAGAATATGATTAACCACTTCATAACCATTCTGTGCTGTACAATCAAACTAAAATACATTCTCATGTGATTTAGTGAAGCAAGTGTCAGGGCAGACCTACCAGGGAGTCAGTGAATTTTAATAGTTTTACAGGTTAGTCAGACATGCTCTGAAGCAGTTTACTTGTACTTTGTCCTCATTACTCAAAAAAATTTTAAATTTCCTCTTCACGGGGGTTTCATAGTGGCTGAGGAAGTTATTGTAGTGAGCAGCTAAGTCCAAATAAACAGATGTAGTTTCAGCTTTTTGTTGAATTAGCTGATCTTAGCTCAGATGGGAAAGCAGCCACTGTAATTGGCCCCAGCGCCCGGGATTAGGAAGAACAAGACGGCATTGCAGCTCAGGTTGCTTTCTAGTGCCCCCTACTGGAATGTGCACCTGCACACACCGGGTGAGCACATAATTACCCCGGGTTTTGGAACCTCCTTGAAATCAAACAAATTGACAACTCTCACATATGAATAATGCCAATTGGACAAGGTATACAAACATTACTGGCATCACAGAATCTTCATTCCAGGAGGGACTGAAATTTTTGTGTAGTTGGTTATGATTCCTATTTCATTGACCTTATATAGGTGTATAAAATCATGGGGGGCATAGATAAGGTGAATGATCACAGTCTTTTTCCCAGGGAAGGGGAGTCCAAAACTAGAGAACACAGATTTAATGTGAGAGAAGAAATATTTAAAAGGGGCCTGAGGGGAAACTTTTTCAGAGAGAGGGTGGTGGGTATATGGAATGAGCTGCCAGAGGAAGCTATTTAAAACACATTTGGACAAGTACATGGGTAGAAAAGGTTGGGAAGGATATGGGCCAAACACAGGCAAATGGAAGTAGCTCGGATAGACAAGTTGGATAGACGGCATGGGCAAATTGGGCCGAAGGGTATTTTCCCTGCTGTATAACTCTATAACGTTTTTACATTACATTTTTTTTTCTCTTTGTAGACTTTTTAGTGCAGACACATTTTACAGGCCAGTAAGATATTTAAGAGCATCTTCAATGATGCATTCATGTTATATTTATCAGTGCTATTTTGCATTACATTAGAAAATGTGTAAATTTAAACCTGTCCATGATAATTATTATATACCTTTTGGAATTTTTCTGCATTATTCTTTTCAGCGCTGTGCTGTGCGTTTAAACCCATTACCTCAGTGTGCATAATTCTGATGGCTTTCATTAATTGGAATTAAAAGTGGCTACTCACAGTAATATGTGAAGAGGTAATCTTTTCTAATATATAACTTTATGCTCTGTGTCATGGTGCATGTACAACAGGTTACTTGTTCCCATGTCAACCCATCTGTGTTAGCTCATTGTGCTCCCCTTGAGAAAAGAAAGGCTGTGAGGGTCACAACTGACCTGG
The DNA here is from genome assembly GCF_009764475.1 of Pristis pectinata. Taxonomy (NCBI): domain Eukaryota; kingdom Metazoa; phylum Chordata; class Chondrichthyes; order Rhinopristiformes; family Pristidae; genus Pristis; species Pristis pectinata. The sequence continues at coordinate 24,197,891 of NC_067425.1, forward strand.
ATTTTCAGGCAACAGCTGCTTCAGTTTTGCTTTACTCACTCACTGGATGTGAGCATCACCAGCAGAGCCAGCATTCATCGTCCATCCTTCACTGCCCTTGAACTAATGACTTGTGATGGCACTTAAGAGTCAACCATATGCTGCTATACCAGGTAAAGATGGCAGATTTCCAGGATATTAGATAACCAGACTGATGTTCATGGAATCCAGGATATTTTTACTGATAAAAGATTTTTTTTATTTTCGATTTACTTATTTAGTTAACTAAGTTCAAGTTTCCCATCAGTGGGATTTGAACATATCTCCAGATTATCAAAGGCTCTGGTTTACTGGTCCAACAACATAACCACCAATATTGCCCTGTGGTTTTAGCCGAAAGACACAAATGTATAAAGAAATTAATAGATACATTGTTAAAGATATCCAGGACAGCAGCTTCCTTAGGGAACCTACCAGTCTAGTTTTACAGACTAGTTGAATTCTCCTAAGAGTTTGAGATTAGACCTCCATGTGTAAATGTGTTGCCTAGATCAATCCCATCAAATACCTCAATAGTAAAGGATTCTACTTTCCAATTTTGAGATAATTGGCAAAAGAAATAGAGAGAAGGTGAGGAAAAATTTCTTCAGACAAGAATTTGATATGATTTGAAATATAATCTTCAGGGCTATGAGAAAAGAGTCAGGGTGTGAGATTATTTGTACAGCTCTTTTGAAAAACTGGCACAGCCACAAAAGACTAAGTGACCTGTTTTTGTGCTCTACAAATCTATATGGTTGTCCAATTTGTTTGGGACTTGCAACATCTTATCTCCCACAGTAAATACTCCATTTTAAGCAATTCTTGTAGTGCCATTATAAGCTAGTCTGCCATTCCATTATTCTTTCATCAGAAAGGCATATCTTTCAATGAATCTCTGGATTTCAATGTTACCTTTTATAACCACAGCTGATAATTATTGGGCAGTTTACTGGATACAAACTGAGCATTGTGACAATGCCCAAAACTCTAGAGGGGAGCTTGAACCTTCCGATCCCAGCTTTTTAGATATCTCTTATCAATCTGACACAGACCTTCGTCTGCTCACTTTATTAACACATCCTGTCCCCATGTTCCCACTTTCCATCTTTGTCCATTATTTCCACTATTGCTTTTCACCTTCTACTCAGGCAAACAAATCAAACTATTGCACTTGAAAAAACATCACTTCTAAGCATGCAACTTTAATGCAAGCATAATTTCAATGCAAGAAACAATCTGTGTGTCTCTTTTACTTCTTTGGCGCTCGGCTATTCTTGAGGTCCATCTCTGATGTGCCCTTTCCAACTAGCTTCTAACCTCACCCTTTTTCTTAAGTACCCCATGGGAAGAAAGTGGCAATTACAGCTGAATCTGAGAGGGATTTGATGCAAACTGCACCTCCTGTGCTGGGCAGACAGATACAGATTTAAGAGAAATATAAAGAGAATACACCTAATGTGAGAGAGAGATTGATTACAGTGAAAGAGATTGAGAAACAGAAGCAGCCAAATATAAAGCAAACCTCACAAACAGCCCAGAGGCAAAAAACACCAAATATAGTGATAAATGGACAGTACTTTTTTCCCAGAACCAGACAGCTTCATCTATTTATGCAGGAAATATTCTAAGTCTAGAATTCTGAAAACAAGGCTTATTGATGGAGTCACAGGAATGAAATGTATAAACCAATTTAAGTTTCAGCTAAATCAATAAATGGCAATTAAATTATTAGGTTGCTGATTTCTCTTTAACTCATAAATAATTGTTAATCAGCATAAATCAACAAAAGTAAAAATCAGAAAAATACTTGCATTTATCACATTAATTGTTATCATTTCAAAGCACTTTGCGATTAATAATTTTGGAAAGCAATAACTATCATTCTGCAGACAACTGTGGCAGACATTTTGTGCACAGTAATAAAATGAATGAGCATTTAATCTGTTTTTAATGAGGGAAGAATATTGCTCAATTCCATTAGATTTTAGATAATGATATATAGGATCGTTAACACCCACCTGTCAACCTCATTTAAAGGACAGCTGCTCTAACAATTCAACACTTCTTCCACTTAGCAATGAAGTATCAGAGAAGATCACAAGCCCAAGGACTTGAAATCATAATCTCCTTACTCAGAGTGAGAATTCTACTGACTGAGGCAAGCCAGCGTAAATCTGACACTTGCTAACTAGCTTAATTCATGAACCAGACAGATGAGTTTTTGTGGGTCCCACTGTGGCATAAGTTAGTTTGAATTCTTCCTCAACATTTAATTTAGATATTTGTGATGCTGCCTTATCAATATCACTTGCAGAACATTATAACCAGCCTGGACATCTATTACTCCATAAAGCAGCATTTATGAGTGTGCCCTACTTACATCATTCTTGATCACACCAAAACCAATTGAGATGTACCCCAAAAGACAAGGTCCAAAATTGCTTCCTGCTGGACTTCATTGTTCAGGTCTCTGATCTGTTCTTCCCCTGAATGCCCCAAAATAGACTTGGTTCAATAACCAAGCAACTGCAGCCTCCTAAGCCTTGACTGATGTACTACCCAGGAGCCTGAGGGCACGTACCACCAGGCTTAAGGACAGCTTCTACCCCACTGTGATAAGACTATTGAACGGTTCCCTTATACGATGAGATGGACTCTGACCCCACGATCTACCTTGTGACCTTGCACCTTATTGTCTACCTGCTCTGCACTTTCTCTGTAGCTGTGACACTTTATACTGTTATTGTTTTTACCTGTACGACCTCAATGCACTCTGTACTAACTCAATGTAACTGCACTGTGTAATGAATTGACCTGTATGATCGGTATGCAAGACAAGCTTTTCACTGTACCTCGGTACAAGTGACAATAATAAACCAACACCAATACCCTTATACAGCACCCTAGACAATGGCTGTATGTGGACCATTGATCAAGGATGACACTGCAGTGGGGCAATGAGGCTCTGCTTTCCACTTGGCTCCCTGAACAGTGATCAGAGCCAGGATCCTGGCAGATGTCGAGCCTCCTGAGTTCAGGATGCCCAAAGCTCACAGCTTCCTGGTCTCCAGATGGATATTTAGTGAGAAACTATCATGATTTTTTTTAAAGAACTGAAAATATTTGGAGAGAAATAGGAACAAACCTGCTAAGTGTTGCCTTGACACTTGCTAATAATTTGTTTCAGTACACAACCTATTTTGATGCACATCATTTTCGAGAGAACGCACATCTTTATTTATGTGTTTGCTGCCCGCCTCAGCTTTTTTAATCAAAATCTCACTTTTAACAAAAGATGTGGTGACTTTTGTTAAGCTAATACAATCATGTAAGGAAAGCATTCTTGGGTAATGGTGCTGCAAGCGCAGAGGAAAAATACTTGCTGAATTTCTCTGTGGACCGATGAATCTGGGGAGACCATTAACTCCAAAAACATGACTTGGTGCAGATGGGAAGGAAATCATATGTTCATAAATACCCTTCAAAGATCAATTGACTAACAAATTCTTTAAAATCAGATGTTCATGCAAAACCACCTGTGAGTGAAATATCACTGGCAAACAAAACATAGAACATAGAACAGTACAGGAACAGGAACAGGCCCTTCAGCCCATGATGTTGTGCTGAACTAATTAAGGTAATAACACCTAATCCCTTCTACCAGCGCATGATCCATATCCTTCCAATCTCTGCATATTCATGTGCCTATCTAAGGGCCTCTTAAATGTCTCTATTATATCTGCCTCCACCACCACCCCTGACAGCACATTCCAGGCACCCACCACTCTCTGTGTTAAAAAACCTGCCCCACACATCTCCTTTGAATTTTCCCCCTCTCACCTTAAATGCATGCCCTCTAGTATTAGACATTTCAACCCTGGGAAAAAGATATCAGCTCTCTACTCCATCTATGTCTCTCATAATTTTATAAACTTCTATCATAAGACATAGAATTATGGTGCAGTGAATTCTGAGTCAAGTGTACCACAGGCTCTGCATATCACAAAGGTTTTTGTGATATTTCTACAGTTCTGGCAGAAAGAGAACTCACAAATAAACTACAGGGAGTATAACCTCTCCACTCATGAACAGAGAAAGCAGCCACTTCTCTCCAAGGTTTCCATTAGTTAACCTCAGCCATTGCAGATGGTGGGACAGCTATGTGAATGAGGAGTGAACGCTTGATTTGACCCCATCTACAATGCCCTTCCAATAGTCAAACAGTCTGCCAGAACTTAATGCCAGGCTCAGACATAGACCATAAGTACTAGTGAAAGGTACAAATACCTAGAGGTTGTTTAGTGCCTCCAAAAGATATGTTAATTAGACAGTTCATGGATGTTTTATTTAAGGGATTGCTTCTGGGAAGTGAAGCAGGTCCAAGGATTTGTGTAATGCTGACATGCTTTGTGCACTCAAGCCCTTTCCGTCACTTGCTCTGCTATGGCAGAGCACACAAGTGAATCCAGTTAAATCCTGGACTGGATCTAATAGGGGGCGGGAGAGTTGGTGTGATGGTCGCTGGGAAGAGATGCTCAGAGGGGCATAGAGGGAAGTCAGGTATCATAAATACAAGCAGGATCAGTGAATGTGTGGAGGAGGGGGCTGTTGGGGGTGTGCGTGGAGTACAATTGGAAATGGGGTGTAGACATGGTGGTCAGGGGTAACCACTGGTATCCGGGGTTTGAAGTTGGTTGTCAAGGGCTGAGTTTGACAGTCATGGAAAATGGCTTGATAGTTGGGAGGATTTGGTTTGTTAGTGGGGGGAGGCTTGGTTGATGGGATGGTAGGATTGGTAATGGGGCAGTTGGGGGGGGATAATCAATGGTGCGATTGGTGATTGGGGATGTGACTGGTGGTCTGAATGCAAGATTGTTTGTAGATATAGTGATTGGTTCAGTGATCGGTGATGTAAAATTCTTTGGGACTGGTCAAGAGGGCTTGGATGTTGAAAGGGTGGGGTCAGGAGGATGGTGACCTCACTGAGGCTGGTGGTCAGTGGGTGGATTATGGTTGGATCAGCTGATCAGTAGGTGGGAGGGAGAAGATTGCAAACTTGGTGAATGTTGGGTGGGGTCCTCAATGGATGGTGGGTGGGAGGGGTGTGGTAGACAAGTTTGGACCTTAATGAAGACTCTTCTGAGTTGGGTGTTCAGTGCCAATGTGGGTCCTGCTCACATGCTCAGAGAGGACTCCTTACTGAAGTAGGCTCAGCAGGCACCATAAAGGGTTGCTTCTTCACAGACCATGTGGAATAAGTACTCAAGCACATGCTACACATTTGGACACCACTGCATGCATCCAGGGTCCTCCTCCTGTCCATGTCAGATGCACAGGGGGACAGGAATGAACGTCAAAGGCCATGCACTTCAAGTGAAAGCCCTCAATTTTCAATAATGATTCAATTTTCTTTGAAATTGGAACCAAGTGATGTATAAAAATGTAGTTTCTACATTATCCAATTTCTAGGCAAGGAGATTTCCACTGGTAAGGTAAAGTGGAAAACAGACAGAGCATTGACAGAATTAAATATATTGCAAGTGGTAATCTTATGAAAGGAATCTTAACTCAGTATATTCAACAGGGTTCGACAGTTCCTTGGATCACATACAGTAAATAAGTTGGCACTGGTGTATGGTGAATTAGCCTTCTTACTCTATCTGTTCAAAGATTAATGAATCTTGTTCTACAAAAGGAGGTCATTATCTCTTGCTCTCTCCATTCTTCCCTCTCTTTTAATCCATTTTTCAAAGAGCTATCCAATTACATGCAGACATATGAACACATGAATTATGAGTAGAGTTAGACCACTTGGTCCCTCAAGTCTGCTATACTATTTAATAAGATCTTGGTTGATCTAATCATAACCTCAGCTCTACATTCTTGTCTACCTGTTGTACCTTTCACCTCTTCCTCATCAAAAATTTATAAGCCTCTGCTTTAAAAATACTCAAAGTTTCTGCTTCCACTGCTCTTTAAGAGAGTTCTAAAAACTCATTACCCTCAAAGAAAACAAAATTGCCATCTCTCTGTCTTAAATGGATGATCTCTTATTTTCAAATAGTGACCCCCAAGTTCTAGATTCTCTGTCAAGTGGAAACATCATCTCTACATTCACTTGTCAAGACGCCTCGCTCTTTCAATCACGTCCCCTCTCACTCTTCTGTCCCTCTCTTCCATTCTGACCTCACAGGCCTACAGTTTTCTTCCCTTCAACAATACTTCCAAGTCCTTTGTGAAAGTTACCATTGCATCTGCTACCATCAACATTTCGAGCAATGAATTGCACATAATAATCACCTGCTGCTTTAAAAATTGCATTTTCTTAATAGATTTTTTTCTAGTTACCTTAAATCAATTTCCTTTCATTACTGACCCTTTATCTAGTGGAAACTTTATTAGGAACCTTCATGATTTTGAACAACTCTATTTAATCTCCTCTTAATGAACTCTCTTCTAAATGAAGCATCCCAGATTTTCTATTCTCTTCACATAACTTAAGTCCCTCAACTCTGATGCCAATCTAGTAAATCTCCTCTGTGAATATATTTTGCTGGAGCAGCTGATTTGTGAGAGTAGTTCTTCACATATATCATTTACAAACTAACACCTACTGTAGCCAAAAGAACAATTGAAATATTGGAGGCTGACTTTTAAATTGATCATATTTGTACAATAATCACTCATGTTGCTTGAATGCATTGAAGTGTAGCTATCCATAGAAATGTAACTATCTATAACAACACACACACACATAGATAGATAGATAGATAGATAGATAGATAGATAGATAGATAGATAGATAGATAGATAGATAGATAGATAGATAGATAGATAGATAGATAGATAGATAGATAGATAGATAGATAGATAGATAGATAGATAGATAGATAGATAGATAGATAGATAGATAGATATAGTGATTTTAAGAAACTTCATCCCAGTTGCATTGATAAAAGAATTAAGGACTATACAAAAGGTTCAAAGCAAAAAATCCTACAGATGTTGGAAATCTTACATTAAAACCGAGAATGCTGGCAATACTCAGCAGGTCAGGCAGCATCTGAGGAGAGAGAAACAGAGTTAATGTTTCAGGTCCATGATCTTTTATCAGAAATAGGAGAAATGAGAAATCAAACATGTTTTAAGTTGCACAGAATGGGGAAAGGGTGGAGAAAACAAAGGGAATGTTTGTGATATAGTGGAGACCAAGAGATATTGGGTGAAACACAGTAGCGGTGCTGCCTGAGAGAGGGTGATGAAGGCTGGTCACTTGCATCTGCTCTGTCCATAGGAGATGCAAGTAGAAGAAGATGAATGAAGAAAGAAAAATCATGCTGGAATTATGGAATACAAGTAAGTGCAGCTGCTGGAAATCTAAGTACTGGTAACCCCGTGTTACAGGAGGGTGGGGTTGTGTTCCTAGAAGCAGTCTGTGTCACCATTTTCAGTAATGAGGAGGCACATAATCTACACCTGTGTCAAGAAATGCAAGTTGGAAAAAAAATAATTCTGTGTTTATTTATTTTTTGTTTTTATTTCACATAAATTCCGTGAGAGTGAATTTTTAAACTGTCTCTCAGATTTTGTGGTAGTGATTTGTGAATTCCGTAAGGGCGAGTTTCCATTTCTCGAACTGCCATAATGCGGGGGTACACTGTGGAAGAAAATGTTGGAAATCACCAGCAAGGTAGACAACATCTGTGGACAGAGGAAACGGTTGATGATCTTTCATCAGTTCTGATACTAACTGGGGAGGCAGATTATCAGAAGTTGTCAAATTCAGTGTTGAGTCCTGAAGGTTGTAACATGTCCAGTCAGAGGATGAGTTACTGTTCCTCCAGTTTACATTGGGCTTTGCTTGAACGGTACAAGAGACCAAATACAAGAGGAGTCTGAGTAGGACTGGAATGGATGATTAAAGTGACAGTCCTTACGGACAGAGGAAGGTACTCTACAAAGTTATCATCTGATCAGTGTCTGCTTTCCCCAATGCAGACTATATCATGAGCACTGGATGCATTGCACCAAGGTGGAAAGTTATAAACCTGTAACATTAACTCAATTATTCCAATTCTGGTCGCCTCACTATAGGAAGGATGTGGAAGCGTTGGAAAGGGTGCAGAGGAGATTTACCAGGATGCTGCCTGGATTGCAGAGTATGAATTATGAGGAGAGACTAATGGAGCTAGGGCTTTACTCATTGGAGAGAAGGAGGATGAGTGGAGACATGATAGAGGTGTACAAAATATTAAGAGGAATAGATAGAGCAGACAGCCAGCGCCTCTTTCCCAGGGCACCAATGCTCAATATAAGAGGGCATGGCTTTAAAGTAATGGGTGGGAAGTTCAAGGGAGATAACAGAGGGAGGTTTTTCACCCAGAGAGTGGTTGATGCATGGAATGCGCTGCCTGGGGTGGTGGTGGAGGCTGATACGTTGGTCAAGTTCAAGAGCTTGTTAGATAAGCACATAGAGGAATTTAAAATAGGGGGATATGTGGGAGGAAGGGGTTAGTTAGTCTTAGGCGTGGTTTAAAGGTCAGCACAACATGTTGGGCCGAAGGGCCTGTATTGTGCTGTATTGTTCTATGGTTCTATGGTTTATCCTCTCTCTGCAGATGCTGCCTATCCTGAAGGATTTTTCCAGCATTTTGTGTTTTGCTACAAAAAAGGCTGGTCGAAAAAGTAGGTTTTAGGAAGGCCCTTAATGGTGGAAAGGCAGAAGATGTTAGAGAAGCAACTAAAAATTTGCAGCTAAACAACGGAAGGTACATCAGGCAGCACAGGGCACAGCAGGTAGTGCTGCAGCCTCACAACTCCAGCTGACCCAGTTCAATTCTGACCTTTGGTGTTGTCATTAAGGAGTATGCATATTCTTCCTGTAACCACGTGGGTTTGCCCTGAGTGTTCCAGTTTCCTCCCACATTACAAGGATGTGCTGGATGGTCACTGTAAATTGTCCCTAGTGTAGGTGGGTAGTAGAACAATCAGGAAGAAGTTGATGGGCATGTGTGAGACAGAACAGGCTGCCGGGAATAAATGGGGGAATTGGATTGCTCTGAGAACTGGCATGGACTCGATGGGCAAAATGGCCTCCTTTGATGTTCTAAAAAAGATTAAAATAATGATATGACTGGTGGGAGGAGAACAGGAGGACCATGTAATTGTAGTTAATTTCTGGAAGTGGTGGCAATCGGGAAGGGCAGGATTAAGACCATGTACTGACTTACACATAAGGATCCTTGGGAATGAGCTACAAGAGGAGTGCTGTGCGTGGGGGAGTAGAGGAGGGAAGCTGGATGCATATAGAGCAAATTGGAAGACTTTGGGGAGAGATTGAGGAAAAAAAGACAAAGTATATATGAAGCAGTTTCTGATTTGTATCATGAATATCCTACAATTCACCCTGTTTATTCCTTGATCTCTTGTGCTTGGTGCTTTGGAAGGCAGTGATCATTCTGTTACCTGGTCATCAGAGAAGCCAGTTTGCCACTGGCTATTGGTGTGAACCTTGAGAGTGAGCATCACTACATGCCTGGATTGTACCTGACATGATTCACAGAGACATGGAAGAAAATTCTTCATTTAGTTAATACATCTTCAATGTGTGCCGGACACTCTTTGATACAGTTTAAGGCAGTTCACAGGACCCATATGTCAAAAGATAAGCTAGCCCATTTATATCACCATATAAACCCTGTATGTGACAGATGTAAATCGAGTGTGGCTTCTTTGACACATATGTTTTGGTCCTGTCCTCTTTTGGAAAAATATTGGAAAGACATTTTTAACATTATTTCAAGTGTATTGAAGATTGATTTACAACCTCACCCTATCACTGAAATTTTTGGATTACCAAGGATAGAGTCTGGCCATTTATCTGCTTCCACTAACCGTATGATTGCCTTTGTTACGTTAATGGTCAAACGATCCATTTTGCTTAAATGGAAGGATCCAATACCCCCTACTACTTTTCAATGGTTCTCTCAAACTATATCATGTTTAAACTTGGAACAAATTAGGAGTGGTACTGTTGATCCTTCGCTTAAATTTGAAGATATTTGGAGTCCATTTATTCAATATTTTCACATGATATAGATCTCCTTTCAATAACTTTTCAATTTAGAGGAATGGAGTTGACGACATATTGCTCTGTTTCTACTGAGAAATTTCAGTCCAGTCTTTTTTTTTGTTTTTTTTTTGTTTTTTTTGAAATGTTTCTGTTTTGTTTAGTTTGGTTTGATACATTGTTTCTAATTTTTCTTATTGATTTGTTTTTTCTTTTCTTTTTATATATAATAAATCTTTTTCTTTCCTTTCCTCTATATTATATTCATTTACTAAGAGATCGTTGGATCTACAGATTTTTTATATTTTATTGTTCTTTATGATTATCTATGCCATGATTGTTCTCCTGATCTCTTTGTACTACATGTACAAATATTGATGTTATATATTAATCTGTATTAATTTGAAAACTAATAAAAAGATTGAAAAAGGGAAAGAAACAAGTCATAAGATGCAGAGAAAAGGGAAGAGAAAGACAGAATAAATGGAGAGGTGACAAGTAAAAAGGGAGGGGAGAATAAGTGTCAAAAGGCAGCTTAGTGCAAGGTAAATCGAGTTGGTAGAGAAACAAAAGATGGACCTGGAGGGACACCTAAGTGTAAACGGTTTTGATTATTATCAGAATGGTATATATGTATATATACAGGATGCTGTGGTCTGTTTTGTTAAAATATGAGGTGCTGTTCCTCGCAAGTAAAGCCAATATTTATTTGTTTTTATTTTAGATTTCCAGCATCCACAGTGCTTTGCTAGATCAGCTAATGAACCTTAAAGCAGGGACTGAACAAAGGACTTCTCTATTTTGCAAGGTTTAGCTACTCGCTGAGACAGGTGAAATTGGCTTGGCACAGCACAGCCAGACCATTACAGCTGTAATTGTAATAACTGTAATTGTGGCTGTATTCTTCTGCCACCTTGATGCCAGCTTGTTTGAACATTTATGGTATGTCCCTAGAACTTAGTGCAATACAAGGTATGATGTTGAAAATTCAGTGATCAGCACTTACTAAAGGAACACTGAGTGTCCTAAGGTGAGAGATATTGTGCCGTAAAAATGTTGCTTTTGGCCAAAGCAGAAAGGTTTCCAAATACCAAGGAACATGAAACTGAAGTCAAAAGACTAATGTGCAGAAAAAAGTACTTTGAACATCAACAACAAAAGATCTATTTGAATTAGGAGCAGGGTAAGGCTACTTGGCCCCTCGAGCTTTCTCCACCATTCAATAAGATCATGGCTGATCTGACTGTACCTCAAAAGATAAACCATTTTAGAGAGGAGAGTATGATCCGGTTACTTAAAGGATTTCTTTGAAGTTCCAAAAGCTAACAGGAGGAAAGAGTGGGCAGAGCTGGTTAGGTTAATCTGAAGCCAAATTTCTTGGCCCTTGCAGTCTACGTGTAAATAAGCATTTGCAGTCGTAAAGAAATTAGGTTAAAAGCTGAACAGGAAAAAAAAGTGAGAACCTCAGGACCTAATGATTACTTAATATGTGCCTTTTGGAAACATTATGATAAATTAGGTCTCCCTTTGGCATTTTAACATGTTGTACTCTCTGCAAATATTAAGCGTGAAAGGAGAGAAATTGACTTTAGTGACCAGCAGTTAAACTGGCCACTGTCAAAATGGGTAAAAGGACATTAGTATTCTGTCTGTGCAGAGCAAATATGACAGGAGTGCTCAGTCACATGTGAATTTCTTCTGCAGTGTTTCAGTTTCTTGCTCTTTCCTCATTCTCTTGCTTAATATTCTTATATAATATTCTTCTTTGTTAAACAATTATCCAGTTTGAACACCAGAATAACACAATTTGGACAATGACTTCTATGTATTTAATGCTAATCCTTAAATCATTTTTTTCTACTTTTACTTGCATTCAAACAAAGCAACTTAACTATATTTACTTTACTTATCCCTTTTATTATTCTGAACACATCTATCAAATCCACACATCCCCTCCCCTTCACTTTCACAGTGTGAGTGAATCACCACTAGTTGCTCCAGCCTTCGGTCTTTCCTTCAAGTACCTGGTAATCCTGTGCTACACTTTCTCCCGGGTTGTTGTATTGTTTCTGCTGTCAGAAGCCCAAAGTGACACACAGTGTGCAAGATATAACAGTCTTGGATTTGTGATAAATCCTTGGCTTTTGTAGTTAAGTCTTCTTGGCATAAATGTAGAAAGTCTCAGTTGTTTCCTTAATTATTTCATATTAAGTACTTGCAATAACTTTTAAGAAGTAAAAATAAAATGCTGGAAACACTCAGCAGGTCAGGCAGAATCTGTGGATAGAGAGGCAGAGATAATGTTTGAAGACCCTTTGTCAGAACTGGGAAACAGAGAAAACAAATTAGATTTAAATTGCAGAGACGTGAGAGAAAGACAAAAAGGCATGTCTCTGACGTGGCGCGTCCAGGGTTGCGCTGGGGATAAGCTGTAGATGAAGTCTTCTGGGTGATAGTTTAATGAAGGAAGTTCAAGAAAAAGAACACAAACAAAGAACTGTGAAATGTAGAACTCGGCATCAGAGAAATTTCATTCTGTCCTATCCATCCCTCCCCTACCCTCACTGCAATCTAAAACCTGTTTTCCCTTTTTCCCAATTCTAACTAAGAGTCTTTGACCTGAACATTAACTCAGTTTCCCTTTCTGTAGATGCTGCCTGATCTGCTGAATGTTTCCAGCACAATGCAGTTTTTTTTTTGATTTTTATGTACTTTTAAGTAGGTTGTAAAGTATAAACATGTTTTCCAGCGTTGTACTTATGAGCCACTCAGCCAGCCTTGCTCAACAACTGTTTATGTCCTCCTGTAGTCTACTGCATTCATCCTGGCAGTTTGCATTAGTAAATTATTTCTATTGGTAGATGACTTAAAGACGGGAGATCGCAATGAACTGCAAAATAAGGTGATTTATAGAAACAAGCAACAGAAGGTGAACTTTATGCTCTCAGGCAGATCTCACCGCTGCCTTTCAGGAGCTAGAATCCATTTTACTTTTATTAATACTAATTGTCATTCCTTATACTTCGCTATGAATGTTTATTGCAAAAATGTAGATCATACAATCTCTCTTCCCTGCAATTACACAGTGACATAAGAACTTCCACCAGGTAGGGTAGGTAAACAAATTGAAACCAATAGTGTAGTCACAGAAGACATCGAGTGCCTCACTCCCATATGTACAACCCAGATTTCCATGACACACAGAACAATTACTTATTGTCATTGAGTCTGAATTCAGGTGCACATATTTTAAGTGAAGCCACCACTTCAACCCCGCCATTTGGTCAATTGCCAATCTCTGGGAAATCTGCAAGTGATGACAGAGAAATGCTCAAATAAAACCAGTTAATGCACTCGTATCAGCATGTTTCAAAAATGGGAGTACTGTTAATCCTGGAGAAAATAAACCTTTAGATAAATCAACAGCTGGCTGCTGAAATATGGATTTTAAGAGCCACTTTAATTTTTAATTTAACTAATTTGTTTTATATTACTTCTTGGGCTCAAACATGAAACAAACACTTCTCTAAATGTGACTCTCCAAAGTCATCAACCTATTTTAATCTGCAGATACACGTACATCCAATATTGGGAGAAATTGACATCAAATTGACTCTAACCATCAATTTCCATTCTTTCCACCCAGATCCATTTGTCAGTTACCAGCTCTACATATGAATCTACAATTCCAATTAAGATCAGTGAAACACTTCCATGCCAACACAAAAATTGTAACGTTACAGACTGGATATTAGTCCAGGGACTGAGAAGGAATGGGGATGTTAATTTAAGGTTGGAAACATGCAGACATTTTGAAGCACATTACTTCTCTAGCTTTATTTTTTCTGCAGATTCCCAAGTCCACCATCAGCCTGATGGACCAGCTGGAGGTCTCATGAACAAGAACTCCCACAGAATAGGGATACAAACTGGCTGAGCTGTGCACTCACAGAGAGAGCAGATGAATTTCAGGGAAATACTCCTCCTGGGCTTCAAGCAGTGCTGTAAAGTTATTTGCCTGTGGATTCAGCCCTTCTCTTCTGACCTGACAAGTATTTCCCAGGCATGGGAAACCCAGCCACCAATGGTTAAAAATGGAATTACTTTGAAAATGAAGATGCATAACATCACTAAAATACTTAAGCAACCAACATGGCTTCTGCCACCAGATGGTTGTTGAACTCATCTCACAACTCCACTGAAAGTGGGTGAGACTGGGTTTACGGTGAATTTCAGAACTTTAGTTCTTCTTCCTCCTGCCCAAGCCTGACGCAAACACTTCTGCGGGTTAAAATTTCTTCTGAACTCACACCAAAACGCAGATTATAGACACAAATAAATTATTGAAAACTATATGCTTCTTTCATCACTGTCAAAAATAAAACTATGATAAGGCCAATTTGATGGCCATGGAATTACATTTTCTACAAAATCATAGAGCACGTTAAGCTACCCATTGCTATTCCTTGAAAGAGTTACCTAATTAGTCTCTGTCTCCTATGATTTCCCCATGGCCTCTGCAATGTTTCCTTTTGAAAGATATATCCAATTTCCTTCTGAAAGTTAGTATTGAGTGTCTTTTGACTGTTGTTTCAGGGAGTGCATACCAGATCATAACAGCTCACTGCATTTTAAAAAATCTCCTCTCTGGTTCTTTTGCCAATTATCTTAAAATCTGTGTCCTCTGGTTACCAACCCTTCTGCTAATTGGTGTTATTTTCAGTGAGTTATTGCCAGTGCTAAAACAACACTCCTCAGAAAGTCTTCATAGCTAATTTGTTAAGGACATGATGACATTTGGAAAAAAAAATTGGCCTGTTTTCTGAATTGCTGGAGTTGAATAACTTATTCTTAAGTTGCAGAAGACAGTCACAGGCTTTCAATGACATTCTGAGCATCTTTGCCAAAGGAAATCAATTTTCCCCGATATTATCTTGTCTTGTTAGATGCAGGACATGGTGACTAATGGTTGACTTGTAACCACACACTATCTGCCCTCCCCGGCTGAAATGATGATAGTAAATACATGAGTACCATTGTGTCCATGGAAACAGCACACTTCCATGAGCGACTCTTCACTAAGGAGCTCTTAATCATAATACGTGCAGAAGTGCCTAATGCTTACTCTAGGGTCATTTATGCCACAATCAGAAATTTGCTGTTCAACAACTTCAATAAAACTCCAAGATTGAAACTAACTTTCACACCTTGGGGTAGATTTTGACTTTGTTTAATAGTGTAAAATGGTGTCAGTGGAAAAGAAACCTACTTTATTTGAAATCAATGGAAATTGGAAATAGTTGAAATACACAGAGGAATGCTGATTTTCCAGCAGGCTCAAGAACAGCTTCTATCTTGCTGTTATAAGACTCCTGAATGGATCTCTTGTACAATAAAGATGAACTCGTGATCTCTCGATCTACCTCATCGTGGACCTTGCACTTTATTTATCTGCCTGCACTGCACTTTCTCTGCCACTGTAACACTATATTCTGCATTCTGTTATTGCTTTTCCTTTTGTACTACCTCAATGTACTTATGTTTAAAATAATCTGTCTGGATGGCATGCAAACAAAGCTTTTCACTATATCTCAGTACATGTGAGAATAATAAACCAATTACCAGTTACTGTCCATTTTGCATTATGATAGAATCATTACTATCTACCCCATTAAACCTAGCCCACATTGCTGTGTTTATATGTGAATTACCACATTTTTTGTTAATATAGTATCTATCCTACAAACACCTGTATGACAAAAATAGTGGAGCTCCAACTGAATAAATTAAGTCTAGAATCACAGCACAAATTGATCTTGTGGGCAGCAACATCCTGACGGCAAGTACTACTGTATTTTGTCACATCATTATGTTGATACTACATTTTAGAAGTACAGCCTTGTGCAGAATTTTCAGTGGAGAGGAGTTACAAAATGGCTCAATTGTGTGGATCTATTGGTGTGTGTTCTTGAAGATGTAACAGAGAAATTAACTGAGTGGCCTGCAGCTGAGGCAGCAACAGCTCAGGTTGCATTCATGGGCTTGTCATGGCAAAGGAAAGGATAGTGGTACTGGGATGGCAATGGGAAGAGAGGAAGAGAGGAAGAGGCTGAACCATTGGCTAGGATCTTTGAGTCCTCGTTGTCCACGGGGATGGTACCGGAGGATTGGAGGGTGGCGAATGTTGTCCCCTTATTCAAAAAAGGTAGTAGGGATGGTCCAGGGAATTACAGACCAGTGAGTCTTACATCTGTAGTGGGTAGGCTGCTAGAAAGGACTCTAAGAGATAGGATCTATGATCATTTAGAGGATCATGGACTGATTAGGGACAGCCAGCATGGATTTGTGAAGGGAAGATCTTGCCTCACTAGCCTGATACGGTTCTTTGAGGAGGTGACCAGGAAGATTGATGAGGGTAGTGCAGTAGACGTGGTCTACATGAGTTTTAGTAAGGCGTTTGACAAGGTTCCGCTTGGTAGGCTTCTTCAGAAGGTCAGAGGCCAAGGGATCCAGGGAGGCTTGGCCGGGTGGATTCAGAATTGGCTTTCCTGTAGAAAGCAGAGGGTTGTGGTGGAGCGAGTGCATTCGAATTGGAAGGCTGTGACTAGTGGTGTCCTGCAGGGATCGGTTCTGAGACCTCTACTTTTTGTGATATTTATTAATGACTTAGATGAGGGGGTGGAAGGGTGGCTTAGCAAGTTTGCAGATGACACAAAGATCAGTGGTGTTGTGGATAGTGTGGAGGGCTGTCGAAGCTTACAGAAGGATATTGATAGGATGCAGAGCTGGGCTGACGAGTGGCAGATGGAGTTCAATCCAGAGAAGTGTGAGGTGGTACACCTTGGAAGGACAAACTCCAAGGCAGAATACAAGGTAAATGGCAGGATTCTGGGCAGTGTAGAGGAGCAGAGGGGCCTGGGGGTTCATATCCACAGATCACTGAAAGTTGCCACACAGGTGGATATGGTAGTTAAGAAAGCTTATGGGATGTTAGCTTTCATAAGTCGTGGGATCGAGTTTAAGAGCCGCGAACTAATGATGCAGCTTTACAAAACTCTGGTTAGACCACACTTGGAGTACTGTGTCCAGTTCTGGTCGCCTCATTATAGGAAGGATGTGGAGGCATTGGAGAGGGTGCAGAGGAGATTTACCAGGATGCTGCCTGGATTAGAGAGTATGGATTATGAGGAGAGACTAAAGGAGCTAGGGCTTTACTCATTGGAGAGAAGGAGGATGAGGGGAGACATGATAGAGGTATACAAAATATTATGAGGAATAGATAGAGTGGACAGCCAGCGCCTCTTTCCCAGGGCACCAATGCTCAATACAAGAGGGCATGGCTTTAAGGTAATGGGGGGAAGTTCAAGGGAGACGTCAGAGGGAGGTTTTTCACCCAGAGAGTGGTTGGTGCATGGAATGTGCTGCCTGGGGTGGTGGTGGAGGCTGATACGTTGATCAAGTTCAAGAAATTGTTAGATAAGCATATGGAGAAATTTAAGATAGAGGGATATGTGGGAGGAAGGGGTTAGATAGTCTTAGGAGTGGTTTGAAGGTTGGCACAACATGGTGGGCCAAAGGGCCTGTATTGTGCTGTATTGTTCTATGGTTAACAGTGGGCCTATAGAAATGAAGAATCAGACGTGCCTGTTACAGGATAACCTCCAGATATTTAGGTCTTGAATTTCGGATTGTTCATCTGTCCAGTAAAGTCAAGCACGGTTCACACTTGTAAGTAGGCCCTGACATGATCTTTTACCATTGTGGAACTGGTCTCAAGCAAACCACATCTGCAGTTCTCAGGTGAGGTACACTAACCCCATTTTATCATCTGAGTTCTTGACATGTGGAATACACAAGACAGCGCTTCCTCCATAAGGATAAGGACCCATACACCATTCTTGACAGTGCCTTCAGCAGAGAATAAACATCTTTAAAATTCAGCAGCTTGGCAGAGCATGCCTCCTTAGAGCAGACAAGATTGTGAAATCCAAGAAAAATGTTCAAAATAATGAGATATTTTGAAAGAGTGATAGAGAAAAGCTATTTCCTTTGATAAATCACCAGTTGTAACAATTTTTTTAACTTGGCAGAAGAGCTAGAAAAAAATATATGGAGAGAAGCTTCTTTGCACTGGGACACATTAACTGTCAGAGTGGCTTAAGTAGACTCCATAGAAACTTCCTAACTGCAACTGGCATGCACTTAAGAGATTGTGAAGAAAAGAATTGGGATGTGGAGGTAAATTAGGCACCTCTTTTAAAAATGTAACATACACGACGCAGTGAATGGGCTCATTTTGTGTTGTAAGTTCCTTTGCTGCAACATTTGAACATTTGCAAGTAGTTCTGCACTATGGTGTCACTGGCAGCTCACCGTTCAACTCACAAGTCATTCCAATTACCTCAGCTAGGTTGCCGGTGATCTACTGAATAATTTCTGTAAGTCATCCCTGGAGACCAGGAGCTAGTGAGTAACATCTCTTTGCAATCACATTGGATTCACTGCCATAAAAATTATTACCATTTTTTTCATGATAAGTGTATGTCCATAGCAAATTCTGGCAGCTTGTCACCATTCCACAAAGGGTGTGCTTTCCACTAAGCTAAGCAGCAGAATGAACAAGATGCTGGAATAAATGAATGGCTTTTACTAACACTACCAGATGTCAAATAGTAATTACAGAAGAAAAATCAATGCAGTGCCTTAAACTGCCACAAACAAGACAGGCAAATTTTTACCAGCTTTTGTTAACCATTATTCTAAAATCTAAAATTATAAAATGGCATTAAACAAAAAGTGAGTAACAGCACCATTTTCATTCCACTAATCTTCCTCTTTATACTTCATAAGTACACAGATTACCAGCCAGACCTCACTTCCCCATGTTCTTTGTTGTTATTAGTGAAACAATAAATAATATCTTTATAAATGTGTTTGAAATGTTATAAGCAGTAAATATGTCAAACCCTGCTCAGAATTTTAGCTAAAGATATAGCTTACTTATATGTATGTGTAGAATGATTAACTTGCCAAAATTAAAGTTAACCCTTAAGGGTTTACAAATGGATTAATTTGCTTTATGTTGCTTCAGAGAAACTGATCATTATCACCTTGACTATCATATCACCTATATGCACCATTTTATAAAAGAGCATACTTTTGACTGCAAATATATACATCTAATTTTACTTCATTGGGTGTAAGTCAATCACTGCTTTACTCCACAACACTATGTTATAAACCACTGTGAACATACACCTTCTGTATTTGATTTCACTGTCAAGCAGAACTCGTTGCTATGTTACACTGCACCAGATTTTTAATATGCAGAAAGTCCTGCCTGTTACCGCAAAGCATCAAATCAAATAAACTTCTTACCTGCCAGAATATCGAGTCTATTGTGCTGCCGTGAAAACCTTCTCGCGCTTCAGACGACAAAAGTTTAGGACCGAGTATTGTCATAAATTCATCAAAATCCACTTGCCCATCACCTGTGACACAAAAAGGGATACACAATCATCCTTGCTGAAGCTCCTCTTTCGACAACACTTACTTTAGCGTAATTAAGGTGTGTAATATCATTTATTGAGGTTTCCTCAAGTCACCTGCCCTTGCATCAGAGTCACCGCAATTCATTATCTGTCCACTCCTCTTCATGAGAGAGGGCAAAATTAGAAACAGGCAGGGAAAATGGTAAGAGAGAAAGAGGAAAAGTGCATATGAAATACATTTGCATTGCAACCGTTTTGATGCTGGCAGGTCCTTTGAGTTCTTTCTATGTGCATTTGCCAACAATGGGTCGTCATCCAATGAATTATCAATTCACAGTGACCTTCAATCTGGAAAGAACTGGTATTACCAAGCGCAGTATGAGGGGGTAAAGACATCGAAACAACTGAGCTCAGTTGTCATGTATTGCCAAATCAGTCTCAGGAAAGTAGATTTCCTGACCCTGTGAAAGACAAGGATGAGTTGGATGGAAACTTCATTAATTTTGCTCTCTCAATTGCATGCTCTGATTGTACCTTCCCCTGATTGGGGTGCGTTGGAAACCTGACCAGTCTAGCACAATGGCATTGTCTGCACCTTTCCAGCTGGCAGTTCACAGAATGTCCAGTACACTGCATCAGTAATCTCCAGAAAGATACAAGAGACCACAGATGTTAGGATCTGGAGCAACACACAAAGTGCTGGAGGAACTCAGCAGGTCAGGCAGCATCTGTGGAGGGAAGTGGACAGTTGACATTTTGGGTTGAGACCCTTCATCTGGACTGGTGGATCATCAGTAATCTCCACATGTGGGACATTCTCACCATGGGTCGCACATACCTTCTTCAAGAGCTCTAACAACTGGTCTCAGTCTTTCAACCCTCTTGCTGTGATCACTATAGTCCTTCTCTACTGCTTATGGCTACTCTAAATCTGGCTGTTATGGCCAGTGCCTTGTCAAGGCATTGGCAATGATGGGCAATGGGTGGCACAGTATCAAAGCAGTTAGTGCTGCTGTCACACAGCTCTGGGGACCTGGGTTAATCCTGATCAACGATGCCATCTGTGTGGAGTTTGCACATTCTCCCTGTGACTGTGTGGGTTTTGCCCAGGTGCACTGATTTCCGTATAGATCCTAAAGACTTGCTGACAGGTTAACTGTCTACTGTAAACTGCATGGTTGGGAGATAAAAAAAATGAGAGGGGAGTTGATAGGAGATTAAGTTACAGGGACATAAGTGGGGGAATGGGACTAATGAAAATTCTGAGAGCTGGCAGAGACTCGATGGGCTGAATGTCCTTCTGTGTCAGAAGGAAATGTGAAAAGAAGAAGTAAACAGAACCTGAGTGTTCTAAAGCTGGAAATCTGCATGGTTGCACAGTATCTCTCTTCAGACAGCACAGGCTGAGCTTCCAACTCTCCCCATCACCCCCAACCCCTCCCCCCCCCCTTCATACAGTGAGCTCAGATCAGGAATTGAGGTGCAAAGACCAGTGCCCCATCCAGTTTGCAACCCTTAAAAATGGACTGGCATGCACTTCAGTCCCAAAAAGCACACTTGGGAAATTTACAGTTTGTCTGACCTCTAGACCTTTGAGACACAGGCTTCAGGCTCCAGTTAGGCACATGCAGCCTCTGCCACCCTCACATTTTACAGCATGAATTATTGGAAACTCTGGGTCCACTATGGGGAGTCCCCGGTATTGGACAAGCTTGCA
Organism: Pristis pectinata; assembly: GCF_009764475.1. NCBI lineage: Eukaryota > Metazoa > Chordata > Chondrichthyes > Rhinopristiformes > Pristidae > Pristis > Pristis pectinata. The sequence continues at coordinate 24,219,189 of NC_067425.1, forward strand.
TACTAAATCTAGCCCAGAATTCCAAATGAGGTCTGCACAGACTGAAAACCCCTGTTGTTATATTCCATGCCTCTAATACTCAAGGCCAGATATTATTGACATGCACCTGAGCTGCTGAATGCCTCTGTTCCTTTAACCCTCCATTGATGAATGTTTCTTTGTTTGCATCGTATTTCTTTGTGCTATTCTTACATTCAAATGGGACTGCCTAATAAGTTCAGTTCAGCTGCACCCGCTGCCATTTCCTCCAGTTTTCCCGACTAAGTATTTGTCAGGAGCACTTGTCTCCCTCATCAGCTCCTGAAATTCCTTACTTCACGTCAGATAACCCATTAAGTATACATCCCAGAGATATGCATGCATAATGCTATTTTTATTGGTGCTACACATATGACAAATCGGTTGCCTCCGGAGTGAATTGCAATTGTAACAATATGACCTGCACTCCGGTCACAAAATGTGTTGTCCTGATAACACTATTGCCCCGTCAGACATGCATGGAATGACAAAATTCCCAGGGCATCACTCCTTTCAATTATGTCTGGATAATTAAGATCATTTGGTACTCCCAGGACTATTTTAACAGCATTGTTTCCTGAGCAGGTCCCAACCCAGGGCTGGGAATCCCACTCAGGTGGCCCTCCTGACTTACCTCTTCCCCTTCATGCTCCCCCCACCCCTCACTTCACAAGGTACCAACCACCCTGATTCCCGGCCATCAATCTCACACTCTAACTGCCTGATACCCCCGATTTCCAAAATGCACTCTAATGTCCTTAACCTGACCCCCAAATCCCCAATCTCACTCCCCAACCAAGGCATTGATCCAAAACCCCAACTGATGTTCCAAACAGACCACTGACCAAGGCCCAGTGGATTCCATTCAAGGCCCCAAACAAATTCCGAACTAAGGATGCAATTCATGGCCTCAACAACCCCGATCAATCCCTCCAATCTGGCTGCTTTCAATCCCCACTGTGGTCACTATTCAACAATGACACAATGCCCCTTGAGGCCTGACTTGACTTCCGACTGTTGACCCTGTTGTGACTGAGTTTTGCCAAGGGGAATCTCATGTCCTACACGGCCATAGGCTGCCCCCTGCAACAATGTTTTATCTCAGCTCCTCCGGTGCAAAGAAATTTCCAGACCAAAATGCCAACCTTCCTCTGAAATAAAAAAATTCTCAGCACATGACATTTGTCAGGTTTATCAGCAGCATTCAGCAAACATCTATTTAACTCTTATGACTAGTTATTATTTCTAGAAACATTTATTTGCAATTTTTCTATGCTGAAGTTATCTAATTCTGAGAAAGTAAAGTTTTTTTATCTAGTATATCTTGTGTTCAAACTGTAATAGAGTTAATTTGAAGAAAATGTATATTGTCAATTAAAGCTGGCCAATTCCTGGTAGTTAGTTCCTTATGCAATAACTACACCTCCAATAACATTCACTTCTCTCCATAAAGCAGTCCTCACTACCTACGGCAGTTTGCATTCTGTCCACATTACACTGTTGACAGGGGTGGCACTTTCCCCTTCATCAAGTCTATGACTGGCTTTATCTCAACAAGCCTGCTAAAATCTCAGATAAGTATCTCCAAAAGTTATGAAGATAATGGCCCAGAACTTGTGATTAGTGGACTGTTCACCAGTGACTACCAAAGAACATTGAACTGACTTTCTACGGTTCTCCTAGTGGGAATTTGCAGTCCAGCTTGATCCCTCAGTGTGTGACCCCACATAGCACTGTGGCCCTCCATGACATGGAATCATGGCCACACAGCCAGGTATGGGGTCAGGATGGAAACAAGCCCTTCCTGTAAAATAGCTGGAAAAAAAAATTAACCACATTTCCCATCTTGGCTGGTTGTCAAAGCTGTGAAAAACTATAAAGGTTTCTGCAATTCAAAAACATTTAAAAACCATAAAAAATTATTTAATCTATTAAAAAAGGATTAAAGTTGTTTACAAATTCTTTTAAAAAGCTAAAACACTTAAAATATTTAAATAAACATAAACATGTTTTAATCTTTCTTAAATACTATTTTAAAAGATGGTAACTAATTAATCTTCATCCCTTACAGCTTTCTGCCCCCACTGAAATCAATAGGGAAGCTGTCCCTTCACTATAACATGGGTTCAACATGGAAGTGCATTTAGAAAAAAATACAAACAATTGTCAGTATTTTTTATTAATTCCACAGGGATGTGTCTGTCATTGCCGAGACTAGAAATCACTGTATGTCTCTAATTTCCCTTAAGAAGGAAATGGCACTTTCTTGCATCGTTGCATTCCTCCGGGTGAAGATACAATAGTGTGGTTTGAGTATCCTCAGTGAGTAACTGCACTGCAGCCACGGTACACCAGTGGTGAAAGGGAATGAATGTTTAGGGTGGTGAATGGGGTTCCAAACAAGCAGGCTACTTTGTTTCGGATGGTGTCAAACTACTTCAACATTGTTGAAGTGGTACTCACCTCCCGACATTGTTTCACACTCCTGATTTGTACCTTGCACATGGTGGAAAGGGTTTGTGAAGCCAAAAAATATGTCACCCGCTGCAGGATCCCCATTCTCCAACCTACTCTTATAGGCAACACATTTATATGGATAATCCCATTAAGTTTCTGGTCTACTGTGGCAAACGGAATGTTGATGGTGATGGTCCAAGTAATGGTCAAGGGTAGAAAGTTTGACTCTCTTTTGTTGGAGGTGGTCATTCCCTGACAATTATGTGGCACAAAGAAGGACAAGGAGAACATGGGCAGCACAGGAGAAATCTCATTAGTCACATCCCCTCCTCTCCTTATTTCCCTGCACTCTGGAACCTACTCTGTCTTACACATGCCCATCAACCGCCACAGCCCCCCCACTCCTGATTGTCCTGTGCTTTGTATAGCTTACAGCAGCCAATTAATCTACTACCTGTGAGCACTTCGTAGGGATGTGGGAGTAAAGTGCAGCACCTGGGGGAAATCCATGTGATCACAGGGAGAACATGCAAACTCCACACAGACAGCATCTTACATCAGGCACAAACCTGGACTGCAGGAGTTGTCCAGTAGCAGCGCTAACTGCTGCACCACCTTGCTTGCCTAACATATTGATGATGGTGCAGACCACTTAGTCCACCCTTGCTGGTTCCAAGCAGAGTAATTCCATCAGTCCCATTCCCCCTTCCCCGCAGCTCTGCAACTTACTCACATTCCCATCAACTTTTCCCTTCTGATTCTTTTGCCACTTGCCTACACTAGGACAATTTATAGTGTTTGCAGTGTTACAATTTACAATTAACCTACCAATCTGTGTATCTTGGGGATGTGGGAAGAACCTGGGTACCTGGAGAACCCAGGGGAAACCCATGCCATCATGGGGAGAACATGCAAACCCTACACAAAATGCACCTAACATCAGGATCGAACCTGGGTCCCTGGAACTGTGGGGCAGCAGCACTAAATGCTGTGCCATAATGATGAAATCAGTACCGGGTGTTCCCTCCAGTTTTATTCTTAAGTGTCTTCCAGCACAACTGGACAGCTTGCTAATTCACTTTGTGGAGCAGTTAAGTCAACCACATTGTTATAGGTCTGGAGTCACTTATATAGCAGACCAGGTAAGGAAACATGGTTACCTTCACCAAAGGATATTCATGAACCCTAATCCTAAAAAATGCGGTAAACTCACGATCACCATTACTAAAACTAACTTTTTCATTTATTTTCCAGACAGTGTAACTAAGCAAAGTTAAATTCCCCAGCTGCCATGATAGGAGTTAAATGAGGTATTTCTGATTTGTTCCTCTATGCCGTAGTTCTGTTTGCAATTTAACCACAATGCCACAGCTCATGTTCAATGAGTGTTGTTGGCATTCCTACATAAAATGCAAGCTTATTAGTTCCACATTAAAAGCGACAAAATGGAATCTGGAACTGCGACGGTCTGGAATTAGAGTATGAATTCTCTTTCTCCACATGTATGGATGCATGTTTACCTTTACGAGCACCTCCCAGTCTTACTTGTACCTAGATATTGCAGTATACCATGCCACAATATGAACAGTACAATACTAATGTTGTTGAGGGTGACCATAACTAAATTTTGTTTACTTATTGAACAGGTTCTTAATTGCAGCCAATGTAAAATGGTACAAATTGTATCCTGATACCACCTACAGTTGATTGTACAAGTCAATTCAGCTTTAAAGAGGAACAAGCAACAGAATTAATACTTTTTCCTTCCTTTCACCAATCAGTGGTAACATTATGACAGAGATGGCAAAATATTGTATTTGGCCAAAAGTGCAACAGTTACAGTATGATTAATAAAGCATGCACAAACATTCCATATGTACATATGTCCTTGAATATTTAGTAATATTGAATGTGGAAACTCAAGACCAAGAGCAGTTTCAATTGAAATTTGGGGTTAGGTAAATTTGATTTCAAATTCAAAGCTAATGTGATCCATTAAGATAATACGTTTGCTCTTCATTTTTAGTATTTTTAAACTATTTTTATAACGAAAAATACAGCTATTTTGAATGACAGTCAGGATGATTAGAATATAGCTTAACTGCAGTCAAGGCTAAATAGCTGAGAGGCCTCTAAATTGATCTGCAGTCAACTTGGAGATGCATTTTCTGTTATAAACATGGACACTGGCATTTACAATGGAATAAAAGGACAGAGAGAGACACATGAATCAGTTCTTACAAATACAAAACATCCTGAAGTGCATTAGAGCCAAGGAAATTATTTTGAACTATGTTAATATAGAAAATGTGTCAGCCAATTTACACACAGTAAGCTCTTACAAACACTAATGTGATAGTAATCAGAATACCTATTTTGTTGATAGACTTGCAAATATTGCTCAGGATTCCAAGGATAACTCCTCACCTCAAAGTAGAAATGTCTCATTGAATCTTTTACATCCACATGAGAGAGGAATTTAATAACACATTTGGAAGACAGCCCATCCTGCAGCGTAGCAACCCTACAGAAGCACAAAGCTGACACAAAAACAGGAGCAATATAGCATTTTCTACAAAGAAATGTGTAGAGATTCTTGATATATCATAGCTGTAGAACCCTTTGAATGTTTTTTTCAGGTTTTACTTCCTGAGAGAATAAAAGCTAGAATCATATTACTCATTATTCAGGCAAATGTATCAGGAGTTGGAGGAAATTGTTACCCATGAGGTTTCTATTCTAATTAGATATTCATGAAGGAATGCTGACAGCCAGTCATTCAGATTGATGGTCGTCAAAGATACTCAGATGCTTGCTTGATAGACTATTAATGTAAATGTGTTTATTACAGAAACAAAAGGAAGAAAATCCTGGGGGATTATACAGAAGTATATTACACATTTTACAATTATTAGTATCCTTGTAAAATTTTAGTTACCCTTACATTAAACATAGCCAATTATCTTTACAGATTAATTGAAAGATGACAGAGAATTAATAAGGACATCCCTTCAATTAAAACAAATCTAAATTCTGCATGCAAATTTTGTTTGGCACTTGCACATGAATGGTCAATATTACATATTCATTAAGCTACAGATGCTTTAACGCATCTAAAATATAGAGGGAAATCTTTTCAGTGATATATGGCTTTGTGTTTCACTTTTAGTATACATGAATTAATAATCACAAAACATATTTCTGTTTAAATCCACCTATCTTTACGATGAATCTCTAACTGCAACATCAGAGTACAGCAGTTTGCAAATATGTAGCACATATTAACAAAGCAAAGCATTCCCAAGTTATTTTACAGGAGCATCATCTATCAAAATTTCACACTGAGCCATATTAAGAAATTGATATGTAGACAGATAACTAAAGGTTTGATCAAAGAGAGAAAATTTTAAGAAATGTGGTTGTAAGCAGGATACCAAAAATATCTAATTTAGCAGCAAATAAAATTTCACAGATTCCATTACACAACAGGAAAAAATATTTTCAGTGAAAAAAACAAGAAGATTATTAAGGATAATCAATCTCTTTCTGGGATAAGAAGACGGTCTTTTAAGATTGAAAAGAATAGGGCTACATTCTCAGAGGTTTAAAAGAATGAAGAATTCTAGCGGGTTTGACAGGTTGCTTGCCGAGAAGCTACTTCCCCTGATTGTGGGGTGAATGGATTGGGGAAGTGTAGTTGTGGGGGTTGTGATTTAAGAGCTGTTTTCAAGTTCGACTAACTATTCTCGTCAACTAAGTTGGCTGCAGTTGTAGCCATAAGGTGTGCAAGGGTGGGTTGGGAGGGCATAGCAATGGCAGGATAGGAAGCTGCACATCGAATACAGGAACTAAGGGATAGCAAAAGGATGATTAGTACATGACTGCAGTCTTGATTGGTTCAATAAAGCACTTGTCATGTTGAGATACTTAGTTCTGGCTTTCATGCTTCCAGCGGATGCAGACGAGGTGCAGATCAGTAACTGAGGGATAACAACATGGGAACTATTTCATTGTGGGTACTCAGATTCCTCTTTTCTCTGTGTTGCTTGTGGACATTGCTGGATGTTGGCCTTTGTTGTTCAACCTTCACTTCCATGAAGAGTGGTGAGGAGCCACCTTCCTCACAGAATCACAGATTTCTTGCCGTGAACGTTGTCACTCAAACACTGAGAATCAGCCAGAGTACACCAGAGGAGAATTATATTCCAGGTGAGGATATAATGTGATTTGTCCACCTTGCAGGCGTTAGAATGAACAAGTAACAGCTGCCGTTGAGATTAGGTAGCTTTGCCACCATCCAGTTGACACATGGCACATGCTGCAAGCACTCACTTGACAGCAGTGAAAATTCAGGCCCATTAGTAGGGAGAGCATTGCTGCTTTGTTCTGAATGAACAGAGCATTCTCTGCTTACTTTGATTCTACACTTCTGAGGCTCAGCCCAGAGTATTCTTCTGTGCCTTTGGAGCTGTGAAGGAATGTTCTTGTAAAGCTGAAGTGGTTTGCAGTGTGCACAGCATCCAATATTCTCTTGCACCAACAGTAACTGAGTGCCTGGTGCAGGCCATTTGCCAGTCAATGTATGTTTCTGGGGGAGTGAATAGGCAATAATGATGGTACTCAATGTGAAGGGCAAATGGCAAGATTTCCAGAATGTCTATGACACATTGAGGACTTGACTTTCATCATTCCAAGTACAACCATTCACAAAATTTTGTTGCATTTGGACAATGCCTTTCTGTATGGCCCAAACTCATGGAATGGGGCCCTCTTGCTCTGCTCCCACTCTCTCCCCATCAAATTGCCAAGGAAATGATGATTCCTTTAAAAAGCATAAGCTCAGGCTTGTCGCTGTTGTTCAGACATGCTTTCCTGGGTGTGGCTTACACAAAAGTAATTGCATTTTCATGATTCAATTTCATAGAGGAGGTGCCATTTACGTATTCATTGCAAGGTTCCATTTGAATGAGGCCACTAGGCTCCACTAAAAAGGTAAAAGGTACATCATTCATTTTTTACTATTTTGTTTAATAATTTTTTTAAATTGTTTAACACGTCAAATGTGATTTTGAAGGAATTAAAATGTTTTTCAACTGTTGGAAAGACCTCCAGAATGCACAAGCTGTCAAAAGGCCATCAGGGCAGTCAGTTGGTGGGGCTTTGTTTCCACTGCCCAATCATCTATTCTACCTTGTGGAATCCCTGCAGCAGCGAGATCAGGAGCTAAACAACCGCAAAGGTTAAGTGCAATTGTAGGCATCCCATAAGAGGTGAATGTGAGGTTTGTGCTATGTCCAGTGCAATCCAGCCCAATATATCCACATACATGACAGATGGTAGCATCTTACAGAATGCTCATGACACTAGCAATATAGCAGAGAGATGGTCTCCGTTCCAATTTTGTCCTCATTGATTACCGAGATCAGGTAATATATCCATTGTGTCCTAAACCAAGGGAATTAAAGTACCATGTTAACAGTCCTGCCGCAGGTTTGACAAAGGTGACCCAGATCACAAGATGGAGTGGCCCACAGCCCGCTGTGACACAGAGCGCTCTGCACCAGTGAGGCTCATTAATGTCTCTGAAATTAATCAGACTACCAGATGGCTGAGCAGCTCTACAGATGCTCAAGGAAGCACAACATTCAGTTAGAAAGCACCTTTTTCAACACTTTCAGCATTTAACATGCAGGTGGAATGGCAGCACTAGGAAACCTGTCAAGGTTTGACACTAGTGGGAAGTGCAGCCACTAACTTGAGACCTCCACTAACCATGGAGTGATACAGCAGCAGCGGCTTATGAAATGAAGTTGATGGGTGACACTACAGAAAGGTACAGAGGTGACTGGCTGGTTGACATCCGCAAAGGAGCTAGTTGGTGGGTCACCTCCTGTTCACCTCTCACAGGGTGCCTACAGTGAGGGCTTATTCTTTAAAGACTCCTTACTTTACTCCAGTTTGTGAGTTAATCCAACAAATTAGAGGTATGGCAGGTTACGTTAGACCTGTGGAATGCACAGCCTGTGCCATGCGGGAACTGCAGAAAGCTTCCCGTGTCCGGGGCAATCTCAGGAGCAGCAAGTGTCAATAGCTGGATGAGCAGAAGCTGGTGGGACTATGCTCCATCCATCAGGTGGAGTATTTAATGGAGGTGGTCACCATGCACTTCACCGGAGTGTAGACTAAAGGGGAAATGGGTGAATGTGTCAGACAAAGGAGCACAGGCAAGTATTTCAGAAGACCCTGGAAGACATCTACCTCTCTGAGGGAATTCCATTGGGATGTGTAACCAGAGGCAATGGGTAGCTTGGCTGTAAAAGAAGAGTGGGGAATGATTAAAAGCGCAATAGTTACAGGGAAAATGTAATCAGGAGAACCATCACTGCTTCTGTGGCTGCAACTATCATTCCAGGAAGATACGTTGCCCTTTGGAACCAAGTCCAATGATAACACTGAGCAGCTGCAGAACCTTCTGGAGGGGGTGAACAAACAGACAGAGGTTGTGGACCCCATTGATACCAACAACATAGGTAGAAAAATGGACAGAACATTATGCCTGTAACAGCACAGAAGGAGGCCACTCAGCTCGCTGGATCTGTACCAACTCCGAGGGGAGCAATTCCATTAACTCCACATCCCCTCTCTTTATTTCTGTGTACACCTGTAGCTTGTTCTCCCTCACGCATGCTCATCAACTCCCCTTTGATTCTTTTTCACATTAATCTACAAAGTAAGGGATGTGGAATGAAACAGGGGCACCCAGTGGAGATGTAGGTGGACACAGGGAGAACATGCAAGCTCCACACAGACAGCCCCTGATGCCAGATCAAACCCAGGTTGCTGGAGCTCTGAAGCAGCAACACTAACTGCTGTGGCATCATCCCAGCCAAACAGGCAGATGTTAAGGAACTAGCAGAGAGTTTAAAAAGGTAGTAATCGGATACTTCTGGTGCTTGATATTAGTTGGTATAGTAGTAAGAAATGAATGTGTGGCTGGAGAAATGGTGCAGGAAGGAAGGCTTTAGACTCTTGGGTATTGGGACCTGCCTTAGGAGAGGTGCGACACATACAGCCCAGACAGGTTGCCCCTAAATAGAGCTGGGGCAAATAACCTACTAACAAGTTTTCTTAGTGTAGAACGAAGTCCATAGCTCCCTGAAGGTGGTGACACAAATGGTTAGGGGAGTGAAAAAGGGATTTGGTATGCTTGCCTTCATAGGCTGAGGCATTGAGCAGAAGAGTTGGGATGTCATGTAGCAGTTTTACAAAACATTGGCTTGTCTGCACTTAGAGGATTGTGTACAGTTCTGGTCACCACATTACAAGTAATGATAGAGGTGCAGATTAGATTCACCAGGATGTTGCCTGGAATGAAGGGTCATACTTATAAGGAGAGATTGGATAGGCTGAGTTTATTTTCACTGGAAAGTAGGAGGCTGAGTGTTACCTTATGGACATTTACAAAACTATGAGGGGCAGAGATAGGATAGATAGAATCTTTTTCTCAGGGCAGGAGAGATTAATATTGGAGAGTATAGTTTTAAGGTGAGAGGGAAGAAATTTAAAGGAAATCTGAGGGGTAAGTTTTTCAGAGGGTCATGAATATTTCGAATGAGCTGCCGGAAGAGGTAGTGGAGGCAGATACTATTACAATGTTTTAACACATTTTGGTAATGGTATATTATTTTCACTTGTAATGTGGTACAGTGAAAAACTTGTCTTACATACCGTTCGTACAGATCAATTCATTACACTGTGCATTGAGATAGTACAGGGTAAAAACAATAAGAGAGTACAGAGTAAAGTGTAAAAGTGTAGAACAATTATAGTAAAAGCAATGAGTAGATCTGCAGAAAGCAGCTTGCAACGAGTCGCCACGCTCCGGCGCCAATTTGCTTCTCTTGCATTTGGACAGGTACTTGGATCGGAAAGGAATAGAAGGATACAAGCCTAATGCAAGCAAATGTGATTAACATAAATAGGCATCATGGTCGACATGGATAAGATGGAATGTAGGGACCTGTTTTTGTGCTGTATGATTCTATGATTCCTGGGGTAGAATGGGGGAGGATGAAACAGATTTGTCAGGGTTTTAGGCACCAGGATATAGTATCAAAAAAGTGAAAAAGGTCATAATGAATTGGGAGAGGTAGATAGCACCAGAGCTAGAAATAATAGTTTTAGTTACAATCAGATAAAAAAAAACTAGGTCTTGAATTGGTTCACTGTGCACATACGTAAATGCACAAACGGTCTTAAAACTAGATTGTTGCAGTTGGAATTAGCCATGTGGAGCTATGACATTGTGGCAGTAATGGAGCTGAGCTAAAGAAAATGGGTATGTTTGGTTACTGAATATTACTGGATCCAAGGTTTTCAGGAAGGGAACAGAGGAGGGTCATTGGCAGTAAAGATTAAGGAGAATACTGCATTTGTGGAGAGAGTAGAAGTCCTGAAGTGGTCAAGGACACAATCTATTTAATGAGAGTTGAAATTCAGTAGAGGTGTCTTTATATTATTGGGACTATTCAAGGATCACCAACCAGTGGACAAGATAGAGGGCAGCAAATCTGCAGGCTGTTCAAGAACCTTAGTGATAACAGGGGAGTCCAACCATCGTAATATAGATTGTGATGGTGGAAAGGGTCAGAGAGAGAGGAAAATTGGAAGAGTGTTCAGGAGAACTTTCTTGACCAGCATATTTTTGACCCAGCAAAAACAGAGGCATTGCTAGACTTGGGTCTGGGGAATGATGGATGCCAAGTAGAAACAGTATTCGTGGGGGAATAATTAAGGAGCAATAATCATAATATCATGAGTTTTGCAGAAAAGGAAGCAGACCACTCCAAGTAAGAACAGTTAAAAAAAGAAAATAAAGCTTTAATGGAATATGAACAGAAGAGACTCAGGCAAAATGGAGTCAAAAATTGCCAGTTTTTTTTATATAGATAGCTGGTCGGAGATGTAAAAATTGAAGTGAGAATGACTATGAGAAAAGATGGGCAATAAATTATAAAATGGAATCCATAGGCATGTAAGCAGATAGTAAGAGAAGAGGTGGTGCTTATCAGGAATCAGGAAGATCTATTCAGGGAGGCTGAGGGTATGGCCAAAGTACTAAATGAGGCTTTACCAAGGAAGGAGATGCAGAGTCTCAGTAAAGGAGGAAGTCATTGAAATACTGAATGGCTTAAAAAGTAGCAGCGAAGCGTTGAAGTGGATAATTAACCAGGGCCTAGATAGCTGAGGGAAGTAAGCCTGAAAATGGTAGAGTTATTGGCCATGTTCTTCCAATTATCTGTGAGTACAGGGGATTGCCTGAAAACTGGAAAATTACAGATGTTAAACCTTGGTTCCAAAAACTGGTGTCAGGATAAACCCAACAACCAAAGGCCAGTCAGTTTAATCTCAGTGGCGGGGAAGCTTCCAGATATAACAAATAGCAACAGAATTAACAGTTACTTCTACATATGTGGATTGATTGAGAAAAGCCAGTGTGGATTTCTAAAAGTAAATAGTGTTTAATAAACGATATAACTCTTTGCTGAGATTATATTGATGAGAGAAATCCAGCTGATATGGTATACATGGACTTCCAAAAGCCATTCCATAAATTGCCAAATAATAGATGTCATCAAAATTAAAGTCCATAAATAAAACAGAAAGAAAATTGGCTAAGAACAGGAAAGAGAAAAATTGGGACTGTTCCAAGGGGTCAGTATGAGACTCCTGATTTTTTCAAAAAACAAATTCATGTTAATGACCTGGGATCGGGCATCCAGAACACAATTTCCTAATTGGCAGATAACGCAAGACTTGGAAGAATAGTGAACTGTGAGAAATATAGAGAGGTTAGAGGAATAGGCAGACACATGGCAAATGAAACACAATGCAGTTAAATGTAAAGTGTCAGTAGCAAAAATGAGAGGCAATATAAACTAGAGGACATAGTTCTTAATGTGGGAGCAGAAGAGATGCTTCAAGAGATGAGGAACTTATACATGAATAAGACAGGAGAAACTGTGGCTGTTCTCCTTGGAACAGAGGAGGTTGAGAAGGGACCCAATCATGGTATAGACAGAAAGAAACCATTCCCATTGGCAACCAGAATCAAGCACATAAAAATGAAGGTGATTGACAAAAGAACTAAAAAAAATAAGAGGGAGAAACAAGTTTATACAGTGAGTGGCTAGAATCTGGAATGCACTGCTTGGGGAATAATAGGGGCTGATTCAATCACTGCATTCTAAAGGGAAATCAGAAGAGTACCCAAAAGTAAAAAAATTAGCAGGACTGTAGGATGGGGGTGGGCTGGAACTAGGTGGATTGCTGTTGTATAGAGCCAGCACAATCCTCCAAGTTCACTGCACAGACGAGCAAACCAATGTCAGTGTTCTCTCCCAGACCAACATCCCCAGTTACACTCAGTCAACTACACTGGGCAGACCATGTCATTGTTTGCCCAATGCCAGGCTCCAGAAATAGGCACACTATTCCGAACTCTAAAATGGGAAGAGATTACTGAGCAGATGATGCCTCCTTGAATAAATGCAAAATGCCCTTTGATTCCTGGGAATATCTGCCCCGTGACCACTCAATGTAAAAATGGAGTGTTCAGGATGGTGTTGAGAACCTTGAGGCCATGTAGCCAGAGCACACTTGGACCTTGTGTAAACAGTGGAAGGAACAGACTGCCTCACAAACAATGCATCTGCCACCCCATCATCCCCCACCACCAGGGAACTATCTGCAGTTCCCACATTAGCCTCATTAGCCACCTCAGAACCCACTAATCTAGAATGGAGGTCAGTCATCTTCAATCCAGAGGGACTGCTAAGAAGAAGTGGTCTAAATGATCTCCGTCCATGCTGTAACCTCACGGTGCTGCTGTGATTCAGGAAGCCTCAAAGTGCTCTTTAGCCATTTAAGTGCTTTTGAAGTGTTGCCACAGTTGCAGTGTAGGGAGTGCACCAGTCTAATTGTGCACTACAAGCTCTCACGAACAGCACCATAATAATAACCAAGTTATTCTCCTTTATTAAAGTTGAGTGAGGGGTAAATATAGGCCAGGACATTGGGGCAACCCCTCCCCCCATACCCAATTTCTTTTCCAAAATAGGCTTTATGTTCATGTGGGAGAGCACATCCTCAATGTCACATGGAAAGAACAGCACCCTCAGCTCTGTCAGTTCTTCACTGGAGTATCAGTGTAATTTGTGATGTTAAGTCTCACGAGTAAGGCATATCTGTCTCTTGATGGCCCATCTACATAAAGATTACAGAAGGATTACATGGATGTGAACAGGTAGGGTTGGCCTTTAGATTTTTTGGTCAAAGCTGGCAGCTAATGCAATCATGCCTGGCCATGTCTGAAGGCATTTTGCAGTGACCACGATCTTCATAACAGGACTGGCCAGTCTCCTGGGAACCACCTCCAGGAAAGGGTCACCAATATCAGTGACTGTGGCTATCCAGGTGAGCAGTACCAGAGGTATAAAGGCAAGGTTGTTTCCAATATACTGGAACTTGCAAACACCTGTCAGAAGCAATGTGCAAAGTTCTTTTGTTTGTTTAGACCAGTAATTTCATAGACAGGATTCAATTGCAGCATTAGCAATGGTTCAGTTGGCACCTATGTCCAATGCGACTCAACTTTTCAACACAAAGGGATTCTATCTCTACAAAGCATTGCACTTAAACACTCACTGCCCTCAAGGTTTCCCTGCAACAATTGCGACATTTTAAAGAATTGCTGAACCCTATAAATGGCCGCTTAGGGACCATGGTTATTCACTGATGTACAAGAGTTCTGCTTTGAGAAATTTGTATAAAAGAGGAAGATAAACCAGTACATATAAAACTCTATAGGTTTTGATGGTGTATATGACTGAAATGATTAAAATTAAAGGTTCCAATTCCATGGTTCAGATATATTTGAAATAGTTTTCATAGAAATGAAAAGATTTCATTTTCATTCTGTACTTTTAAAAATGTTCTGACCACAGAAATTTAACAACAGGTACTTCAATTAAAGATGATTACTTCTTTATCACAAATTGCTTCTCCCAGAGACTACAGAAAAAGTGGACGTTCAGAAAGCCAATTAATCATTACATTATTTGATTTTTTGTTAATGTACAAGAGGTTAAGAAAATTGACACAGAGGGAAACAGAAAGAAGATACCTAAAAATTCAGCCAAGCTACAGAAGTAGAAAATTTGCTCCAATCTGTGCCAACTACCAAATACGATGCACCACGGTTTCTTCTGTAGCATTGTCCAATCTAATACCATCACTATCTGAAAGAAGAAAGGCAGGAGGTGTACAAGAAATGTATCACCTCCCAGGATTCCTAGCAAATCCTACATAATCCCAGCCTGGAAGTACATCACTGTCATTTCATTATTACTGAAACAAAATTCTTTGCTGAGGAGCGGAAGTTGATATGGGTGTTGGAATGGAAACAAAGTTAATCATGGATTGTCAAGAGTAAAGTTTTTGTGAATGTTCTTGGAACCGTCTTTGGCAGACCCCTCAGACTGGCAACCGCACTGGTTTCTGTGCCCATTTTATCTGTATTAGGCAATGTTATAAACTATGTCTATGCTAGGGTAGTCCCTTGGTCATGTTGGTGTCTGGAAGACGTGTATCAGTTACAGCTCTGTATGGATAAACACAACATACTTTATACTGCTTCCCTTGAGCAACATGGCCATGGGAGGGAATAATCAGCACCATAAACTTTAATTCAATTATACTGTATCAGTGTCATCTTTAGTTTACTAAGAAAAACTGAACTATTAGTAATTATTAACAGTTATGTAGTATGGCAAAATAGTTCTAAGATTCATTTCTTAGTTTGCTAGCAAACGTGTTGCTTTTGGATAGGAGGCAAAATATGTTTATTGAATTTTAGTTTTTACATATGGGACCTTTGCAACTAATCATATCATCCATTAGAATTCCAGTTTAGAGTCTGACTCTTAATATGCTGATCTGTTTAAGTGAAGCCATTCTATTTAGGGGCATTTAACTGTTATATATTGTATGATTGTATGGGTGGGTGGAGTTTTCTTTACAATTTCTGCATGAAGCATCTACTCCTGTCATCAAATAGCCCTTCAAAAAGTTTTGTGTGTTTGCATCCTTTCAAAGACAGGTCAGTGGGAGGGTTGACATACTCCAGCTGAATGAAGCTAACAGTGTCATTATTTAATAGATGGTATGGATAAACCTGATTCCAGTGTGTGCTGGGAGCATGCATCAGCAGTTAATAAATTGATTTGAGTGTTTGGTTGATTGATCTTACTCTGATACAATGGATTAATGATACAACCCTGGCACAGCAGCAGAGCAGGCATACTGCCAGCAAACAGCTGAGCTCAGGAGGTCAATTCATTGAAATATTTTGACAAAGTTCCCAGTATTTTAGTATTTGTATCTTTGGGAGAAGTCGAAGATTGACGTGGAATTTATGGTGGCAGGTGTTAACGAATATACCTAAAGAAATGCTTCGGAATGATTGAAACAAATGGCTAGGACTGAAGTACATCATTTACCCTTTGTTAGTTATGGCTCCTCCTGCTGAAAGATTGTGGCAAGGGATGAGACTCTTTGGAAGAAAGGTCCATCCAGAGGTGTCTGCCAGAGCACAATGGATGAAAGGGATAGAGTAGGTGGATGTGGTATCACCCATTACCTGAACCTATACTGAAACTGCAAGGAAATGACCAAAGCCTTTTGGTCTGTAAAAAGTTGCCATGGTAAACTTTGCAAACATGCAGCTCTATTTTAATAAGTTGCTTTATAAAGCGTCTTTATCCGTCTCCACTGTTTACTCAGAACATCAAAGAGGGAGACTATGGTACACTTTGTCAACTAGTGACCTTTGTAAATGTGCCAACAAGCTGTTTTGTTTCTATGCCAACCAGTAAATGTGGCAAGTACAAAGCATGAAGTGGCACGATTTTCCAAATTGCTGAATATTCATACAAGGTGGACTACCGGCAAACATTTTCTTTCAAATAGCACACATCTGAGGCTTTCTTACCAGCTTCCAGCTGCACGTAACAGGAGGCAGTGCACATGGACAGAGAGACCCTGAAATCTACAGCACACAGCCACCGAGGGCAATGGAGATAGTTATGGGAATGGAAGAGGAAGAGATAATATTTTTCAGCAGGAATATCTTCTAGGGCATTCCCGTTGTCTTTTCTGCTTGTGGCTGTGGCAGGAGAATTGGAGGAAACTGGTGGGTTGTGCAATGATGACCCCAAAGACCCTTGGACTACAGTCCATGATCCATCTAGGCATTTAAAGTGCTCTTCAACAAGCCACCATCTTGCTCATTAATGATCATATGAGCTCTCTAGACACTGCTATGTTTCCATTCACCCCTGCAATGTGTACTGTTGTTAGGTCAACATGAACTAAAAGATTACTTCTACCTCCAAGAGAACTAGCTTGAGGTAATGGGGTTAACTTCCTAAGGAATAGACAACTACCATTTCATTCCATCTGGCCAATCCCTGCATATTAAAGGATCAAATCTCCTACTTATGCAATTCATTGTATGGCAACATTGGAGGCTCTATATTGTCCAGTACTTTGGAGATTCTTGAAACATGGAGGAATTGTAATCCTTCTTTTGTTGCCTTGTTTCATGAAGAAACTGATAAAGATGTTTGAATATTCATAATGAATTGTTCGATACACTTGCACAATAATCAAGGTGACCTGCAGTTCATTTTCCAGCACATAATGCAACTCGATCACTGCTATCCCGTGACGTACAGTCTGTGAAGGCAGTTGACCCCAGGCATTTCCAGACACTGGTGCTTGGATCAGAACAGGCAAGAATGGACATGAGCACACTGCCTCTGCAATTCACATTCCCTGCATTCAGGTTGCAGCAATCAAAGAAAATAGCTTTAAGTAATCATTTTCTGAAAGACCAGACCTCACTCCCCACTGATTTTAATGGTCTTTCTCTTCTGGAGGGGCTTAATATATAGCATATCCCTGATGTGAAAAGTAGGAAATTTCAAAGAGGGCATAACCATACAATCTGAATCAAGTCAGTATTCCAATTAAGTTCTTGTATTTTCATGCAGAAGCACATTAAACCAGTCTTAAAAGTCAGAACAGTCAGATGCAAAATCAGCAAAGTTGCTCTATGTACTAGAAACCCAGCCAATTGCACTCCAACATTCTGCATCAGTTGCATCTGTTCATATAATTATGGGTATATAATGCAATTATATTTCTAAGTAAATTACTTTTTTGCAGAGCTGTATTCTTCAAATATTGCGATCAAATATGTTTGCCCGCAAGGTACATAAATAATTATGACAATGCAGCTACATACACAGCAACAGGGCACTGAACCAAATTACTCATCCTATATTTGTCAGATTTTTGTAATATAACAAATGACTTTAATACACAAAATGATAAATATTTGAAATCTCAATCTCCATTTTCTTCACAGCTTCCAGAATCCTATTTCATGCATACAGCGTAATCAAATGAAAATTGGGCCTAACTATTTCTTTAACAAGGGTCCTTCTTAAAATAAATTTCTTTCATATATTATCTTACCTTCAGAGTCTGACATAATTCTTCAAACTGAATTCAGTTTTACAAGACATTGACACATTGCTCAGGAGGTGTCTATCCTACAGTAACTCTCAAAGCCTAATGATTTGTTTAGGTCAATTCAGGTAAAGAAATGAAGTGCAAGCAGAATTAGGTACCATTGACAGTAATTACGTTTATTAACAAAAGTTGTGGAAGACCTGCACAAATTTATCTCTGACTGTAAACATAATACTCTTAATTAGACTCTAATATATTGACCCTATATTGGCTATAAGGATGGATTTTAGTCTGTAGGGTCCTTAGTGTCAGGACTGTACTTCCCCCAGTGTTGTGTCACTGCTCTGTTTCCTTGACTAACTACATGTTACTATTTCATTAGGCTCCCAGTGCCATTTGTCCCCTGGCATTTTGTCCCAGATGCTACTGGGCAACCTCTGTGAACATCTAGTTGACCATCTTCACCTCCTTCTTCTGTGTCCATTGCATCAGTGTGGAAAGTGTAACATTGCAGAGCTTAGCAACGAATGATCATTAGTAAGACTTTGGGAGCTGATACAGTATTGCATAATCTCATGATCAGCCTAGTCACCCGAGGAAGATATACAGAGTACTGGGAAATTGCTCAAGCATAACTTTAGTAGCACTGTGAACCTTGTGATATTAAACCAGGCCAGACGTGATCAGGAAACTAACCAGAATGGTCACTCAGTATTTCAGAGGATGAGCCTGATCAACCATCTGGACAATTGATTTTTTTTACCAATAAACAGTGCATTTATATTTGACTGACACAACATTAACTGACACAAATCAGAGCAGCGATGTGACACTGCAGATAGTGCAGCTGCCTCATAGCTCCATTGACTCAGGTTCAATTCTGACCTCTGGTACTGTCTTTGTGGAGTTTGCACATTCTCTCTGCAACTTTGGTTTTGACAGAGTTGATCACAATATCTTCGTCCTATGCTTTCCATCTGTAGTCCCATTCAGCAGGACTGTGTTCTCTTAGCCCACCAATCATATCCAATCATAGTCAGAACATCAATGGCAATGGCAACTTTCCTGCAAAATTACCCCGACCTTCCACAAGGATCTATTCTTAGAACCATAGAACACTACAGTACAGAAAACAGGCCATTTGGCCCTTCTAGTTTGTGCCAAAACTTTATTCCACTAGTCCCATTTACCTGCACCCAGTCCATAACCCTCCAGACCTCTCTCGTCCATGTATCTATCCAATTTATTCTTAAAATTTAAGAGTGAGCCTGCATTTACCACGTCAGATGGCAGCCCGTTCCACACTCCCACCACTCTCTGAGTGAAGGAGTTCGCTCTAATGTTTCCCCTAAACCTTTCCCCCTTCACCCTAAAGCCATGTCCTCTCATACTTATCTCTCCTAATCTAGGTGGAAAGAGCCTACTCGCATTAATTACCCCTCATAATTTTGTAAACCTCTATCAAATCTCCCCTCATTCTTCTACGGTCCAAGAAATAAAGTCTTAACCTGTTCAATCTTTCCCTGTAACTCAACTCCTGAAGACCCGGCAACATTCTAATAAATCTTCTCTGCACTCTTTCAATCTTACTGATATCCTTCCTATAGTTAGGTGACCAGAACTGCACACAATACTCCAAATTTGGCCTCACCAATGTCTTATACAACCTCACCATAACATCCCAACTCCTATACTCAATACTTTGATTTATGAATGCCAGGATGCCAAAAGACTTCTTTACAACCCTGTCTACCTGTGACGTCACTTTCAGGGAATTATGATCTGAACTCCCAGATCCCTTTGTTCCTCCACACTCCTCAGTGCCCTACCATTTACTGTGCATGTCCTACCTTGATTTGTCCTTCCAAAATGCAACACCTCCCACTTGTCTGCATTAGATTCCATCTGCCATTTTCTGGCCCATTTTTCCAGTTGGTCCTGATCCCTCAGCAAGCTTTGAAAGCCTTCCTCGCTGTCCACAATGCCTCCAATCTTAGTGTCATCAGCAAACTTGCTAATCCAATTTACCACATTATCATCTAGATCATTGATATAGACAACAAACAACAATGGTCCCAGCACAGATCCCTGAGGCACACCACTAGTCACAGGCCTCCAGTATGAGAAACAATCATCCACTGTCTTCTCCCACACAGCCAATTTCAAATCCAGTTTACAACCTTTCCATGGATACCTTGTGTCTGAACCTTCTGAACTAACCTCCCATGTGGGACCTTGTCAAAAGCTTTACTAAAGTCCATGTAGACAACATCCACAGCCTTTCCTTCATCTACTTTCTTGGTAACCTCCTTGAAAAACTCTCCAAGATTCATTAAACATGATTTACCATGCACAAAGCCATGCTGACTATCCTTAATTAGCCCTTGGCTGTCCAAGTACTTGTACAGCATATCCGATCTCTCAGAACACCAATAATTTACCTACCACTGATGTCAGGTTCACCAGCCTGTAATTACCTGGTTTAGTTTTAGAGCCTTTTTTAAACAACGGGACAACATGAGCTACCCTCCAGTCCTCCGGCACCACACCCGTGGCTAAGGACATTTTAAATATATCTGCCAGGGCCCCTGCAATTTCTACACTCGTCTCTCTCAAGGTCTGAGGAAATATCTTGTCAGGCCCGGGGGATCTATCTACCTTTATTTGCTGTAAGGCAGCAAGCACTTCCTCCTCTTTAATCTCTATATCTTCCATGACACTACTGCTTGTTTCCCTTCCTTCCATATCCTCTATGCCAGTTTCCTGAGTAAATACTGATACTCTTGGCCATGCCTTTCTCCTCATCCATATGCCATCCCATGTCAGCATCACTTGAAGACCCAAGTCAACTTTCACATATGGGCTAACAACACCTAGTTCTATTTCTCCATCACCACTCACACCCCACTGTCTTGTGGTGTCAGGTTGCTTGTCCTACCCAGTCCTAGATACCCCATAACTCATCTAGTTAGAGATTAGGTAAAGCACAGCTATCATTAGCCATCTACCCTTCACCCTTCCCCCACCACCACCACAAACTCCATTCTCCCCATCACCAACCCCAACCTTTCGCTCCAGTCTCCAGCCCCCAACCCTGGCCAGGTGAAACTAGACAGATCATTGCATTATGCATCCTGTTCTTGATGTGGAATTGAGCTTCTGAGCCCACATCCCCTCAATCACAAAGGCTACCTTCTTCCAGTTCTTCAAAGCAACAAGTGACATTAGATATGTGCATGTAACTGGCAATGCCTGTGCATCCAACTCCTCAAATAACCACCCATCTATGCCCCGTCTCTGCTCAACGCTGTTGAATCTCTCCTCATGATTTTGCTCCATGTGTTTTCAGGAGTTTCCAAGTGAAGTCTCTTGTAGATTGGACTGTCATAAATTCCTTTTAATGTCACAGGTATAAATATCACAAATAACCAATGTGAACTGGCTAATATTAGGATTATAGAATGATAAACCAGTACAAAGAAAGAAGCCATTCAAGTCTGCTCCAAATCATTCCAGTTATCCCACTATCTGGCTTTTTTCTCCCCCACATCCTTGCAATTCTTCATTTGAATAGAATTCCATTTGAAAGCTACTAGTGAGTCCATTTCCAGCAATCTATCAGGAAATATATTCCAAATCTGAACCAATCAATGTTTAAAACAATTCTACATTGCCCCTGGATGTTTGCCAGTCAGTTGAAATTTTAAATCTGTGCACTGGGCATTAACACTTCAGCCATCGGAAACTCCTTTGCCTTATTTATTCCATTGAAATTCTTTATGGTTTGAAACACTTCTATCGAATCTCCTCTTATTTTCTGCTCAAAGAGAAAAATCCCAGCTTTGCCATAGTAATTATTAAGAAAACTGTATTTTAATATTTCAGTAAAATGCAATTAAATAATTAAATATTGAATTGTTATTCGTACCATGTTTTAAAACTCAGGGGAATCTTTCTCTCTCTCTCCCTCACACAAACACACACACCTAACCACAAACTCACAGACGTACACACACATACAGTAAGCATTGTAATAAGTATGTTCTTACCATCCATATCCAGCCTCTGCATAATGATTGCAAGTTCCACCTCACTGGGCATATAGCCCAGGGACCTCATGGCCATGCCCAACTCTTGCTTTGAAATGAACCCATTGCCATCGCGATCCAAAACTCGAAAAGCTTCTCTTATTTCTGTTGAAATATGCAAAAAGATTAACAGTTCCAATCTAATAAATGAAGAACAAACTTCCATATATCATATGTCCTGCATATATGATCTATACGATCGGTATGCAAGACAAGTTTTTCACTGTACCTTGGTACAAGTGACAATAATAAACCAATACCAATACCATGTCCTCAATAACCTCAGGATGCCTCAAGTCTCATTAGAACCACCATGTACTTTTGAAGTGTACTGAATATAATGGAAAAACTGGGAGCTTATGAGAAGCCCCACAAACAGCAGTGAGCTCATGACCAGATTATTCACTATGCAGAGAAGTACTTGGTGGGGCATGTTACCATTGCGAGCAGATTACTGCACTGACAGACAGAATGTTGGACCTCTCATCCAGAAACCTGTTTAAATCCCCTATGCAGCTGGGGAATTTAATTAAATAAACAGGGAATTTAATTAAGCAAGGCAAGTTAGTCATCGTGAAACTACTGGGTTGCTATAAAACCCACCGTTCATTTAGTCTTTCAGGAAGGAAATCTGCAACCCTTACTTAGTTTGGGTTGAATGTGATTCCAGACCCACCAATATAGTTGACTCTTAACTGTCTCATTAGTTCAGGAGCAAATAGGAAAGGGCAATAAATACCTCCATTGGCAGTGGCACCCACATCCCCTTAATGCATAAAAATGCTAAAAGAATCCCATGTTCTCATCACCACTCTGCTGATCCAACAGAATAGGGAAAGTTTCTTAAGCGCACTTTTTTTGACAGCAAAATCATAAACAGGCCATCAGTAGAGAGCTTTACGACTTCATTACCACACACTCACACACAATATTTTCCTATGAGGCCCCCATTAAAATAATTTATGACTTCATTAAACAAAATTGATGTCAGTTCTGACAAAAAGTAAACTGAAAAATAGTACAACCACCTGATCTTCAGTGCTATCAATAAAACCAAATGACAAATGCAGGCAATGGGTGCAGAAACAAAGACAGGGGCAGTGAACCCCAGCATCAATAGCTGCTCTCATGATCTCATTGAAAACACTGAAATTAATCTCAGGGCTAGAAAGCAGAAGAATCAGCCAGTTTCCATCGACTTAAAATTGCTGTAAACTGTGTGTTGCCTGGCAATATCCAGAACAGAAAGCATCGACCTTAACTAGCATGCTCCCTCACAAGGGAATATTGCACACACAGGTTGAATTTGATTGACTGTTGCGTTACCACTGACTAGTGTTTGGGATGGAATATTTTTGGTGCACTGGGTGGCATGGAGCAAAAAACAAACAGCTGGAAGAACTCAGCGGGTCAAACAGTATGTAGGGAGGCAAAAGGAATGTGTCAACGTTTCTGGTGGTCACCCTGCATCAGGAATGGAGGGGGCCGGGGGTAAGAGGAAAGATGGCCAGTATATAGAAGTGTGGGGGTGGGGTGGGACAGGAGCCGGTTGGTGATAGGTGGAAGCAGATGAGGAGGGGAATGATGGGCAGATGGAACCAGGTAGAGGAAGGGGGAGGGATTGAGAAGGTGAACAAAGGGACAGAGGACCTAGGTGGACAGGTGGGAGTGGGAATGGAACTCAAGGGGTGTGGGTTACTTAAGATTGGAAAATTCAATGTTTCTACCAATGGGTTGTAAGCGACCAAACAGAATATGGGCCGTTCTTCTAGTTTGCATTTGGCGTCACCATGGCAGTGGAGAAAGCAGAAGACGGGCAGGTCGGTGTTGGAATGGGAAGGGGAGTTGAGCTCATTTGCAACTGGAAGCTCAGGGTCATCATTGCAGACAGAGTGCACCTGCTCTGCAAAACTATTACCTAGTCTACGCTTGGTCTTGCGGAAACTGAGGAGGCCACATCACGAGCACCGACTGGAATAGACCAGGTTGGAGGAAATGCACATGACAAGTGGAGCCCATCTTTCATTCTATTTGGGTTGGCCAATTACTGGAAACTCCATAATATAGATTTAGTGGACGGAGCTGGATTACCTGGTTCCCAGAGAACTCCTTACTCAAGAAAGTAACAAGCAAAAAACATTTTAAAAAATGTCTTGCTTGTAGTCCTGACCGACCTCCCTATCCTTGACTCTGTTATATAGCAGACTCAGATATGCCACGTTCCTACTTAAGTCAGGTTTATTCACTTGTCCTTGTGACAGATGGAGTTCTCATTTACCTTGAAGAGGAGGAAGAGAGGACTCTCTGTATGTTGATTTCATAATTCCCTGATGTATATGAGCCCTGGAATGTATGAAAGCTGGAATGATGATTGGGATATGGGAGGCATTGTGAACTTAAAGACAGAGTTTTCCGAAGTCTCCAAAATGTGAATAACTTTACCCCTCACATTCAGCTGACTTTGCATCTGGCAGGCTGTCCTTCATTGAAGGAACATTTGATGTCCCTTCCGTGGCTTTTGCTTGCACCTATTCACTGCATCCACGATTACTGTGTAAATAACTGCCTTGTACCTTATAACCTTACTAGATTGTTGCAGGATTTCCAAGTGCTATTAAAAGTCCAGCAGACCCCGTGGCCCAGATTCCTTGCCCAAACCATTTGGTTTCATTATCCTCCACTCTTGGTCTAGACAGCTGCTCTTATCCAGAGTCACTCCAATAAAATGGTGGGTATGTTTGCTTAATTGCCACAAATCTATTATGTTCCTGATGAGAAAACGATGTTCTTAAATCGTGTGCTATTTTCCCCTCCAAGAACTCATTTCTTAGTCTGCCACAGTTTCAGTAGCTAAGCAGAGCTGAGCACAGTGCAATTTCCAATTCAGCCTTCAATTTCTTGTATAACCCAAGTGGATTTGTCCATTATTTTGTAACCTTTTGCAACCTTACAGTAGATACAGTGGATCGATGTGAGAAAACAAAGGCAAGTGTTTTCCATTTAGTGACATAATGAGACCACTTGCAGAATCATCTTCATTCTCCTTGCAATGACCAACTAACTATGGTAACCCATCACCGTGGAACGACTGGGAATCTCGAAGGTTTGAAAATATATGTCTCAGACACTGCTGTGACTAATGTTGTAGAAAAAAAGACATGGAAATTTAGAAAAAAAACTTATTTTTTCCATTTCACTTTAGTTGTTTGAGTTTATTGTTGTTTGAAGAAGGGCTAATAATTAAGTATCTGCCAATCTAGTGAGGGAGCTCAGTGTTGGATTGGTGTAGGGAGGTTGCATGCAGAATGTTGGATGTTTCAGGTGACCAGTGCCAAGAGAGGTTATAGGTCACCTGATGCAACCTGCTGGAAAATATCCAATCAGCAATGGCGATCCCACTAACCAATTAGAATCAACAACAGACACTTCCCTCATCGAGTTCAGCATTTTATCAAAATCGATCAAGAGACCAAGAGTCAATGGGAAAAAAAATCTTGAGGCACAATAATAGCTCAAATATAGTGTCAGGAACTATACCACAACATAAACCCTCACAATCTGCTCACCATTAAGGGTTTCAGTATCTGCCTCATCAAAATATAAACTCATCTGTATCAGCAGTTACAGAACAGAGGAATGAAGAACTTGCAACACGAGAAAAGGCAGTGTGAGAATGCAATCCTTCAGAAATAATTCATTTGCTGGAAGCACCCAAAAAAAGGTTTCAATTTGGGCAGAGTGATCACAGCGTTCAATGATCAGCAGTCCAAGCATCACTGCACCAGGACCTCATTATCAGCTCCACTGACTCCCTCATGATATATTGACAGAACTTGATCTTCTCCCGTGCCACATTACAGCACCTTTGACTGCCTGTCCCTGAAGATATATTGATTCTGAATCTTGAACACTGTCTGAAGACATCCATGCAAGTGAAAGCAAGCTAATTGCAGATCATCCTATGATGCATGACATGTCACTGATATTTCCTCTAGTGAATATTTTCAGGAAATAATAATTAAGTGTTTTAACTTTTTCTGTTCAATCCAGTTTGCTTCTTTATGGGATTTGAATTCTGCATTGATCAACCTCGCTTCAATGTGGAAGAATTGTTTATGACCCTGTTCAATATCCACTGGAATGTTTAGTTCTAACTCATCATTGCTCATCCAGTTACATTGTTTTTGCATTTGGTGAGCATATACCATGCTCCAGCAATGGACTGTACACTTTATGTCAACTTATGTTTGTTATATTTGTAATGCACGGTGCTGCTGCAGAAAAAAGCTCATTTTCATGGCATTTATACCCTGGGTATGTATGTCTATGAATATATAAATTTGAACTTGGAGTTATGAACAGCAAATTATGACATAATGCCATGATGCCACACCATGGCCTAACAAAAATATTTCAAGCTCAGATCTGAAATGTCCATAACCCAATTTCAAGAGCCTATTTTTTATTTGCTCTAAATGGGAAGGATGAGGACCTAAGGGATGACAGATTTTTACTATCACTTGTGTGAAGATGGAGCCTAGAAATTCATGCCAGGTCAGCTGTGTTAAAGCAAAGCATCAGCTGTCGTACTTAAACTCAAAATGTATTCCTTTAACTTGGATGGAATGAATGTTGGGAACAGAGTACAATGCACAGATACAACAATGTAGCACACTTAGTGCTACTGGGCAGGGGTGAATTTCCAGCCAGTGCTTCTTGACTAAGAAGTGATTAAGCTAAAGAGGATACAGAAAAGATTCACAAAGCTGATTGAAGGGCTTCAGTTAAAAGATTGGATATGCTGGGTCTGTTTTCCCTGGCTGATAGGTGAAATGACAAAATTATTAGAGGCATAGATAGGGTAGATAGCCGTGTCCATTTCCTATGATGGAGGAGTCTAAAACTAGAGGGCATAGGTTTAAGATGAGAGGGAGGAGGTTTAAGGGAAATCCAAGGAATAAAGTTTTCACACAGAGAGTGCTTGGCATCTGGAATAAGCTGCCAGAGGAGGTGGTTGAAGCAGGAACAGTAACAACATTTAAGAGACATCTGGACAGATACCGGAATGAGCAAGGCAGAGAGGGGCATGGAATTAATGCAGGCATATGAGATTTGTATAGATAGGCATGACGGTCGGCATAGATGTAATGAGCTGAAGTGCCTGTTTCTATGCTGTACAACTCTATGACTGTTTCCTAGATCTAAAGTTTCTCTAGCCAGTAACTCTAAATGTGCTATATACTACTGTCAGTGAGTTGTACTTGGCTTCTGAAATGCCCATTCATTTCCAAAGTTCTTATTCTGGGTTCCAGAAATAATCACCCAATAACTCAGTAAATAATTACTTAATTTGGAAAGACAGGGGTTGATTAGGGAGAGTCGGCAATCGTGGGAGATCATGTCTCATGAATTTGATTGAGGTTTTTGAAGAAGTAACCAAGAAAGTCGATGAGGCCAGGGCAGTAGATGTAGTCTATATGGACTTCAGCAAGGCTGTTGATAAGGTTCTGCATGGTAGGCTGCTATGAAAAGTTAAATCACATGGGATTCAGGGAGAGCTAGCTAATTGAATACACAATTGGCCTGATGGTAGGAAATGGGTTGATGGTGAAAGATTGTTTTCCAGAGGGGAGGCCCATGACTAGTGGTGTTCCCAGGGGTCAGTGTACATTGCTATTTGTCATCTAGATCAATGATTTGGATGAGAATGTACAAGGCACAGTTAGTAAGTTTGCAGATAACACTAAGATAGGTGGTGCCGTTGACAATGAAGATGGTTATCAGGACTGACAAAGGGATCTTGATCAGCTGGTTAAGTGGGCCAAGGGATGGCAAATGGAGTTTAATTTGGATAAATGCAAGGTATTGCATTTTAGGAAGACAAATGAGGGTAGGACTTTCACAGTGAATGGTAGGACCCTGGAGAGTGTTGTACAACAGAGGAACCTAGGAGTACAAATACATGGTTTCCTAAAATTAGCGGTGCAGGTAGACAGGGTGGTGAAGAAGGTGTTTGGCATGCTGGCCTTCATCAGTCAGGGCATTTTGAGTATAGAATTTAGGATGTTATGTTACAGTTTTACAAGACATTGATGAGGCTGCATTTGGAATATTGTGTTCAGTTTTGGTCACTCAGCTATAGGAAAGATGCCATAAGGCTGGAAAAAGTGCAGGGGAGATTTACGAGGATGTTGCCGGGACTCAAGGGACTGAGCAATAGAGAGAGGTTAAGCAGGTTGGGACATTTTTAATTGGAGCATAGGAGAAAGAGGGGTGATCTTATAGAGGTGTATAGAATTATGAGGGGCATAGATTGTGCGCATTGACCCTGTCTTTTATCCCCAGGTTTGGGGAATCAGGATCTAGAGGTCATAGGTTTAAGGAGGGGGAAAGATTTAATAGGAACCTGAGGGGCAACCTTTTCACCCAGAGGGTGGTCAGTATATAAAATGAGCTGCCAGAGGAAATGGTTGAGGCAGGTACACTAACAACATTAGAAAGGTACTTGGACAGGTACATGGAAAGGAAAGATTCAGAGGGATATGGGCAAAACACAGGCAAATGGGACTAGCTTAGATGGGAATCTTGGTTGGCATGGACCAGTTGGGCTGACGGGCCTGTTTCTGTGCTGTATGACTCTATGACCCTATGACAACTACCCAATCAAACCTTTTAATCTTGTGATTATTTCCAGAGACTGACTGGCATTGGTGATAGGTGAAAATGAAGGTATCTGGGTCTGATAGCCTTGCACTGCATTATCACATTTATCATGAACATGGCTGCTCCTTCTGGTACCATTACTGTTTGCAAAAGGTTATCTGAGATAAGAACTTGGTTCTATACATTGCTCTGGTGACGCCACCAAAATTGGCAAGTATGAAGATCAAACAGACTAGAGCCCAGCTGAAGTGGCAATCAAATGTGTGGTGGAGGGAAACGGTTGGGGGTTGAGGTAGATTGCAGAATGATGAATGTCATGATATCAACTGCCCATTCTGCATCCTATCAGCAAACATTCAGTGTATGTGCACTGATAGCTTCAATAATATGGTAACTAGTGCAACCCATAAGACATGGCTGACCAAGGAAACAAGTACCATTTTTGATCTATAGAATTCCTGTAGCATCCAAAAAACAGCACTGTTAAGTCCAATTTCACTGTCAAACTTTTTCATTTGATGACCTAGCCTCATAAAACTTCAAAATCAGAGCCTGGACTCATAAGGAAACAATTTATCCATAGCATAGGTGTCAGAAGAATGGATCACTCTCAGTCAGCACGTGCTACAATCTGCCATAAGTTAATTTTCCACAAGATTGTCTGGAATATGCACAAAGCCCTTTATTTACATGTGGCAAGGGTTCACACCAGGTGTAGAACCTTGACAAATTTGGTGCATTGCACACCTCAAGTGCAGAATGTGAATGGGGATGCCAAGTTGAAGATTTATATGCCATCTTACTTCTGCAAAACGTTAGAGTGTCAACAAAATGTATAGGCTTATAAGTGTAAATCAACAAGCAAAATGTTCATGATTCTAATATAACGGAGGCCTCTGAAAATCCATCTGATTCAATCAACTGCTCTTTTAATGATCCCTTGCAGCCTAAAAACAAAATGAATTAAGACAACTATTCATTTAAACTCTGCTGTATGCACCCCAGACAATTTTGACTCCAGACAACATTGAAATGTACAGAATGCAGCCAGCGAGAATTTGAAAATGATAGATTCCAGAGGACTGGTTATTTAAAGAATTATATATATATGTTGAAATGCAGACACTGGAAACTGAGGTCCACATTATTAAAATTATCATGGGTATGTTGCCTATGATTCTGCGTCTGTTTGGTATTCTGGGGATTTTTCCAAAATTCTCTGGTGGCAGATTCATCACTGTCTGGCATTATTCAGAATATTTAAGCCCAAGTCATCAAAAAAAAACAAGCAAATACAAAACTAACTAATAATATTTTGATATTCATCTCAGAAGTGTAAATATATTCCAAAACTCAGCCTGTCAGATTTACAAACTAGCATTTCATTCTCCAACTGCTGTGTGCTCTGGTGGTCTCAATTTTCATTTTACTACGGGCACTTTTCGTCCTGGCATTAAAATGTTGTCAAGTCTCCCACTGATGGAGTAGGTCCCTACTTGCACTACCTTGAATCAAGAGGGAGATCACTGTTGTAAATTTTACTGTCTGCAGTTTCTTACATTGCTGAATAAATGCCAGTGAGGGATGTGCATAAGAAATCAATTACTGCACCATCAAACGCAGCCCTTTTCCTACTGCAGAACATATTTTGTGTCTACACCAAACGGATCTCAAAGTCAAGCATGATCATTTAGTCAAGTCGCGATAACTTTAGGAACGACTTTATGATGAAAGGAAATTTATTTTGAATTTGAGTCTTGTATTGCTGCCTTGAATGCAGCATGAATCCACAGGCAAATTAACAGAGTTATTGAAGTTGCCAGATTCCTTCTAGCATCAAACTTGGTGGTGTAAATAAGCTCAGTAATGATCTTGGAACCTTTCACTATGTAGGAAAAAAAAATCAATAGATTTCCCAAAAATTGGTTAGGTCAAATGCCTCAGTCAAACTCAACAGTACTAGATTTGTTGATGGACAAATGGACTTTGCAGAAAACTCACAGAACCATCCCATCTTCTGCAGTCAGGTTTTTTAACAACTTATTTTTACCCAGTATTCTGCTGTAAATGATGGAATATGGTCACTCAGGTGAAGGTTCCTCATTACTCATGCAAGACTCCCTCGAGTGATGTTTACATTCAACATCAGCAATGCCACACACTTCATGATAGGATGAGCCTTTGTACAAAGTTTCTCACCATCCATTATTTCTAGCACAAGTTGTTCCAAAATTCATTTTCCATATCTTTGTATCTCCTTTGCTGTCATCACTTGCAACATGCCAATATGCCATTAAATAGTTTCCTTAGGAAACAGCTGAAGAACAGCTGATGCATTAATTGATAATAATGGAAAGATGGCTCTAGAGATCAGAGTTACCCAAAAAAAGGCACACAGGGAGAAGATTGCTAACTCTGCCACCCGCTTGTGTTGACTTAGGCTACTCATAATATTTATACTGCCCACTGATTATAAAGACCCATATTCAGAAGTTGTAATGATGAGAAAACTAGCAGCATTTACCATCATTATGATGTGAGGCTGACAGCAATTTTGGGATTGCCACAGATGTGCAGTTTAAGACAGATCTCGAGGATGCTGTCATTCATTCTGCACCTCTTCACGGGCTCTGGTATTTGCAGCCTGCTGAAAAATCAATGAATGGATAAAAATGTAGCTATTATTGAATGACTCCCATTTTAAAACACCCTGATTTTTTGGATGAAGTACAAGCTAGATTTTTAATGGCATTGAGTTTTTAGTGGCATAATGTCACAGCTAATAAAGCTACTGCCTCACAGCTCCGGAGACCCTGGTTCAATCCTGACCTCTGGTGCTGTCTGTGTGAAGCTTGCATATTTTCCCTGTGGCCACATGAGTTTCCTCCAGGTGCTTCGGTTTCCTCTCACATTCCACAACTGTGAGTTGGTAGGTTAATTGGCTACTGTAAAATTGCCCCTAGTGTAGATGGATGGTAAAATCTGTGGAGAGCTTATGGGAGTGTGGAGAGAATAAAATGAATTTAGCAGAGGATCTGTGAAAATGGACGCTTGATGATCATGAGGGTGGGCCAAAGGGCCTGTTTCCGTGCTGTATATGAGGAGATCTCGTGGAAATGTACAAAAGACTTAAAGAGCTTGACAGGCTAGGTGCAGGGAGGATGTTTCCTCTGACTGAGACATCAAGAACCAAAGGTCACAGTCCAAAAATAACAGATAGGCTATTTAGGACATGATCTCATCACTTGGTGGTGGTGAATCTTTAAAATTCTCCATCCCAGAGGGCTCTGAAGGTTTAGTTGTTGAGCTCGTTCAAGGCAAAGATCTTTAGATTTCTGGATGTTAAGGGCTGAGAAGATCGTGCAGGGAAATGACACTGAGGAAAAAGATCAGTCATGATCTTGACAAATGATGGAGCATGCTGCATGTAGGCCTACTCTTGCTCCAAGTTGTCATGCTCTTACATTTTATATGCATCCCGCAACCAGTACCTTCAAAGAAATTATACCATGTAACCATCTGCACTGTGTAAATGTTGTTAATGCTGAACAAGCTGGAACTAGTTACACATCACACAAGAAAATGCTCTCTCTCTCTCTCTCTCTGTATATTATTATATTTAATAAAATACCTTGTTAGTTTAACACTGCTTATTTTTCAGTTACTTAGAGAGTAATACAAATACAAGGCATTTGAAGTGGTGACTGGAAAAACCATTACATTAGAGGTGTCTGAATTCAAACAGAGCAATGGGCAGGACTTATTCTAATTATGAGAAACGTGGACATGTGCATTGATACAAATGAGCTACTTGAAGTAAGGAGACAATCACAGCTGAGCCTGTATTGTTGTATTTTTATGATAAGAGGGAACTAATGCTAAAACACTTCAGACAAGTCTCCTGGAACAATGATCTTGTAGGAAGGTCAGCTGATAGCTTACACAAGCAGAGCTCTGAGAAGCACACACATTGCACACAAATTAAGAAAAGGCTACCTGTTACTTGTACTGGAGAAGTTTCAGCAACATACATGTACAAGAAGTGCATATGGGTGTACAGTTATCACAAGCTAGGTAAGAACATCAAAAGGCAAAATACTGCAGAAGGTGAAAATCTGAAATAAAATTCAAGGATGCTGGAAACACTCATCAGCTCAGGCAGTATCCAGGGAGAGAGAGGCAGAGCTAATGCTTCAAACTGATGACTTATCATTATTTCTGAGCCAGAGTCAGATCAGCTCTGCTTCACCTAGATGGAAAATATCTCTGGTGACAGTGGACTATCTTCAAGCTTGTGGGAGAGAGACATTTTTGAAAGCACACACTCACTGATAGACATTTACAAACTCCAAGAACAGTTGCCAGATATGGCATCCCTGAAATGAAGATCTTAAACAGTGGGCCACAGCTCATGTAGACAACCCCGTGACGTCAAATAGCAGTTTGATCACTGGACTACATTATGTCATTTTCCACAAAGTACTGGAAAGGCAGAGACCATTGTGAAGATAGACAAGGAACTGCTGAAGAAGGCTAAATCATCATTTGAACATCCTAGCCTTCCATAATACCCCATCCCAAGGACAACGAGCAGTCTTGTGCAGAGGTTCATGTGTGCATACACAAGGACTGCCCAACAACAGAAAGGATTGTAGACTATTAGAGGACAAACTGAAGCAAGCAAAAGAGGATGGCTCTGACTACCACAAAGAACTGCCACCGCTCACAGATGAAAGAAGACACAGTGAGAGAGAAGCCGAGATCAGACTCGCACTAGATGTGGCAGAAAACAGCAGTCTCATGACATGCCCAAGATCATACAAGGTTGTAATGGAGAGGAACACATCCCATCTCAGGAAGATCACCAAAGAGTCTAGTTTCACAGAAATAGACATGGAGTTACTGTAACCCTGCAGAGAATATCACAGCTTAGTGTGAGCTACTCTTTCTTCTGACATTGGGGATATTTACTCATGTTTCACATAGTATTGGCTATCAGTTGTAGCTGTGCTTGTTTCTGTTTGTGGTTAAGAGGGTGTGGTTACCCACCACCAAAGAGGAAAGACATTTTCCAAAGGATAAGGGCGGCATTGCTCAAAATAATTCCTTGTCATCTGTACTATTCTACTATTCTCTTTTGGTAGTCGGGGAGAATTTAGGAAGGCCTCTGGATTATGCCCAAGGAGATGCCATTAATCACATGCAAAGCTAAAAATGGATTTCCAACCACTTCTTACTGTTCTGTTCATGTTCAGCAGGAGGCTTTAATAAATTCATGGCCCCGTCCTGAATAAGGATCAGTCACTTTGCATCTGTGCAGACTTTCCTGATGCCCTCTGGTCCAGAAACGTAATATTTGATACAAACGTTAACCTTGACTGTGTTACCAGTGGTGTCCTGATTGTAAATGTTGGCAGAGACCTACATGAGGGACGTGGCAAAGCTCAGCCACGGCGTTCTCACTAAACCTCTCATCTCATCAACTTTCGGAGCAGTTGTTTCAGTTACTGGGTACAAACGCCCGTGATACATTTTAAATTCTAGCAGGATTCAACTATGGTGGAAGCAGATACAATCACAACATTTAAGAAGTATCTAGAGGAGCTCTTCAATCATTGAAGGCTACAGTCCAAATACTGGTAAATGGGATTAACATAGATGGGTACTCAATGGCCAGTATGGAGATGCATAGGTCTGTTTCAGTGCTCTATGTTCTCTCTTCTACCTTCTGGGAGAAGATACAGGAACCTGAAGGCCCGAATGACCAGACTCAAGAACAGCCTCTTCCCCACTGCCATCAGACTTCTGAACCAATCACTTCTTTCATATCCCCTTCTCGATGCTGCTGCCATGTTTTCAGACTCTTAACTCTACCTCTCTCAGATTATTGTCACTTTAGAATTTCTTTTTGCACTACTTCAGATTGCACCACAGTCCTTGCATCATTCTGTTGTTTTGCACTCTCCGTTACATTTATTGTTGTATTTATTATTACCATGTATACTGTCTACTCTGTGAGCTTCACACGAGCAAGGAATTTCATGACAATAAACTAATCTGAATCTGACCCTAAAGAAAGGAATAAAGAGTAACCAAGTACTGACTTAACATTAGTTCACTTGAGTAACAAGCAAATTAGAAAGAGTAAAAGGTGGTGAAACAGTAAAAAGAGGCCCATGTTCAGATGGACTTAAGAACAACCCAAGTCTTTAAGGTTTACAGACTAGTTGCCATTAACAGGACATACTGTAACTATAATTACAGTACATAAAGTATCGAACGTGCTCATGATACACAAGGCAAAACTCTAAAAGTGAGCTAAAAAGATCTCAATCTTCAATATCAGAATACTGGTGAAACAAAACCTGCCGATTCTCATACGTAAAATATCACATAGACAAGTTGAAGAGGCCTTACTAAGAACAGGATCTATAAAATCAATTGAACACGTCACAGGGAGTCAGGTAAATTAATTAGCTTGTAGGATTAGTGAAGAATAAGAGGAAGCAAAGAGCTGCAAAAGGAAAAAAAAACACAAACTGCTGGAGGAACTAAGCAGGTCAAGCATTATCTGTAGAGGCAAAACTGTGGTTCACAAAGCTAATACACAAAGCACAGTTTAGTTTATAAATCAACCTTTCATGGTTTTCTCTATTCAAGAGATAGGTTGCATTTCTATTTTAAATATAATTACCTTCCTTATTCTTGTCCCAGCTGCACATTTCCTTGTGTCCCTTTACAGCATCCATTTCATATGGAGAAAACCAATGGCTCCTTTGCCAACCTTTGGGGTCCACACATCTATAAGACTGCAGGCTGAAGAACTCTGCCTGTAACTTAGTGCTGTCCTTCTTTTAACCTCATATCATAAGCCTTAATTTCAACCCCAACCTAATGGGTGGGGGAAGTGGGTGAGGGAGTAATCATGACACGATCCAGATCCACAATGTGTTCGTTTACAAAACTCCTTCACAACAGAGCCAGTCTGAACCAGGCAGCCTGGGTGGCAAAGGGGAGAGTGGGCTTAACTGAAATTGGGCCCCAATGCATCATCAGTGCTATGATGTGTATTTGACCCTGCAGTCATGAACCTTGCACAGTGCCAAATCTTTCAGCAAAAACCATTGATAATCAGCCAAGAAAAGAACCACATATCTCCTTCATTTGCCTTCTCTTAAGTTCCTGGTGGCCTTATTAACAGGAGGAGTATTCTTCATGGCCCAACAAACCAACTTTGGACTCTCATTCTCCCCTCCACAGACTCCCCCTCCCCTGCAATAGGACTGCACCCACTCCCACCAATTTTGCTGGGTACCATTTGACTCACCACAATGTGGCCATTGGCCCACCACTAAATTCCCCACTTTCTCTCACCATTGAATCTTATGTCATTCCCACTTTGGTTTGGGTAGATAGAGAAATATAAATATAGCCCAGGAATGGAGTGAGCCCAGGTTTTGTGATGAGTGCTTGTGGGACTTTCCCCCCTTACTCCACATCTCAATTGGGACTCTTGCAGTTTGGTAATAATGGAGGCAGCCATTCACTTTCAGATTAGTTTTCTGACAGATTTATTCACCTACTTATTTCCCATGCCATGTAATACTTTTCTTTTTCATTTCCCTTTTAAATAAATTTTGCTTTCACCACTGCTTCCAGAAGACCATTCCAGTGTCCTAACAACCCTCTGTATAACTTCCCTTTCACTGTCTTGATGTTGGTACCACCCTGTTACAGTTTCAGCTTTTCTTTACTAAAGCTTCTAATATTTTTTAGAAATCTATTGATCTCTTCTAATGAAAAGAACACAATTTTCACCAGTCTCTCTTCAGAACAAAACCCTTTAATATCCAGTATTGTCTAAAATAATCTCTACTGCACTCTTCCCATGGCCCCCATGTCACAGTAATGCAAGGTGATCAAACTGGACATAGTATTCCAACTTCATTCTTTGCTTCTGTATTCCCCATCCTATGTTTTAAAATCAAGAATCTAAGATTATATTTTTTAAACAGCGCTATTAATATATTATCATGCTTTTAAAGATTTGAGTGTTTGAGCCCACAATTTCCTTTTAGTGTGTTTCTTCTTCTTTCCATTAAATATTAGCTCATATTTTGCCTCTAATTTTTTTGAAAACCATCTGCCCAATCTGCTAAATTACCCTACTAATTTGTCATCAGAAATTTCTGACATTGGCCCTGTAACACAAGTCCAGCTCACTTATATATATTGTAATGTACCTTCAGAATAATCCCCATGGATACCACTGTTTACATCTCCCAATTTCTCACTACAGTCACCTGTCATCCATACTACCACATCCCCTTCAATATCCTCTGTAGACCATTTATCGCAGACCATTTGAGGATCTATATACAGAAATATTTCCTTCAAATTCTGGAGCACAGTCGACAAGGCTTGACTGGTACAGATTCACATTGATTCTCCTTAACTAACCCTCAGCTTTTCAGGTAGATACTAACTTTACTCAATGTTGTGGTTTTCAGGTCCCTATATATTATATATATCCCCTATATAAAATGTCAAATGGGGGAAATACAAGAAAAAGTACTTTTGGTAAAGAAATAAAAGGGAGGCAGTAATAGTTGGTTAAAAATAGGGCAGCTGATTAATGAGATTAATTGCTTTATTTTGTTGAATAAAGAAATACAAAGCCAAGAATAGGTTGACCCTGAGGTAAACACTGCTGACGGATGCCCCCTGCGGAAGACAAGGAAAAAAAAGGAAAACCTCAGTTCTGATCAACCTTTAAGGACCCAACACCTGCTCACAGCAAGGGCTCAACAGAAATCATTAGACTTGGCGGTGGTTCTGAGGAAAATAGCAAACTGCATTGCATTGCTTAAATCAATCTACAAATGAGGGAAAATGAAACATAGCTTGACTTCAAAAGCAATCAACTGAAAACGGACCAGGAGTACAGACTTGGAGGAGAGAATGTCTGATACAGAAGACTGATTACAATCTACCAACAAGCACACTGACATGTTTAAAAGGAATATGGTGCTAGCTAATAAACAAGTAGACTTGGAGAATTGCTCAAAGAAGAATAATATTAGGTTTACTAGAGTGGGTAGGTGTAAACAGTGCAATAGCCTCCTTTCAGTATACTAGTTAGGGTGAAAGATGGAAAATTATCAGGTCTACCACATGCGATCATCTGCAGACTGCTCAGGTTGTAGGATAAACTGTGAATCTCTGAGGCAGCAAAGATAACTCAAGGCCAAGAAGCAATCAGTTGGAAAACTACCTGACATTCTATCCCACTGCAGAAACACCAGACTCAGGTTAAAGGAATTAAGAGAATTATTTACAATGGTAGTGATCAATAAGGACCCCTCACTCGTGGACTGCTTACAAAATGTTTGTGCTCAGGTGCTGAGGACATCTCTTACACTCGCGGGGCAAGCTTATGGGATGTTTGCAGAAAATTTTTCAGATGTATTTTAAATAAAGCTTGATGCAATTTTATTTGAAAAGCATAGAACATAACAAAATATTGTGTCACAACAAAATTCTGCAGATGGTGGAATCTGGAGCAATACACAAAAAGTGCTGGAGGAACTCAGCAGGTCAGGCAGCATCCATGGAGGAAAATAAACAGTCGATGTTTCGGGCCGAGACCCTTCATCAGAACTGGAAAGGAAGCCAGAATAAGAAGGTGGGGGCCAAATATTGTGTAATTGTTTGGTACTTGGGAGATTATTGCAGAAGAATCTACACAACAAACATCAACTTATCCAGAACATATTGTACAGAAACAGACTATTGATCCTAGCCAATCCCTGCTTCGTTTGAATCTAACCCCATTGTTCCTTATCCAGCTCACCTATACTAACTCTCTGTTCCATTTTTCCTCATTTGTATATCCAGCTTCCTTCTGAAAGTATCTATTCTAGTCACCTCAACAACTTTCCACATTTCCACACTCCCATCAGTGTCCAGGTAAAGATTTTTTCCCCCAAATTCCCGCTTTTGTGTTAATAATCCTCTGGGGTTCTGCTCTTCACCACAAGTGTAAATGGTCTAACTATTCTCCTGAAACCTTTCCTAATTATAAAGGCCTCTATCAAGTCACCTCCTCTATCCTAAACAGGTCCAGCCTGTTCGTCCTTCTTCAGGTTTCTGGTATTGTCCATGCAGATCATTTATTGCACCCTCTGCAGCTGAGGGCTGACATGGAAGACCAGGTCTTTGTACAGGTATTGAGTAATCATCACAATTTTGCATTTATAGGCAAAGCCACTAAATCAGGAACATTAATGAATTCTGAGAGCACTAGTGGGTCAAAATTTGTGAGATTTCCTGCTATACTCAGTGTATATTGTGTTGCCTATTTAGATGCAGGAACGAGGGAGTGATCAGCAACCACTGGTCCCATCAGCAGAAGTAAGATCCTATTTGAAACTAGAAGATAAATCATAGTAAGGGACTTGAACAAAGTCTGAAGAGAATTGTGAGAGCATACAAAATGACTTAGATCTTGGAAGAAGAAACAATCATTTGAGACAGGACAGACTTTGGAAAGAGGCTAAGTGTGGGTCTCTTGAGAAGTGAAGTAATTGCAAGAGTTTGGAATTTGCACTGAATGACAGATTGACAAACCTGGCCACTCAGTGGTGGAAGTAAAGTTGGGTGGTCAGCAGTTGGTATGACGGTTAGCTCAAGAAAGTTGGTTCTGGACTTTATGCACTGATAGAGAAAATAGAACAAAACCACAATGACAGGAAATACTTCAAGGCAATAGAACAGTCATAGGAAGCAACTGGTTTGAAGTAGAATATTCAATTGTTAGTTGTTCCTTCCGCCTGACCCGGTGATGATATCGACAAGAAAATAACTAAACTGATATTTCTTCCATTCCACTTATCCCAATGTTACAGAGAGTGAACGGTGGTTCTCCTGTTCCTGTTGCTAGTTACATCTCCTCTTGATCCACCTGTGGTTTCTTTGCTTGTCCTGCCACCACCATCATCATGCATATCATCTGTTTTGTCATTTATTTTCTCCTGTTGTCCATCTCTCCTTTTTACCCTTCACATACCTCTTTCCTCCTTTCCCTGTTTCTGTACGTGCTTTGAATCTGTTACATTCCTAACTTTTGCCAGTTCTGGTGAAATATCATTGACCCAAGACATTCTCAGTTTCTCTTCACACAGAAGTTGCCTGATATGCTGAGTCTGAGATGTTCAAAGAGACCAGAGTATTCCTGCATAAAAGTAACATACAGGTGCAGCAAGCAATTAGAAAGGTACTTGTTGTAGAGGCTCACCATACTGGTTCCTGGAAATGGTAGGTCTGTCATTTGAGGAAACATTGAGTAAACTCGGCATCTTGAGTTTAGGAGAACGAGAGGAATGAGAACAAAATACTTAGAGGGTTTGACAGAGTGAATGTGGGGAGGGTGTTTCCCCTGGCTTAGGACTGTAAAACAAGAGGGTCAAAGTCTCAAAATAAGAAGCTGTCCACTTAAAACTGAAATGACAAGATATTTCATCATTCAGAGGATGCTGAACTTTTGGAATTTTCTACCCTAGCAGGCTATGGAAGCTCAGTCATAGATTGCACTCAAACCTCAGACTGATGTGTTTCTGGATATTAATGCTGGATATTAGTAGACCCTGGCCTATGGGGACAGGGTCAGAAAATAATGTTCAGGTAGAAGTTCAGCCATGAACTTGCTGAATGGTGGAGTAACTCAAGTGGTGGAACACCACATACCTTCTTCTATTTCTAATGTTCTTAAGTTCCTTTTAATTTCTGCTTTAATTTCAGCATGCTGTCATCTACAATATTCTTTTGTCTGCATGCTTTTATGTCCTGTGTCAAAACTAGAAACTAGATTTGATTCCACCATATGTTGGTATTCGACACAATTTGGAACATGTAAAGGCTGCTTCAATATTCATTTAGTCATATAGAAGATTAACGTGTTCCAAAGCCAATGCTTTGAAACTAGAACTAGGGAACAGAGCCTCAAGATTCAGGGAAGTAGATTAGGACGGAGATGAGGAGGAAATGCTTTTCCCAGAGAGTAGTGAATCTGTGGAATTCTCTGCCCAAGGAAGCAGTGGGGGCTACCTCATTAAATATATTTAAGATGCAGTTAGATTTTTGCATAGTAGAGGAATTAAGGGTTATGGGGTAAAGGCAGGTAGGTGGATCTGAGTCCACGGCCAGATCAGCCATGATCTTATTGAATGGCGGAGCAGGCTCAACGGGCCAGATGGCCTCCTCCTGCTCCTATTTCTTATGTTCTTATGTTTCCAAAACAAAAAACAGAAAGTGCTCTAAACAGAAAGTGCTTGAAACACTCAGCAGTTGAGGCAACATCCGTGTGGAAAGAGAGAAACAAAGTTAATGTTTCAGATCGGTGATATTAACACTGCTTCTCTCTCCACAGATGCTGCCTGACCTGTTGAGTATTTCCAGCATTTTCCAGTTTTTATTTTAGAAATCCAGCTTCTGCAGTAGTCTGCTCCAGGAACATATTTCCAAAACTGCATTACAAAATTTAAATAAGAAAATCAGGTAATAAGATTTTTATGCAATTGACTAAAATAATTATTTAAGAGGCTTTATCCTTGAAGTAGGGTTAATTGTATACAAGTATTGCTTAATCCCAAATGCTGACACAGGGTTTGCATTAAATGATAAACTTTCACAGATTATATCCTGCTGTTCTGGTAATAATTAACAAATGACTTCCCAAATGTATAGGCAGTAAATATTTTGCTGGTGCAAAATTTTCACACATTTTCTTAGTTCAGAAATAAATGACAGAGTTAAAATAACACATTCTAAAGCGGGCCACTAATCACAATATGCATAAATGAACCATTATATTCAATATCTAAACCTCCCTATCAATATCTAATATTGAGGGAGATTAGTAATTATTGACAGGGCAATGCCACCTGTTTACCAGGGTTATTAAAGTGGAAAAGATTGCGTGCTGTATTCACAAGAAAAGGATGTCTGAATTTATTCTCAGCATTTTGAGAAGAGGTGGGTGATCAAAGGCTCCCATTACACATTTATGTGGATACTTAATTACTCTGTATTTCTGTTATGCTTATCAGATTTAGCACTGGATGCTGATGGAGTTCATCTGATAAACTTGAATCAATACAGAAGACTGCTTTCATGTTATCTCACTATTCACACTTTATGCCAAGATCCTTCACACCATTTTTTTCCTGGGAAATACTGCAGAGCAATTGAACAACTTGGAATCCAGTCATAAATCTGATTATATGTCAGTACTGTTCATTCTTTAAACAAAGTGAATTGTGTCCATAGCAAAGACAGAATGATATTTTTCAATTTCCGTCTGCTTTCTTCTCTTGTTCTTCCTATTCTATCCAAGGCGGTGATTCATGTGAGGGTTAAGTTTTGTGATCATCTGCAGCCCTCCAGTACTTTGCCCAGATGGTACTCAGAAGTGGATAGTAAATATCACCAGACAATCACCAAGTTTAATCTTTTCCTCAACTGCCACCATCTGTATTCCAGTGTGGAAATGGAAGGTCAGAAGAGTAGTTGAAATGTATCCTTTCCAAGCCAGGAGACATGGAAAAATCACCACAACATCCTCTACTGATGCGATATAGACCCGGGGGGTCTAGTCCAAGATGTTCATTATCTGTATCACTCAATACCTTGCCCCTACGCACATTTATCTACCAAATCAGTCAGACATTATTCTTTTTTACTCAGCAGTTGCCTATCTTCTGAGCCCTTGAACTCCCTCCTTTCACCTCCACTCACCTCTACCTCCTCTGCTTCCTCTGAGGTATTCCTTACAATCACCTGTTTGATCAAACATTTGATCACCTTTCCTAATATGGCTCATCATTGAGTTTTGTTTAATAACATTCTTGTGAAATGTCCTGGTATGCTTCACTTTTTTTTAAAAGCACTTCATTAAAAAATAGTGGCTGCAATGAGAAACTGCTCACCATTTATGTTTCGACTGGATTCTCCATGTTGTTTGGTTGTGTAATTGTGTTGAACCCTCTAGTTCACTAATGTGCTTTAGGAAGGAAGTCTGCTGCCCTACATGTGGCTCCAGAACCAGTCCAACATGGTCGGCTCTTAACTAACTAACCTGCCACTCAATTCAAGGACAATTAGAGACAAATACTAAATATTTGCCTTCCCAGAGCCAC
This sequence comes from Pristis pectinata, assembly GCF_009764475.1. Classification (NCBI taxonomy): domain Eukaryota; kingdom Metazoa; phylum Chordata; class Chondrichthyes; order Rhinopristiformes; family Pristidae; genus Pristis; species Pristis pectinata. The sequence continues at coordinate 24,262,207 of NC_067425.1, forward strand.
CCACATTCTTTGAAAGAATCAAAATAAATTCTGTCATTCAATGTATTCGCATAAACTCCTGTGAACATCTGGAATGATGTTGGAAATGTACGGCTGGTCAGTCAGCACCTAAAGGGAGCTTAACTATGTCCTACCTTACATTTTTTTCAGATACTGACCAATATTTGCACACATAAAATTCCTTCCCTCACACCGCCCCCCCCAAGTTAAATTTTACTTTTATCTCTTTTTGTAGCAATTATACATAAGAACATAAGAAATAGGAGCAGGAGGAGGCCATCTGGCCCGTTGAGCCTGCTCCGCCGTTCAATAAGATCATGGCTGATCTGGCCATGGACTCAGATCCACCTACCTGCCTTTTCCCCATAACTCTTAATTCCCCTACTATGCAAAAATCTAGCTAACTGTGCTTTAAATATATTTAATGAGGTAGCCTCTACTACTTCCTTGGGCAGAGAATTCCACAGATTCACTACTTTCTGGGAAAAGCAGTTCCTCCTCATTTCCATCCTAAATCTATTCCCCCGAATCCTGAGGCTCTGTCCCCTAGTTCTAGTCTCACCTACCGGTGGAAACAACCTTCCTGCCTCTATTTTATCTATCCCTTTCATAATTTTATATGTTTCTATAAGATCCCCTCTCATTCTTCTGAATTCCAGAGAGTATAGTCCCAGGCAACTTAATCTCTCCTCATAGGCTAACCCCCTCTTCTCCTAAATCAACCTGGTGAACCTCTCTGGACCACCTCCAAAGCCAGTATATCTTCTCTCAAGTAAGTAGACCAGAACTGCACACAGTACTCCAGGTGTGGCCTCACCAGTTGCACCCTGCTCTTAAATTCAATCCCTCTAGCAATAAAGGCCAACATTCCATTTGCCTACTTGATAGCCTGTTGAACCTGCAAACCAACCTTCTGAAGTAAGTAATATGCTTGACAATAATATGCAATAAGTAATATGCTTGAAAGTGTGTTATTGTTGGAAAATTGAAGAGCTGTGCAGCACATAAACACGCCCTTTGGCCCATTTAGGCCATATTGACCACCAAGCATCTCCAGCTACACTAATTACTTTCTTGTTCTCTTCATATTTCCATCAGCTCCCCACAGACTCTATCACTCACCTATACATAAGGGCAATTTATAGTCCCCATTTAACCTGCCAACCCCACATATTTAGGATGTGGGAGGAAATCAGAGTATCTAGAGGAAACCCATGCAGTTACAGGGAGAATGTGCAAACTCCACGCAGACAACACCTGAGGTTGGGATTGAACCAGGTTTTTTTGAGCTCCTGGACAACAACTCTACAAGCTGTGCCATTGTGTCATCCTAAAAAAAGTAAAGAACAACAGAATGATTCTGTGGTTTTCAGTGTTGCTCTGGGAGTTTCTGGCTTTCTAAAAACATGGTAAAGGTGAAGAAAAACGACAAAAAGGTCAACTTATCAAAGGCCTTGATAAAGGTGATTAGGAATTAATTAAATTAACTGTATACATATGGATTCACATGAAAAATATTAGTCATTTACTTCAAATCTGATCTGGTATACTTCCATTAAATAATGAGGATGAATTTGTAACAATGTAGCAGTGAGAGGAGTGAGCAGTTCAAAGATGTTTTCTGTCCAAATATACCTATACTGTTGATAACTATATTGCAGCAGAATAGAATGAGGGGGAGGACAAATATTGGCCAAGGAGTGTAGGAAGTGTGGGAAGCTCAAGACTCATAGCAGCTACCACCGAGATGACACATCAGTTACTTGGACATAGTGGATAAGGTGACTTTGCCTTGGCAGAGAGGCTGTAGCAGAGGTGTATCACCTGGCTCATTCTCAACTCTATGGCAAGTGAATCTTCCACAGTCAACCTTTTTGACCTGAAACAAGGATCTTTTGAATATTATATTTTCATTAAAATGGCAAACAAAGGAATTTCAGGCCTCATTCATTATTCCCACAGTCCCACCAGGGAACCCAGATCAAAAGGAGCACAAATTGTGCTACAGTTTTAATGCCTTATCGTTAATCTTTCAAACACAGATTCCTGCAAGGATTCTGGAATGTAATTTGCATAATCCTGCTATTTTTACTTCTATGCATTTTTTTGCATATATCTTTAATGATAACATTGTAGTGTAATGGTTATTCTAGTGCATGTAAAAACTAATGTAAATCTGATTTATTATATTCAATTCTTTGTTCAAATAAGCTCCCTGACTAAAACGATTCCTTTATAAACAATGATCTTACTGTTGTGCTACCTTGTCTCAGACGGTAGCACTCTCAATAGAGTCAAAAGGCTGAAGATTCAAATCTCTCTTGAGAACTCCACTGCTCTACACTGACACTTGGATGCAGCACAAGGGACGTGCTGCATTATCAGTGGCACTGCTTTCAGGCAAGGTATTAGAATGTTATCAGATATGTTTTGCAATTTCAAGCACTCCATTATAGAAATCAGCAAAACTCCAGAATATAAATTAACCTAGGGATAGGAAACTATAGTTAGGAGGAAGGTGAAGCTGTGAGATTATTTTCTTTGGAGCACAAGACACTAAGAGATTTAAAAGATTTATATATTAAAAAATTCTGAGAAATTGGATGAAGTGGAAGTTTATTTCCTCTGCTTAGAGTTGGTGTACAGGGATCATTGATATACAGAGTAAGAAGATTATGAGAAATTGAATACTTCACTGCAGAAAGCAGTTGTGGCAGAGACCTTTGCACTATCTAAGGAACTGGGTAATCATTTGAAGCAGAGCAAAACACAGGGCAGGTTGTTATAGCAAAGACCTGACACTGACATGAAGGGCTAAATGGCCTCCTTTTATGCTAAGTCTCTGTGGTCTTATTACTGTATATGATATAGGGGTTTCTTTTGGGTTTGGCTGTACTTTCTCAAACCTGACAGTATTTTGTGTAGTTAATGGATGCAATGAAAGACTTTTCAACTCATCAACAGAGAAGTTGCCAAAATTCAAATATCTATGTCTTCACCTTTGTCCTTTGTTGACAGCTGGCTCTGTTTTTATTTTTATTTTTATTATTTTGCAAGTTTTATGGTCCCTGGGCTCATTCGTTTGTTTTAAACCCAAGCATATGCCCAATTTTCACTTGCATTAAACTTGTTCCCAATGGCAAAGGAATACCTTTCTAGATGATGCTGCTTTCAATTGTGGTTACATGGTTTAATCATCTTGATAAAAATCTCAGCTCGTAAATCATTTTCTTTTCTCACTACAAGAATAATTAGCTTGGAAATACCATCATGTCATCTAGTCCAATAGATTTATAATAGATAAAAAGCAAAAAAGACACTCGTACTTGCTCCATCTTATCCATTGCTTGGTCTACCTGATGGTTTTAAGGAACCAAGGAATGGTATGACAGAGAAATGGGCCATTTACCCCTTCAAATCAGGGTTGTAATATTTCTAGGAGCCAACTAGTTAACTCCTGTATTTCTGGTTCCTCTTGCAGCTTTTAATGCTAAGATTTTCTTAAATGCATTCATTCTTTAGATGCAAGGGTTAGGTGATGAATTAAATAATTACTGACTATGCTTTTTTATATCACTTTGAATTAAAATGGAACAAACTGCACAAGCTATTCTACCCTTGCATTCTTAGAGTAGAATCTTTTAATATTTATTATGCAAACTCCAGCCCTAGTTCTTTAAATGAATCAACTGTAATAGCATTTTCTGTGACAAGTAAATTAAATATATTACTAAAAAAAACTTTGATTCCTTGTAAAAATAAAGGAAAATTAAAGATGAAGACTAAATCAAAAATGTATTATTCATGAATTCATAATCTGTCCTTTATCAGTCGAGGGATTCCTAAAGCCGCAAATAATGAGCACTACCTATCCCGATCTTAATTAAGACTGACCTTATTACATCTGATTCTTTGTACACGTTAAAGGTCTGCTGGGATACGCACACTTAGAATATTCAGTTAACACTTGGGAAATCGCTGTAAATCTGTCCATAGCTCCGCGATCACGTCGCCGAGTTATATAACATTCAGCAGTCATGTTAAAGAAATTCACTTACGAGTGAGAACAATACCGTGAATAGTTTCTCCGGAGAACACTTGTGTTTAAAATTGCCAAGTTCACCTGGAACATTTGATTCTGTACCGAAGTAACTTCGCTAAGATACCACCAATAAAAATTGAGTACATTTAACCTCTTAATTTAGATTATCAAACATAAACGATTCAGTATTTGGTTCGAAATTAAAAAAGAAAATGTAATGTTTGTAATTCCGGCACCCAAATTATCGGATGCATCTTTCTTAACGCCCCTTATGCTGCGCCTGTTTAACCACTTAGACTAAAATGCACCGGGTTATTGCATTTTAACGCACAGTGAATGGAACTCGAGGTGCAAATCTTTTTCACGCAATTGGTAATTTTCCTTTGCATCAAGTCTACCGTCAACAGCACTAACGAGTCAACCTGCTCCCTGTTGCATTTCCCACAGGAATTACACTGAAAGCAAAGTGCGGAAAAAGGCCATTCTGTCCAACTGGGCCAGTCTCTTGACACAAAGTTCCACATCTTCCATATGCACTCGTACTGACAATCAAACCTATTTTGTTTTTGGCGAATTAGACACAAACCCAGACCATGCTCCTGCTAACTGTGATTTCGGTGTGGCATTAAACAGGAACAACCGTGACAGAAACCGCACGCTTGTTGCAACAATTAACCAAGTAAAGGGTCAGGAAAAGCTCCTACCATCCAGTTCCTCTTCGGAAATGTTGGCCAACTGTTCGCTCTCGCTGCCGTCGGACAGCGATCCGCTCAGGTAATTCCCTTTGTACAAGAGGCCGGTGTGGACGGGGTGGAAAGGCATCTTCACCCTGTGCAAGAGAAATCAAATGCAGTCGTCAGCCCTCGGGAAACTCGCAGGGTGACTCCAGCCCCATTCTGGTTCAGCCAGACGCAGAATATCTCCACCCGCCAAGCGGAGGGAAGGGGGGGGGGGGGGGAACCGTGTGAGAACTTCCTGCACTCTCAAGGTGGCGAGGCTTTTCAGTGAAGGGTAACTGACGACCTCTCACTTGTTATGAGAGCCTGTACTTGAAGCAGGTTTTTTTTTAATTTTTTTTATTAAGCGGAACTGTGCTCCGTTTGTTCAAATCACCAGACAGGGACGGGGGCAGATTGAGACAAGGTGGCTGGGTAAAGGGGCTGAGGGGGTGGTACAATACAAAGGACCATTAACCCTGGTAAATTGCAGCCGCTGGCACTACAGTAGCTTCCTCGGTGAGCAGGTCAGAGGCTGGAGCCAGTCCCGGTTACCTGGTGTCCTGGTGGTTAGTTGTAATCCGGAGAAGGATGCCTTTCACCTTCCACTGGATCGAGCAGTCTTCTCTCCGGCGAGCCGGACGAGGAGGGGGCGATCGGCTGGCACTTGGACCGGTGCCCCAGCTGGAGAGGGTCCAAGCGGCTGGGGGGTGGCTGCCGGCCCCCCTCCTGGGCGGCCGGGTTGTGGGAGCTGAGAGTCAGGGGCTGACCAACTCGCCACTGGCTTCACTTCCCCATTTCCAGTCGGGACCCAGTGCCGGCGGAGGAGTTCCATTCGCTTAAAACTCCCATTTATCAAGCGGATGCCTTGGATTTTCCCTGCACAGCCATACCCAAAGTTGCCCCTGCTCCCACGTCGCTGCCTAACATCGGGGCAGGTCTGGAACCGAAAGCCGTTTGCTCTTCCACTGGGTGACCAGGCTTTGCGCTGCAGCCTGCCCACTGATAAATGTTGAATCTTTGAAGGAACGACTTTTTATCTTGTCACTGTCGTATCTGTGGAGAGTGCTTTGCGCATGCTTTGAACAGCTTCAATTAAAGCAGCCTTCTGTTTAAATCCGAGCACATCTCCTCTACTTTTTTTTCCACCCAAATTACACTATCTTCAGGAAGAATGATTTTTGTCCCATTAACATTAAAATGGTGGCAAATCTTTTTCTGAAGCACAGATCAACTGTTCCTGAAAATCAACATAATTAGTATGGAGAGCAGGTTAAAAAGCAGCAAAACGTGCCCATTCCAGAAACCCTTCCAATCTTCCCACCATAGAAGCAACATCGGGGACGGAGCAGGCCATTCGACCCGTCGAGGCTGGATGACCAATCAATGAGATCAGTGCAGATCCGTATTCTAACTGCGTCCTCCCCCCTCAGTTCTATACTCTTAACTAGCTCCGACCAGCAAAAATCTATCAATCACAAGATTATAACTGAGGTTGCACCTACAGTTGTTTGTGAGAGACACACTCCTCCCAACCTTTGTGAGAAGAAATATTTCCTTATCTGACAGGCTTGGCTTCTGAATGAAAGACAATGTCTCCTTCTCCTGGATAACCCCAAGAGCAGGACTATTTCACCACCATTCCCAGCACAAAAATAAATCCACTCAAATTACTGAATGTATCTCCTTCTTGGCTGTTATCCAAGTCACCTTCTCCTGCTGTATCACACACCAAGCACCTGCTGCAATGGCTTTGGAATTCCCCTTGATATCTTCTTGAAATCACAACAGCTGTCAGTCCTGGCTTAGTCACAGCCAGGCTAATGGAGTATTGGTGGCAGTGTGCATTAATGAAAGTAGGATGGCAGGTGTGTGTTAATGGGAGCACAGTGAGCAGTGTGTATTAGTACATGTGGTGGTGAGTGTGTGTTCATGACAATGTGGTTGGCAGTGTCTAAGAACCCTGAGTCAGAACATAATGGCTCACATCCTATTCCAGAGATGTTCATCTTCTGCAGATTCAGAGGAGGAGGGCAGAAGCTGTTTTGAAAGGGGAGGGGAGGGGAGTGAGGAGGAGCGGTGGAGGAGTGGAAACCTTTTTTCAATATTAGGTAGCATGGGGGCCAGGAGAGACAGCTGGACAGACAGCAGACTATGACTCCATGGATAGTTAGCGTTTTAGTATAAGTGAGACTAGGCGATGGGCTTCATTGGGGGAAAATGGGAAAGTGAGGAGAAGTAAAAAATTAGATAAAGGAAGATGACAGAATATAGAACAGTACAGCACAGGGACAGGCCCTTCAGCCCACAATATCTGCACCAAACACAATGCCAAATTAAACTAAATCTCTGATTGTGATGATGATTCAGGGATGAGGCAGGGAAAACCCTGGGGTATTTTAGCTTGGTGGGTGACCAACACAGTGTTCTGGCTATTTATCATCTAGTGTCCATGTGTCCTTTGGGAAAGCTATGAGATATGGTGGATATTCATATCACTTTGGATGAGGAATTACTCATTGCAGAATCTGGGGCAGGAAGAACCACAGTAGGATTTAGGGAGAGCACAAGAACTTTAAAAGAGAAGCAATGGGTGAAATAAAGTGCATTGAGTAACTGAGCAACAGGTGTACAAACAAACATGGCTACCACTCTTGCCTTGGTGGAGAAACTGGGTCACCAATGACACCATTTGTGATTGGGATGAAGGTAACAGTAGAATAGCTGTATAATATACATTGTCAAAGTAGTATCCTAGAGACTGCACTGAGATCCAAGTTTCACCATGGCAGCCAGGGAATTTTAATTCATTCAACATAACGTATGTGTGCCCAGTGAGCTCTGAATCACAGTCCGTTGCAAAGAGAACAGAGTTTGCACATGAACACGAGGACCCTGAGCAGAGCATCTGAATTGTATTCAAGAGCTTTTCACTGATTGTCATATAATCATTGAGTCATAAAGCATGAAAACAGGCCCTTCAGCCCACTGTGTCCATGCCAACCATCAAGCACCCATTTACTCTAATTCTACACTAATTCCATTTTATTTTCTCCGCATTCCCAGACTCTACCACTCACCTACAGGCCAGTGAGCCTGATGTGAGTGGTAGGGAAATTACTGGAGAAAATTCAAAGGAATAGGATTTATGTACATTTGGATAGGGGAGAAAAGATTAGGGATCATCAGCATGGCTTTGTGCAGGGGAACTCCCATCTCATTAATTTGACTGAGGTTTTTGATGAGATAACAAAGGAGATTGATGAAGACAAGGCAGTAGGTATTGTCTATGCGGACTTTAGTAAGACATTTGACAAAGTCCCGCTTGACAGGCTGGTCTAGAACATGGGATCTAAGGTGAGCTGGCTAATTGGATCCAAAGTTGGCTTGGTGATAGGAGGCAGAGGGTAGTGGTGAAAGAAGGTGCTAGGTAGATTCAGGTGAGGAGTGTGTTAGGCAGAAGGGTGGAGAAGGTGACAAAGGCTGGGAGGGGATAGGTGGAGGCAACAAAGGGCTGCAGATAGTGGGATCTGATAGGAGAGGAAGGTGGAGCATGGAACCAGGTAAGGATGGTGGGGAGGGCAGATGGGAACAGCGTGGGGAGGGGACCCAGTGGGAGGGGTGGGTGGGTGATGGGAAGTCTGTGACTGGCGATGTACCACAAGGACACTTGCTGTGTGTGATATATGTTAATAACTTGGATGTGAATGTAGGAGGAATGATTAATAAGTTTGCAAATGACACAAAGATTGGTGGTGTTTTGGATAGCGTGGAAGGTTGTCTAAAGCTACAGCAGAATATAGATCAGATGGAAAGTCGGGCAGAGCATTAGCAGATGGAATTTAATCCCAACAAGTGTGGGGTGATGCATTTTGAGAAGTCAAATAGAGGTAGGACGTACACAGTAAATTGTTGGGCACTAAGGAATGTTGATGAACAGAGAGACCTAGGAATCCAAGTCTATAGTTTCACTGAAAGTAGCAACACAGGTCGAAAGGGTGGTGAAGAAGGCATACGGTATACCTGCCTTCAGTGGTCAAGGCATAGAATATAAGAGGTAGACATTATGTTGCAACTCCACAAAGCACTGGTTAGACCGCACTTGGAATATTGTGTGCAGTTCTGGTCGCCACACTGCTGGAAGGATGTGATTGCACTGGAGAGATTGAAGAGAAGATTGCCAGGATGTTGCCTGGATTGGAGGACTTTAGCTATGGGGAGAGATTGGCCGGGTTGGGTTTGCCCTGGAGCAAAGGAGCCTGAGGCAGAGAGGCAGAGACAGGGTAGATAGTCAAAATCCTTTTCCCATGGTAGGAATATCAAAAGCAAGAGGCGACAGGTTTAAGGTGAAAGGGATAAGCTTTAAAGGGGATCTGTGGAGAAAGTTTTTTTACACAGAGAGTGGTTGATATCTGGAACGTGCTGCCACAGGAGGTGGTGGAATCAGATACAATTACTGTGTTTAAGAGTCATTTAGACAGACACTTAAATAGGCAAGTCATAGAAAGATGCAGTCCCAACGCAGGCAAATGGGATTTGTGTTGATGGGCAAAAAGGTTGGCATGGACATGTTGGGCTGAAGGGCCCATTTTTCTACTGTATGACTCTGTGACCTGCACATTAGAGTCAGTTTAACATGATGAAGTAAGCAACCAAGCCCTGTTTGACTTTGGAATATGGGAGGAAACTGGAGCACCCAGAGAGAACTCCACATGGACAGAAGTGGAGGTCAGGATTAAACCCAGGTCACTGGAGATGTGACACTGTGCTGCCTTAATAAAGTATTTTCCATACTTCCTTACGACAAGATGGCACAGGTTTAAGGTGAGGGGTAGGAGGTTTAGGGGGGAGCTGAGGGTGATTTTTTTCCACACAGAGGGTATTTGGTGTCTGGAATGTGCTGTTTGAAGAGTTGGTGGAGGCAGATACTCTCATGACATTTAAGGAGCATCGAGGCAAGTAGTTGAATTACCAAGGCATAGAAAGCTATGGAACTAATGTGGGTAAATGGGACAAGTATAGATACAATGGGTGGCATGATATGATGGGCTGAGGGGCCTGCTTCTGTGCTGTATGACTACATGACTAAAATTGGTAAATTGGTTTATTATTGCCACATGTACTGAGGTACAGTGAAAAACTTGTCTTGCATACCATTCATACAGATCAATTCACTACAACAGTGCATTGAGGTAAAACAATAACAGTGCAGAATAAAGTGGTACAGTTACAGAGGAAGTCCAGTGCAGGTAGACAATAAGGTGCAAGGTCATAACGAGGTCAGAAGTCCATCTTATCGTACTACAGAACTGTTCAATAGTCTTATAGCAGCAGGATAGAAGCTGTCCTTGAGCATGGTGGTATGTGCTTTCAGGCTTTTGTGTCTTCTGGGAGAAGTGAGAACGTCCAGGGTGGGTGAGGTCTTTGATTATGTTGGCTGCTTTACCAAGGCAGTGAGGAGTGTAGACAGAGTCCATGGAGGGGAGGCTGGTTTCCGTGATGTGCTGGGCTGTATCCACAACTCTCTGCAGCTTCTTGCAGTCCCGGGCAGAGCAGTTGCCATACGAAGCCGTGATGTGTCCGGATAGGATGTTTTCTACGGTGCAGCAATAAAAATTGGTGAGGGTCAAAAAGGACATGCCAAATTTCTTTAGCATCCTAAGGAAGTAAAGGTGCTGGTGAGCTTTCTTGGCTGTGGCATCAACGTGATTGAACTAGGACAGGCTGTTGGTGATGTTCACTCCTAGGAACTTGAAGCCCTCAACCCTCTCAACCTCAGCGCCATTGATGTAAACAGGAGCGTGTGCACCACCACCCCCCCTTCCTGTCAATGACCAGCTCTTTTGTTTGCTGACATTGAGGGAAAGGTAGTTGCCATGATACCATGTTACTAGGCTCTCTATCTCCTTCTTATACTCTGACTCATTGTTATTTGAGATATGGCCCACTATGGTGATATCATCTGCAAACTTGTAGGTGGAGTTAGAGCAGAATCTGGCCAAACAGTCATGAGTATATAGGGAGAAGAGTAGGGAGCTGAGGATGCAGCCTTGTGGGTTACAAGTGTTGAGAATAATCGTGCTGGAGGTGTTGCTGCCTACCCTTATTGATTGCAGTCTGTTGGTCAGAAAGTCAAGGATCCAGTTGCAGAGCAAGGTATTGAGTCCCAGGTCTAGGAGTTTGGAGATGAGTTTGCTTGGAATTACAGTATTGAAGGCAGAGCTGTAGTCAATAAACAAGAGCCTAATGTAGTTGTCTTTACCGTCCAGATGCTCCAGAGAGAAAATGCAAAAAACGATGATGCTGGAGGAACTCAGCAGGCCAGGCAGCATCCGTGGAGAAAAGCAGGCGGTCAACATTTCAGGTCAGGACCTTTCTTCAGGACTCCAGAGATCAGTGTATGACATGAAAGAAGCTATTCAACCCATTGAGGCCATGCCACCTCACTGAGCAATCCCACTCCCCCATTAATTTTTCCTGTAACCTATTCTCCCAACATTCCCATCAACTTCCCCCAGGTTCAATACCCAATTTACAGTAGCTAACTAATTGAACAACCAGTGTATTTTTGAAATGTGGAAGGGAACCAATATAAACCCACACCATCATAGGGAGTACATTCAATCTCCACACAGACAGCACCGGAGGTCAGTATTGAACTGGGGTCACTAGATTTGTGAGGCAGCGGCACTATTAGCTGCACCCCTGTGCCTGGAATATTGTTCCAACGTGGAAAGCAATTAGTCACATGCTACAATTGTTAAAGAGGTGAGGTCACAACCTTAAAGTAACAATGATTGTTCACGACTAATATTAAGATATTACACTGCCTCCCCTCTTTCAAAGAAATCTACAATTTTACAATGTAACCGAGTCAGAGGTTTTGGAACTCTCTTTGATCTTTGCAACAGTTCTGCAGTTACAGGTGTGGAAGTCATGGAAACGTCCGGTATTGTTGGAGCCTTAACAATGTTTTCTCACCTTGACAAGCATCAGAAGCATCGCACGTTGATTCTTCTCGAACAATAGTTGCACTTACCTCAGAAGCATGTTCAACGTAATAGTTGTCCTTGTTATTCTTTATGATATCATTCCTGGGATTTGGTGGTCAATGTAGGTTTTACTGTATTTTTCTCCAGTCTTCACAATTCCTAGACTTGTATACTTCCATTATTTCCTTGTCTTCAACTAGCTAGGGATCTTAATACACAAACGTTTTCACGCAGTCTGAACCCCCTAGCTCTAGCTATTTTCATTACTGCAAAGTATAAATTATGTTTTCTATATTTATGAGTACTTCATGGAGGAGACTTGCTTAGATGTTCAACATCTGAGTTGTACTGAGACATAAGGATGGCCCACCTCTCCTTCCTTGATGCTACCATCATGCAGAAAGCAGACGTCAGTCTCAAAATGGTCCACACAGAGTATGGCCAGTAACATGCATCAATGATCTTCCCAACAAAATAAAATGATGAAATCTTGTAACTGCAAATATAATCACTAATGATCTATTTGAGTATATTTTTTCAGTTTTGGTCAGTGTGCGTGACACATAAGCAGTAAGCTTCTCACAGCAGCCTGCCTTGGCATGGCTAATTATTTGCCCCAATGCCATCACAAGTAAATTTTAGCCCTCAACTGGTGCCGTAGTACACCAAAAGTGACTCAGTCCTGAGGCTTTTTTTTACATAGATTTATAGGTTTTGGTGATCTTTACTGCTATGACCCATTTTTCTTTAATAGCTAGTGAAATGATGTCAACACTGAGGCAAGGTCTGTTCACTAGTTCGTCCTTTAGCACTAGTTCATCCTTTAGAAGTGACTGGGGCTTAGCAACACTTTTCTGGATCTTATGGTTCTAATGGTGGTCTTAACTTTCTTATTAATTGTCCACAGCTTGTTTTCATTTACTGTCAAACTTAAATAAAGTCTCCTTTTTCCTGAAAGCGCACTTGTTTGCTTTTTAAGCTTCAAGTTATGCTGATGCAGTTTTCTAAACACTTCCTCAAGTACCTCTATAGCTGTTGCAATTAGAATTTCATCCTGAATGGACAAAATTGGTTCCCTTGCAGCAACTTATCCACTATTGCTTGGAATATTTAAGGGACAATTTTATCTTGTACCCTAGCTACACAACCCCTCGCAGGTGTAAATTATCAAGTAACATCAGCATTAAGCTTGGCATAAACATGGGACAAATCCAATTCTTTGAAGATTTTTGTTTCTGCCAAATCTTTCAGATGTGAGCAGGGAATGTTGTTCATCATCCACTGAATTTTGGAATCACTGTTTTCTTTCTATTGCCACTTGTGGGGTATTTACTATTGAAAATGCATGCCCCATATAGACCATTTGCCTTAATGCTGGGCAAACCTTCCTTCTGTGTTTTCTTTCCATTGGCATCCTTCTTAACTGCCACTGTTTAATCTTCCCGTGTTTAGCTTCCCATACAGATATGCGCTTTTGTTTTCTACATTTCAATCATCTTGTTTCCCCCCTCACTGACACACAATGATTCCCAATGTAACAGTAGCAGTGCTTCCTGTTAGATCTGTTTTTCATACCATTCACACTCACAGGACCCAGACTCGATGTCAGAGCTCCTGCCATTACTCCTGTTGATGGTTCATATAGCACACTTAAGCTAACATTTGTTACCACCTGAAAAACCTCTACATTTTTAGAGGCCATTTCCATTGATGTTTAACTAATTTGGACTTGATATGTCCATCTATTGAAACCACAAACAAACTTAAATCTCAACGCATGAGCTAGAAACATATCAAAGCTACAATGTTGTAAAATATCTTTCAGAGAAACTATATAGTGGCTTATCCTCTCCCTTGATTTCTAGTTACAGATTCCAAACTAATAACTTCCCACAGTCTCTGATGGTGTTGTGTTAAAATGAATTTGTAGTTTCTCTATTATTTCCTTAAGTGGGTCATTGGTTGATCCATGGGGTGCATGAGTATCTTGACATTGGTTAAGTATCTGGCCTTATTTCTTCTAACAAGATCACCTTTTACCTTTTGTGAATGGCCTCATTTTGAGCATCTTCTTCCAAGCCCTCCATTTCAGTAATGTTATCCGCTCAAGAAAATGTTTGTCTCCTTTTGATGTATGTATTGAAGGAAATCTGTGCCTAGTCATAATCACTGAGGTTTCTGAGATTAGGACTGGCCTGCCATTTTGTATTGCCTACCATTTCAACAATTACCATGCTTGACCTTTTATCTACACTCAGTTTTGCAAGTGCTACATATTTTGTCTTTCTTCTTGCTCAAGTCTGTACCTCAGGTTTGCCGAGATTGATTGTGAGCTTCACAGACACACACAACCAATGCAGTCACATAGTCATCGGTCATCCTCAACGATTTTGTTTCACCTTTAAGGCTGTGACTCTTCCTTATCTTCATCACCAGAGCAAAACTATATTTGATCAGTAATTTTTACTGCCAACAAAGTCCTTCACAAAATGTACAGACATATATACATGAAAAATTTAAACAAAGTGTTACAATTAATTCAAGGGCTCTTCACAGATTGTCTTGGAACTTCTACAAAACACTGTGGCAACCCAAAGATCAGTTAGTTACTTAACACAATCCTGAAAGTGGTGACAGTCTTAAAGTCCTAGTCATTGTTCACAAGCAATATTTTATATCAATTAAGTAATCCGGATAAAAAGGTTGATCTCAGTCATGGAGTCCATACAACTACTGGATTGCCATAAAAACATAACTGGTTAACAAATGACTCTTAGAGACTAAAGCTTGACATTCTTACCCAAACTGATCAAACTATGATTCCAGACATCACAGCACTATGGTTGAGGCTTAACTGTCCTTTTGAAAATGGCCTAGCAAGCCATTCAGTTGAATAAAACTGCTATATCAAAATATAAAAGGATTAAACATAAAATAGGACAAACTACTTGACAGCAATCTAGACAATGGATTCAGACACAATAAAGTATCCATCAGCCAAATCAACTGTGCAAAGTCCTCCTCATAAACATTTAGGTACCTGGAAGAACTTCCCCATGGATTCACTGTATATCACAATACTCACAATGTCAAGTCCTTCAGCCAATCTCCCAGACTCCAGCCCTGTCCCATCAGCTGGTCAAGCCTACCAGAGATGGCAGAAGAGCAGGTCAGAGGTTTGGTATTTTCCAGTGAGTGAATTACCTCATGATGTGTCCAAACCTTCCCAACATTCACAAGGTATGTCAGGAGTTGATGGGATATTTTTCACATGCATGGATGGGTGGCATTCTAACAATACTCAGGAGTCCTGAAATTAAAAAGGAGAAAGCAGCCCATTTCATTGTCAGCTAATCCACCATCCTCGACATTCTTTACCTCAACCATTGACACAGCCTGACAGCAGTGTGTACCACTCACAAAATTCACTGCCACAACGCATCAAGGTTTATTTGACACCCACTTCCCAAGCCCACAACCTCTACACCAGGGACAGCAGGCACATTGGAAAAATGGAAACCACCCACCAATTCTTCATCACCATCAGGTCTAAACCCTGGAACTCCCTACCCAACAGTATGTGTGGGTGGTTTTACCGCCTGGACTGCAGCAGTTCAAGTAGGTGATTCTTATTATTTCTTCAAGGATATTTAGCGTTTTGCAAAAAGTACTGGCCTGACAGGAACATCTATATTTGTAGATAAATTTAAAAATCTATATTTTTTTTCTTATTCCTCAAAATCCACCTGGAACCTTTGAAATGATTGACCACACCAGCCTCCTCCAGTGCCTCTGTATCCCCTTCCAAATGGATAAGGCACACTCATTTGGTTCCATTCCATCTAACCAGACAGTCGTCTCCCAGCTACACCATTAGTTCTTGCCTTGGCCCTTTCTTTCTCAATCACATGCTGCTTCCATGCAACATTATCCAAAAACACAGCAGCAGTTTCCACATGTACATGGACAACAACCATATCTGCTCTACTATCATTTCCCAGTAAAATCCTCCAGATTCACTGGAGAGATAAGCAAACCAACATTTCTTGGGCCAACATCTTAGGCATCAAGAACCTGGTTACACACATTCAGCAACATTAGGCTTGCCAGTCATTCGCAGGCCCAGTGCCAGACTCCTGAAATAGACATTCTATTCCAAATTATGTCTTAGGAAGAGATTACTTGGTGGACAGGGGAAAAGTTTCAAGGACGTTCTCAAAGCCTCCTTGAAGAAACTCTAGGAACCTCTGACTCATGACTGCTTAAAGTGGAGAGGGAACATTTAGATGTTATTGAGAACCTCGAGTCCAAGCATTGAGAGCACAGAAAAGCCCTGCATAAGTGATAAAAGGAGGAGACCACCTCAGAAACTACCACCCACCTGTACTTCCTGCCCCATCTGTGGAAGAATCTGTAGTTCTCACATTACCTTTGTTAGCCACCTCAAAACCCATATAACCAGAGTGGAAGTAAGTCATCGTCATTACTGAAGCTATTGATCTGAAGAGCATCCAAGTGAGCCTGAATACTTGTGAGTTGGTGCTCTCACACTTTTTTATAGTTTAGTGTTGAAGGTCAACATTCCTGGCTC
Organism: Pristis pectinata; assembly: GCF_009764475.1. Lineage (NCBI taxonomy): Eukaryota > Metazoa > Chordata > Chondrichthyes > Rhinopristiformes > Pristidae > Pristis > Pristis pectinata. The sequence goes on from NC_067425.1 coordinate 24,278,548, forward strand.
TCCATATTACTCCCTCCATTAACTGTAGCATTGTAAAATTAATCTTAAAGAAAAGAATATAATTAAAATGTTTTAAATGCTGCAAATGAAGGTATTTTAATGGATTATGTGCCCACTTCATTTTTATGCAAAGCACTGAGATTGGATTGGGTATTTGGCTCAGGGATTTTGGAAGGCTATTTCAAGCAATATAACTCATTCGCTTCATCCCTGGCACAGCCTTGACAAAACCATTTCATTTTAATGGTTTACTCGAGTAAAAGTGAGGTTATTGAAATAGTATATTCAATAGAAAATAAATAGTTTTTAAAGAACATTTTTGCTTTGAATATTCAATCAGCGTGATTCTGTGGTAGCATTTGTTGCCACTCGTTCAACTTGGCGGCATGACCAGAGCAGTGCGTTCAATGCCCTGAAGCCAACAAAAGTTAGTGTGGCCACAGGTCCAGCAAGGTGGGTGGGGGTGGTAGTGGGAAGCGATAGGCCTGGTGCAGATCCAGTAGTGCTGGCTGCAAGGTAGCTCTCGATGACTCAAAGGTAGGACCAGTTGGGTTCAAACTAAAGAATAGTGGTGATGGGACTATCGTATAATCCGGGAAGAAGTGTGAAGGAGATAAACAAGCACATTTTCAGTCACATCGCAAAAAAAATATTAGAGGAGTTGATATTCAAAGACTCATTCACCCCAACATGAACTGGGATTACAAATGTAAATGGCAAAGAGGAGAAGGAATTCCCAAAATGTGTCCAAGAGAACTTTATTGATCATCATGTTTCTAGTACTCAAGCTGGTTGTAGGGAAGGAAATGGAATGTGTTTTTGTGGGAGAACTCGATCAAGAGTTTAGACTAGTTATGGAAACGAACAAAGTAAAGCAATACCTAAAAATATTCAACAGCGATTTTTTATGAGTTGAAAAGGGCGTCTTCAAAGGAGGCTTGGGTGGAAACTTAACACATTCTATAAAAGGGAAAGAGCATCCAAAGTTAGAACACCCTGGATGAAAGGGAATGAGGAGACCCATGATAAATATCAGGTTTGCAGTTCGGTAGGAAACTGAATACAAAAAGTGGAGAACTGAGAAAAAGAATTTAGAGACCATATGAGACCTGGTCAGAAGGTAAAGGGAAAGGGAACTCAGGAGTACCTTAGAAACATATAAATAGCAAAATGTTACTCAGTGGAAGCATGGAGCAGATATGGTGCCAAAGAGGAGACCTTCTTGAGGAAGTCAAGATAATAAGTGAGAACCTTGCAATGTTCTTCACCAAAGAACAAGATGCTGCCAATGTGAGAGTAAAGGATTCAGCAGGTATATTGGATGGGGTATAACAAAAGGAGGCATTCCATGAGGGAGAAAAATAATCGGCTGTTGGTTGTTGTGGGATGCCTCGACAATAACCTTCTTCCATCATTAGGTCAGAAGTGGGAATGTTCTCTGATGATTGCACAATGTTCAATTCTGTTTGCATTTCCTCTGCAAACGAAGGCCACACCTGCATGCAGCAGTCAGGCCTGAGCTGGTAAATGGCAAATAACATTCACATCACAAAAGTGTCATGCGATGACCATGTTCAAAAAGAGAGGGCCTACTCACCTTTGATATTCAATGGTATTACCATAGCCATGTGCCCTATTATCAACATCCTGTAGTGGTCATTATTGAGCAGAAAGTCAAGTGGGCAGCTAAATAAGTACTATGGCTACAACAGCACACATTATGCAGCAAGTAAGTCATCTCCTAACACATTAAAGCTTTCTATCATCCATAAGACACAAGTTAGGAGCCTGATGGAATACTTTCTATTTGCTTGGAGTCCAGCTTGAGTGAACCACAAGAACTTTAACACCATCCAAGACCAAGCAGAATGACGCCCATCCTCCATCCTGAACATTAATTCCTTGCAGGTTCCTTCAGGTCACACAATATCCTAGCTGGGAGATATATGCACCATTCCTTTCTCCTTGCTAAATCCAGTAACTCCTTATCCACAACACTGTGGGTGCACCTGCACCAGAAGGACTGAAGCAGTTCAAGAAGGCAGCTCATCACCACCTTCTCAAGTGCAATTAAGGATGGGCAATAAATTCTGGCCTTGGAAGTGAAACCAAAGTCCTGAAAAATAAATAGAAACTAGATAGAAATTGTGGAAGCACTAAATCATAACCCTGCATTTCTCCTTAATTATGGGAACGGCACAATTGTATGGAAAATTCCAAATAATACACCTCTCTTCCCAAAAATGGCAGAGTGTGAACCAACAACTGCAGGCTGGTCAATGTAATATTCATGGCGGGGAAACATTTAAAAGCAATAGTTCAAAACAAAACTGATCAGCAATTCAGAAAAATGTTTTTTAATAAATGAATCCAGCATGGATTTCCAAAAGGCAAATTGTCTTTGATTAACTTGATGCAATTGTTTGATGAGGTAATGGAGAAAGTTGGAGAAAGGCAATGTGATTTATGATTTTTGCATGGATTTGCAAAAGGTCTTTGATAAAGTACCACATAATAGATGCTAACAGAACTGAAGACTGTTGGATTAAAATAGCAGCAGCTACAGGTATACAAAATGTGCTGAGAATCAAAAAGCAGAGAATAAGAGTCTTGAAGCAAGCAGTATTTCTGAAATATTGGCTCAAATAGCAAAGCTTTTTTAATCAGTATATGAAACAGTTAAAATAGTCATACTAGCCATGTGAATTTATTTGACTAGTTCTTTGCAGGCTTTTCTATAATCATTGGCTTTTTGTAAATCAGTAGCAACCTATACTTTACCTGTGCCACACATGGATGTTCCTGGATGGAGATGGTGTCTTGTCTCCATGACCACTGTGACAGGCATGGTAGTGTAGCGGTTAGTGTAACGTTATTACAGCGCCAGCAACCCGGGTTCAATTCCACCGCTGTCTGTAAGGGGTTTGTAAGTTCTCCCCGTGACTGCATGGGTTTCCTCCGAGTGCTCCGGTTTCCTCCCACATTCCAAAGACGTATAGGTTAGGAAGTTGTGGGCATGCTATGTTGGTGCCGGAAGTGTGGCGACACTTGCAGGCTGTCCCCAAAAAACTCTGCGTAAAAAGATGCATTTCACTATATGTTTTGATGTACATGTAACTAATAAAGAAATCTTATCTTATATATTAGTTATCTGGACCTGAATCTACAGAATTTGCAACATTTGCAGTTGACATATAACTCTAAAATGGAATGAACTATGAAGAGGATGGTAATGGACTTCAGAAGACATGAGACTGATGAGATGGGTAGGATCATGCCATGTGTAATTTAGTAGAAAGAACTGTGTTGTGATATATTTTGGTAGACTAAAGGGAGGCCTGAGAAAGATTTTTGGAATTCTTGACTTTACAAAAAAGAGACATAGAATCCAAAAACAAGGAAATTGTGTTAAACCGTTACAAAATACTGATTAGAGAGAACCATATTGTGGGAAGGATGTCACCATCTTTGTGAGGATGGAAAGGACTGAAAGATGTTAGCTATATGGAGATGAGAGAAAAATGGTTTGTTCCTGGAAAAGAGAAAGTTAGGAGAATATTTAATAGAAATGTCCAAAATCATAATAGAGTAGATGATTCCTATGGCAGAATGTTAGCAAATAAAATCTGTCAAAAGAACCGAGGGGGAGGGATGTATGCAGCATGTGCTTTTTTCTGAAATGTAATATCTTAAAGAATGGTCGATGCAGATCAATAATAACATTCATAAAGGAAATGGATAAATATTTGAAGTAGAAGAATGTTCAGAGTTATGGGAATAGAGCAAGGGAATGGATCTGATTGGATAACTCAAACACAATGGGCCAAATATCTGCCTTCTGTGCTGTATCATTCAGATTCTAACTAACCATTTACATTCCACTCCAACACATGAGCACACAAACTCCACTGAAACCCAAAATCAGCACAGAAAGGGAATTGCATTGCCTGCATACTGCTATTTGTTAAAGAAGATTATAAACCATTGTAAAATTGTTGACATTACATATCCAATAAAATTATTCCAAGTGAGGCAGTTCACAGCTTCCAAGCCAAAAAATACCTTGGTCTTTGAAAGTAGGTTAATTTGTCATTTCTTGGCTGCTTTCTGTGGGATGCTGCTGTGCACAGATGAGCCTTTGCATTGGCAGTATAAATACAAAACCATAATCATTGACTGCCTGATGGGGAGCCCCACCCAGCGATTCAACCCCTCGTTGTAAAACCCTAACTCTACAAGGGGAGTTAAAATGTATTCCCTTTTCCAATGGTTATTTGATCTAAACTGCAGCTCTGAAGCATGCACTTCTTCTGATCATGTGCCTGAACACAGAGATGTTGTAGAGTTGCCACCAGATTGCAGCTGTACTATGCTGCCTTCTAGTGACCAGATTGGAAAAGAATAACCTGCCTATCTATTTACATTAATGGCCACAGTTTGTAATCCAAAAAATCTGTCCATAATAGATTTAAAAGATGAAGAAATTCCATAACCCCAAGAAGCACTTTGCCATTTATAAAAGGGATCCAAGTCAGAGTATCATTTTTAGCATTTCAGAAAATTTTCAATTTTCCATGGAGAAACAAATTGATATGGAGCTTCATTGATTTTGAAGGACAAATAGCCAATGTTTGTAAAAATAAAAGATTTATACAGAATCAGTATTCTGAAAATGGATTGTTTTGCTTCTAACTGTGTGAATCACCAACACATTTATTTTGACGTCTGGTTTGAAAATTGCTACACAGAGCAAGCAGGGAACACAATCCCTCTTAGGAGATAGACATGATGCTTATGTACTGAAGAGCTCTATAGGTAATGAGACTAATTCAAGTGTTCTCCTTTATGGAAAAGCATATTTCTTCAGCTTGGGTTACAGAATAAACAAGTCTATTTACTTCCCTATGTACTTCACTCATCATCGCTCTCATCTCAACATCCATCAAAGAAAGAGCCCGAGTTGTTTCTTCATTTTGTGACTGGATTTTCTTTCATATCATTTCTTCCTATATTTCTTCCCCTGATTTCCCCAATTTTAACCATGGCTGTCAATGGTCTGAAATACTTGAAGTCTTTCCAAAAGTTGTCAGAGCTCATTGCTCCCTATTCCATGAGACACAATATATAAATTAAAGAGACATGGTCAATAGTTAAATTAAATAGAAAGGCATAACCTAAATATATAGTCAGTAAAGAAGACAGCGATGAAAGAAAATACAATTTGGAAAAAAGCCAAGAAAACAAGTTGGAAGCAAAGAGAAGCTGCACAATTAAATTATCAAGGAACAGTGAATGGAAAAGTAAATTATTCCACAGACACATACGTAACAAATGCAAATTAACACCAGGCCATAAAGGGATGAATAATGAACCCACCTTATGTATTAAAAGGACTAACACTAGATGAAGAAATCAAAAAAAAGTTGTAATGTTTATGATAATGGATTTAATTTTAACTAATTGATGCATTGCATCCGTATTTAATAAAATTGGTTAGTCTAGAGCGAGTGGAGTACTATTACACATACTTAAAAAATCATTAGGGAAAGAAAGATTGCTGGTTAACCAGAGGACAGATATTATTCGTACATGTAATAAGAAAGAATGTCCAGTAAAGACCAGCTATTTTAATGTTAGAAGTAGGAACGATAATGGGACTTTTACCCAAGGATATGATAGGAACTGAAAATATATTAAAGAACAGTCAGCACCAGCAAAAAGTGAAAGTCAAGCTTGAAAAATTTTATTTTTTTAAGATGTAGAAAGGATGGACAAAGTCCATGTATTAAATATATGATACTGAATTTTCAAAAGGCCTGCCTTGAGGTACCACAAAGTATTCAAGGATTAAGTAGAAGAATGGAGACAAGTTTACCAAACAGAAAGCACAGAATAGGCATTAAGAGCAACTAATTAGAACGACTAAAGACAGGTAATAGTGTCTTGCAGGGACCATTGGCCACTGTTGTCCACAAGCTACAGAAATGATTTAGGCTCAAGGACCATGAAGCACAGTTTCAACATTTGCAGACATCCCTGAATTAGGGACTGTGTTCTATGTGGCAGAAAACACAACAAAAGACAAGAAGGCATTAACAAAATGTGGAATGGGTGGGTCACTAGCAAATGAATTATGATGTGGATGAGTGAGTGAGGTGCTGGAAATGGTGCAGAGAATAAGAAGGTCATACATTCTTTGGACAGTAAGAGTCCAAATGGTTAGAAAAATAAAGGGATCCAAAGGAACACAGAGCAGATAAATTCACAGTGCGGGTTAACAAGGATTTTTAAGAAGGCACTAGAGTTAATTTCTAAAGGGATGGAATTATGTTAAATCTGTATCAAATCTTCAATAGACAAAGTTAAGTACTATGTATGTCTTTTGTTTCTATATGATAAAAACAAAGATAAGGATTCACAAGACAGGGAATAAAAACATTTCTCAATAATAAGACGATTATATCTATCAGGCTGAATTTTCTTTCTCTAAAAGGGGGAAAGCTGAAGCATTTTCTAATAAAAATCTTTATCTGACAAAGGTCTTATCGAAAGATTTACTAAGCTGGACAGCACAGTGTAGCTAACTGCCTCACAACTCCAACCACCAGCCTTTAATCCTGACCTCTGGTGCAGTCTCTGTGGAGTTTGCACATTCTCCTAGTGTGAGACTAAATGAAAACTAGAGGAACAGCACCTCATATTCCACCTGGGTAGTCTGCAACCCAACAGCATGAACACTGTATTCTCCAATTTTGATAACCTGCTCATCCTCTGTCCCTTTTCTCTCTCCTCCTGATCTACCCAATTCCTCCTACACCCATGCTAAACCCTCCAGCCCCTCATCACCCTGTTTCTCTCCCTTCCTCCAGCCAGTGCATCTGCCCATTGCACATACACTTCTCCCACTGGATTCCCTCCACATACTGCTCCCGTCCCACCTCTCTTAGTTGGTTCCATGCTCCAGCTTCCTTTCCTGTCAGATTCCATCATCTGCAGGCCTTTGTTATCTCCATGTATCACCTCTCAGCCTCTGTCACTATATCCATTTTTCCCTCTTCCATCTGCCTATCACCCCATCTCCCCTGGATCCACACGTCACTTGCCAGCTCTTGCTCCACCCCTTCCCTCCAACTCTTTATATTCACCATCTCCCTTCTATTTCTCAGTCCAGAGGAAGGGTCTCAAGCAGAAACATCGACTGTCCATTTCCCTCCACAGATGCTGCCTGACCCACTGCGTTCCTCCAGCATCTTGTTTGTTGCTCCAGAGTCCAGCGTCGGCAGTCGAGTCTCCGTTTTGCTGCTCCACTGTGAAGTCTATTCAAGGTACTCCCACTTTGAAGAAGTTGTCCTCCCAGTCCAGCTGAAGGGTCTTGACCCAAAAAGTTGACTGTCCATTTCCCGCCATAGATCCTGCCTGACCCGCTGAGTTCCTCCAGCATCTTGTGTGTTGTATCAACTACTGGTTGTTAACCTATCTCCTAAAACAGATAGAGAAATAATGATTGCTGATTGCAGAATTTGAAATCCAATGAATTTCCTGATTGTTCAGCAAAGGCCTCTCCCACTGGACGCTGTGACACACCTCCCTGCAATTAGCCACTGACTGGATGCACACTTTGGCTGAATGCAGCCGCTGTTGGTGGATTCACACTTCCTCCTACAAGGCTGAAACACATCCATCCCTGTCCTTCCACTGGGGGTCCACAGACCAGCCTCCAACTATGCAGAGGAAGGTGGGATGTGGTGGGGAAAGGGGGAGGGAGGGGAGCTAGGTGAGTCTTGTGCTCTCGCAATCATTAGATTTGCCAAAGTGACATCTGACACCCTTCCCAGTGCAGGGGTGTGTGTGCTTCCCCAGTGCCATTTCAAGTTCAAGTTCATTATCACAGGCATACATACCCAGGGTATAAATCCCATGAAAATCAGCTTTTCGCAGCAGCAGCCCAATACATTACAAACATGACAAACATAAATTAATATAAACTTAAATTAACAAATTATATTTACACGTCAAAACAAACAAATTAAACAAAACACTAGTGCAAGTTGAAGGAGAGAGAAAAAGAAATATAGTCCAAGGTAGTGTTAGGGTTTTTTTGTTCAGTTCCAGAACCTGATGGCAGTGGGGAAGAAGCTGTGTTGAACCTTGAGCTATGGGTCTTCAGGCTCCTGTAGCTCCTGCCCGATGGCAGCACTGAGAAGAGGGCATAGCCTTGATGGTGGGCATCCTTAATGATAGAGTTTGAGTAAAAGGGAGTATGTTACCTAATTCCACTCCGAAGTCCCCACATGTGGAGAATAGTGGAGGGGGAGAGAGTGGATGGTGATCCAAAACCAATGGTCATAAATATAAGGTAGTCAATAAATAAATCCAGCTGGGAGTTCAGGAGAAACCCCTTTCCTCCACAAGTGGTGAGAATGTGAGCTTGCTACTGCAAGGAATAGTTAAGGTGAATAGCATAGAGGAGAAGCTGCATAAACACATTAGAGAGAAAGGAATAAAAGCTTGTGTTGATAGGTTTAGGTGGTGAGATGGGAGAAAAGACAGATGAAGCGCAATGTTCAACATTATCCGGTTGAGCTAAATAATCTTTGTTCCTTCGACTCTAACACTTCTCAAAATGTCATCTAAATTGTAGTTGTCTGCTCCAACCACCTGCACAGAGCATGTCTACAATTATGAGATGACCATGGAAAAATGTATGCAATCCCCACATTGCATTTCAGGTGAGTCTAGCACCCATATGAGAAAATCTCAACTAAAATGTAAAATGACTAATGTGGTGCTGTTAATAATCATGGTCTACTGAGGAATAAGCAGATAATTGACCTTAATAACCCTGTATTACAATTAGACCTAAACAACAGAGTGTTTCACCTTCAGTCCAAGTTGCGAAGATCATTAATTATACAAGCGCTTTGTTTAATTCTGTCTTTTAAGTGTATTTTGGTGTAAATAATATGAATGTTGAATAATCATTGTGTGACATGGCTTGGCATTAAAACATTCACAACTAAAAGAAACATTGAACCTGCCAACAAAGCTACTGTTTGCTTTCCATTAATGTTAATTCATCTCCTTCACGTTAAATAGTGCATTCAAACTGTTTGTAACAGTGATATAATCATCGCTCATTTTTGAAAGTTCTCCACACAGAGGGAAATTAAGACTGCAGTTGTTTCATCAGTTCTGTTGCCCCCACAGTTCTTATTGATAGGCCAATGACCTGCAAAGTCAACTCTGTTTGTCTAACCCCACATACTGCCTGACCTGTTGAATATTCCAAGCTTTTTCTGTTTTATTTAAGACTGCTGCTGACATTTTCCAACAGATGGCTTATATGGGAGAACAATGGAGTGACTTTCATGTTTAAAGCATAAATCAGAATAAATTACACAGAGCAGAGTGGAGTTTTGAACAGTAGAAATGACCTTTGATGCTGTTTAGTCAAATGAGAGTTTATTTCAAAGATTGATTACATTAATATGAACATTTTTCTGCATGTCACTAAACTGATTTGTTAAAAGTCCTGACTTGCTGGCTGACCAAACAAAATATAAATCATGAATGATTTCTACATGTTCAGATGGCATCCAGATAATTATTCTGCAATATTACATTCAGAAGTGCAAACTCATCTGCTAATGAGTTAAATTTGCAATTTAGAAACTGATGGTGCTAAACAGAATTAATAAGGGCATTAACATGTTTGAATGATGGCAATACTTTTATGATTTTGTTGGTAGAAAGAAGCCTATGGACTATCCAGAGCTGGTCCATTTAATTCTCAGTCAACCACATTATTGCAGCAATGATAATTTCTGGGTTTTTGGAGGATTTTTGATTCCTCTGTGCTTGCCCATAAGAAATAAGTGCAGTAGTGTGAAAATTGCCTGACCTATTGGATATAGCTTCATAAAGATTACAAGCACTCTGTACTATCAGTTGGAAATTTAAATTCTTTTACTTTATATTTTGCTGTCTTATTTTCCCTGGTACATCTGATTTTATTTATTACACCTGACTCTTTGCATTCATGTAATCTTATTTCCAAAACTTGATTATATCAACAGCCTTGCATCCAGCTGATAATTCACTTGTGCAAACCAAGGTGAGAGGGATGCAAATTCTTTGGGGATGTCAATCTGAAGAACAGTTCTTGAGCGAGTGTGAAAAATCAGGGGCGATCCTGTCTCATATTATTGACACATTCTAGTGTACCCAGAAGCTAAAGATATGGACAATCCTTACTGACCATCTCAGCGAGAAAACATCTTTTGCAAATAGCACTCACTTAAGCAGCCAGTAATGTATGCAGAGATTGAAGGCCAAAGAGGAGATAATTACTATTCCAAGGTTAGGTCTTCTAGTAGGGCACATTAAATGCTGATGCCATAGATACTTCCAAGCCATCATCAGCAACCTAAGCCAAACCAATTAGCTGGTTGTCCACAGATGTATCATTTCACAATGGGCAATAAGAAAGATGGTTTCTGCTTGACAGAGCACAGATTTCCTCTGCCAGGTATTTGGCCTTGTGAGCCTATTCATACTCTCCTGTAGGCTTTTGCAAACCTCATTACAATTTGCTGATATTAATACTATCAGCACATTTCAGCAGTTCCCTCAATTCCAGATCATTTACATATATAGTAGGTAAGAGCACAATCACTCCACAGACCCATGTCAGACTTGTGGGGAAAAAAACCCTATTTTTTGCTTCTTCCCTCTTTTTCCTAATCCATGTGGCTGCAGTTCATTAAGCAATTATCTTAACCACAAATCTACATTCTAGAGCCTCACAAAAAAGCATACGTGCTTAATTTCCAACTAACTTTCCAAAGATTTCTGAATTCAGCTGGATATATACTACCTTTAACAGCCTGTGCCAACTGTCCCTATCTAAATATTGCATCTTCAGGTGCATCCTATATTGAAAAGACTCTGGGAGGCTAATTTTCAAATGGTTAGCAAATCAATTTGTTTTGACTTTTATAATTTTCTAATATGTATAACTTTCCATAATGTTCTGATTGCATTGACTTCTCTGTGATCAGGCCATTCATGTGAATATTCAGTTGCAGGGAGGATTGGTAAGTTTCAAACCATTTTCCATTGACAACTCTCCATAAAGTGTCAGTGAGGTTTTGTGAAGACCATGTTAAGGTAATTTGTTGACTGAACTAATATTTGGACATTTAACGCAAAAACATGCAGTGAGCATTATGCTGGATCCATATGACTCCTTTCACTTCATTAAGCACAATTGCAAAATGAGTAACTGAAAAGATACCCTGCTTCTGATTTACAGGGGGCTGATGTAAGAATGAGGAATTAAGTACAATATAAAAACTGTTGATCTGTGACAAGCAATGAAGAGAAATATATTTTCACAAGAAAATTGTTTTAATTAATAGCTTTGCCAAAAGCCTAATTAATTAATATAGCCTGTGTTTATTAGGCAACAATACTTGCTAAAGTCTATTTATTGTTTATAATAATATTGCTTGTTTTCTTATTTACTAATTACTGTATATGCTGAACTAAAAAAATGCACAATGAAAATAGAAAATCAAGTAGTGTTCCTAGAAACAGAAGCTTTAATATTGTTTCTCCTGGTTATTCCTAAAGAAGGAGAAAATAGAAAAAAGTGGAACTTTCATCAATCGTGTCTCCCAAATTGTTGAATCACTGTGTAGCAATCCATAATTTTAGAAGGGAAACAGACAGTTGGTGAACAAATTTAGGGACCAGGGCTAATCTTCACATCCATGGCCGTTGAATTCAGAGAAACCTCACAATACGCAGAGAAGCACTTTGGTCCAGGCACCTCTGTGTCAGCTTACTACCCCCAGTGTTTGCCCGCAAAATAAACAAACTGCCCAGCTTCTCACTCAGGGAAACTGTGCGCATAAAACAGAAATTTTTTTCTGTACTTGACCAGGTACCAGTCAGGAATGCCCATAAAAAGGTGTATGTAATTATTGATGAGGCCACAACAAATATGTGTGCATACAGTGCAAGGTCAGTTTGCCCTCACTTGCCTCCAGCAAACATGAAGGAGCTGGGTGAAGGTACGTACACGGTCACTGAACTTCCGCCACCCAGCTTACACATGTGCTCTCACACCTTCCAGCACCCTGTGAACTCTCTCAGTAAGCTGACACATCCCAACCACTGCTGTCACTGCTCTGATTTTAGCCACCTTTCCTTCATTCATTGATAAGATTTACTGATTTGCATTTATTGACCATCCCTCAATACCAACTGCAGTTTGAGTGACGAAGGTACTGGAGGAGGTATTGTTTGTGTGGGACCTTGAAGTCTCTGGCCAAACAATGATGAGAAAACAAGGATGTATTTCTGAGTCACATGTGTCTTTCTAGGTAGTAGAGGACGTTGCTTTTTGGAAATGCTGGTGAGAAAGGCTTGGCGAGTTTTTGCTATGCATCTTGTAGTGAAATAAGGGAATATTTAAGACGGAAGATGAAGTGCTGGTCAAGCAGTTTGTTCTATCCCAGGTGATGCCGAATGATGTTGGAGTTGCATTCATCATGGGGTGGGAAGTATTACATCACACTCTTAACCTGTATCTTCAGTTTTGCAAATGACTGCAAGGTTTTGAAGGTTAGTCATTCACTGCTGAATACCCAGTTTCTAACCTGCTCTTACACTTGCTGTTATTAAGTAGCTGATGCAGTTACATTTCTGGTGAATGTTGACTTTTCTCCAGCCAGCTGATGGTGGGAGATTTGGAAACATTAACGCCCTCTCACTTGCCTGGCACTTGTGTGGCCTGATGGCCTGATTGCTATTTACAACATACGCGAATATCCAAACATTCTTCAGTTCTTGCTGCAGGAAGCCATTGACTGATTTATTATCTGAGAGTTACAATTGGAAATGAATCAAATATAATCAACAAAGATCCTGATTCTACCATAATGATGGTAGTTAATTCACTAATGAAGTAGCTGAAAATGGTCTCCACCATTTTCTCCTGTGGTCTCCTGTGGCATTGGCCTCCACCAGTCAAAACCATATCCCATCATTTGAGGTGTGACTCCAACCAGTGGAGAGTTTCCCCCGATTCCCATTGACCACATTTACTGGAGCTTCTTTCTGCCTTACTTACTCAAATGTTACCTTTACATCAGGGGAACTCACTTTCTCCTCACAGCTAGAAATGAGGTATTTTGTCCATGTTTGAACCCAAGGCTGCTTTAGGTACTTGCAATCAGTATCTCTCTCTCAATATCTCTCAAACTGAGGAACTCCATATGTGCTTTGCTCAAAGTGAATGCTTTGCACAAGTAAAGGTAGATTCACTCCAGTAGAGTTGCAGGTAATATTTATTATAACATTGTCCCTCAAGTTTTTCCACAATTGCTACATAGGCCAAAACAAGGCAAAGGTATGAAAGGGAGTGGAAGAGAATCTCCAACCAAGGTTTTTAGTAGCTACTCAAATAAAGTGGAAATTCAATAGTTTAATTTGGCAATTATTAAAACCATCCTTCCTTTAGGTTTTTACACCAGCTACGGAGTTTGCAGAAGGAATTTGCACTAGGTAGTTTGAAAGCATATTTAAGAGACTTTCTTTATTCCTATATGATTGACAGTGTGTGCTGTCAATCAAATAAGCCATCTTGATTAAGGTTCAGATTGTTTTCCTTCATATCTTAAAAATCATGAATGGATATGAACAGCAGAGTTGATGAGAACACATATCATAAAATCACAACAAATTCCAATCAACATAATTGTAAAGCATCACAGCTTTTATCTGTGACCTGGGAATCTTTTGCAGTGACTGCCGAATGCATCATCCTTTCCTGTTTCAGTTTGCTTTGAATGTGTCAGATGTGATGAAAAGATGGTTCTGCAGCAGAAGTGACTGCTCGAACCTTTTATCAATTACTGGCAGTTGACCGAGATTCTGAGAAGTGCTTTGTTTATGGCAAACCTAAATAAATTGACAAAGGAAACTGCCCAATCAGCAGCATTCGACCTGAATTAATTTAGCACAAAGTACTTTGTAGAGAAAAACACGTAGTTTGTTCACCTACATTTTTCCTTGATGCTTTCTTCATGTCTCATCTTTCAGGGGCAAGTGAGCAGATACGCCAACTCCTCCTTGGCCTCAATCTGCAGAAGTCTACCTTGGTAAATTGGCTTTCAGACTTTTCCTTTACCTCATTCCAACTCAGTGATAGTTTTTCAGTAACTTGGCTGAGATTTGGCATTCATATGGAGGTTGGTGGTTGTAAACATATCAATACATTGTACCATCACTACAGCCAAAGTGTTTCCTAATGTCGTTCATTGTCACCTTTTCTTTGACAGTATTCCTGGAGAATGCTTTGTTTAAGGTTCAGTGTTACTGAGAGGTCCACTGTTAGGTGCCTTATGAAACAAGTGAAGTAATCTAATCCAAGCAGATCCCAAAGATATGCTGGTAGGTTAGTTTTCTACTGTAACTTGGCCTTGGTGCAGCTGGTTGGTAGGAGAATCAGGGGAGTTGATGGACATGTGAGTGAGAATAGGCTGCAGGGAAATAAGTGGGGAATGTAGCCAATGTGAATGGTCTGAGAGCTGGCATAGACTCCATGGACTGAATGGCCTTCTGCCTTAGAAAACTATTAAAGTTTGAGAGTTGAGAAGCCTCATAAATAGGAAGTGTAACTGGACTAAATAAAGATAATTATCCAGGTTTTCCCTGAAGCTGGAGAAACAGCCCCAACCTTTACTGGAGACAAAAGAGACCGCAGATGCTGGAATCTGAAGCAAGAAACAATCTGCTGGAGGAACTCAGTGGGTCGAGCAGCATCAGTGGGGGGACCTGAAATGTCAGCAATTCCTTTCCCCCCACAGATGCTGCCCAACCCACTGAATTCCTCCAGCAGATTGTTTGTTGCCCCAACCTCAAGTGATTGTATCATTGAATTCAAAAGCAGTAAACTTTAATCACCTTTCAATGTTTCCGACTGCATACATACATGCAATTAGAAAAAAACATTCTCATAAATATACATAAAACTCCCTAGGTTTGAAACCTACTGCTTACAAAGTATGTGTATTTGTACCTCAGTAGATAGGTCCCAAATGTCACCTGGTGCTACTCCATGGTCATGGAGTGACTTGGGCCAACTTCTATACATTTCCTCTATGTATTTCCTAAAGAAAGGCACATTTAGATGTTTTAGCTTGTGCAATTAGGCCTCTTCAAACTCACCCCCTTCTACTTAAAGGAAGATGTATTATGCCGGATATTTCATCGAATGAGACCCATACATAACTCCTCAAGGGCAAGAGCTCTACTTGAACCACCATTTCAGGAGGAAAGGTTGGAGCTCATGTTTCCAGCCCAGCAGGTTGTCCCAAGTTCCAATCTGACAGTTTGTGTACAACAGTGCAAACCTATCTTTTTCTGCTGAGTAGCCCTATTAAAAATAACAAGCACATCAGAGAATCTCAGCAACACAGGACACTGAGGAAGCACAAGTGTTACCAAGGTGCATCGGTGTATCTCCATCATTTACAACGTAAACTATTCACCTCTTTCAGGAGAGGTATGCCAGGCATAAAGTCACAGAGATTGATAAGACTGCCTTCTGCCTTTTATTTTCCTTTTAAAATCAAGACCCATGTGGCAAAATGATTATTTTTTGCTATTTTTCTGTGTATTATATTAGCATCCAGACATGTAAAACTAAGTTACTGAAAATGAATAAATTGACTTCTGTTTTTTAAAGTATTCAGTGAAGAGTGGAGGGGGAAAGAATAGCAAGCATGGATTACCAGTTTGTTCCACTTTCTTCTGGCAATGTGTAAGCATTCCTGAATTGGTACCAGCACTACATTTGGGATCTATTTCATTCACCCAATAGCAAATTGAAACTTGCCACTCGGATATTTTCCAGTAGCAAGAAAAAGGTTACATTTCAGGACAAATCTATCTACTTTTTCCCAGTACAAATGAGGGAATCAATGATTCCTAAATGGTTAAGTTCCTCAGGAAACAGGTATGGGAGCTGTCCAATCAGCACAATAGGGTAAATGAAACAGAGCAACAAAAAGAGGATGCTCCATTAATTGGCACACCATTCCTTTAAATGCTGTTAGCTTGCTCAATTTTACAATTGGCAGTCAGTCAATTTGCAGTTCTGATTCCTTGCACAGATTCTACATGTGCAGGGAGCCAAAGGGAGAGAGCCTTCCACTGCAAAACTTGTTGTGACTTATCTTCACACCACAGCCGTGAGCAGACTCAGTTACTAAGGAATGGCAAACAAATTGTTGACCCCATTGGTGTTAAGATTTCACAATCAAAAAATAAGTTGCTTAAAGAAACCTCAAAAGCTGCACATTTGGCCTCATTAGAGCACAATGCTTGCAATCATCTAGGACTAAATGTAGAGCTATTATGTGTGATTATACTGTGTTGAAACAGTGTGGTGCAAGTTTGAGTCTAGACACGTAGAAGTAATGAGCTTCAACACGAGGGAAGTGCTATTACCGGCACAGCCTGTGCAGAATTCATTTAATGAATCGACACTTGCAACACCATCTCATGTTCCTCTCCTAACAAATGGCAAATGGACAAAAAAAAAATCACTTTAAAAAATATAAAACAGAAAAAGAAACAACTGAACCAGCAAAAACAATCCCACTTAAAAACTAAAATCGATTAACAAAACAGAAATGTTGTTTCTGCCTTCACAGACATCTTGGATTATCTTTTAATCACACTGTTAATTTGGCCAGAGCACAAATTGAAGATTATGGGTCAAATTGTGCAGGGATGACTGACATATAATCGGTGGCCCAGCTCAATTGAATGGGTTTGCAAAACCCTGTGAAAAATGTGCTTTATGTATTTTACTTTATTTTAATATGTTAATTATAAATTGGCATTCTGTGCTTTTTGTTAAATTTAACATTTTATGATAATTTTAATTATTTAAATCTACTTGAATAGCTTTTAATTGTTCCTGACTACTAGAAACATATAAAAACTGTTCAAGAGCCCTTTGGCAGCAGTCGGAATCGGAGTCGGGTCTGCTTTGGAGGGTCAGCCCCTTCATCCCTCTACATCTGGAGAAG
Source organism: Pristis pectinata (assembly GCF_009764475.1). Taxonomy (NCBI): domain Eukaryota; kingdom Metazoa; phylum Chordata; class Chondrichthyes; order Rhinopristiformes; family Pristidae; genus Pristis; species Pristis pectinata. The sequence goes on from NC_067425.1 coordinate 24,295,656, forward strand.
GTAACTGCAGGAGGATAGGGAAAATGGACAGCACATCCCACAGCGGGCAAGGTCCATGTCGATATGTCCCAGGCCCACAGGGAGAAGAGTACACATGGGACACTGGAGCCAGATCTTCATTTTCCTTATCCCAGCCATGGGCTGGGTGCAGAGGCTTGAAAACGGTTTATTTTGTGTGTGTGTCGGTATGTGACTGAATGCATGAGATCATTTCTGGTTATCTGCCTTGCAGATCTGCCATTTGTTCCAGCCTCCAATAGCAGCCCTGGTTAATAACCCTCTTTAACCCCAGTTAATAACCCTGGTTAATAATCTTCTTTGCTGTGCCACTTAACTAGCAGTTAACCTCCTGCAGATTCCACCAAAGACTGCTTGCAATTCATTCTCAGACTTTCCGATCTCAGATAACTGGCTGGCAACCTGCACCATGTGACTTAAGGCCAAATGGCCTCTTTCTGAGCTGCAACCAATTTGAACCCCTTGGTGGAACCTGGGCAGGTTAAACCAAATAGGTTGGATTCCCATTGGAAACTTGCCTTTTTCTCGAATGCCTGAAGTTTAAGCTTCATAGTGCCACAGACTTGAGTAACCTGCCTGAAACAGGTAGGGCCTTCATGAAATCAGAGCCCTATGGGACCAATTGTATTTCAGTCCCAGCCTACAAGTAAGAATCTACTGCCGGGTGAGGCCAGGTCGGCAGTAAGCCAGAAATGTTCCACTGTGAGACCCCAAGATGCTCACTCTCTCAGCACAGAAGAGTCAGCTAGAAGCAGTTTTAAGAGCATAAGAAATAGGAGCAGGAGTAGGCCTTCGAGCCTGCCCCACTATTCATTAGGATCATGGCTGATCTTCTAGTTCAGCACCATTTTCCTGCACTCACCCAATATCTCGCAATTCCCTTAATATCCAGAAATATATGGAAATGTTTTGACTAAGTCTGCCAATCCATCCAAGCTTTGTAATGCCCTTGAGAAAGAAGACTTGTAGGACATCTTTAGGACATCACAGAGCACTTCACCCTCATGAAGTATTTCTGAAGTGCAGTCACTGCTGTAATGCATGAAATGAGGGAAACAATTCCACAAGCAACAATGTGATAATGAACAGATAGAATCATACAGTACAGCAACTAGTCTCATTCATTGGAAGATAACCTGCTTCAGAGCTGTTGATTGAAGTACAGACGTTGGTCAGGGCACAGCATTAACACTCTTAGTCTTCTCTGAAATGGCGACATTGCATCTCCTATACCAGCTGCAGAAGACTGAGGAGGGTGTGATTTAACACCTCACTCAGGCAATCACCTCCCCTCGTGCCGCCACCACCCCCCACCCCACCCACCACTGCACTGCAGTAACAGCTCAGAATTTTAGAGACCTGGGTATGAGGGAAATTGGGAATTGAGGAATGGGTTGGTCATGGAAGAGGAAGTCTGAAGAGGAAGTCTGGAGAGGAAAGGGTCAGAGAGAAAGAATAGAGGGGCCAGGGGAGTGAAGGAGCAGCTGAGTCAGCAGGGTGGTTTCTCATCTCACCAGCGTTGCTGGCACTGCAGACGTTCCACTGCACTGCATGCAAGTGCCAAAAGAGATTTGTTTGTGCTCATACTTTGAGGTGGAACTTGACTTTACCACCTTCGATTCAAAGGTTAGCAGCTGAACGTGGCTGAGGTGCTCCATGTGGATGTAGGAGACCCCTGCTCCAATGCTTCAGATAGTTACTCCTGAGCCCAGCGGCACTGAGTAAGAACATATACTCTGTGGCAGCTTGGTAAAATACAGAGGGAAATTGGTTTTAGGACTGTAGTGGCTCTTGTGGTAACAGTGCTCAGCTGCCTAGGTCACCTTGAACACAGAACACAAGAGAGCTCAAATACACAGACCAGTCTCATCCACTCATGCCATCATATTTCACTGGAAAGGGCAGGTATGAAATCTATTACCTATTATGAAGGCCTAAGAAGAAGCACGATTCACCTCTGTCCCATAAATTTATTATAATAAGGCTCCCACTTGTACCTAGAGAGAGTTACCTGTGCGGGTAAATGTCCTCCATGTACAATGGGCAGAGATCAGTCCAGGTGAACCAGACATTCTTTTCGCCAGGTTTCCCCAGTGTGCATCCTTTTATGGAATATCACAGAGGTGAAAATCCGTCTGAATTTTCCAATCTGCTGTCGCCAGCCCATACCACTTGATGGAAGAGCCAACTACTAACACAGAACCAGTCAGCAATAGAACTGGAGATTAGGAGGAAATCTGAACAGAAGTTGCAGATTAATTAAACATTTAATGGAACGCAGCTGCTTGGGTTTCAGAGGTAATAAAATTCTAATTGAGAATTTTTATATGAAGCTCCGAAGCTTTGTTCCCTCTTCCTTCAGTGAAAGGTCTATAATTAGAAGCAAGCTATATTCCCAGATCAGGGTAATTGTAGTCACAGTAATTAGTATTACAAACAGGTTTTAATAATTTTAATTCTTCAAAATAGATTTTTCTTGTTCATTGACAGGATTATTTGCTTAATGCATTTTAAGTTGGTAAGCTGTATTCCATAATCCTCTGGTATTGTATGCAGTTTGGTAAGCAAACAAGTTAACAATATTTCAATTATAATTGGAAGGTGTAAAAACATGACAGGTCTTCAAATAGTTAGTACCATTTAGGTTCAGCTTTACGTCTCCTCCAGCATTGCAGTAGCGATCCCTGTGGAAAATTCTGAAACAAATGCTGCATCCTATCAGTTGCCTGTACTGTTTTAGAGCTGTATTCGTCTATGCCACCTGAAAGGACAAGTAATACAAAGGCCAGTACCAAATGATTCAACTCTGCACCCCAGACACTGGCTGGATTTGTTGCAGCATACTCTTGCACAGAGGTCCTGTGCCTAATCGAGCTGACGGATAGAGCAGCATCAAACTGCCATTTGTCCGAGATTTGACTGTGTTATTTCAGTGGAACAGCACTACTATGATTAGCCTTTTATTTAATTAAACATTAAAGCCCCATTCCAGCTATTCACAAGATTTTGTTCCTCCTTAAAATTCTAAACATTATTACAATCTCCTCCTGACTCCTGTTCCGTCTTCTGATCATCTCCAATGAAATATATCTTCATCCAGTCTCTCCTGCTTACATAGCAACAGAGGAAAATATGCCAGGTATCAATGTGCTGGATACAAGCATTGCCAGTGGCCTGGGGGTGAATTGGCTGTGAGCTCCTGGGGCTCTGTCACCTCCACATCCCTACAACCCCATCAGTGAAGGATGGAGAGTAAGGGAAATAAAAGAAAAATGACGTGCAGTCAAAAGCAAGTTTCTGAATGCTATCATAAATGATGAGATCAAATTATTTTATTAAAAGACTTTTAAATAGGAAATGATTTACAACATTAATTTCACCATAAAGTTTAACATGAAACTTCCCTAGCAAGTAAAATGAATCAAGCCCAATCTAATCTTGTTCGTCTGAAAATTGTATTACTACTGATTTTTTTTTGTGTGGGTGAGTTGTAGAAATTTAGGCTTAGGTGCTTGGCTTGCTGTGGTCTTGCTTTCTGTTGGGGTGGCAGGGGAGGGGTGGGATGGGTGGAGAGGGGTGATGGAGGTGTCAAAGTAGCAGAGGGAAGGTTCATGCCTATTGCCATCTAGGACAAGCTGTAGCATTTTACAACTGAGTGCATGGTGCTGAAACTGAAAAGGCTCAAGAGAACTTGGTTTGGCAAAACAAGTGTCTTTAGAGGGGTCACTGAAAGCCACTCAGGCGAAGCAAATTAACCAAATATGCATGGGCATTTGGAATGCAGAAGATAGGAAAATGTTCTCCCTGTGTCTCCACAAACATGCTACCAGTTGTTGCCAGAATTTCAACTATTGCACGCAGAGTATCCTAGCCCTTCACTTTAAGGATGAACTGCCTCGTCAGCTCTACAGACAGGTTGATGAATATCCTCTCTCCCATGTCAGACTGGCAAGCTGTCTACTAGTACTCATTTAGTCAATAAGCCGGCCTATTCTCCTTAAATGAAGCCTCACCATGTAAATGGTTTCAACTCTGGCATGTGCTGCCAGGCAGTCATTCACCTCACTGATGAAAGGCCACGTGAAAATAGCCCCTAAAGGTGACAGTGTTCATGGTTCTTAGACCATTTAGAACTAGAGAAGCATCAAACTGCTATTCATCCGAGATTTGACTGTGTTTATTTCAGTGGAACAGCACTACTATGATTAGCCTTTTATTTAATTAAACATTAAAGCCCCATTCCAGCTATTCACAAGATTTTGTCCCTCCTTAAAATTCTAAACATCATTACAATCTCCTCCTGACTCCTGTTCTGCCTTCTGATCATCTCCAATGAAACATATCTTCATCCAGTCTCTCCTGCTTCCTTGGTTTATGTGGGTGGGGTGTGGTTTTGCTGATTGATTATTTCAAGTCACTTCTCTTCTCTTTAATAATCTGTCTGAACCTAAGGCATTGTTTACCTTCACAACATCAGTGAATTTAGGTCAGTGACTCCTTATTACTAATCAAAAAGCTGCAGGTGCTGCTAATCTTCATCAGGAGGTTTTTGAACTGACATGTGAACTCTGCTTCTCTCTCCACAGATGCTGCCTGTCCTGTTGAGTGTTTCCAGCATTTTTAGTTTTCACATCAGACTTCTTCTTGTTCTTTCCTGCACCTTCTCCAGATTAGAATTGTCCTTTCTGAGGTGGATGAATCAAAACTGGACACAATATTTCACAAGAAGTCTTTGCAGGCCTCATTAATTGTCACCCTACTTTTACAAGTAACATTCTAGCTAATAAAACTCATGATCCAGCTTGCGCTAGCTGTATTTCTTGAATTGCACTTAATCCTAAGGAATGATTACTCACGTTTACTTCCTCTCATTTGCTTCATCCAACCCACAATGATGAAGTGTTTGACTCTCTAGTAATGCTTTCATTATTGTTAATAATTATTCCCAAATTATAACATAGTGCACTCAATCACTCAAAGTTTACAACTGATTGGGTGATTTACATCCATTCACAATCTCCTATCTCCTATCAAAATCTTAATTCTGTTGCACAGTTTGGTGTCAGCCACTGATTTAATTATTTGATTACCTTTATCCTTGTCCAGTTCACCAAAGAATACAATATAGATAAGGGTACCCATCAATTCAGAGACATTTCACTCAAAGCAGACCCCACAGGGAAGTTACAATTAAAACTGTAGCTGTTTTGCCAATACGTTATACATTTTCTGATTTCAGCCTTAACAGCATGTAACTAAGTTCCTCTCAAAATTCTCATGCAGCTGACTACCAGAAGCCTTTAGGAAATCCAAGAATATCTCTGGTTTCCAACAGATAATGTTCTGATCATCTATTTGAAAATCTGAATCAGTTATGTCTATATTGGTGTGTTTCCTGGTGCATTTGATTATCTCATATAATTGCTGTGGTTTTAATGCTTATTTATTGACTTCCTTGTAAGATGGTCCATTATCTTTCCCATCAGAGACTCACTGGACTATGGTGTTGCAGATTTGACTTCAGTAAGGAGATCACACATGTTTGTTCTCCAGTACACCAAAATTCTAGCCATAGACAGACCCAACTTCTCAATTTCAAAAATAAGTGCAAAGTAATTGTTTGACTCTCTAGTAATGTCTTCATTATTATTAATAGTTATTCCCAAGTTATAATATAATGCAACAATTTGCAACCTAACATTTTTGACAACAAAGATAAGAAAAATTCCTTCCTTCTTATGTTTTCTACTATCCTTCTGTCTTGATTCATGTTGGCCTTCCCTAATACTTTTTTAGTCAAGGGTAACTACCTTTAAATATGTTTGTTTTCTTTCTAACACCTCTTCTTGTATTCTTCTTGCTCAATAAACTTTGCATGTAGCCATTCTGTTCTTTTTCTCATTGATCACACTTTTGTCTTCCTTCGGGCATATTTTCCTCTATTGATGTTTTCCTTAAGTATGTATTCCTTGTGTGTTTCCGTCACTGTGATTCAGCCTTGGTCTTAACTATTGCTGGGATGGAGTCCGTCAGCACAGAAACAGGCCCCTGAGACCATGACATCATTGCTGACTGTCAAGCACCCACCTACATTAATCCCATTTTCCAGCACTTGGCTCATAGCCATCTATGCCATGTCATTATAGTGCTTGTCTAGGTACTTTTTAAATGTGAGAGTCTCTACCTCCATCACCTACACAGCCAGTGCATTCCAGATTTCAACCAGTCTCTGGGTGATAAAAATCTACCTCAGAACTTCCTGCCCCTTATCTTAGACCTATGCCTTATAGTTTTAGATACCTCTGCTATGGAGAAAAGTTTCTCATTATCTAACCTATCTATGCCCCTGATCATCTTGTATATTTCAATCATGTCCCCCTTTAGCTTATTTCTCTCCAAGGAAAACAAACCCAACCTAACCAGTCTCTCCTCATAACTAAAATTCTTCATCCCCTGCAGCACTCTGGTGAACCTCCTATGCACTTTCTCCAGCTTAACCACATCCTTCCTCTACTGTGATGAATAAAACTGCACACAGTAGTCCAGCTGTAACATAATCAATGTTTTATAAAATTGTACTGTAACCTGTCTGATCTCATATTCTAAGCCCCAGCCAATGAAGGAAAATATCCCACATGCTTTCCTCACCACCCTATCTACCTGTGCTGCCACCTTAAGGAATCCTTAGATTTGTACACAGAGGCTCTTCTATTCCCCTAGGACCCTGCTATTCATTGCATATGTCCTGCCCTTGTTAGTCCTTACAAAATGCATCACCTCTCACTTATCATGATTAAATTCCATCTGCCATTTCTCTGCCTATTTTGCATACTCATCAATATTATTCTGTAGTTTAAGACTACCCTCCCTGAGATCTAGTCCTCATTCTGTAAATTGAACTTTATTATAATTTAGCACCATGGTATTGTAATCCTGGAATATGCCTTTGCCCCATGCTTTTACTGAGAATGCTAGAAAGCTGGTTGCTGCTCCTCTACCTACATCACCGACTCATTACTAAACATTACAATTTAATATATTAGACCTACGAGGCACATGGCAAACCATTCTAGTTGCAACATGATCTGAAACTATAAAGGTGAATTAAGATGTTCAGTCTCCACAGGTCTGTGATTGAACTCTTGCCTTTGCTTTGTGGGATTTATATTTCATTCTCCAACCTTATCAGTTTAAAGAAACTCTAACTGCTTCCCCCAAATTGGTAGAAAAATAAATGAGTACCTTTGCAGCAGGTGCACTGTTGATAAATAGCCCCTATTGTCTTACCAACTAGACCCAGTTCTCAATATATTCCAGCCTGTTCTGATCAGTGGCTCCTGTCATAGTTAGCAGCAATCTTGAAGTGTCGGACTGAAGGGTGCATTCTTTTAAGTTAAGTGTGACATTTGGTACCTGTGCTTGATGAGCTTGAATCTCCTCCTTATTTGTCAAGGCTTCACCAATTCTCAATAAGTTTCTGAGGGCTTGGCTTGAGGAGACTGACTGCTCTGCTACTCTGTGGGAGTTACCAGAAGAAAATGAGTGAAGACACAAGAGACTGCAGATGCTAGAATCTAGAGGATGAAGCAAAATGCAGCATTCGTGGAGGGAACTGGACAGTCGACGTATTGGACTGAGAACGTCAACTGTCCATTTCCCTCCACACATGCTGCATGACCCGCTGAGCTCCCCGGCATTTTGTTTTTTGCAGGAGAAAATGAGTGCTTATTTAAAGTTTCCTTCCACTAGTGTTAGGGAAGTTAAGTAGTGTCCTGATGGGATTTCAAAACTCCTACAGTTATGAAGGACAGCTTGATACCTTGATCAATGACATGGTAATTGAAGATGCACATTTAGGGTAATCACAAAAATCTTTGTAGCAGCAAAATACTTTGCACAGAAGGTGATTCAAATCTGAAAATCTCTGCAATAAACAATAACGATAATTAACTTAAAAAGGAATTATTTGCAAGGCATTGTACAAGATTGGGAAAAGGTTAGCTGGCACTTATGGAGAAAACAAAGTAGACCTGATGGATTGCTGCTCTGACTTTCTGTAACCTTCACAGATTTGAGATAAAGTGGAAGAGGAACTGATATAAACAATGAGACTGAAGTAGAAACGTCTCCGTATTAGGGGTGGAAGAGTTGGGGGGGGGGGGGTGGTGGAGGGGAGAGAGGTGAATTGCATCTTCACTTTAACTCACCCATTTTAGAATCTGTCCAATTTTAATCCAAAACCAACATACAGTGGTGCTGAGAATTTAAGTTACAAACAGAATACAGGCCATCCCTGGGTAATAAATGGGTTCCGTTTTTATAGATGTCCATAGATCGATTTTGTCCATAAGTTGGAAAATACAAAAAAATCACTTGATATGGTAGCTGTACCTCCTCAGTATTGTAATGAATAGCATCAGAAGTACATAAGACTGATAAGAAAGAATAATTCCTAATATGCTATTTATAGGAATAAATGTGCGTCAAACTCATTATATATACGGGTGTCTGTAGGTAGGGAGTTCGTAACTCAGGGACGGCCTGTATGCTGGAAATACTCTGCAAGTCAGGCAGCATCTGTAGAGAGATGGCCCTGCATCAGACCTGGGAAACATTCGAGATAAAAGGAGTTTAAAGCTGCAGAGAAAGGAGGGAGTGGCAGAGGGAACAAAAGGGAAGGTCTGTGATAGTATGGAAACAGATATAGAATGAATCATACGTGGTGGTGGTCGTGTCTGCTGAGAGAGGGTGCAGAGAGCCAGGAATGTCAAAAGCTGTGTCTGGGGAAGGTACAACTAGGAGACGAATGAAATCTAAAATTCCAGATGAGGAGAGAGAAGTAAGAACTGAAGGCTAGAAAGATGAGATACAAGACTAGAATGGCTGATTATCTGAAATTGTCAAATTCTATGTTGAGTCCTCAAGGATGTAATGCACCAGGTCAGAGGATGAAGTGCTGTTCTTCAAGAAAATATTCAGCTTCATTAGATCTGTGTAGGAGGCCAAAGACCAAAAAGTAAGAGTGGGAGTAGAGTGGCGAAGTAAAGTGACAGGCAACTGGAGGTCTGGGGTTAGTCACCCTTACAGATTGAACAGATGTTTTCTGCAAAGTGGTCTTCCCAAATTCAGCGCTGAGTTTAGATCAATGTGGGTAATTATACAAAGAATCAATTGTTTAAAAAAAACATGATCATTATCGCCACTTCCTATGCTATTAAGGCTTTGTGCAGAAGTTTTATAAGAAATCATGAAATCTTTTAAGTTAGCCGGACCTCCAAAGGATGAGAAGACTCTGTGAGTCTATCCTCTTATTTCAAGACAATGTGTTACCAGTGAACCCTAACTCTTCTGGTTAATGACTATGGCATTTGCGATTGTATACATCCTTCCATTCTTTGGTTTATAGAATCCCTGCAGCATACAATAACCTGCGCAAAAGTCCGCATCATCCACATGGAAGATTTAATACAAGAAGGCTAAACCTCCATCTGACTGAGGCTGTCAGGGTAAAGGCCAAAGCCAAGATACACCATATGATTAGCTGTGCTTTTATTGGGAGAGGGCACAGAAAATTATAGATGTAACTGGAGAATGATACGTCAACATCACCCAAAAACATCACGACACAGTGAACTTTTGAAGTGACCAGTGCTTCAGCATGGAGACTCCATGGGCCAGTAGCTTTCAAGATTATTTTTATTGGCTTTGTAAGAACTGATGGGCTGACACGTTGGCCTAGAAATTCATTACATTTTTATGAACTATGCAATTGAAAGGAAGTGTAAAATCGATCCCTAATCTTAATTAGTACTTTCAAGTGCCCATGGCACTCTATGGAAAATAGCATTGACACTGCACAGAGGTCATTGCATGCACAGTAGTGACGTCAAGTACTATGAAAACTATGTTTGACTGCTGCTACAATGTTGCAGAGCAGAAATGTAATGAAGAAACAATATGGGACGTGATCAGCGAAAGAGATCTTACTGGTAGGAGGGATACCTGCTCAAGCATTAGTTAAAGGGACAGTCCTTACTTTAGCTGTCGTTGAGGAATCTGCCACAGAAGAGCATGAATTTGTCTCTAATGAACCAAAGGATCAAACAATTCCATAATCTTCCGACACTGCTACTTTTCTTGAATGGGAGCCTAACTGCTCTGAATCTCACCCTAGCTATCTACTTCAATGCCATGATGTTTGATTATGTCAGAAAAGCGGACTCACCACACCCATGGCCTTCCCAACACACCAAGCTTCCAATCGACCAATTCAGCCCCAGTACTTCCAGCCAAGCCGGATGTCTAGCACTTCCTGAAGTTACTTCGCACAACTCTGCTAAAGACATGAGATTCACAATGTTGCACAGACAACCCTTTATCAACCACATACGTAAAAATTCTTTGGTCACCACCCTAGGAGAAACTGTTCTGGTCCCCACTATTTCAGTACACTGTACAGTTACTAAACCATATAAATGGCCAGAGGTCCACGTTTAGAACACTGGGTATTGGTTATACAGTCAGAGGGTTGATACCAGAAACACTTGCGGTGGAAAGTACTCCCTGCAAAGTACTCATTGCAAAACAGCTGTGCCTTTGCCCAAAGGGGTTGCAAGGCAGATTCCATGCGACTGCTACGAGCTTCAAACCACCTTCTGTCAGCACAAAGCCTTAAGAAGGCAGCTTGACTGATGTTTGAAGATTTCACAGGGCACAAAAGTGGAAGAACATAATATATAACTGCACAATGTAAAGGTTTTCGAATGGACACACCACCTGCACCTATCTATGATAGCACTCAGGCACTCAGATATTTAGCCTTCAGGTCCAATGAGAGTTTACTATTATTTCCAGGTTTTTCCACATTGAGAGGATGTGACAACAGATCTGAATTGCAGTTTCAGTCTAGGTTTCCCCTTCATCTTTGACATTTCTTTTATATCATCACTTTATTCATTTTCTATGTAATCTATAACCCTTAGGAACACTGGTAAAGCTAATTTGTGTCACCAGCTACTCAACAAATTGTGGTAGAAATTCCATCAATGATGCTACCTGTTAGGAAAGTAATTTTGACAGATAAAACAGTGGAAGCAATGGGTTCACTGGATAGAGGCAGTTGAAGCTGTGTCAGCTGAATTGACCGAGTACCAGAGAAAGAAATAAGACAAAAAATAAATTATAAACCCATTAATCAGATCCCACAACTCACATTACTTTGCCAGAGGCTTCCTGCCATCGGCTTGGGCTGCCCACTGGTGAGGAACAACAACAAAAAAGTTACAGAAATAGAGGAAAATTGCCCACTTTACTGAGAAGAAAAGCTTGGAAAGAAGAACAAGGTAGAGAGACGTGGCCAGAAATTCATGCCCATGCTAAACACATCATACAGTCACGTAAGCCTATTATACTTTGCTTCCAAAATGCATTCCATTGATTTCAAAATGTAGACATCAATCACTTGAGAACTTTATGTATTTATGTATTTCATGTGTGCATATTTCTGTCATTGTAATATGCAATCTCAATATTATGTTCACTAATCAGTCATTTCCCATAAACAGCCTGATCAGCCCAAACCACTTTAAACATAATTTGCTTTCTTGTTCTGTAATAAAATTGTCTCTTTCATGCACTGTCAGGGGACTTCCATTCAAACAAATGGCAATTTATGTTAAAGCTGCCTTTCTGGTCAGAAGGTTCATGCAATAAATCATAAACCACTTTTTCATTAACAAGTTGAGATAGTTAACTTACAAACATATGACTATTTTGAAATTAAAAATACAACATTCATTGAGACACCAGTGCGCTAAAATCATAATCCAATGTTCATCTCCTTTGCACAATGCATTGTCAAAAAAAATCATCCATCAACACTTACATTTTTGGTGAGAACATTTGAGGAAGAAGTAAAAACTCCATCTCCATCTGGCACTGCACTCAGCCTTGCTAAAGATTGAACTGGCCCTCCAAAGACAACTCGACTGAGAACTTGGAGTCAGGTCGTCACTAAAAACCAAATATGGTGATTCGAAGGACAGGAAGTGGGCTGTGAAGGCTGGATGTGGGACCAAATATGGGAAAAGATAGATTTTGACACATCCCTGACAGAGAAAGTCAACAGATGGTACATTAGAGATGACAATCAGTTGCACGACAGCATTTTTGTTTATTTTAAAGATCAATCATTTTGTTGGCATATAAATAAGAGTCAAAGTAAGCTTGTTCCGTTTTCCTTATGGTTAGTTAAAAAATAAAGTTTACTACAGATACCTTTGAGTTTGGTTGTAAATACTGTAAAATGACTAAATTTTCTAACTCATGGGATTTGAACCCCTTGTGTTATACATGCACTCTTGGGTAACTCAGGCACTTTCCCTTTGACGCTGGTTTTACGTGAGGCTCGGCAAGATGACGTGTTTTATCCTTGATAATGGAAATATTTGTTTCAGAGGTGGTATGATGGAAGGACAAGGCTCCTACTGTTGCCAATCATCCTAGTTGGCAGTAGTAATGTTTTGTTCTGTATATCCTTTCAGCCTATGGATTTCTTTACTTGACTAGTATAGAAATGTCTTAAAACCAAATACTCAGCTTTTTGTTTTATCGTTTATGTGAAAAAGTGGTCAAAACATCTTGAAACGTACAAATTTTAAGAGTGTAAGATTTGACTCTCTAAGCAAAAGTATATTCCACAAAAATGTTTAGATAAACCAACTTTATCAGATCAAAATCCTTCTTCAGGATCAGACTTAATTTGAGAAGGAAACAGGATATCGCTCAACTGGGAAAGTGGGCAAAGGAAGGGCAGATGGAAGGCTAAGTGATGCATCTTGAGAAGTTAAACCATGGCAGGACAGACAGAGTAAATGGCAGGGCCCTGGGGAGTGTTGCAGAACAGAGAGACTCAGGAGTACAAGTATATAGTTCCCAGAAAGTGGCGACAGAGGAAGATAAGATGGAGATGAAGGCATATGGCACACTTGCCTTCATCAGATGGGGCAATGAGTACAAGAGTTAGAACGTCATGTTACAACTGTATAAGATGTTGGTGAGACAGCACCTGGAATATTGTCTGCATTTTGGTCGTCATCCTATAGGAAGGATGTGATTAAGCTATAGAGGGTGCAGGAAAGATTCACAAGGATGTTGATGGGACTGGAGGGCTTGAGTTCTATAGAGAAACTTGATAGGCAGGGACTGTTTTCCCTGGAGTGAAGGAGGCTGATGGGTGACCTTATAGAGTTTATAAAATCAGGAGGGGCATAGATAAGGTGATGGTCACAGTCTTTTACCCAGGGCAGGGGAGCCTACAACTAGAGGGCATAGGGTTAGGTGAGAGGGGAATGATTTCAAGAGGACCTGAGGGGCAGATTTTCCACACAGAAGGTGGTGGGTATATGGAACGAGCTGCCAGAGGAAGTGGTAGGGGCAGGTACAATTACAACGTTTAAAAGACATTTGGAAAGGTTCATGGATAGGAAAGGTTTATAAGGATATGGGCCCAATGCAGTCAAATGGGACTGGCTCAGGAAGGCATCTTGGTCGGCATGGATGAGTTGGGCCAAAGGGCCTGTTTCCATGCTGTATAATTCTATGACTCTATGAACTATCATTGACTAATCTTCACTTTACAATTGAACAATGCAACAATGAAGATTCATAATTCGCTAGGGGATGAAAAATTTCCCTTTCATTGACTCATAAAATTAAGGAATGTACAACTTAAGAGGCTAATTACTTAATTGTGCTTGTGCTGTTGCTAGTTCTTTACTTGGACCTGCCATCTGTAATCCATATCCCTGCCATATGCCTGTATCATAGTCATATAGTAGTACAGGTCAGAAACAGGCCCTTCAGCCCACCATGTCCATGCTGACCTTTTTGCCCATCTACACTAATCCCAACTGCCTGCCTAAGGTCCATGAATTTCTATGTCTTGCCTGTTTAAGTGCCTGTCTAAATGTCTCTTAGCGTAGTGATTGTATCTGATTCCACCACTTCCTCTGGCAGCGAGTTCTAGATATCAACTATTCTCTGTGTAAAAAAACCTACCCCTCAAATCCTCTGTAAAACTCCTTCCTTTTCCTTATTGTTTTACATTTCTCATCCAAATCCAACTCCTTTATAAACAGTTATATCTACTACAAAGCTATTTGCAGCAAAGCATTTTATGTCCCAAAACCCCTGTGTAAAAAAAAGTATTCAAACTTCCTCTTCATTCTCTAGTGATAATCCTTAGTCTGCACATCTTTGTTACTGATATATCAATCCCATTTCTCCTCACAAACTCTTCCCCATTTTAACATTCCCTATTTAACCCCCGTTTCAATCATTTTACTTTTCAGGCATTCCTTTATAATATTTCATCCCAACATTTTTCTAGGGAATCTGCAGTATATCCTTTCCACAAGGTTTTACATTCAATGAGATCTCTCTTCCCGATATCTATGCTGGATGAGCTAACAGAGTTTAGAATAAATGGTTAAAGTATTTTCCAACCTAAGTCCCATCTGCTAAAGAGAGTGGGTAATAAAGCAATGGTTATATTTCATGTATTAGAGTTGGAGATTTTAACCAACAATTCAAGACAATGCGAAAACTATGTAAAAAATTACATGCAAATTGTAAACAAAGTAAATGAGCAAAAATGTTAATAATTGTATCTCAGCCTGATTTGTGCATATGAACTGACCATGATTATAGCACTTGGCTCACTTATGCTCTGATTAACATCCAACATCTTTCAGTACTCTAAACTAAGGCTGTCGTACACATCTGCTGCTTTCAAAAATAGTTATTTCACTGAGGTCAGAGGCTAAAGCTGCATGATTAAAGTTATCTGTTAACAGCAGCCTTAAATCAAGAGCTGTTCAATCAGTCAAGCTTCTTACTATTCCCTGCAGTGGTACTGCAAGAACTTAGAGGGCACCTTGTCCAAAAAAAACTTCACTCAACATTCACTGAGGTATCAGCTTGTGGATCGCAACCAGCAGCCTGTCTAACTTTTCCTGACAGCCTGGAACTTTGAAGTACATTTCTATTGATAGACTGCCTTTTAAGAATTAAGTCAAATACTAAATAATGCATACATACCATAATAGCCTTCTGTTCTTCAAATTTGCAAAGCAGTTACCATGATTATTAACATTTATATAAGCACAGACTAAGTGCTATTTAAAAAGAATAGTTTCCTTCCTTCCATTCCTCGGTCCATTACTTAGGTCGAAAAGGAAGGTAAGCAAGGTGTTCCTCATCTCTTCCAACGTTCTATCGGTATTCAAGCGGAGGTGTCTGAGAGCAGTCAAGTTAGCTGGATTGCTGCAATTCTCTGCAAACATTGAACTTCCCCAGTGAATGATTTTGGGAACTTATTACTTTCACAAATCTAAATGGCCTGCTATGCTGCTACACTTACATCAGCGGTTCGTTTACAGTACTTGGATTGGATGAGGAATCTCCGTGTGATGCCAGGCCAGATTTAAATACGTGTGTCATTTTAACTTTATGGATTAAACTGAAATTTCTGTTTCCCTACTTTGACCAAAGCAATTAATAAAATTTTGTATTTTTAGACCACATATTTTAACATTCCTGGTCCTGAGTGCAATATCAAAAGTTAGCTCCTGATTGGAAGACACGCAAGTTTGATTCAGCCTGTCAATTTCCAAATGGACACACTTAGTCCCAAATAAAACCAAAGCATGCACTCTCCTAAATGGTTGAGTCTAATAGCACTCTCTGTCACGTACATCAACTATAGAGAAGGGCTAAATACCAGATTAAACCAAATATCCATAAATCACTGTTCAACTTGCTTCACTCATAATTAGCTTTGTTAAAATGCCGTCTTGCTGTCTGCCTTGCCTTCCGCATGCATTGAATGGCACGAAGTTCTTGTAGCTACAAAAGAGATGTGAACTAAACTCACCAAGGTGTTAAAACGTGTCATTTCAAGTCTATGTACCTTTTTAACAATAAGATACATAAAAATTAACTTTTTAAACATCTTTCTTTCTCTTCATTCAATCTTTCCCACTCTTTATTTTGCTTTTTGTGCCTGAGTTGACATTGAATTCAGCCACAGTTGTAAAATATGTAATACTAGTTGGTAACACCTTAAGAAATTGGAGCATGTGACCAACACCTCTCTGTACAATGCTGCACTGTTTCAATAAAGGAAGCTTTCAGAGGCTGACTTCTTTTGTGGAAAGTCACTGGAAGAAATACCTCTGTATATGAGTATTTTTTTTCTAAATATTGTACCTTTATTGTTAGTTTAAATTACATGCCACCCTCCAGTATCTTGGAGAAATAAATGAGGGAAGATACTGAGACAACTTCTCAGACCTTCTGCTACTAGTTTTCCAAACTTTCAATCTGATTAAAGAGTAAACCAGTGACTTCCCGGTTCATGCATGGACCCTTTATTCCTTCATTACTGCAAACATGTCCATTACTTTATCATACATGGTTTGAAACTCCACATACACATCATTTGAACCACTGAAATCTGAAGTTCATTGGGTCAAGCTGGACTGAAATTACTCCCAGGTTTAACTAGCCTGCCAATACTCACTGATAGGCTCTGATAACAAGATATAAATGAATACCGGCTACAACACACTCTCGAAGAATCATCTCTGAATGATGAAATAATAATGGACTCTGAAACCCAACAGGACTGGAAAGGTTGAGAGAAAATTGACAAATGAAGGATATTTTAAAATTCAACTTACAGTCAAGTACCAATTGGCATAGAATGTATTAACCAACAAATTGACATAATGATTTTCAAACCATTGTGGAGTTTGGTAGATTAATTATCCATTGTAAGTTGCTCCTAGTGCATAAGTGAGTGGTAGAACCTGGAGGGAAATGATGGGAATGTGGGCAGAACAAAATAGGATTGGTGTAGGATTAATATAACTGATGATCTGTGTGGATTCTTTTGGGCCGAAGGGCCTGTTTCTGTGCTGTATGCCTCTATCACTCTGTAATTCTGTTTGGACACTGCAGTGGGTTTACAGCTTCCCCAGATGAAATTAGCCAACTCAAATTCGATGACAATTGGATGTGGGATCTTTTTGGTCTATAAGCTTTAGGAACAATTGGATATAAGTGCAGGAACATCTGGGCCTTGTACCTATGAATGAAATCTAATTTACACAAATTTTTTTGGAAATGTGGGGACAATATCACAACTGAATTACAGGAAGGGAAATATACTTATGCCAGGCTTAGATAGCTGAGTTCTCAGGACACACTGAAGAACCAAAGATGGTTCATTCTAGGAATCAAAATGTTAGATGGATATTTTAATTAGGGTTCCGATAAGTATGGGTAATTGAACCCTAGTAGCAAATTCACACTGCACAAACTCTATTGCAATTGTATACAGATTTAAGTGTAGAAAATGAAAAGTGGAATGTTTACGTTTGAGTATGTTAGACAAATGGAATGAGTGCCTAAAGCAGCAGTGAAGCTTAGGGTAGGAAAACATGAAGGATAATTGACTAACAAGTTAATTCACAGTTACATAGTGCTTTATTATATCAGTTTCAGAGTGACCAAACTGCTGGAGCAGTAGTTTAAATTTTGAAGTGTAGTTATTGTTGATTCACTGATGGCCAAATGAAGCAATTCAATTCTGCAGAGCAAGGTTAATGTCCCACTAACAGCATATTGAATAACCAGGTTACTTTAATAGGTGTTAGGTGAGGGAGGACTATCATCCAAGATAGCTGTAGCCTCATAAATGTTCTTTGAATGCTACCTAAACAGACCCAATAGCTCGTCTTATTAAATACAACACCTTTGATAGTGGAAAGCATCCTGACTGAAGCAGTAGGTGGTGCTTTGTAGATATTTGCAGTAATGAGTAAATGAGAGTATTTTGGAAATGGCCAAATGGACAATGAGATTCCTGTGGGACTATATTTTCCATGCGTAATTTGATATAAACAAATAAATACAGATTGAGGATCAGTAACAGAAACATCAAGAAGGGAAAGAACTGCTTAAAAGTCTTCTTATGAGTAACCAGAACTGAACATAAACCCAACCACTTTCAGAGATTAATGCCATCATGAATTAATTATTGGAATTAATAGCCTTTTAATTTTTACATCAAGTAAACAAAGATGCTGGATGATACACCACCATCTTTGCCCAAGCATTGAAAGGCATTTAGAAAGGCAGTGTGCAAAAACAGCTCAATTTACTCTGCATGAACAATATCTCAATCAGAAGCTTGGAAATGCAACCTCTGCTGCACCATTGATATTTTCTATTTCCAGTAACTACCTTCCCAATGGTTCTAGGTGAAATCAATAACCTTCAGCCAGTTACTGCTAAATTAGTTGTGCTGTGACTCCACAGAGACTAAGAACTGGCCCAAACTGATTTCACATTGGATAGTTACTGCAAATAGGCAGAGGAGGTTTGCAATCTATCAGTCATGGCTTTGATTCCAGTACTCAAATGTGAAATCCCATCCTATCATCTTATGTTATAGGCAAAGGCTGAGTGGACTATAAATCAAGTGACTTCCATGGTCACACAAATTAATAAGCAGCCATGGATTGCAAAGTTGAACCTATAAAAGAAGCCATTAAGAATTTAAGTAAATAATAACTCTCATACCATTGATCCTTTACAGAATACTTTGGTTTTATTAAAAACTATAAGTGGTTAACCAGGGAAGACAGATCAGGCAGTTGTGAAGTTGACAGTGTTTATGTGGTCTTAGAATTGACACAAGATTTCTTTTTTCCTTCAAATATGTCTTTTTATGGCTTTCTACCCAAAGCTATTTGCTCTGATTGGTGAGTATGAAGACTTCATGAAAACTGGTGGTGAAATATTGATCAGCTGGTAAGTTGGGCAGACCAGAGGGAGCTGGAATTTATCCCATGGCATGTGAGGTGATGCACTTTGGGAGCTCTATTATGAAGACGTACACCATGAATGATAGGGCCCTGGGGAGTATTGAGAACCAGAGGGGTCTTGGTGTACAAGTCCACAGATTCCCTAAAGGTGGCAGCACAGGTAGAAAAGATGAAGGAGTCATATGGGATGCGTGCCTTTGTTAGTCGAGACATAGAATATAAGAGCATAGCATACAACTTTATAAAACTTTGGTTAGGCCACAGCTGGGGTACTGTGTGAGGTTCTGGTTGGCACACTATAGGATGGACATGAATGTACAGGTCGCCCCAGGTTACAAACACCTGACTTATGGACACCTCTACCTATGAAGGAGCTCCCATAATATTCTTAAATTCAGAAGTTCGATGTACGTACATACGCTCGTTCCTATGAATGGCACAATTAGGTTCCTCTGTCTTCATTTTTAGTAATTGTCCTTTCTTATCAGTCTTGTGTTTTTGATGCCATTCATTACAAAACTGCAGACGTATGGTTACCATATTGAGTGATTTTTGTATATTTTCTGACTGATGGAATAAATCAACTTAAAAATGGAACCCGTTCATTACCCAGGGATGGCCTGTACTGGAGAGGGTGCAGAGGAGATTCACCAGGATGGTGCCTTGGATGGAACATTTCAGTTATGAAGAGAGACTGGGTTTGTTTTCCTTACAGCAGAGGAGGCTGGCTGGCAGGGGGTGTAGGAAGGAACCTGATAGTAGTGTACAAAATTATGAGGGACACAGATAAGGTGGAGAGTGAGAAACCTTTCCCCATAAAGGAGATGTCTAAAACCGGACAGTATAGGTTTATGGGCAGTAAGAGAGTTAGAAGGGAACTGAGAATTTTTTTTCACCCAGAGGGTGGTTGCAATCTGGAACACATTGCCTGAGAAGGTGGTGGAGACAGGTACTCTTACAACGTTCAAGTAGTATCTAGACAAACATTTGAATAGCCAAGGCAAGGAAGGGAACGTACCAAGTGCTGGTAAATGGGATTAGTACAGATGGATACTTGATGGTCGACATGGACATTGTGAGCAGAAAGGTGTGTTCCAATGCTGTATGACTCAAATGCATTATTGAGGAAACAATTCTCACTTGCAGCTGAAATGCCATTTTTGATGCATTTTAGGTTTTTATGGGGAAATATATTTTATATTGTAAAGTCTTCCTCCCATTCAAATTAACACTTAATATATTTTATGTTATAAATGCGCTGTACATTCATTCCTTTTGCAAGTTAAAAAACTCTCCAACTGATACAATGAATGTTAATGATATGATCACAACTTCTGGCTGTGAAGACCCAAATGCAAGTAGTCTAGTTGCAATGATTAATCATGTCAACCCCAGGCTAAATGTTAATAATCATCAGTCATGAATGATTATTCATTTGCTCCACACTACAAGGCTTTGTGTAACACCATGCCGGCTATATACATCTAGGATACGGTTCCCACTGCTGTTCAAACAACATTATACAAATTTAAGTCATTAGACAAGCAGAAAATAAAGTGGTGTTAATGTTAGGAACTGCAACCTTTTAAGCAGCTGAATGTTAAACCTGGTTTGAACAGAAATGCTCCTCCGATAACAGCACGAAACCAACGTTTGGTGAAGTATATAGGAGCCCCGGTGAGCATATGGTCAGATTGTAGACTGTTGCCTAAACCTCCAAACAAACAAGAAGTCACTCCTGCAGAATTAACTTACTCTTGCTCCTAATAGGTGTTCTCCAGAATGTTTCATTTTATTGCATATTTCCAGTGGTTTCTAGATATTTTGTAATGCATTTCCCATGGTTGGGGCATCAGAAAAAGAGGGCATACAGTTCAGGTGGGAGAAAGGAGTTTTAAAATGGCGGGGAAAATATTTTTTCTACATAGAGAATGGTTGCTATCTGGAAAGTGCTACCAGGACAGGTGGTGGATTCAGATATAATCACTACATTGGAGAGACATTTAGGCAGGCACTTGAATAAGCAAGGCATAGCAAGCTACAGAATGTGGCAAATGGAATTAGTGTAGATGGTCCTTGGACGTGGTGGACAGAAGAGCCTGTTTCTGTACTCTACGACTCTATGACACTGGAGCGTCTAAGTGCAGCACCTTCCCAGGCACTTCTACATGTCACATACAACTACTGCATCACCGTACATAAAGAACACTAAATTTAAATAATGAAAGCAAATATACTATGTGACTAGAGTGTGGTGGAAATGGAACTGTTTTCTTAAATTAGATGCAATTTTGAAACACTTGTGAAATGTCATTGGATCAATGCCCAATGAATTTGCACAGATAATCAAAAACGAGTACCTCGCGAAAGTGTGTCTCAAATAATGCAAAGAAACAGTAAAAATCTAAAACAGCCATATACTTGAATAAACCAGCAGGTGTGTGGAGTATGCGACCCACATCCTACAGTGCTCACGGAATGCCTCCAATTGCATATTGATAGCCCAAGGGAGCCAGGTACAGTGTATGGGTAATTATGCATACATAACATTGCACTGGCAATTAACTAACAAGAGAAGCGGACATTTTTGTAAGAAGGAATAATTTCTGTGACTATGAGGAGAGCAAAGAATGGAGATTAATTAGATAGTTCTTTAAAAGAGCCAGCATACACAAAATGAGGCAAATGGCCTCATGCTGTCTTGTTTTAGGAATTCCTGTGGTTGACGATTTTAAATCAGCAAAGGAAAACAAATATTAAAATTAGGGTAACAAAATTTATTATCACATTCCATATACAATCATCAACTTATGTTAAGGCAATGGAGTAAAACTCAAAACATTTACTGCCCTGACAGAGGAGATGATATTCCAACACCAAATGAAAATCAGAAAAGTATAAATGCTAGAAACCTGAAGTAAAAACTGAAAATGTTTGAAACACTCATCAGGTCAGGCAGCATTTGTGGAACAAGAAACAGAGTTAACTTTCAGGTCTGACAAAGGGTCTTGGGCCTGAAATGTTCACTCTGTTTCTCCTTCCACAAGCACTGCCTTTCCAGCTGTGGGTATCAGCATGTTCTATTTTTATTCCAACAACAAAATTTGGCATTTATAACTGACACAATCAAATATCTGGTCTAAATCTTGACATACTTTGCAGTTTTTAGGCTTTCTCTGGGATATGAAGTCTATTCCGTGCAGTCACTATATAAACAGGAGCACTGGCTGGTGCAACTCTGCCTCAGACATTCCCATTCCTCAGGCCATGCCAGGCAGCTTCTGGGGGAAGGGGTCAAAATGAGATAAAAGGAACATGATGTATGAAAATTCCACAGATTCAAGATCCAATAATGACTGCCATACAACCTTTCCATTAAATATGTGATATACAATCCTGGCCTCAAAGTTGTATGAATTGAGTGAGAGGGAAAGATCAGACACTGTCCCTCTGCCAAGTTGCCAGCCTGTGTTGGAGCTGGTTACAGAGGAAAAAAAATCAATAAGGACTCAGATGAGGATAATTTTCTGGGCAGTTGGCCACAACAGGAAAATTGAATAAAAATAAAACCCAGGGAAAGTAATTACACAAAACTTAGCCAATTATATTAGTTACATTTTTATATGCCCTTGTCAATTGACAGCTCTTTGGGTTAAGGACATGCTGCATCATCTGATAGCGATGCATGCAATGTCCCATTCTGCAGTAAATTCTGAAGTAAATTCCTTCAATATATTCTCAAACTAAAACCCCTTACATTTCTATGATATAGCTGCTCCAAAAACCAGCAAAAACTGTGCATGCTGTCTCTTCCATCCTGTGATACCAAAAGTAAGTTCTGATTGGAATGAAAAGACAAAATACTCAGCAAATTAGGCAGCATCTGTGGAGAGAGAAAGAGATGAATCCAACTGAATAGCTTCAGCATCCGGAAATGTCTTTCAATTTTTTCCTTTGGAACCGGATATCAACAGGATCAAAACCTCTCTGCTTAGCTCCAAAGAGTGCCCAGGCTGGTGTCTTTGCCATGTAATCTTCTGCAGAAAATATCTTGGTGCCATTGTTCTCCTCATAGTCTTTGATGAGACGCTGAAATTGGTCGTAGTCTATCCAAGTCCACCATTCTCCATTTACTTTGAACTAAAAGGAGGAATTAGCAGGAAAAAATTTAAATACAACTATTTAAGTGTAAGATAAACCATAAAAATCTGCAGTATAGTCAAATTACAATATTTTGAGATGGTGGTTAAATGATATCCATTAATGATTATGATTTGTTATATACCACCAAAACAATAAGTATCACAATATCAGTCCAAAGCTTCAGATTCAAGTAAGTGCTGACCAAATACTGTTATTAACTGAGATTTCAATTTAGTACGACCAAGTTGAGAGATAGGAGAAAATTCCTGCTTCTGGATATGATAAAGAAATAATAACTTGCAATTTTGTAATGGCTTTAATAGCTGGAGGGCAATTAAGTGTTTTTGAAGTGCAGTCTTTGGTATAATTTTAGGCAAATATAGCAGACAATTTTCAAACGGAAATATGATAAACAACCACATAACCGAAACTGCTAAAGCAAATTAAGGTGGAAATATTGTCTGGGTCACAAGGGGAGCTCCCTGCTTTTTCTGAATAAGAACATGCACAAGAATGTAAGAGATTGGAGCAGTACCAGGCCATTTGGCCCCTTGAGCTTGGTCCACCATTCAACAAGATCATGGCTGATCTTCTACCTCAAATACCATCTTGCTGCCCCATCCCCATACTCCTACTGTAATCTACTGGTCTCTGTTTTGAATGCACTCGATAACCAAGAATCCACATCTCACTGGGGTAGAGAATTCTAAAGCTATACCACATTCCAAGTGATGAAATTTCTCTTCTCTTCGGTTCTTTATAGCCTACCATTTATTTTGAGACTGTTGTGTCTAGTTCTAGACTCCTCAGCCAGGGAAACATTCTTTCTGTATCTGCTCTGTCTAAGAATTTTGTTCATTTCAATATCACCTCTCATTCTTCTAAAGAGAATAGAGAAGACCTGGTTTAATCAATCTCTGTTCGTATGACAAACCTGCCGTCCAGGAACCAGTTTGGTGAATATCCACTGCACTCTCTCTGTAGCAAATATATCAGCACGCTTTACTCTCGTAATCAAATCCTTTTGCAATACGGCCAACATACATAGCCTGTTGCACCTTTATACAAGTGTTCACTATATATTAGCTTACGATGACTTGTGTACAAGGACACGAGGAACCTTTAAATATTAAAATTTCCCAATCTCTCACTATTTGAAAGCCTAGTCAACATTTCTTTTCTTTCTTCTGAAGAGGTTAACTTCACATTTCCTATACTGTAGCCCATCTACCATGTTGTTGCCTGAAGATATAAAGAGGTAGACAAGATATAGCTTGTCTATATCCCCTTGAAGTCTCCTTGCAACTTCATCAGTACTCACATTTGCACTTTATTTTTATAAGATCCCTTCAGTGAAATTGTTAAAATAGATTATGAATAGTTGGGGCCTAAGAACTGATCCCTATAGTACCCAAACTGTCACAGCCCGCCAACCTAAGAAAAACCTATTTATTCCTACTCCACATTTTCTAATTGTTAACTAACTTTCAATTCATGACAGTACACCAATTTTCTGTACTCTATCTTTTACATCCCCACCTGAGAGGACAGCTGGGACCACATTTGAACATCCCCCCGAAAAGACTGCATCTCCAACAGCACAGAATTTCATACGGTCATACAGCATGGAAACAGGCCCAACTGGTCCATGCCAACTGTGTTGCCCAGCGAGCTAGTCCCAACTTCAAATGGGAATTTGAAAGGAGGTTATCATGGAGTTAATAGACCATCATACATATGCCAGATTATTAGTGCATGGTACAAAAATATTAGTGTATCAATATACTGGTGCCCCAGGTAACCCTCAACTACAGGAAAATAATACTGTTTCTTTGAAAAGTATTAATCTCCTAAAAAGGACACAGCATTAATCACTTGGCAACCTCCAGTCAGACTGGATGCTGAAGTCCCTTGTTCATAGATTGATCTATTGACCTTTCGACTTGGAGGCAGGAGTTCCATTATTGAACTAAGACAGCCAAATTATTAGGCAATTAATTGCAAATCCCAAATGACAGTGTTAACCATGTAGCTCATGAAAATTAAAGTGTTGGAGCAGGCATCCTTTCAGTTTCCTTGTAAATGAGGAATGCACTAGTGAAAAGAGAATGGGACATCAATCCATAAAATATGGCACTGGGATAAACCAGGAAATTAACAGCTGGTCAACTAAAATCCATCCAGGGAAAGTGGTGGAGGGTGTTTTAAAGAAATGAATGAACTGCTGCCTGCAGAAATATGGAACTACAAAATTATAAAAAGGGAGCTCCCACAGGAAGATGATCATCATGGGCTAGTGGCTTTCTTTTGAGAAGATAAACAAATGGAGGTCAGGGGTGGGGAAATTTTAGCAACGCTTTTCAGCAAAATCCTGTATGTTCCTGAAATGGAACAAAATTGGTTGAAAGAGAAACAGAAGGCAGGTGTGCATGGTGTTGGAGCTGGATCAGAATGAAAGGAGGTAAATAACATGTCCTTCAGGATCAGCTGCTAAGGCCACAGCTGGTTACAACAAACATAAATGACTTGCACTGGCTGCCAAATAATAGAACCAAGCTGTTCAAATACAAAAGGGTTCAATGGACAGGGATGGTAGGCTGATTAGTTTCAGATTTTATTTAATGTGAACAAATACAAAACCATGAAATTTACAATGGACAATACACAGTTGCAAAACAAGCCAATAGTATTTATTCTATATCACATGCCAGTTACTTGCAGGTACTGCGGGTGCACAGAAGAGTAACACTGGCCACTATTATTACAAGTGATCCATGTATTGGAGACGGTGTAGCCGAAAGAAACTCAACTAAAAGCTGGGATTTAGATGAAGAGGCTTGGTTTGTTTGCTGAAAATATTGACATTTATTGTTATATTCTACATGTGGTGTACCTATATGGCCAGTTAGATTGGTTATCCTAACCTAGCCTGGAGCCTTAATCATCCTTGTGAGGGACAGTTAGTTATATTGTAAGCATCCATGCAGTGTGATAGCTTTCAATTTCCCATAGTCAGCTCATTTTAATAGTTAATTATCTCTCCAAAGTGTTGGTCTTTTGAATGGGTCAGCCCAGCAGGAAAGGTGCTAAATCTCTCTACCAGGTCTAATTTACAGGGTGCACTTCTCATGGAAATCATCAGAGCAGCACAAACTTCCCAAGTTTTCAGACTGAGAAGCCTTCCCATTGAGCCCATGCCAAGCCAACCTGGCACAAGCACAACAGGACCATTAAAACATTTGGGAGAAATCAGCTGTCAGTTTGCAAAACTTTATGTTTAATGTAATTAAATTGGTTTAAATGTTTTTAATCATTTTAAGCATGTTTGTGTATGTGTATATTTAGTCTTCTAACTTTCAAAATAATTTTTATAACATTATTATATTTCAACAGGCCCTGTGTGATTTTCAATGCTTGTGAATGTCAAAAGATTCTTGCCAACATTTCTGATATGACAGCTTTGAGAGTCAGTGAGCAGTGGGCTGTTGGCAGGACCACATTGATCATCAAAGCCATTCTATCCACACAGCCAGTTACTTGCCCTGGGAGAAGCCCTATGCTGACCTAAGTTTCTGTGATGCGCTGAGGTCTGATTCTCCCATTAAGACTGCACCCTGGGCCGCCAGTCATCTCAGGACAACAGAAGATCTGCCCCAATGTATCCACAGAACATTGCCAAAAATGGTACAGACCAAATCTCCTAAATTTCAAAATAATTTTCTTACAGACTTGCTTTCACTAAGAACAGGATATATCCAATTTGTAAGTAACGAGGTGACTTGATTTTCAAATGGATACCCAGATGACACAGACACAAAGAAGTAAGGCTCTAGTGTGAATAAATGTGGAAAAAAAAGCCATCAATGCTTACAGCTGGAATAGGGTCCCATTTAATGGAATTGATTAGCATGGTTAAAAAAAGGCAGCCAAAAAACAAACTGCTGGAAGAACTTATCAGGTCAAGCAGCATCAATAGAAGCAAAGGGATTGTTTACATTTGGGGTCGAGATGGTCCTGATGTACAGTCACGACCTGAAATGTCGACCATCCCTTTGCCTCCATAGCTGATGCCTGACCCACTGAGTTCTTGCAGCAGTTTGTTTTTTGCTCCACATTCCAGCATCTGCAGTCTCTTGTACTTCATCAGAAAAGGCACTCAAGAGAAGTACAAGAATAGGATCGAGACTAAAAGTTACATGGAAGAAGATGGATACTTATTAATCAGATAAATGTGATAACTGTATGTAACAGTACATCTGTTTTTATCAAGTTTCATCAGCTTGCGGTTGGACAACTGTTTTGCTTCAATGAATTTTTACTGTTAAGCTTTAACAAAAAAAGATCAATTTGTTTAACAATAAATTATTATTTGTAGAACAGACTGTCAATAGATTTTCAATCATGAACATTCACCAGACATTGTTTTAAAAAGAATTCAAATACAGATCATCCATAAGGATCAGGGAGTGGTCAGTAAGAGAATAAGATGTTGGATTTTAATTTAGATATATTAGTTTTTCTCCCTGAATTAATGTCTGAGAACTCACTCATCACAATCATAATAATTTGGATCCCATTTGTTTTATATGTGCCATTTTAATCAAAAAATCCACAGAAATCCGCACCAAGCCACCTTTCAATTTTGCAAAGTCATCTCAGGACAAATATTATGAATGCTACATTAAACCTGATCAGAATTAAATCAATGACGAAGGAACACGGCCTGTTTTGTTTTGCTACTTGCAGACATATACTTGCCTACATGAATTTTAGATGCTGCCATGGCTACTTTGAAAGCATACATATTTTATTTTTGTATAGTTTTAAATTCTGCAGATTGAATGCCCCAAAATAAATCTATCCCCCTGCCTTTTCTCTACCTTGATAAATAAAAGATGTCATCCATCAACACTTCTCATGAGAGCAGCTCATTAAATGAGGAATTCAATTTTATTGTCTTTAAAGAGAGGCAATCTAATGAGGAATATGCAACTTAATTAAATCTTTCTGGCTATCAAAAATAATTGTCAATGCCATTATATCCATCCATTAAGGGATTTGTTAACCACATTAAATTTTATTGCTTTTCTAGCTTCAAGACGCAGCTGTGAACTGACTGTTAAAACATCTGTCACAGTTCCAATGGATTTCAATACCCTAATCTACTGAATGCAACAGGACCCCTTCAAACTTGTATTTATATTAGCTGATATCTTGAAGCAATGCACACAGTGGGGGTAATTATGACTTCAAATGGTGGTGAGAAAAAGTAATATCGATATTGAAGTAAATGAAAATGAAAATGAAAATCAGGAGGGATGCTTGTGCTTATAATGTAAACAAAACAGAGGGAAAGAAATTTTCTAACTGAGGGATAAAAGAGGCAGAAAGAAAAATATCTTACAATTTTAAAAAATTACAGCCGCAATTAAGAATGAGATGCCACACTTGCAAAAAAAAAAATTTCAGTACCAGAGAAGAAGTTTGACATTAATTAAGACATATCATGTCACTAAGAAACCTACACTTGAATTGACTGACCCAAACGTCATATGGCAAGTTCAAAGAGTCATAAAATGATATAACATAAGAAAGAACCTGCTGAGCTTTTCATGCTTGTGCTATCTGATTAGATTCACTCCCTTGTTCTTTCTCCATAGCCCTGAATTCCCCCACCCCTTGAAGTATTTTTCCATTTCCCTTTTGGAAGCAGCAAATAAAATCTGATTCCAATATCCTCTCAGCCAGTGTAGTCCAGATCATCGCAACTCACTGACTAAACAAAGCATCTGACAGGAGAAACTGTTTCTCTTTATTTATCAAAACTATTAATGATTTTGAATACCTCTATCGAATCTCCTTTCAATCTTTTCTGCTCCAACAAAAAAAATCCCAGCTTTTCAATCAGATTTCACACAAACAAGGAGCAAGTGTAGACCACTTGGTCCCTTATGGCATTTAATAAAATCATGTAATCTGATTGTAATCTCAACTCTGCATTCCCGTCCACCCACAGTAACCTGTAATCCCTTGCTCACCAAGAACCTATCTACTTCTTCCTTAAAAATATTTAAGCCTCTACTCCAAAGATTCACAGAGCTCTGAAAGAAATAATTTCTTAAATGAATGACCCCTGATTTTTAAACAGTGACCCCTAGTTCTAGATTTGCCCACAAAAGGAAACATCAGATCCACCCTATTGAGATCCCTCTGGATCTTATTTGTTTCTCTGAAATCTCCTCTCACTCTTCTAAACACCAACAAACACAGACCTAGCCTGACCAATCTTTCCTCATGAGGCAATCCCGTCCATTCCAGGTATTAGTCAATTAAACCTTTCCTGAACTGCTCACAGTGCATCAACATCCTTCCCTAAATAAGGAGACCAATTATGTACATAGTCCTCCAGATGTGGTCTCACCAATGCTTTATATAACTGAAGCATAACCTTCCTACTTTTGTATTCAATTCCCTGGCAAAAAGCAGTAAGGTTCTGTTAGCTTTCCTAATTACTTATTTTAACCTTCAGCTTTTTGCAAATCATACACCGGATACCTCGATCCCGCTGCTCTCAATGATTTGAGATGTCTCACCATTTAGATAGTATGCCCTTTTCACATTTCCTGACAAAATGGACAATTTCATATTTTCCTGCATTATACTCCACTTGCCATACCTTTGCCTACTCACTTAACCTATCTACCTATCCATATCTCTTTCAGATTCCAGCATCTGCAGTTTTTTGATTTCTTTATGCCCTTTTGTAGTCTCCTGAAATACTCTTCACAACACAGATCACACTTTTTGATCCTTTGATGTCAACTCTTCCTATCATTGTGAAGCAGAATTCACCAAGTGTTAGATTGTTACATCTTTCCAACCCTTTTTTTCTGTTATCCAGATAATCTTTTATCCAGACCGATATGTTATGTCCAACAAAATGTGTTTTTATTCTCCTCATAAATTTTGATGCAAATGCCTTCTGGAAATATAGTACATCCATTGGCTCCCCTTTGCTCTCATTTCTTCAAAGAGCATTAATAAATTGATCAAATGTGTCAAAAGGAAAGACTTCCCTTTCACAAAGTCACATTGACTTTACCTGAGTACAGGAAGTCCCCGGGTTACGAATGCCCGTACTTACGAATGGCGGGAAGAAGGCGCGGAATTGGGCGCAGAACGGTTTGCCTGTCAGTGTTGACATTTTCCAGGTGATGGAGGTGGCAAACGGCTGGATCGTGGATTTCATGTGTTACAGTCTGTACCGCTATTTCGGGGCAGGGATGTTTGAGGAGTTCCAAATGATGAGGGACACCATGAATGGTCACCAGCCCCCTCTCCCGCTGCCCCCACCCACCATATCTATCTCTCTCTCTATCTCTCTCTCCCTCTCTATCTATCTATCTATCCAGCACTCGCTCTCCCCCGACAGGTCGTCCCCGGGTAATGACCGAGGTCCGTTTCTACAGATGTCCTTAAGTTGATTTTGTCCGTCAGTTTGAAAATACACAAAATTCACTCGATGTGGTAACTGTACCTCCACAGTACTGTACTGTAATGAATGACACCAAATGCACATAAGACAGATGACAGTCTTCACATGTCCCGGCGATAACAAGTTATGCTGTATTTTAGATTGCTTCACATTATGTGTGGAATTATAACGAAACTGGAATCAAAATTCCATTTGGATCTTAATATATAGCAATAAATAACTGAAGCTTGTAGTGATTTAGGACTAATTGACACTAGATGTGAACTGTACGTAACTGGTCCGACTTACATACAAATTCACCTTAGGAACAGACTCAAAAACGGAACTTGTTCGTAATCCGTGGACTTCCTGTATCTTGCATATAAACACCCTGCTATAATGTCATTAATACCAGCTTCTAATATCTTTCCTATATTCCAATTTAATGGAGTTTCTTCTTCCACAGATACGACCTGACCTGCTAAGTATTTCCAGCATTTTCTCTTTTCATTTCAGACTTCCAGCATCTGCATTTCTGGATTTGGTTTTGGTTTATACCACAAATTAAGTATTATTTGATCAACTTGCAGATCATTTATTTTTAGATCTAATTGGCAGTTGTATGATTACAAATTGGTCAGACCAGGTCATGATAGTAGAACTCCATTTCTAAAGCACATTAGTGAATTAGAAAGGCTTTTGTGACAATTAATAATTCAAATGTCACTACAATGCCCGAGTTCATTGCAGATTTATCTAATTAAACTAAATTTAAAATTTCTTTTCCACTATGGTGGAGATTTGAGCATCTTTCCAGATCACATCCAAGTCCCTAGCATAATTACTATGTTATCAAATGTCTTGTGAGATTTTAATCAATTACAGAGACAGGCCTAAAGCATTGGTTGTTACTTTGGATGTGAAGCATACAGCAGACTTGTAAAAGCCCTGTCAAGAAATGGCCTAGAGCACTGGATACTGCAAACCTTCCCAGGTACAGTTGCACTCCGGTTGTAGCTGAGCTGTTCCAGTATAGTTACAACACTGGCATGTATCCAATAATATGGAAAATTGTCCAGTATGCTCATAAAAGCAGGCAAATGCAATCTAGCTATTTACCACCCAATCAGTCTACTCTCTATCATTAGCAAAGTGATGAAAGTAGTCATCCACAGTGCCTTCAAGCAGAACTTACCAATAAATAACCTGCTCACCAGTGCTCACTTTGAGTTTTTCCAGGACCACTCAGTGGCTGACCTGATCCTAGCCTTGCTTCTAACAAGGAGCAAAGAGCTGAATTCCAGGTAGGAATAGTATTTGGTCAAGTGCAGTGTAAAGGAGCCCTGGTAAAATTGAAGACAATGGGCACTGAGGTAAACATTCCGATGCCTGGAGTCATACCTTGTTGTTGAAAGTAATCATCCCAGCTCCAGAAGTTCCACAGAACAGAACCCCAGGCCCAACCATCTCCATCATCAATTACTTTCTTTCCATCATAAGGTCAGAAGTGGAGATGTTCACTGATATTACAATATTCAATTATCTAATATGTGTAATATTCAATTCCTGAATATTACAGCGTCAGCGATCGGGGTTTGATTCCCGTCGCTGTCTGTAAGGAGTTTGTACATTCTTCCCGTGTCTGCGTGGGTTTCCTCCGGGTGCTCCGGTTTCCTCCCACATTCCAAAGACATACGGGTAGGTCAATATGGGTTTAAAAAATGGGCGGCGTGGACTCGTTGGGCCGGAAGGGCCTGTTACCACACTGTAAATAAAATTTAAATTTAATGAGCTGCAAAATGCTACATAACAACCATGCCACACAACTGCCAGGCTATGACCAACTTCAATAAGAGACAGTCCAATCACCTTTCTTAACAATGAATAGCATTACCTTTGCCAAGTCCCCCACTATCAACATTCTGGGGGCCACCACTGATCTGCTACTCAGCTGGATGAGCTGCCTAAATACTGTGGCCAAAAGAGCAGATTAAAGGCTGGGTACCCTGTGGCAAGTGCTTTTCCTCCTGATAACACAAGACCTTTTCCACCAATTACAAGACACAAATTAGGAGTGTGGTGGAATACTCTCCACTTGCCTGGATGAATGCAATTCTAACAGTGAAGCAGCTCAAAACCATTCAATACAAAGTAGTCCATTTGATTGACACCCCATTTACTCTAAACATTCACTCCCTCCACCATCAGTGCACCACGACAGCAGTGAGTGCCAACTACTAAATGCACTAACTTGTAACCCAATTACATTTGGTAACATATAGGCAAACCCACAACATCTACCACCAAGAAAGACAGAAGAAGGCGGCACACAGGAATACCACGATCTGTAGGCTACCATCCAGATCATACACCATCCTGACTTGAAAATGCATCACTGTTCCTTCATTGTGACTGATTCAATGAAGGCACCTCACCAGCACATTTTCAAGAGAATTGGGGATGGCAATAAATGCTGGACTTGGCAGTAATGCAAATATTCTGGAAGATGAAAAGAAAATTACCAAAACCTTGGCTAACTAGTATCTTAATCATTAACTATCGCAGCATCTGATGTGCATATATAATGTGCTTTAAAGCCTGACATTTAAAAGTAAATCTTTTTACCAGATGTTCTCTGTAAAATTAGTCAACAAAAAATCCGGAAACAAGATAACAGCTATTAAAAAGAAAAGGTGTTAATCTATCTAATTCAAATTTAACTCAAAATGGAGAAGAGGCAATCAATTAAAATATGTTAAACCATTTCCTCAATTCTGTGTCATTTTTGCCTTGGTATAGAAAATAGAGACCCAAATGAATAAGAAACCTGATATCTAATTCAAGTATATCCAAGAGCTAATTTTCTCTTGCTGATTGTTTAACTCTAATTCTGAAAACGTAAGTCATTCAGGCCCTAATCTGAAAGATAATTACTGACTGTAAATGTACAATATTGTCAAAATGAAAATCTGCTATCACTGCATTAACGTCATTACTGCGTACTATGTAGGATGGTACACCAGAATTCATAGTGTATGCCCTTTAATACTGTTTCTTGCAACTACTTAAGTCTACATTTAGATTCCTTTATGGGTACTGGTTTCACTTGGAAGACCGCTTCAATTCCATTAAAAATTTTCATTGCATTATGTTGTCTGTTTAAATAGGTTGATTCAGTTATCTCTTATAATGTACTTCTAGTACAAAATGCAACTATGACACAAAAGGTAATAATAAATATTATAAAATGCAGCATTAATTTGATTAATAAAAAATATTTTGAAGGGGTTGTTGAAATACTTTGATTTTTCTAGATTGTAAGTCACCATTCATGAGGCACACCAGATGTTCACAAAATCTATTGCATACAAATCCCTATACAAATTCAGGGAATAAGCATCTGAAAAATTCAACTCAGTGCTTTTTCAAAGCATAGATTTATTTTATGAAACTGCAGCAAGTAAAAAAAAACAGATATCTCTAACTCTTTCAGGCTGTGAGCAGAGGGTGATAAAACAACAATTAAAAGAAACAGTCAGTCTACCTGCTTTAAAAACAAAGAACTGAGAGTCAGATTTTGCCAGAATTAAAAGGAGAATTAAGCTGCTTAAGCAACAGGCACAAAACGCATCTATAAATTTCAGGGCACAACAGGAATGCTTGCTGAATTTTAGAGAGTTGACTGGAATAAAGTAAGGAAAATTCTACCGTGAGTTTGGTAATGATGTTAAATACCAAAAAAGTAAAATCTCTTCCAATACCCAACTGTATTAATAACCATTGTTTCTTTCAGCATTGATCTTAAAATGATGCCATTAGGATAGAAACATCAGCAAAAATAGTTGTTTCCCCAACACCTAATTCCCTCAAAACATATTTATTGTCAACACTGTGCCAGCCAATGAATTGGACTTGAGTTTACATGAAACAATCTAATGCACTGCAAACAAAGTCAATTTACTCAATGAACAATTTAAAGAGCAGAATTTCCAATCAGCAGACAGTTCTGCCAGTAAATCGCATAATTTCTTCAGAAAAATGCAGTGAACGAAGAATAGTTATATTTAAACTATCAATGTAAAGTCAATGTTAGTCACTTATTGTTCAACGAGCTTGACTGATGTGGGAATTACCTAGTCACCTCAACTCTGACTGGATATGGCATGGTTGCAATATACAATCACTAAATATTCTTCATGCGCCTCCATTCCTAAAAAGTCTATTTATTCCTGTGCTGCAGGCCTTCCTGGATTCCCAGTTCCTCAGCTATCGAGTGGCAGCTATCGAGTGGAGATTCAATGCTGTGAAAATACGCAGAAAACTAGCAAGTTGAACTTAAATGTTGCTTGCTAGCCTCTTGCATTGGATGAGAATGATTTGCAACATACACTAAGTATGAAAATCAATTCCAAATCTCTACTTGTGCCTTAACAAATCATTTATATGTTCAAAATATCTTGTTTGCTCTTTACCCCTTTGTCACCTTAAAAATGGTTCCCATGTGCTATACTCTCATAGCTTTATCAGTTCAAAAACATGCAACAAAATCTCCAGCTGATTACCATCTGTCACCATCCCTCAGCAGACAAGTCAACATTGTTTTATGCCAAACACCACTTATGATGCATGGAGAGTAGCAAGAGCACAAAATTTACTCTGGAGCTTCAATGTTTACCACCAAGTCTGGCTCAATAGCACCACAACTGTTCACACTGGCCCTGAAAGTAAAATTGCCAGACAAAGCATGCAATGGGTGATGAGAGAACTGACACGATAAAAAGCCTAATTGACATTATCCTCACTAATCAACTTGTTACATATACATATTTTCATGATGATCAAAAAGATGCTTAATCACTTTCATGATGGAGTGGGTTTAAAGCTCAACTACAGTACTGCACTGTGCAGATTAATTTATAATACCACAGTTTAATTATCTCACATGAATCACTTATTGGTGTGGTACGTTAATGCATGAAGTTATACCTTGGATTATCTGTTTATAATCAAGCTCAGTTCCTTCCGAGAAAAAAAATTTCAATGACTTTTGAAAAGGTGATAATCTCATTTACAGCTATACTAATAAAAGTGTACCAGGTTATTACTTTTATGTGCATCAAGGAATTAATTTTGATTAGTAAGGACAAAAAATAATTCCATTCTATAGAACTGCCTGATGGTGCTGACTCATTACAGCTGCTACGTTTGTGATTGTGCAAAGAAATTTTAGAAGAATCTTGAAATGTAACCCAACCAGTGCAATCCTGAATACATTGTGGATCCAATTTCCTGTTCATATACAACAGAGAACTCTACCCCAAGATGACTGGGAGACTGGATCTGGCAAGGCTTGAAAATGTGACATGGTCAGATACGGTTTGAGCTAAATGCAAGGAAAAGCTCTTATAAAAATACAAATTTAAATATTCAACATAAACATAAATTTAGCTGGAATGACACTGCAACTGAACTGAATGCATTACATTAACTCTTTATATTCTAGGATATCAAAACTGGATTTTTTTTCACTCTAGTATACAGTGTCAATATTTTTAAAAAATCACCATTTTACATTATATATTGGCAAATGTTCGCTGATTACTAAGGGTTTCAGTTTTTCCACAACTGGCACTTCTGTAGAATAACTTACTAAGAAACATAATTTAACAAACTTACTGTAAAGAGCAAAACAAAATGCAAAAAACTCCCAGAAAATGTTTGATTTTGTAATGTGATGCATTTAAAAGCTCATGCCTTAGCAGTCATCATATAATCTGCCATTTCCAAACATTCATATAATCAAAATTTGAGATTATAAAATAACACAATGGTGAATATTTGCAAATATCAAAAAAAATCCCACTCACCTTTTTGTGTGCTATGAGGATACAGTTTGAATGCTCATGTTCACAGGCAATTTCATAGTCTACCAAAAGGTCAGCCAACTGCTGGACAAAATAAACAACCTCCTCGTGCCAAGGAACATTTGCCATAGTCAAATTACTTGCTGAACTTTCACCACAATAAGTCACTCCCTAAAATATAATTTAAGAATATTGTCAATATAAATTCTTACATGACCTTATATACAGTCAATAAATCAGAATTTCATTCGCACTACAGCACTTTGTCTAAAGGAACAATTGGATACAGATTTGATTCTCCATCCCATGACAGGGACTTTGATAGAAACTGAAGTTGCTTATACCTATCAATAGAAAAGTGGCAATGTTAGAGATTTGCTGGTGTAATTTGCTATAGTGACCTTGCTGAAGCTTGAATACTAATTCCAAATGGCACATTATACAATGGCTACACTACTTTGTTCGACTTGGTACTTGTATTGCACAAAACCCAACCTGCAAGCTGCAGTTGGACCACTGACCATGAGCATTACTATACCTAGCAACACCAAAGCTCCACTCGATGGGCCAAATGGCCTGCTTCTGCTCCCTTGTCTTGTCTTGTCTTGTAAATACATGCAAATGTAATGCATAAAACTCTGCATGCCGATAACACTTTTTCATGTCAAAAGCAATCCAGCAGGAGCATGGCTTCCCTACCTACATTACAAGTTACATTGTCACTTTTGCATTTTAGGAATCTGAAACTAAAGTAGTTGCAATTGATGCAAAACAGCTAACTAGTTAAAAAAAATCACACTAAGTAATCTGTAATATTTAAATATTAATTAACTAGCTAAAGATGGTTATCCAGTTTTAAGAGTTCAGAAAGGGCACATGCTTCTAGTTACTTGACATTATCTTTGCTCCTCACAAAAAGCTCTTTGGAGCAACTTTATTTTAATAGAAGCCCCTAAGACCCCCCAAGTGATTAATCACATTTATTAAGACACCAATGGTGTTCTTACTAACTAACCAAAACATGTTAGTTTCTGAACATGTGGATTGTAGAACAGATACTCAAATGTTTTCAGTATCAATTCTTCTGCTGACATTCATTCTTAAACAATTATCCTTTACTCCCAAGGGAAGTGCACAACTGCAATTATAAGAAAAATAGATTAGTTCTGGGTTCTTTAAGGCTTTTAGCCACAACAAAAAAGAATCCCTCACACCATGCTAATTTTGATTACTGACATCCTTAGATAGCAAATAGAGAAAACAAAAGCAACATTAGTACTAATTTTGCCTTATGTAATGACTAATTGGTAGAATAGTTAATTGGTAGGGCAAGGCACAGAGAATAAGAATGTGAATAATCTATTCCAGAAAGTAAGCATTTACAAAAATAATATCCATAGCCACAGGAAAATCCCACAGTGAACAAAATACAATGTGGGATCTGCAGGGAGTAGAGAGGCTGCTTAAAGGCCACCAATTTTCAAAGATATAAATACTGATAACCTATAGGACAGATGATTATAGATCTCCTCATTAAGATTTAGAAGGGATGAAGCTGAAGATAAACACCATCCTTTGAAAGCCAATCTCAATATAAATCCTATGCATTCTCCATTATAACTTATACTTCATCCTTTTAAAAGAAAAATTCATTGTTAGATTTCTCATCAGAAAATAGCACAACTGCAATGGTGTTCAAGAATAATGGTATTTGTTATTTCCAAAGGGGATATAAATCACAAAAATTGTTTTCCAGTTCAACAATTTGGGAAATAATCCACAGACAAACACTGAAATGAAGCGATGTAAAGAAAGATTAATGATTGTTTGCTAACGTGTACTCAAATGTAGAATAGTGTTCCGTTATTTCAAATCAGAATGAGTTAACTTCTGTCCTAATATTCTTTTGTAGCTCAAAATAGCTAGGAATCAGAAATCAAATATGTATGATGCACTTTTCCTATTAGCTATAATTTCACAATTTGGTCCAGGAAGTTTTGTCATCTATTAGATTTTACCTTGGAAGCTGTTATCTATGGAAGTGACCCAAAATAACTAAATAACAACAGGGTTAAACACTAAACACAACTTGCAATTGATTTAAGATTAAAGTACTGGATTTTGAACCGTTCTCAAAAAATTTAAAGTCTCATCGCAAAACAGATTCAAATCCCAGGTAATGATTTTTAAAGTTAGAGCAAAGTAATAGTTTATGTCCTGCCAGCTGTCAATTTAATGAATTGGTTGCAGTTTCTCCAACTGAAAGGAGTAACTCAGAATGACACATTTTGCATTCCTTGTAATTTTACACTCTTTAAGGACATTGGAATTTTAAAATTGCAATGGTCAGAATTAATATTTTCTTTCCTTTGAATAAATGAGACTCAAATGCACATGTTGATCTGAAATTATGATTTACCAGTTAGTGATGTAAAAGCATAATGCATTAATGTTGCTTTCCTTTATTATTCTTGCATGAGCATTAACTCATTTATTTTCATGTACTCATAGTCCCACTTTTATGGATTCTTCCACATGGAGGCATGTTCTCCATACCCACCCATTCATAACTTTAAAGATCTTGAGCAGATCACCTAAGTGTACCCCTTTCTAAGAAAATGCCCAGGTCTGTTCAATATTTTCCATTATCTGTAATATTTCAATTATATAGCATAACCCCAGCAGTTATTTCAACAATTACTGTGGCCAGTTCCACGCAACTACTGCCATTTACCATCTACGTACAATGAGTTCGGGACTCCCCCCTGAATGTGGAAATACCAATCTTGCTTGTTGACAACTGACAGCAATTTCTTGGCTATACCCTACATGAAATACAATGATGAAACAGGAACTTGCTGAGATTCCTCATTACTTAAGGGAATCTGCTCTTGGAACCTGCGCCAAGCCTGGTATAGGACCTGCAAGTCCATTCAAAGAAGTTACATTTTTTGCAACTATATAGGTTTCCAATGCTGTTTTTCAACATTTACACCTTCTTGCAGTCTTAATTTTTAAAAAAAAATTCAATAACTTTAATATGTTTAAATTGGATATTTCATTTTTTAATATCTAAATGCCAGGGATATGCGACAGCATTGAAAACCCTTGATAACTTTGACAGACTGCAAAGCTGGAGGCCTGGCCTTGCTACCTGTCACAGGTTTCTAGAGGAATTCCATGGAGGGGAATTGTTCTGGCCCACCCTCATCATCCAATTGTGTTGCATGAGGCCCACATGCTACATCAGACTTCGAGTCACAAGAGAGGCCATACTGATTTGGATCATGAAAATTCAACCCTATGAGGTATCTGAGTAGTGAATGTGGATAGCAGGCACCACAAAGCAAAATCTGAACCCAGGACTTAAATTTACAGAACACATTACTTCCTTCACTTCTTGTGTGGATTCTATACTGCTCCAGTGCTGGCTAATAGATGCACAATCTTCGGATTAACTTTCTGTTATTTAGCTGTAGCATTAAATATCACCTTAGCTGCAACATTAGATATCAATGTAAATTCTTCACATTTTTATTATCTTAAATTTAATGAATTTAGACTACTGCAAAAAAAAAATTACATGAAAAAACTGGGAATTCAACAAGGATGTTGCGGTGACTTTGTGTGGAATCAGCGTATCTAAAGGTTATCAACTTGCAAGGGCTATAAACCCTTTAATTTCTATTAACTTTAGAGAATTAATTTTGAATAAAATTGTTAATGGTATGTCAGTTTTTGTAATTAGTTGGAGAAATGGGAAAGCATTCATTCCTCAGAAAAAGCAAAAAAAAAACTGGAGATGCCAGAAATCTGAAATATAAACAGAAAATGCTGGAAACAGGCTTAATATTTTGGGTCACAGACCCTTCGTCAGAACTCTTCATTCTGTAACACCCTAAAATGGAAGACAGAGAACTTGGCTTTCTTTAAAGATTTCAGAGCTTATTAAGCAAATTGTGAAAGGCTTCTGACCAGCTTTCCACCTGGAAGAATAAACATAATAATAATTTTAAATATAAAAAATTAACCTTAATGAAGCAGGAACATATGGCAATGTTTTTCTGCTAACTAACTAATATTCAAACTTACTTTAATTTCAATGAAGTCAGGTTTCCCAATCTCTATCAGGTCAGCATAAGATCGAAGTTCATCCACATTCCAGGCCTTTACCAAAGTTAATCTATATACCGTACGCTGCTTCTGCAAGAAAACAGACAGAAGTATAAGTTAATGTATTTTTTTTTAAATCAGATTGCATTTTATCTATGTATTTGGTGACTTATTCTGGCAAATTTGTTCTTGAAGTGCCCTACAGTGTCAAATAAATGCATGTTTTTGCTAATATGCAAATCTGTGATAGGTAAAAAGATGCACTGTGTGGGTATGAAGCAGTGGGAGTTCATCCATTTTGACTCCCATGCTGTGAGAGAAAACTGCTCAGATTAATGAGACATTTTTGCTGAGAAGCTATTCACAATTCTCAGATTATTGAGACAAATTCAAATTATTTAGATCTGGTAGCCGTTGTCGTCAGATTCAAAAGCATGCGATCATTGGATATCTGAGTTTATGGCTCGTGTTTTTCATTACCAAGATCAATAAGACTTTTTGGGGAGGAAAATGGAGAAAATAGCAAAAGATAATACCGAAATCATCAGTGCATTCAACAAAATTGAATTCTTAGCTTTGGACATTTGTTTCTTCACACCTGAATTTTCATTCAAACTCATTTGTATTTCACCAAATGTAAAACTTGAGGCACAGGGTTAACAGGATTTTGCTCATATTTTCCTGGAGTAAGATCTGACATCCATAACTCGTGGTTAGAGAAACACTTAGCGCAGCATAACAGTGGTTACAAAAATGTAGGGTAATGCTGAGAAAATTGAAGAATACACGTGGAGATTTACGATATTCCTGGGGATAATGTCAAAGTGAGTCAGCAATCAGAAAAAGGAAAAGAAAGCAGCCAAGTTTAAATTTTGGGAGAATTCAAGTGTAACTAAAATGACGAAGTTAGATTTTATCGAGGTATTGAATACTGCAGCTCATTTTGCTTTCTATATCACAATCAAGGTGTAACATCAGGAATACAGGAT
This sequence comes from Pristis pectinata, assembly GCF_009764475.1. Taxonomy (NCBI): domain Eukaryota; kingdom Metazoa; phylum Chordata; class Chondrichthyes; order Rhinopristiformes; family Pristidae; genus Pristis; species Pristis pectinata. Next base: position 24,337,150 of record NC_067425.1, read on the forward strand.
TCTATACAGAGCTAGAAAGAGGTCAGGTGATTGGAAGAATTTTGGACAGTAAACCTAAAAGCAATAGCTCCCCGAACATCATGCTGAAATTAAATACAGGATAATTTTGTTTTTCCCAACAGGTTCCCTGCCTCCCCTTTCAATTCAGAAAACAGCCAGGGAAGTAATACAAGATAAATCTGAATTGTAGAAGATACAGCAGTGGGGGGTGGTGTCAGACACTGCAAGCAGAAGTGGGAGTCGGACATTGCATCTCCAGTGAAGTGAAAGCAAAATGAGACTTGGTCTCCTTCTGTGCTACGTTCTACATTTTTTGTGGCTTATGTTCACAATATATTATAAGCTTCAACCATAAATCTCTATTCTAATATGATTACTACATCACTCATAAATGCTCAAAAAGCTTGACAAGAGTCAAGAAGAATTTTTATTGTCCCTTTTAAGTAATCAAGTTACCTGCTACAAAAGCACTTTTACATTGGGTTTCTTGTACTATAACTCACAGCTGGTATTTCCATATTAAACAGAGTCATAAATTTTTAAACAAAGAATTCCATTAGAGATATTTGTCAAATGAAGCCGAGATTTCCCAAGCCCAATAACCAACTCCAACTCTTCCCACATTCAGTAGTACTTTATTCACACTATTCTACAATAAAACCTGCTCACCTATTCCTATTCTTCCCTTTGCCCCCCAAAAAAGTTTCCACCTTCATTGTTTTCAAGCTTGTCCTCGACCCTGCAACATCTTCCAGTCATGTGTGATGATGTGCTAAAGGAACCATGGCAGATAGGTGAAAAAAGGCAGGAAAAAGTATAGGATGTAAACAGCATTTCCCAATGAGCCAATGATCTTCTCTCTCTGATTTTGGTATAATATCAAAATCTGCAGGGGACAGAGGAATAAGGTAGTCTTACCTTGAAAGTGAACTGGAAGTAATCTGAGGACACAGGCAAATTAATAGGAGTGAGTCTGTATTAAATGAAATATGGAAAATGTAGGTTGGTCCATTTATTGGAAGAGTGAGAAGAAAAAATGTATTGTACGGTAAAAGTTTGTTATGAGTGAAGAAACCAACAAATGGGGCATTTCTCTTTACAAATGAGAGGATCTCTGATCAATTTTAACAACTTAGCTATATTTTTGAGGTTCTAGAAAAGGGCAAAATTAAAGAGTTAATGCTAAGCCTATATAAATCTTTGGTTCAGCCGAAGATATAATACTGTGCCCAGTTTTGGGTATCTTGTTTTAAGGGAAGGTGAACAGAATAAGGTGATAACTGGGCTACGTCCAGATCAGAGAACTGCTTCACTTTTCATTAGAAAACAATGCATACAGGAGATCTTATGGAGGAGTTCAAAATTATGAGGAGTTTGAAAAAGATAAATTATGAATAAACACAACCACCATTGGATGAATTTGTAATGAGAAAGCAGAAATTTTAGAATACAGAAAAAAATGGAAAGGATGAAAGGGCTCTACTTCGTTAGGAGTTTTGAGGAGATTTGGTATGTCACCAAAGACTCTTGCAAATTTCTACAGATGTACGATGGAAGGCATTCTGATTGGTTGCATCACCACCTGGCATGGAGGCTCCAAAGTGCAGGATCGAAAGAGGCTACAGAGGGTTGTAGATTCAGCCAGCTTCATCACAGACGCAACCCTCCCCGCCATCGAGGGCATCTTCAAGAGGCATTGCTCAAGAAGGCGACATTCATCATTAAGGACTCTCACCATCCGGGACATGTCCTCTTCACATTACTACCATCTAGGTGGTACAGGAGCCTGACAACTCACACTCAACATTTCAGGAACAGCGTCTTCTCCTCCACCATCAGTTTTCTGAATGGTCCATGAACACTGCCTCGTTATTCCTCTTTTGCCACTATTTATTTTTTTTTAAACTTACAATAATTTTTATGTCTTTATGTCTTGCACTGTACTGCTGCCACAAAACAAATTTCATGACATATGTCAGTGATAATAAACCTGATTCTGATTTTGAAATCGTAAAAGGTTGTTAGGACATTCAGTGACATAACAGAAATAGAGAGTTGAAGCTTTTTAAGAGTTTATGCATTATTAAAAAGAAAAAAATATTATATGCATTGAATTGCTTCATAATAGGAAAAGTGTTGTACAATTCAATGAATATTCCTCTCTTCATCCATATATTACACACTGGCTTACAATTAATCTTACTGTACTTAGACAGCTATATAGTACGTTCACCGAGAATTAGGATAAATGGACACTGCACTGTGCAAGGTCATGATACTGAATACACACAACGGAAGATTTTTGTTCATTGTCATTTTTTGGATCGTGTCCGATGCTACATTGATTGTCCATCCCGAACTGTCCATGACAAGATGGTGCGAGCCATCTTCTTGAACTGTTGCAGTCTTTTTGGTGAAGGTACTTCCACTATGCTGCCATGTTGGGACCTCTTGAATTTAGGCCCAGCATCAATTTATTTCCACGTCAGGATGGAAGAGGACTTACAGGTGATTGTGTTCCCAGATTCCTGCTGTCCTGGTCTTCTCAATTCTAAAGGTCACCAGTTTGGGAGGTATTTATTGTTGTACTTAGTTTATTCTAGCCTTTAATGCAAGTGTGGAATAAAAAGTCTGTTTACAAAATGTTGTCGAGTGATGTCAAGCCTAAAAGGGTAACTACTGCAGATTTGAACATGCAATTAATATAAAGGACATAAGAATTTGGAGTATGGGTAGGCCTTCCTGTCCTTCGAGCATGCACTGCTGATTTTCAAGATGATAACTAATCTGCTACCCCAGTTCCATTTTCCTGCAGTATCCTCTTATTCTTTGTTCCCTCAATATCCAGAAAACATTGATCCCTAACTGAATGAACTCAACTCCACAGTCCTCCAGGGCACAGTACTCTAATGATTCAACCATCTTTTAATGAAGAAATTTCTCTTTATCTCAGTTTGAATTGTCTACCCCTTATGAGACTGTAATCTAGGTTGTACTTTCCTCAGTCAGGGGAAACATCTACCCTGGATCCAGCCCAAAGCCTTTTAAGTTTCAATGAGATCACTTCTTGTTTCTCTAAACTCCAGAGAAAAAAGGCCTAGTCTACTCAATCTCTCTTCATATGGCAAACCTGCCATCCAAGGAATCAGTCTGTTGAATGTTCATTGATTCTCTTTATGTCAAGTATATCCTTTTTAAGGTGAGTTAAGTGTATCTTTTTTTTCACTTAATACACACCAAATTAAACAATTGAGAAACCTGCTCAAGTAGAGTTTTGTTTAACCAACCAAGAACCTACACTGAAATAAAATAGGAAATGCTGGAAACACTCTGCAAGTCAGGTAGCATCAGTGGGAAAAGAAACAGAATTAACGCTTCAGGTCAAAGACCCTTTGTCACCCAGCTTGGAATGCAAACTCTCTACTTAAAAGCACACTCCAACTACCCAAGTCAAGAAAGTTTAGGCATAGGCTGACTGTAGCAAGGATTAAGGACCCAATGTGTGAAAAAGACCACTGCTGAATTTTAGCTAGCTAACAAAAACAAAATCACAAAGCCTACCAACACAGTGCTTCAGGCAGCATGTCAGGTCAGAAGCACTTTATATAGAATGTTGGCTTCAAGCTCCCCTGGAGCTGAATTGGAGGAACCTCAGGCTCAAGTGTTAATCCTGGGGCAATTACTAAAGTTGACCAACTGTTCAATTCACAATAGTCCCCTGCAATATTGTTAATCTGCTAACCCAAGTATTAGGGTTTCCTTGATTTCATTTTTTCATTGCCAGGTGTCAAGTTGGAGCCAAGCGATTCTATTTTCCTTCATCTCCACCCTAGGATGACATCATATATACGTTGATATAGATAACTTATCTGGATAATGATATTAAATACAACTGTGAAAGAGGGACAAGTGGAAACAATATTTGACTGACTAAATTTAGGACCTGTAGCAAGGAGTGATCAATAAGTGGAACAGAAGAATGGGAGACAAAACCTATTTCAAATCACTTAATAAACCATAGTTTAGAAATTGGTTAAGAAAAAAGTCACCCATATATATTTCATTGTGTGTAAGTGCATAAAATATTTGCACATATTTTGAAGTGTTTTTGCCCATTTCTAGTTGAAGTTCCATCCACTGGGAAATTGGACCAGGCACTTCCTGTCGTGCTTCATCCTAACATGGGTGTCATTGTCCCATTGTCATTTGTGCATATGCAGATGTCAATATGTGTCACATGTTTCTGATTTATTGCCAGAAACTGGATCAAAAGATTGTAACCTATGATCTTCATTATAAACTCACAATTAAACAAGAAGCAAATCACACAGCAAGCCAGGCTCCAATTTCCAATAGAGAAAGATGGCAGCATCCCCGCACTGTGCACCTCAGTGTGCAATCTGTGGTCCTAATGCTCATGATGGAGGTGGCCATATCACAGCATCAGGCTTCTTCATCGTGTGCAGGCCTCAAATTAGCCCAGCATCCCCCATCCTGCTCTGTTTTCCCTCATTCCGTGACAGCTTCTACGGTCGCCATGAGGAGTGCACTTTAATGGTGGTAACCCACTTCCCAGTGAATGAGTTTAGACGGAGCTCAGCAAGCAGTTGCCTTTTGTGAAAGTGCCAATAAGTAGGAGAAAACTACAGAAATAATTTCTTATTTGACAATTTCGTGATGTCCCAAAGTTAGCTTATTTTTTTGGTGGCCTCCAATTTGGCACTGGGTCAAAAAGAGTACCCATTTAGCACATGAAAACTGGTAAAATCCAATGTCTCAGCTTGTAATGAAGCAAACATTTTATTCCTGGTTGGATATGCTAAGATCAAACAAGCAACTTTTGCTAAGCATAACTGTCATGCAATCAATTATCAACCAAATATAATTACAACTGGCCTAAAAAGGAGTGTATTAACTGTATCCACCCAAGCTTGAGCATCAAAGTCTGAAAATAGATAATTGTTCAGACACTTAATTTTCACTAATAGTATCCTATCAAAAGCCAGAAAGCAGGTCAGAACATTGTTGCATGCAAAAGAACATAGGCATGGAAATTAAATCACTTGCACTATGTTTTTGTGCACTGTATAATCAACTTTCAATGAAAAATGAAACATTATTGAAAATAAAGAACATCATTCAAGTTGCATGAAGCCAACGATTCTCACCCCGTATCTCCTGTGCATCTAAAATACGTGTGCAGTGGCATTCGATGGCATGCACACCTAGATGTTCCATTCATAATTTTCTGAAGTTCACATGAAGCTCACTAAGGAGGCTTTCTCCAGCTGAATCCAACACCGGTAGGTTCCCTCCACCTGGCTCCCTTTTAAACACTCTAATGTCCCGACACCATGGGATGACTTCCACACCTACCCAGGCTTGAACATCTCACTTGTCACCCGACTCACTAAATTTGCCGGTCTGACCTCCTCCCCAATCATATCAGACAACCATCAAACCCGCCCCCCATTCCTCAGTTAATGATATCCCTAAACTAATGTACCACTTCCCAAATGACCAAATGGACCATCTCGCTACCAAGCCTAACCCCTTCCCGTACCTGACCATCAAACTAATCTCTCCCTGACTTCAAAACCGACCTACAATTACCAAGACTACATCCCGCTCTCTGATTAACAATGGTCACCCACCCCAATTACCCAGTTAAATCTGCCATCACTCCTGACTACCTTCCCCAGTGATCCCTGGCATGTGAGCCTTTCACTAATTCTGCAACCCATCCATCAGCTCTCATCCCCAACCCACTTCCCCTGCCACCCCAAAGCCCTGGCCTTGAATTTAGCTGATTTCCACATTGGTGAAGCATGAAAAAGAAAAGGTCTTTGAGTGTTTACAGCCTGTTCAGTGGTATGAGGCATCTTAAGCCGTGCTATTGAATTTTTCAGCTCTCAGACAAAACATTTGTTGACCATTGTGATCCATCTAATTATTGTGTTAATTTCTATGCACTGTGAATGCTAAAATCTGAGCTTGTAAATCCAGTGACCTTGGCCACGCTGCCAATCATTGATGGTGAAAGTAGTTCCTGAAAGCAAATCCATGATTCCATTGTAAAAACACATTCAAAAAATTCCTCGGCACACCACTCAAAATGACTAAACCTGTGCACAATCTGTAAATTAAATACATGATAAAAATGGTGCATTTTTCCTAATATTCCTAACACAAAAGACAAAAACTGAATTAATCATTTTGAATAAAATGTCATCAAATAAATGAGCGAGAAAGAAAAGACAAAGAACAGATATGGTTCTGTTTCCATTGAAATGGTGCTCTAATTCTTACTTTATGAGCACTTGCTTATGTCATCTAAGTAATCATGACTTCACTTACTTGGCTAAAGATTATGCATACATAAAGCAAAATAAAGACAAACCAAAGATACAAGAATGTGCTATTATCAGTATCCTCAGAGGGTGGAGAATACTAACATAAAGGCTATCGTTCTTCTTACTGAATTTAATTTTAAAATTGAACTTTAAAATTTAAATTCATAACCCAGATTCTATTCGGGCCATTTCTTCATATATTAAATAGGTGTAATTAATACATATTGTAAAGATTCTAAGCTTTCTCAAAGATGTTAAGTACAAGTATAAAGAACAATGTAGATCTCTTTGCCGGTGAATGTTTGTCACCCAGCAGTCCACTTCAATAAATAGTTTCTGTTTGTGAGCATCATTGATTTTTCAACAATCTTTTCTCATCACACTTCGTCTGCTGCACTGAATCCAAGACTAGGCACTTCCCAATTCTATAATCCCCTTCAATCAATGTCAGATCTTCAACACTGCTCATCGGCATAGATCCCTTCCAGCCAGAAGAATATCTTAATTGATATCTGATTTAGAAGTCCAACTACATTTGCACTGTTGGTCATATTAATCAAGATTTTAATCTTGGTATAACTTTTATATTGTTCAAATCACATTGAAAGAATTCACCCGCTCTTTCACATTAAGTTTATAGCTTTGTTTATGATTGAACTAATAAACTCCAAGGTGGTAGACTCAACAAGTGAATTCCCATTAGCACCTTTCCAAATATTAATGATGTATAATTAAAAATGATACAACTTATCCAATGACTGAAAACAATATTTTTCTCTCATTCTCTGTCACCTGCACCTCTGCATGAAAGATGTTGGCTCAAGTTAAATACAGGATAGTGACGGCTGGGTTTATAATCCTAACACATAAAAATTACATTACGGAAATTTACAGCCAGAAAAACATGAAACATTAGGTGACTAGAGCTTAATGATCTTCAAAATTTAGGGCATGCATATTTAATAGAAAAGACTTTTGTGGCAATCAATGGGAAGAAGACAAAATAGCATAGAGTTGCAAAGACCTCTTCGTGTGTGAGCTGGACGTAAGGTGTCAACTGAAACTTTGAAACTATGATGAAGAATTGATTCTACAAAAAGAAGACTAGTATTTTAAACCTTTTCACAGAAAATGCAATTCTCGTTTAAAGCAATGATATGAACCCAATATTAACTCAGTCCAAATAACGAGGAGCACTTCATGGAATTTATTCTTGGAAACCTGGTGTCACTGCTGTACTGATTCATCATCGTGCTTACACGGCCTACAAAAACACCAATTAGCTCATTAGTGTAAGCAAAGTTTACACACCTGCCTATTCATTATCCTTGCCGTAGTTGTGATGTTCAAGGCTTGCCCTAAGTAAGATATTTGTCACATTTTTCTTCTGATTTTAATTAGACCAACTGTAATCAAAGGACTGGGCGCTCACTGTTCTGAGCTAATGTCCTATTTAGGTACAATAAATAAGAAATATCATAGGGTAGGACTACTTTTAAACAGGACAGAATTTCTGTTTGATCAGTGTGAAACTTATGCATGCTATGGTCCGGTTAGACATAATGTTTCATAAAGAGCATGGCAAATGTAGTAAATAAATTCCCTTTACGTACTTAAGTAATTTCCACTTGCCAGTTCCAGTTGCATCAAATTTTTAATGCTGTTCACCAGCCTGTTGAGAAGGTTAGAGCTCTAAGATTTATAACTTTGATCCAAGATGGCTGAGCTGTCTGCATCAACCTGCTAAAATCCACACTGTCTATTTCACATGAGCAATGTTTATCCACCTTACTTGTTACAGCCTCAAGAAATTCAACTAAGTTAACAGATATGACCCTCCTTTAACAAATCCACACAGACTGTGATTAATCTGTGCTGCTCTAAATGGCATGAATACTGACCCTTTATGAGCGTTGTTTCTTCCTGATAACTCGGCCTCCATCAACGTTAGGGTAACTGGCCTTGAATAACTATCTACTGTGACACAACAGAAATCCAATCCTCCAGATATAGTGGGAATCTGCAAAACTGTGGTCAGAACATCAGTGTCTCCTTTCTTGCTTCTTGTGGCACCGTAGGATATATTTTAAAGGTAGATAAATTGCCAGTTTGGATAAAAATGCTGAACCCCTAATATTTCCATTCTCAATTTCCCCCTCATATCTAATATTTCACAATTATTTCACATTTCAACATCCAGGGAGATCCAGACAGAAGTCCTTTCTCTTGCCATAATCACTGGGCCTAATCATTAAGTATCCAGTATCCCATCCAGCATTTTCCCAGTACTTGATGTCAAGCTAACAGGTCTGTCTGTTGCTCTTTCTCTTTCCTGAGTAGTGATGTTGCACTTGCTACCTTTCAATCTGCTGGAAATGTTCCAGAAAGTTCCAGATCTTCAGAAGACCTCAACTAATGCATTTACCTTCTCTGCAACCAACTCTTTTAGAACCCTCAAATGTAGACTATTGTTTGTTAACTTTATTTTCCTTGGTTTCTACACTGTTTCTCATTAGAACTATTAACTAAAGTTCATCACAGTGATTAGATCCTTTCATATTATCTTCATATTTTTTCTTTTGATATAGACTACACCATTCAGTCCTATCACACTTATGCTGGTTTTCAGAGCATTCCCATGAGCTTATTTTCTGGTAATCTATTTTCTTTCATATGCCCACAATTCTACTGCCATCCTCCAACATTACGGGTAATGTTCAGTAGCTAATTAACCTACCAACTCACATGTTTTTGGGAACCAGAATATCTGGAGAAAACTCACATCACAGGGAGAATATGCAAACTCCACACAGACAACACCTCAGGTCAGGATTGAACCCAGGCCTCTGGAACCATGAGACAGCAGCACCATCTATTACACCACTGTGCCATCCCATGCCTTGGTTCCTCAATATTTCTTAGACCTTTATTGCATCTTTCAAAGTGAAGACAGGTATAAAATATGATGCCTCAGCAATTCCTTTATCCCTCACAATTTCTCCCTCCTTTCCCTTCAAGGGACCATATTTATTTTGAGCATTCTTATCCTTTTCATATAGTTGAAGTTTTTACAATCATTTTAAAAATTTTATTTTGTTATTCACATCACTGAAGGAAACAAAATTAATCTCTCAGGTATTTGATCTATTGTTTTAACATTATAGCTATTCAGTAAGGTTGATAAATATTCACAACTTCTCAAGTACCTGGAGAGAATTAAGTTTCCGTGTGTTGAATCTTACTATATTTTGTGTCTAGGGTTTCAAATCAACTACTTATCATTGAGTCATAGAACGGTTACAGCACAAAAGGAAACCATTCAGCCTTATGTCTGCATAAGATCTCTACTAGAGTAACTCACTCGTTCCACCCTGGTCCTTTGCCTTGACCTTTGCAAATTTTCCTTGACCATATATTTACGCAATTCCCTCTTGAACACCACAATGAACCCCGCTCTACCACATCTGCAGGCAGTGCACTCAATATTCCAACTACACATTGCATAAAATATAATTTTCTCACATTGTGCTTAATTCTCTTCCCCTTTATGTTACTTCTGTGATCTCGAGTTCTCAATCCCTCCTCAAAAGGAACAACCTCACTCTATCCACTCTGTCCAGACCTATCATTATTTTACATACCTCCATTAAATCTCACTTCTGTGTTCTAGTTAAAGAAAAGCACTAGCCTCTCTAATCTATTCTTCTAACTTAGTCCTTCATTCCAGGAACATTCTTGTAAATCTTTTCTAAACCCTCTCTTACACTCTTACAATCTTCTCATAATGTAACAACTGGAATTGAACACAATACCCTAGCTGCAGCTGGACTAGTATTTTAAAGAGAGTTGGCATGACTTCCCTACTTTGTGCCTTTACCAATAAAACCCAAAATTACGTATGCCTTATTAACCATCTTCTCAATCTGCCCTGTCATTTTCAATGATTTGTGCATACATACCAAGGTCCCTCTGCTCCTGCACCCTTTGTAGAAGTGTCCTTTATTTTATACTGCCTTTTCTCGTTCCTCCTGCCAAAATGCATCATTTCACATTTCCCTGCATTAAGCTTCATCTGGGCAGCGAGAAGTATAGATAGAGTCCATGGAGGGGGAGGCTGGTTTCTGTGATGTGCTGAGCTGTCTCCAGTTTCTTGCGGTCCCAGGCAGAACAGTTGCCATATCAATTGGGGCATGTGGTAAAATTAGACAGTGGGGGTGCATAATTATATAAATTAATAGCTTCCACTTGGTATTTATAATTAAAGTGGAGATCTGTGGGGTTTGAGGTGCAGTTAAAAAAAATAGCTGAAAAGGGGCACAACAAATAAAAAATTGGGTGGAGGCATTCCATATCCATCAGGCTACAGCACAACTACTTACCGAGCTGGCTGTGTCACAAGGAACACTGCTGCCAGACTGGCCCTTGGTGTACAGTGAAAGAACTAACACCTCATCCTCAACCATCTAATTATCACAGACACATTTGTCTACAAGAGTATTTAAAGCAGTGATGACTTCACAGTCCTCGTGGAGATGAAGCCTTGTCTGTATACTCACAACAGCTTCCAACGTGTTGAGTGGCATGTACATTGTGCTAAATGGGACACAATGAGAATTGATCTAGCAAATTTAATTGTCATGAGGAGATCAGTGGCAAAAGTGCAGTCCACCACAATCTGTAGCCTTCTTTCCTGGCAAGCCTTCATTCTATCTTTGTCATCAAGGCAGGCAACCAATCCTTGTTTAATAATGAATGCCAGGAATAGGACCAGCTGAACCTGCACACGGATAACAGGACTGGAAGCTAGAAAATAGGACTTTTAAGTAAGCTAAACAGTGAGAGCCAGATGTTTTAAACAAACTCATACTCAATTGATCAGGTCAAAACTCTGCACGTCCAGCCAGGAATAGTGGAGAACATTTAAAAACCTAACAGGAAAAGCTGAATATCCCTGCTATAAATGAGGGCAAAGATCAGCTAGACTGCAAATGTCCAGGCTGGAGTTTACAAGTATCTTCAACTTTAAGTGCTGAGTACATGACCCATCTCAGCCTCTTCTTGAAGTTCTCACCATCACAGAAACCAATTCAATTCACTTCACCTGATACTGTTACGGATTAGGTTGCTATTTGGCGAATGTCCCTTTAAGACATAGTACAGTAGAGTAGTGCGTGTGTGGCGTCATCACGACAACAACAAGATAACAACATGCTGACGTGTGCTCAGTGAGTCAGTCAGAAAGAGAGAGAGGGAGAGAGAGACACTGACTGCTGGTCTCTGTATCAATGGATGAAGAACAATAACTGTGTCTGTCTCTATAATCCATGTATGGATTTTTGGAGTAATCCAGTGGAGTCCACTTTGTCGTTAACCTATAGAAGGAAACAGGTATTTGTGTGGACGGCCACGTCTCAAATGCCTTTCGGGGTGGCAGGTACTTCGGAACAAAGCAATGGAGATCATCAGTGATTGAGGTGTCATATGGGTTCCGTCATGGAACATTTGGATTTCGTAATTTCTTTCTATTCTCTCTCTACATTTCCTCTTCAGTCAATGGTGGTTTTGCAAAAGCCTTTGCTCACATTTCACCTTATGACTTGCTGAACTGAACTTTTGAGAACTATTCCTGGACTTGGAGTTTGGGAATTTGCCACACACACACTTGGAGTTTAGTTTTTGGGGTTAATGTTTAATATCTAACATTTTTACTTTTCATATTATTACAAGTAGTTATTAATAAAATAGCTTCTAATACTTATACCTGACTCAGTGTGTTTCTATTGTTGCTGGTACATAACAATACCAAGAAATAGCTGAGAGTTAGAGATGGAACAACAGCTATGACCTCCAACTATAGTGCTCAAGATCCATCATCCAAAACCAGCCACACACTCCATAACCAAGGTAAAAGATTGCCCACATCCAGTCCAGAACAGCAAGACAAACTAACTTAGCTAATTACTTCTCCATTAGCCTACCTCAGTCATCAGCACAGTGATGGAAAGAGTTGTCAACAGTGTTATACATTGGCACTTAATCACCAATAACCTACTCAAGGATGCTCCGTCTGAGTTCCACAGGGAACATGGCTCCAGCTGTCATTACAGCCTTGATCCAAACATGGATAAAACAGCTGAATTCCAGGTGTGACACAAGTGTAACTGCTATTCACACTGAGGCAGCATTTGACCACATAACATGAAGGCACCTCAGTAAAAGTCAATGGGAATCAGGAGTAAACAAAGGAATATGGTTATAATTAGTGGGGGTCAATCATCTAAGTCCCAAGGCTTTGCTGCAGGAGTTCCTTATGCAAGCATTCTGGGGTCTAATCCTCTTTGGCTGTTTCTTCAATGACCCCTTCACTCCATTCCTAGGTCAGGAGTGAGGACACTCATAAATAATTATGCATTGTTCAGTTCCATATGCAATTCCTCAGATAATGAAGTTCATCACAGGCAAAACTCTCAATAAGATTTAGTCTTGGGTTAATAAGTGGCACTTAACAATTGTACCACAAAAGTACAAGGTGATACCCATTTCTAACAGAGCTAATCTCCTCTCCTTTACTTTTAATGGCATTACAAATGACCAAAACCTCACTAGAAATATCCTGGGGTCTCCTTTTACCAGGAACTTAGATGTCTAGCTACATAAGTGTCTTCAGGAGCAAATATTCTGCAGTGCGTGACTCCCCTCCTAATTCCCCAAGCTCTTCCTTCATTTACATGGAACAACTCAGACATACCATCTGCTTTCCTTAGAAAATCCCCAACAACAATTAATAAACTGAATATAAACCAAGCCAAAGTAGCTTGCTTGATTGGCAGGCACTCTACCCTCTTAAACCACCACTCTCCTCAACATCAGAGCACCACGGTTGCAGTATATACCATCCACAAGATGTATTGCAGCCACTCGACAAGGCTCAGTCAGAAGCAGCTCCTAATCTTGTGACCTCTAAACCACGAATTCCACCATGTATTAGGACAAGGGCAACAGATACATGGAAATGCTAATACCTCAATGTCATTCCCTCCATCAAACATGTTATTCCGATTTGGTAATCCTTCATTGCTGCTGGATTAAAGTTTTGGAACCCACCAACTTCACTCCAGAATTATCCTTAACATTTGGACCTCAACAATCCATGAAGCAACTCATTTACCACTATCCTCTCAAGAGTAATTAACCAATAACTCCTGGCCAAACGAGCAATGCCCACCTCCCATGAAAGAAAAAAAATCAAAGGAAGATACGAAAAATTATCCTATGTGCAGAGTTCAGTTTGAAAATTTTCCTAAGGGCACTGGAATGACCCTATGCTTTGAAGTCTGCCCTTTTGTGCAGATTAGTATGGGTGGGATATTACAGCTTTTGAAAAGCATATGTGCGAATATAAACTTACTAACCCCACGGCAGAGAGAAAATCAAATTGAACAGATTCATTGAGGCAACAAATAAACAATATCTTCTCTGTTCAAGATCAAGGACCACCGTGACAGGTTAAGGCCTAGGCCAGTCTATGTAATGAAAGGCAGCCTAGCCCAAAGAAAACCCTGGATGATTCAGTAACAGGGTTATTGAAAAAGTGTAGTTTAACTGTTAATCAGTAGTGCAATCTCTGATTTTATGGAATAATGAAGATAAATTTAAATTATATTTAAACAAGCTGAGAATTGCTACAAATGTTGGTTTATACATTCATATACAGACATTTATTTTTCAGGATGTGGGCATCACATACAGTCCAGCATTTACTACACTCCTTAATTGCCCATAAAAAGCCAGTGTTGATGCACCTTCTTAAACTGCTGCAATCCATTTGGCAAAAGTATTCCCACTCTGTCACTGGGTAGAGAGTTCCTGAATTTAAATCCAGTGAAGGAATATTAATATATTTCCAAGTCAGGATGCGATGCAACCTGGAGGAGAATGCGCTGGTGGTGGTATTAAAATATGCTTGTTGCTCTTGTCCTTCTCGATAGTAGAGATCATGAGCTTGGGAGGTGCTGTTTGAGTAACCTGGCAATGCACTTTATACTTGGCATACCATGCAGCTACAGTGCAGAAATGATAAGGATAATTCATGTGCAGGTTGTTGAATGAGATGCCATTGAAACATGATACTTTGCCCTGGATGGTGTTGGGCTTCTTGAATGTTACTGGAGTGCACTCATCCAGCCAAGTGGCAAGTATTCTATCACACTCCTGGCTTGTGCCTTCCGGATGGTGGAAAGCCTTTGGGCTGTAAAAAGGCAAGTCATATACCTCCAAGAATAGGTCCATCCTCTGGCCTATTCTTGTAGGTATACTGATCCCATGGCTGACCCAGTTGAATTTTGGTAAATGTTAACCACTAGGGTGTTGAATGGTAATGGCACTGAATACTAAGTGCAGATAATTGAAAAAATAAAAAAAAGTGCAGGTGCTAGAAGTCTTAAGTAAAAATAGAAAGTTCTGGAAACATTCAGTAGGTCAGGCAGCATCTGTGGAGAACAGAACCAGATTAACATTTCAAGTTGAAGATTCTTCTTGAGAACACTCTTTTGTTCGAGATGGTAATTACATGGGACTTAATGTTACTTGCCTGGACATTGCTGAGTCTTGTTGCCTGTAGACACTTTGCTAATGTTTGAGACTAAACTGATTGGTTGGTTACTAATGAGATCGGATTTGTCCTGCTTTTGGCGAACAGGAGAGAGCTGGGCAATTTTCCACATTGTTGAGTGGTTGCCAATGTTGTAATTAAAATGGAACAGCATCACTGGAGATTTAAATAGTTATGGTGTGCAAGTGTTCAATGCTACAATTGGAATGTTATTTGTCTCAAGGCGTTACTGTATCCGGTACTCTCAGCTGTTTCTTGATGTCACATGGAGAGAATCAAATTAGCTGAAGACTGGCAACTGTGATGGTGAGCATCTCAGGAGGAAGCTGGGTTAGATCATCCGCTTCTGGCTGAACACTTCAGACTTGTCTTTGTATGCTGGGCCAGAAAGTAAACTAAAACAGCTTAAATTATATCTTTCAAAAGACTGTATAAGTGTACAGGAAACTTTCAGAGTATGAAGTTTAATCCACACAGCAACAACACTTTGGACTTACAAAACTCCTTTAACATACTTTAAAAAGTTTCAGAAAGCTCTACTAGAATGTTATCAAACAAAATAGGGCACTGGAGCAGATGTTACAAGTTTAGTCCATAAGAATGGTTTTGAAGAGAGCTTTGAAGAGGGAGAAATGAGTAGAGGAGCTTAGGAAGGGAATTCCAGAGTTCAATATCTATGCAGCTGTAAAATTGGCTGACAAATGTGAAGCAATCAGAATTGAAGAGAACAGAATTTGGAGAAGCATGGGGAACTCCGGGAACTGTGGGGCTAGAGGAGACCACAGAAACAAGGTGGGATTTGTCCATGAAGGATCTGAAGCACTGCTAGACCTAGAAACCAAGAAACTGAACAGCAAATATTCTGGTGAGAGGCAAATGGCAGAATGCAATGTAGGATCTAGGCAGCAGAGTTTTGATATGCTCTAGATTATAGAACTAAAGGTTGGAGATCAACCAGGAGAGCTTTGGAATTGCTAAATCTCAAGATAAAAGAAGCAAGGTTAAAGATTTCAGCATTAGAACAGCAAATAAAAAGATGGGAGCTGATTTTGGAATCCAACACAACACCAGGGGTGTAAGTGGTCCAGTTTACCCTCAAACAGCTGCCAATGAAGGGGGATGGAGTTAGCACTAGGAAGCAAATTTTGTGTCAGGAACCCGAGATAATAGTTTTTCTCTTTCCTATATTTAGTTGCAGAAAATATCAGCTCATCAATTACTGAATGTCAAATAACTTGTGAGATGAATCAAAAACAAGAGGAAGCATTACGAGCTGGTGGTGAGATACAGCAGGGTATCATCAGCATAAACATGGAAAGTGACATTGTATCACTAATGTGTAGAGATAAGTTAGTTTTGAGGGGATGGAGGGCAGGCATTTCAAGGACACAGTCCTGGAGGTCCCGGAGGCATCAGTGTAAGAGCAAAAAGCGAAGCCGATGCAGGTGATTCTCTGCCGAAGATATCCCATTGTTACATTCCTCAGGTCACAGTTAAGTTCATCTAAAAACTGAATAATGAAAGTCTTCACTAATTGTGAAGAACACACTTAAATAAGAGACAACTGGCATTAACCCAAAAGAGCCAGGATAGCTCTGAACTTATAACATTAATTGCCGTGCTTGTTTTGAACCAACAACACAGAAGAAACTCCAACTGAGAATTTATGCTAATGAGCAAGACCTTAAAGGTAATAATATCAAAATATTCTCATAGACTATATAAACAGAAACATGAATATTCAGATTAAGAAATCTTGCATAAGGTTTTCAAATTTCAGGTCACAAGTTGCACAGAAAAGACAAACTTCATCTGAAATGATGTGAGATACAACGTCCATATGAAATGACTTGTTAGGCAACTAAGGGAGGGCAGAAGCAAGATAAAATGCAGGAAAGAAGTCAGGAAAACAGGAAAAAACAGTACTGGGTAACCCAAGTTAAATGGTTTCAAAATTAATAAAATGACTGGAAACAGCAACCCAACAGTTTACAATGGGATTAGGTGGAAAGAAGTACCTTTCAACTTTAGAAGATCAAGAAGAAGAACAAACCAAATAAAAGCAAGACAGTGAACAACCAAGTTTTGAATCAGCAACAGGGAAAAAGACGAAACCAGATATGTTGTAATGCAGAAAGTGGAAGGAATACAAACTGGGGACTAGGAGCAATAATTTAAGCGTAAAAATCTAACAGTTGCTTTAAGTGAAACATCAAGATGTGGCTTTGATCTGGACTGGAGCATACATTATTTTATGGAAGATAAAATAAATCAAAAATAATAATTGAAAAAGGTAAACCTAGGAAATTATTTTAAAGCAAAGTGAGAGGAGTAACATCCTGCAACATCACCACTTATATATAATCAAAATTTTAACACTGTCAGTTTTTGCTCAACATTTCTTTTAAGCAGAAAGCAAATAAAAATGTTACAGATGTAGTTTTAATTACATATAAACATAGGCACATTAAAATGGCTACATTTAATTTAGAACATCTGCTGTCCCCACGTGGTCTTGTGCTACTTATTAAAACTTTACTGAATAATCTACTACAATGAAGAAAAAGCCTCAATACTCATTGCAGCAACAGAGCTATATGAGTTTTAATCTTAACTAATTAATATTTTAATTACCTTCCTATAAACACAACCATAATTTTCTTCTAAATTGCTTAGGCCCTCTGATGTATAATATACACAAGACAACATTTCATAAGAACTGGTTCTCCATAAAAAAATCTGATGAAGTTAACACTCAATATTCTTTGAGTACTTAATATGTCATTGTTTACTTTACACCTCTTTGCAACCAATGTGCACTATAAAATACCCGAAGTCAGTACCTCAGGTATTGTGTTTCACATAGAAACAGCAATTACAAATACAAAATAAGCACAAGTGCGCGCATGCGCGGGCGCGCACACACACACAAACACACACACACACACACACACACAGGACCCAACACACAAAAAGTGCTGGAGGAACTCAACAGGTCAGGCAGCATCTATGGAGGGAAATGAACAGTCAACGTTTCAGGCCGAGACCCTTCATCAGGTTTGGAAAGGAAAAGGGCAGAAGCCAGAATAAAAGGGGTGGGGGAGGGGGAGCAGCATGAGCTGGCAGGTGATAGGTGAATCCAGGTGATGGGGGAAGATAGGTGGGTGAGGGAGAGGGGGAGTGGGAAAGATATGAGAAGTCTACACAAAGGACTCGAATGGTACAAGCACGTTTAAGTACTACTTTTTGTTTAATAGGCAATGCTTCTAAAATAAAAAACAACTGAACTTGACATTGAGAGTATTTGTAAAATGATATCATGACATCTATAAATTTCAGCAAGATGGTCCCTTTTTGTGAATTTCAGACAAAATGCAATCGTAATTGTTGAGACAATTCTGTCTGACTATTTGGGCACATTTGGAAACAATATACTTCAACAAAAATACACTGCAGATGCTGGAAATCTGAAATAAAAACAGGAAATGCTAGAAATGCTCAAATCAGATGGCAACTACAGAAAAAGAAAACACTGGGGGGGTCTTTTGTCTGAATTGATCTCAACAGTTTTATATGTTATTGGAAACATTTTAAAAATATGAATTAATTTTGCCTTTTGAGATATAAAGATAACAGAAATCTGGTTAATTTTCAGTTTTTTAAGACTTTGTTTTAAGTTATATTAGTGAGCAAACAGAAGCTCACAAGAAATATGTGATCTAATGTTTGCCAGCAAATCTAATTCATCTTTAAGCACTTTGCTGTGTCTACAGCTTAGCAACGATGATGAAATGAGCCAACGAAAACCATGATACAGAGGACTTGTGGTTGATAGCAACAATGTCACTTGCTACAACTAGGTTTGAGAAGCAAAAGGTGAGGATCTTACCTTTTAATATGTTAGGAATCTTCTTTACAAAATTTTCATCATCCAAAAATCAGGCAGAAAAATATCTGATGGAAAAAACTGTTGCCATGCTAACTCCCTCTAATGCAAAAATGATAGTTGCCATTTCAGAATGACATTCTTTGCCCTGAATGTCTTATCAACTGTGAACAGCACATTGTAGCCGTACATCATTATTAAGGGAAAAGTAATGCCCAATTGCTAAAGTCTGATTCTTTTTTCATATCAATTAAATGCAGGGAACCTTTTTGCTATTTTTTACTCCAGTAGCACTCTAGGTTTGCTTTTGATTTGGTAAAACAATTTCATTATTTCTGATTTTGCTGTGCTGCAGTGATTTTGATTATGCTAAGTAAGGACTGTTTAATAAAACCAAAATGATCAGAATTAGAAAAAAATGGGGACTTTAGAGAGTCATTGTCCATCTGTACCAGTATAAAGGGTATTAACTTGTCAATCAGGAAGGAGAGCATCACGGTGAAACAGCTTAATTTTTTCTTTGCTTTTCAATATCCTTATGTCGTCATGCCATAGTACTTTGTTCATTAAACATGTTCTTCAAATTATCTGCCCATTATCCTGAAGTCACATGTTCTTATTAATTCACAGTCTCTAATGTGCAACTGGCACTCAAAACAGTCAAATAATCACTCTGTACTTAGTGCAAGAGCTATTCATAATGGCTTTCATTGTAGCAATAATCTTATTCTCAATGACATCCACAAACATGTACCTTCCAGTTGGGATCATTGGACAATAAAAAGATGCAGCTAAACATGGATGATCAGCTTTGCCATTCCCTTCCAAAGGACATTACAACCAACTGTAGAATGTCATGGGGCTTCAAACTACAGCAGCTTAGAACAGACCCAGAATCAAATTAGCACTTCCTGCCTGTACTGTCTTCCTGTACTGACTAGTACCTTTTGGAAAGGGAAGCTCATCAAGATGTCCCTGAGATATTTTTGTGAAGCACTGAATACAACTTTCACATATTAACATCTCCCTAGTCAGATAGTCAGCAATTTTTAAATCAAGGAAAACACAGTGTGAGTCTGAATTTAATGATCCTTTTTAAGCAAAAGCATCCATGCTTTCTTAAACACTACTGTTGTTGGATGGATCACAGATGGAAATGAGTCAGCATACAGGAGTGAGTTAGAACACCTGATTGAGTGGTGCCACAACAACAACCCCTCACTCAATGTCTCTAAAACTAAAGAGCTGATTGTTGATTTCAGTAAGAGGAAGGAGGGCGAACATGCACCAGTCTACATTGGGGGATCGGCGGTAGAGAGTCAGCTGCCTATATTTCCTGGGCCTTGACGTATCAGATGACCTATCCTGGGCCCAGCACATAGATGCAATCGCAAGGAAGGCATGCCAGCGTCTTTACTTTCTTAGGAGGTTAAGCATGTCACCGAACACTCCGACAAACTTCTACAGATGCACTGTTGAAAGTACCCTGACTGGTTGCATCTTGGTCTGGAACTGCAATTCAAATGCGCAGAAACATAAGAAGCTGCAGGGAGTAGTGGACTCTGCCCAATACGTCACGGGCACATTCCTCCCCACTATCAGTAGTATCTATATGAGGTGACTCCTCAAGAAGGCAACATCTATCAGCAAAGATCCCCACCATCTCGGCCATGCCATCTTCCCGTAGCTGCCATCATGCGGGGGTACAGAAGCATGAAGTCCCACACCATCAGGTTCAAGAACAGTTACTTCCCCTCAACCATTTGGTTCTTGAACCAACCTGCACAACCCTAATCACTACCTCAGTATAGCAACACTATGACCACTTTGATTACTTTGCATTACAATGGACTTTGATTTTTTTGTTCTAAGTGTGTTCTTTCATATGTAAAAAATGTGTACAACTTATATTTTATCTTGTGAATGCTGCTTATCTGATACTATGTGCCTGTGATGCTGCTGCAAGTAAGTTTTTCATTGCACCTGTGCATTCATGCACTAGTGCATATGACAATAAACTCGACCTTTGACTTTTTTTTTACTTTTAATATTCTCCTTTAGGCTTATTCAATCCCAAGATGTTACTTCATTACCTTATTTTGTAAAAATCAGGTGAATTTTTCCATCAATTATCCATTATTACTTGCAAATTTATCTTGCTCATCCTTTAATGGCCCAATCCCTACTTTGTTTTTCTGTTTATTTCTGTAACTGCACAGCATTGTTTCTTTGCATTCCTTGACAATTTCTATAATTTCTTTTTTACTTCCTCATGGTTCCTTGAAACTTTTCTCACAAGTTCAATTCCCTTTTGTCCTCCTTGCGTCAGTACCCATTTACTTCTTGTACCTTATGTTCTTTGCTTTTGATTGCTCCACATTACCCCATGAATAGCTTGTTTGTATTTGGCTCCAGTCAAATATGTTTGTCTTGAGAGCTATTGATTTCCTTCTTTTTTGTACTTTGTTTTGCAAGATTTTGTCCGTTTATCTGCCCGTTCTACTTTCATTTCCTCGTAACATACTCTCCTCCAAGCTATCATCTTAATTTTTGTCTTAATGTCACTCTTGATTCTGATCTTGAACCATTCTGTTGATGATGATTACTAAAATATTCTCCCACTCTTGGAATTCTTCTCTATTCTCCTTCACCCTAAATTGCAAGATCCAGCAGTATTGTTTTTCATGTTGGATATCTGAATGAGGGAAGATTCCTGCAGGGGCTGTAAAAATTGATTCTCGTTTCTCCTTTCATTACACCTTCTTTCCAGAAGTTGAAATTTATAATTCTGTGGTTGCTACTCATCTCCTAGATTTGCCTGACTATTTCTTCTTCTTCCACTATTTGATGGTCATTAGTGAGTACAGTAGCACTGCACTTCAGTTATTGGACTAGTACTCAGAGGCCTGGACTAATTATTCAGAGGATCAAGTTGTGGGATTCAAATAGCAGCTGGAGAAAATAAACCCAAATTCAGAATAAGACCTAGAATCGGAAAGGTGATCATGGAACCACCAGACTGCTGCAAAATGCACCTAGTTCACCAGTGTCCCTAAGGGAAGGAAATCTGCCATCTTTACCAGATCTGATATATGCAACTACAGCCACAAAGCAATGTTGACTCATAACCATCCAATAAAATAGTTTGCTTTTTCTAGATCTACCACTGTTCATCTGCTGGTAAGGACTGTCCCAATTCTAAATGGCAAAGCCTTCTACAGTTGCAAAATGCAATTCCTTGGAGAAACAAGAAAAAAAACCCAACCATAAAACAAATGAAAAAACTTCGATAATTGGCTAAGTTATACTTCATGAGGCAAGCAACATTAAAAGGCTGTTAAATATAAAATATTTAATTAAAATATAAAAATGAAAAAAAATATAAATGTTTCAAAACTAATCATCTAAATTCAATTAATGAAAAAATGTAAGCAACCTAACTTACCCTTCTCCCTTGCAGCTGTTCCTCTCCCTTAAAATGAATGGTCCCACTGTATTGGATCTAACCTAACACAGGTTCAGCTGGCAAATTCCCCAGCATGAAACTTCTGCACTTATGCAAAGAAATGCCAGCTGCCTGATATAGAACTGCTGGTTTGCAAGTTCCTTCCTGTTATATTTTAATAGCATTTGTATGGATTCTGTATCTAAAGTAATGTCTTCTGTCTTATTTTACCTCTAACAAGTACAGCTCCACAACTACAAATCCTTTCTTCCCAAATCCATTATTTTATGCAATATGCAAAGCCAGTTTTGTTAATTTTGTAGCCAAGTTTCAGTTTTCCCTGATCGCATGCAGATCTTAACTGGAAAAATCCTCCAATTCATCCGTATTTGCTTTGATTGCCAGTTTAAACTGTTTTCATATTTAATTCTTCACATTGTTTTAGTCATTACTTTACCACCAGGTCTATGGTCTACAATTTAGTTCATTTCTGACAATTAGCACTCCCCTCATTCCTCCCTTCAGTGTACCTTTTACTTCTTTTTTCTGATTCTTTTATTGTTAAGATTTCTATGAATTCTAGCGGTTTCTTCATGAAGCTTAATGTTTTTTATATCCCTAATTATTCTTTTCACTAGGCCCACAGTCGCAGCCTCTTTCAAGTGCATCACACACAGTAGTACAGACCCTCCCCATCACAAAGTTAATACCAGTGTCAAACAGATGGAATTCCCTCTTTCCCTCTCTGTTTCGGAGCCTGTCAACTTTCCCAGTTCACATATATTGAGTAATAATCCCAAAATTACTTTTCAGATTGTATGTTTTAGTTTACAGAACCTCTGATGTTGTTCTCACATGGATCATAAAGGCCGGATCCCACCTCGCAAGAGCATCATATCCCAACCTGCTGCATTTCCAGCATTCTCTGCTTAATTTCAGATTTCTATCATCAGCAGTACTTTGCTTTAGATTTTTAATACCAAGAGTATAAACTGGATTTCTTGCAATTATCGGAGATCAATTATACACTTAAAAATAGATATTGGGCCAGATTGTGCTTGATCAACATTATGCTCTTCCTGTGGTCCCACAATTTGTGGCCCCATGGGTCAAATCGAGCTCCAGGCCTTACTGCCTACACCATCATAATTACACCAGAATTTTATAACCTTTTCATTTGAACTGCCTTTCAATAAAAGCTAAGATACCACTTGTCTACCCAATTGCTTACTATATCTGCATGTTAACTTTCTTCAATTGGTGTGCAAAGGCTCTAGACCTCTGTTTATTAATACTTATGTCTTTCAACATTAAAATTATTCAGCTTTCCTATTCTTTCTGCCAAAATGGATAATTTCACAATCCCACCGCCAGATTCTTGTTCCCTAACCTATGTTCATCACTTTCACCCTGACACTACCCTCTCATCTAGGGAGAGGGCTTAGATTGTTAGTAAACATGAATATATTACATACAGAGCCCTAAAACAAGTCACGAACACAGAAGGTAAAAGCTGAGGTTCAACTACCAATCTTGCTAAATATACTTAGATAAACAAAATTACTAATGAGCATTTTTATCAGTTGCAACTTGGCAACAATTGAAATATTGCAAAGAAACTAAATTAAAGAATCAGTTTTAAATCTTATTTAAGCATTTTCAAGTTATTCATTTATAAGTATGTGCTGCACTTACTGCCCAATTATATC
Source organism: Pristis pectinata (assembly GCF_009764475.1). Taxonomy (NCBI): domain Eukaryota; kingdom Metazoa; phylum Chordata; class Chondrichthyes; order Rhinopristiformes; family Pristidae; genus Pristis; species Pristis pectinata. The sequence goes on from NC_067425.1 coordinate 24,361,154, forward strand.
ATGCACTAACCTAGCACAATGGAAATAAAATTACTCAAATATTTCCTTCCAAGCACACTATTCTGAAAATCATTCTTTTAACATGTTATATTTGAAAATTAGACCATACAGGTAAGCTTGTGGTCCTCTGAGGTCTGCTATCACTATTAGATTTTCTGACAGCAAGCCAAATTGCATATATGGAACATTATTTCCCAACAATTTTCCTAACTGCACTATCATCAATCAGTGGTAAAAAATTCCCTTCAATTAATTTGCCATAGTTCTTATATTGGGTACCAAGTACACATTGATTAATTGAATACTGGTGAGCTAACATTAATCATTGTAGGTAATTTCAAACATCTCTAAAACAAATGGCTTAAATATAGAAATTGGTCACTGAAATAAAATATACCTTATTCCTGGCTACTTAAGGTGCTACTGCTATGCACACTGTGGAAAAAAATCGCACAGTCTACCAAGAGAGTTAATTCCCCTGAGCGAGAATGTCACTGTCAAGTGGAATTCTAATCATGGTGATTTAAATTACTGCAGTCAAACAACATTCACTTAAATTCTAAAGTTTTGAAGGTTAGATTTAGACTAAAGAAGAAAAGTTTCAGATAATAGATAGATTGTTACAAAAAGGGCTTTAAGCTAACATAGAAATGGAGAATGTAAAGGGAATTTCAATAGATATTTTAATTGCAGGCTAAACACAGTATAAGGGACTACAGATAAACGTTTTCACAAGCTAAGCCAAGTTTGAGAAGGTTGGAAAGACAATGACAATAGCCAATAACTGTCCAGGGACATAATGTAGAACAATACAGAGGAAGTCTAGCTGCCTGAGAAGCTGCAAATGACTGACAGCTGTAATTTCTAGCAAGGCTGCCAAGCAAGTTTTGTCTTCAACTGGACTCTCCCCTTACATCCATCAGTCATTTCTTGTCCCCAAGTTCTGACCACAGTATCTCCCTGCCTTTCTGCCTTTTCCCTACCCCCCCAACAACACTGTCTAATCATTTTCTTGCATCCTCTTTCCACTCACTTAACAGTCACTCACCTCATCCTTATGTTCCATAACTTGAACCATCACTATCCCAAGCCCAGATGAAGAGGCCTTGACTCTCCATCTGGAAGCTTATTTTCTCCTCGCTTATTTCCTTCTCTCCATTTCCTTCCAAAGTGCTGTGTTGTTCACAAGGGCACAAAAGAATCTAATTAAACAGACTAAAAGCACAGTTTGTTTCACCTGCTCTGTTTCATACACTATCTATTAAAATATTCACACTTTTGATAAAAACAATAGAAGCACAGAAAATAACTGGTATGATCAGGAAGAGACTCATATCCTTTTTATACTGGGGTTTCATCTGATGTCAACAGGAGAGGTGATTGTATTTGCACATGGAGCTCACTACTTTTGCTCTATTGTAGTACATTCTGACTCAATGTACACCTTTAGGTATCCAACCAAAAGTTTACTCATCTCAGAAATAGATGTCTGTCATTAATGGAATCTTACATTCGTACAATGAGCATCTACAGAACCTTTAAACCTATCATTCTTAAGTGAGAAGACATCTGACTCTGTATTATGCTTGACACTTATATCAGATTCTACGGCTTGAATAGGTAACTGATGCAACAAGAAATGTTCTCCTCATAACTCAATGGCTTTGCTCAAGTATTAAAAGTCATAATTCATTTCTTCCACTTAATTTCAACTTCAAAATGATTGAAGAATTCTTATTATCAATGAAGAATAAACGATCGTAATGCTCAGTGTTGAAAGCACATTTAAAAATCCATTAGACAGCCCAGTTAAAGAGAAAAAGGGCAACTCTCCTTTGTAAATTTTCAATTAATTTGATATTGTTGAAATGACATACTTAAAAACTCATTTCTGGATGGCTGCAGGAATGGTTTGCAATGCTTGGAAACACTCTATGGCCACTACAATTTTTCAATGGAAGTATGAATTACCATTTCTTGTAAACATTAATACACAAACTGACAAATGCAGGGATAAATTACAGATGTGTACAAAAGTGTGAAATCGTTTTAGTCAGTTGCTCAAAATTAATGAAACGCTCCACAGAAACCTACAATCATCTTGAACAACTTTTCTCTGAGTCAATTTTTTTCCCATCATGAAATTTAAAAAATGTTTGTAGGATGGCTATTTTAATGTATTTTCAGATTTTTGTCATATATCAGTGCCAAAAACACTGACATCACTAAAGTAATGGTGAGATTTAGCACACAGACCTGTGACTGGAGATGATGATGTTTCCACACTAAGGCTGCTTGTCTTGTCCCTCATGGTAGAGGTCACGGATCAAGGAAGTACTGCTGATAAGTTGCCACAATGTGCCCAGTACATTGCCCATATGGCATTCACACCAATCTAACAAACTCTTTGTCCTGGAAAGCATGGACCTCTTGAGTGTTGCTCTATCCTGGGCAAGTGGCAAGCATTCCACAGACTCCTGATTTGGATTTTGCAGATGGTGCTTAGGCCTTAAAGGGCAAGGAGGTGATCCACTGATTACCGAAAGTTATTGGTAAAGCTGATCCAGTTCATATTCTGGTCAATCTTGATCCCAAGATGATGACGGTGAAGAACTGGGCTAAGAGAAAATGACTGGGCTATCAATGTTTTAAAGGATTTATTACATCACCCACGCCACAGATCCCAGACCAGAGAAAGCACTATGATCAAGTGTTTCCTTTCACTTCCTTTTGAATTCTCTCCATTGTTAAAAGGCAGCATTTTTTGTGGAGCTTCCATCAAACAAAATTAAATCAACTGAAATATAAATGCACATGTGGGCAATAGTCTCAGGATCGAAGATTCTCAGACTGGTCAAAATTTTATCAAGTGAATCACCAAATATCTATTAATCCAAATGAACATTTTGTAAAAGCAAAAATGAGAATCTCAGTATGGGAGGCAACTCATAACCTTTGAAAGGTAATGACTGGAGATGCAGGTTGTGAATTAATCTGGTACAGAATGACGCAATACTGATGAAGCAATCATCAAAACTGCTGCCTGAGAATAATTTTGAACTGATCAGCAAAGTATGCTCTTCAAAACCTGGAAATCAGTGAACATCAGATTGCCTCTAAATTTGAAGAAACAGGGAGAAAAGACTACATTCCCTTGATCAGTTCAAAAATTAACATTCTCAGCAGCCAAATATCATAGAAAGTAACATGCAGTGGGTTATTCAACCCATCATGGCTTGCTGAAAAGAAAGGACCCATTTTGCTCCATTTACAAAATAATTACAATGATAGCCATTTGACCAATCACACCACATCCTTCCAGCAACAAGCTACTCAATTTACTAAAGACTCTATTTAAGATAAAAATCAGTCTAGGATTTGTCATTCTATTACAACATGAATATGGACTAAATGGGCCTCCTCTAGTGCTGTAACAACCTAATGGCATACTTTGGTACAACTTTAACATCCCTCGGTTAAATGATTAAATAGACTCATCTTTAGAGTATAGGTTTCTTTCTAAGTGCAACAGTCTCAGGACCCTAATTGAAATGACTAACAACACTGTCCTAAAAGAATTGCTAATGTAATTTCCCAAATCTGTACCAGCATATACTCAGTATATTTCTGAATGTTATCAGTATTAACCATTATTTGGAAAGAGTTCACAATCCAATGATTCTGTGCATGAAAAACATTCCTTTAATTTCTCCCAAGCAATTAAAACAGGAATTTGGTTGATTTAACTTGAACAATAAGCCTGATATTTACAGCTACAACATGAAATGAACTCTTAAAGGTAACAACAATTTAATTATTTGTAATGGCCAATGTCAAATACGTCAAAGCAGTTCTGTACCTTATTTGCATATTGAGTCAGAAAATAAAAGTTTTAATCTCAGGATATATGTTTCAACAGATGTTCATCACAGTCAGATTATTTTATGTTACTTGTTCTTCATTCCAGCAAAGTGATACATTTATTTCTTAAACTCAAAAGATAACTTAACCAAAATGTGATCATCATTTGAACCAAAACACAAATAAACAGTTAATTATTTTGTATTTACTCAAAAATGAAATAAAACATGCGTTCTTATTGTTCCTTTCAATGATTAAAGGGTGACCTAAATACTTAATCACCAATCATAAATCTCTTTACAGAGCGACCACATTTTGTAGACAAACGTGGCAAATGTTCAATTATATTTATAGTTCATAAGGAACTGTGTAAACACATCTTCTATTCTGAAAAATAAATGTATATCTTTTGAATCTGGTGTAATAATGTATATATTATCTCTATTTCCAACTCTGGATCAACCAAAATATAGTTAACCCTGGAGAAAGCATTGAGTTTTGAGATTAAGGCCAACAACTTTTAAAGATTGACATTGTGCCTTGTTAATGTTCATAGCAGAACTACGTTTAACAGGGAACTGAAGTTGTTTGAATTGAAAAGGTAGATCATATGGGATAATTGGTGTCTGAGGGATGAAGGCATTTTCTCCAATGGCATTATCAGTCATTACTGTAGCTTCAATTCCATGTGGTAGTGATTTTTGAACTGATAACCTTGTGCTGTTACATAGTATCAGTGGATCCAAATTCCTGACTAGCATGATTGGAGCTTATTCAATTTGATTTTTTTTTTTGTCCCTTTACAGTATTTCATTTCACATGGTTTATGATGAGGGTATTGTACAAGGAAGCAAAGTTCAAGATTATGTGACGGCACACCAAGTGGTGTTAGAGAGTCTAAAAATTCAACAGGAAAATGTACAGCCTCATCAATGTCTGTCACACTGAAAATAGATTTACATTGTACAGGTTTGTCCATGAAGCTTTGAAAGAAGGTCTTTATTCATGGCCTGCACTGCATCATTTTTTTGGTGCTAAAATTGCTCTTTTGCACAACCATTGGTAATTCACAGTGTGTTGAGCGACATCTGGAAAAACAGCTTGCATCAGATCATGGAGCGATCTAACAATTCAGCCCAAGGTTTTCATTGAAATCACTCCTGTTAAGTCTTCACGTTTAATTTCCCTTTTTCTTAATTTGAGTAAATTCAAAGCAAACTCTCTCACAGATGGATTGCCTGTCAAATGCGCATGCCTACTGGTTTCCAAATGTAATCGTTTAACATTTCCCAAAATACATGATGCTTTAATACAGGCTTTCAATTCATGTGCTTTAGTACCTCGTTGAATTACTGGTGGTGTTTGATGAAAATTTCAAGCTAGCACTCAAATAACACCTCCCATTAATTTGTTATTATGTCTAAGATTTGCAACGTTTGATCTAATGCTTCAATGGCCGCTTTGCAAGCTATTGTATGTTCATTCCAAACAGTAGGCTTACAATCCTTTAGAATTTTTTTCCTTTGCAGTTCCTCATTGGAGTCTTCACATTTGTCAAAGTTAAAGGGAGTTTAAAAGCTGAATGTGCAGCTTTCCCTCCTGTCAAAAGTGTCAAAGCAATGCCTAATGATGCCTTTGAACCTGGGCCAAAAGAAAATTAATAAGGAAAGTTTTTCTCTTTCCACCAGAAGCATCAAAAATAAATTCCTTGGTAATTGTAAACAACCTCTATAATAGTATCTAAGACATTTCTTTGCTATCTCACTAAACTTGGTTCTTTCTCCTGAATATATTCATCTAACTGGTTTAAATCATAGCTGGTCTCCCGCAGAAATTCGGTGCACAGATGTTCAGTTTCTCTTTGTTGTTCAGATAGACCAAAAGTACCTAGGTCATGTCCACCCAAATATTTAGCACCTCAAAGACAGATCTGAAAAAAAACTCAGTGATTTTTAATGGTAAAAATTAAAATTAGGCCCCTCTGGGCTATGGAGGGCCTCCTATAGCGATTTTAAAACTAAAAGTGCAGTGCACATTCTTGTGCCAACCTAACTTAAGTGCAAAATTTCAGATTTCTAGGTTGTTTAGTGACTGAGCTATGCACAGGACTCACAGACATTCTATTATACATCTTTAGATTTCTTTGAACTTGTTCTGAGGGCTATCACTTGTATTAAGCAAAAAAAAACTCACAATTGGACAGTTTTATGTTCCATTAACATAATTTCACCTCTACAGACTTTATTTTACATTAAAATGAAATCCCTGTAAGTGACAAGCAGCATGCTCCCTTTCAAAACTACCTCCACCAATGTAATCTTCGGCTTTGTCATAAGTTTGCTATATCTCGCCTTTTTGAAAGGGTGATTTCACATTAATTATCAATGAGCAGATTTGTCCCTTTACAATATTTCATTTCACGAGGTGTATGATGAGGGTATTGTACAAGGAAGCAAAGCCATGGTGCTATTTGAAATGCAAATTTTCAATTTAATGTGCTACTATCAGAGAGCTAACAAGGATTGAATAACGTATGCAAGAGGCTTGCTGTGGGACATATTTTGGACACGTTGAGGCTATAACAGTGATGGATTGTTAGTGAGGAAAGCACTGGAAGGACAAAACATGGACAAGAGTTTCCCCAGGGAGGGAGTAGTCATACATTAAAAGCTGTTGTACACAAGAGAGTCATGCAGCAGCAAGTTGGCTGTGTGGTCATGAGAAGTGGTGGAGTTGTAGGCTGGGTTTCAACATATGGATAGAAGTTGAGCCCTCATTTGCAGATGCAGGGATAAAATATAGGTAAAGAACAAAAAAGTCTTGTGTGCTTTGTTGAGAGACAATAAGATTATAATACAGGAGAAAGATAAAAATATATGAGCAATACTTCATTAAATGGACCTACCTGATGGGTTGGGAAATGAAAGACAACCTTGTCAAAAAATGAGGAGATTAAGGAGTAGTGCGCATTTGTCAATGTCAGAGATGCTGTGATTTAGAAGAAAAAGGAGGATGAGGTACTCAAAGGTGAAAATTTCACAGGAATATGGGATGGGACAAAGAGGCAATTTGACAAACAAGACTACATTAAGCCAATGCAACTTGGGTGGTCAAATGATGGAAAATGTGAAGCATCAATGAGGTGAAAAGATTTGTAACAAGCCACCCATGTGTATCGGTTAGTGCTAGGATGCTGTTGAAGATAGATGTCCGAAACATTATTTGCAATAGAGTTCTCATTTCAGAGGAACTGTAGAATGAAGATGAGAAGGAAGTTATAGAGTTTAATCAGTAAGGAATAGGAATTTTCCAGGATGGGTCTATAGCTCAAGGAGAAATTTTTCCAGATGCCTATTATAAAGGTTGTCGAAGAAGGTACAGAGGCAAACAACTGGCCTTAACAGGAGGAGATGAAGCTGAGAAGAGTGGAAGAAGAGGAGCTTAGCAGAGAAAGAGTGACAAATAAGAGGGAAAGTAACTGAAATCTTGGTACTGTACAAAAGAAAGAAGAAAAGGTTGCATGGTTGGAAGGGGAATAAAGAGCCCGATATAACCAGGAACAAAATGGAAAGAGTGACAGCAAAGCTGCACAAGTGAGATAATACTGCAAAAATTAAAAAAAAATTTAGCCTTTTAAATTTATCTTTATTTCATCTTGGACTTTAAATGCATTTTACTAAGTGATTGCTGACAGGTTAAATTAACATTTAACTGAAATATTTTACACAAGAATAATGAGCAATGCCTACCAGCTGTTTCTGACAAGTTTTATAGGCAGGAACTGTCATCGTCATTTATAGAATTCATGCTAAAGCTCTACAGTCACATACAGATTAAAACATTAGAAAGAACAGCATTGTGAGCTTTTAGTAAATTGCGCAAAGTGTTTTTGTTCCAAATAAAAGTAGTCAGCAAATTTGATACTGAATTATTCAAAAGTTCCACCTTCTAAATCATTGCAAAATTCACAAGAGAAGTTGTGCGATATTTTGGAAACTGGAACAGAACCAAACTGCTCAAACAATTACAAGATTTTATAAGTTTATCTTACAAGAACTTTCAAAAATGTTAAAGCAGTAGAAAAATAATTGTAAAATGCATAAGCAATGATCAAATGTTAGCATTTAAAATCTATGTTCCAGATTAAAAACAATTCCTATGGGGATATTGGGAAGGACTACAAGCATAGTTCTCAAAATAATACTTACTACAAAGTGATAACATAAAACGATATAAATTTCATTGATGTTTTCAGAACTGTAAAATATTTATATAAATGCACTCATGTAAGTGCACATACTCTCGAATAAATACATCTGAGAAATAGCTTACTTCCTTTCTATTCCACCTGTTAGACTTCTTTCATTTTTGAAAAGAACATCAAACAACATTCATACATTGTGTTTATCATTCAACTAATGAAGACATTTTGTAAGAAGAATACTTTAGGGTAATGAAGTCTAAACTCAATTACCATACAAGTCATTCACTGTTAACTTGCAAAGTTCTTCATTCTCATTTAATTTGCCCTATATTCATATTCAGTATAAATTATTGTGAAGGATGTAGAAAATATATTCCTACAGTGACTCTAATTTATTACTTCACAACTCAACTGAATGCCAAAGTAATACGAGCACAACAATACAAGATCCGTCATGTTCATAAACACATATTCAATATAAGGAGCAGCTGTAAATAAACCTATGTTACATAATACTGAATATTTACATATCAATATGCAGAGTTGCTGCATTTTAAAGCAAGACAACAAATTAAATAGAGAAATTACTAATCAGAATACAAGGGATTTGGCTGAAAAAGTCTATTAGACCTGAAGAAATAATCACAAAGAATCAAAACCAAATAGGCTAGGGAATGCAAGGAGAAATTAATCATCATGGAAGAATGACATTCAATGTTACACAGAAAATAAAATAAATCATTATTGAATGTTGTTAATTGTCCTCAAAGATTATGGCACACATTAAATGCAGTAAAGTGATTGGCAATGAATGCAGTACAGAGCTTATCTTCCTCTGGCCTTTCTTTTAGGGGGCAAACTTTCACCAGTCTCTGGAGTTATTCAGAACCAGATCACAATCCCAAATGTGGGGATCAAATTACAAGAGATTATGAGCAGTCTGCAATGTCAGAAGATCATCAGGGCAGTTTCTTAAATTTCCTCTGCCTGTAGCCATGTTACCGCTCATTTCCCGCAGAATAACCGCAGTGACATGGCTGGCAGGATGTTGGGAGCTGTGCAGCTGTTAAAGGCTAGTGCAATTAAGAGTTTCAATGGTTGATTGGATTGAGTTCAATTCAGCCCAATTTCACCTGCTCAATCTACAGTGACCATCAATCAATTATGCTGAGCATAATGAATTAACTCCAATAATACATCGAAGTAAAGTTAATAGACTATCTATTTTGGTGCACTGCATATAAATTTAACCAATGGCAAAACCTCAACTATTTTCTAGCTTTTTCTTCCATTCCAACACGCAGATGTCAAGCTATTGTGAAACCAGTTGGGGCATTGTCAGTTAACTTAAGAGCAAATATCAGCATACAATCCCTTTAGTTGTTTATACTGTCTACAGATAATAGGCAGGAGATATCAATTACTTTAGGAGGGGCAGGGATAGAAGGAAAAGGATCATAATGGAGAATGTGACCATTTAGAAATTAAGTGGCCAAGGAAATCTAAGGTTCAATATGAAGTCAATGCTTCTAAATGCATCAATGTTTAAATACTGACTGCAGGCCCACTGCCAATATGTCAAAAATATTTCAAAATTCTCTCAAATTTAAATAGCACACCAACATATATTTCATGGATGAAATATAAATTTGCAACACTGAATAATCTTCATACCTTGTCTGCTAATGCCTTCAACGACTCAAGAAATCTTGACCAAAAGTCCTTGAAGAGAGGACGATCAATTTTCTTGAGGCTGTCTTTAGTACTTGCATCCACACTGACATAAAGCTGAGTAACTGGCTCAAGATTTCTGAATGAAGAAAAAAAATTGGAGCACATTATTCTGCTAATGGTGCTTTTCTTTAAACAAAATTTTATCTAACGTGATCAAATTCCTGAAATTAGTTGTAAAGTCCATCTGATAAAGGATTTTTTTAAATCACTTTTCTTTCCCTCTCTTGCTTTCAAAGTGATCAAGGAAAAAGATTCTCAAGATTACATTGCCAACAATTGTGGACAAACCAAAATACAAGATGGAGATCTGCAATTCCTCGCAATTCAAAAACAAACATGGTGCCAAGTTAATAACATAAGGTTATTGATGTCTCCTAAATTAGAAAACTGTGCATGTGACTTGGATTCCACTGCTCTGTGTGCTCTAATTACCAGCTGCCGTGGTTTTTGCAACTTTGGAAATATCTATGTAATTATTTTAAGATGTTGATTTACCATATGCATAATTACACATGAATGTTTGTGGCTAGACCAATCAAATCACTCAAAATGCTTTTTATTAAAATCTTTTGTCCAGGTGAAACCTCTAACCTCCAAATAAGATTTCAATCAGAAAGTTACTGCAGAGGAGTGATGAAAAAACTACCCTCAGCAATAAGGCAGCATTTATCTGAGTATACCAAGGGGCTGTAACGAAACTGAGGATAATGTGAATCAAGGCCAAAACTCTCGAGCAGTAGAATCATATTTGACACACCTGAGCTAGTTTGTCTTGTCAGAAACTAATTGCATCTCTACCTGAATCCTTCAGGGAAATACACTTAAACCAACTATTTATAGCTGCTTCACAAATGTCCAATCCTATCACTGAGTTAAGAATGGGAGACTACACAGATGATTCAAGTGTCATACCTCCTACAAAATAATCTAATTCCTAAAATTCTCACAGGAACTGTGCAGCATCTAGGCTTGGGCTAGCAAACAGTAATTAAAAAGTAAGTAATATTCATCTTGCACAAGTCTTATGACCATCTTGAACAAAAAATTTAATTGGACCAGCCAAATGATGATGATCATAAATAGTGTTTCCTGCTCCATTCTATTCAGGAACAATAGACTAAAAGAGCTTCCCTTTTGATTTAGGGAAAGAAACTACAGAGGTCTTTACTATCAAATTTATAGCCATCTCCAAAGTTGGTTGACTGTCTAAGTTTATTTTAGAAGGGTCCTTACAAACTTCAAGCATTATGTGACTTGGACAACAATGGGACATGCTGAGACAAATAAAAAGCAATTTATATTTAACCTTGAAAAAGTGAAGATAAAATCCATATCTAATGAGATTTTAATCCATTAAAAAGATACATTTCCTCTTAACCAATTCCTTCTATATACAATTCCCCTATGCATAAAATGCAAATTTCAAATGAAAAATCATATCAGTAATTGTAATTAATATGGCATGCAGTGAAAATGCGTCTTCTTTCTGTACGTTGATTGGTAAAGTCTCAGCCTGTATTCAAAACAGAACACTTATGAATATATTTGCTATCTTTAACATTCCTGGTTAATTTTCATTCATTTTAACAAAATAACACCTCACTTGTTTTTATTAACATTGGCACCACAAATTGATAGAACAATGAGATAATGATTCTAGAAATTGAAAACATTTTTGCTCAAGATCATTTTTATGACAAAATCAGAATCAGATTTACTATCAGTGACTTAAACGATGTGAAATTTACAGCACAAGTGGTTCATCCACACTAAAAGAAAAATAGGGTGTAAAAGTATGAATACTTTAACCGAATATCCAGTTGAATTAAAAAGAGGATGCACCCATTATGTCCACAGCTAAATTAGGTCAATGCTTTAATTTTCTTTGTAACTACCACCATTTTTTCCTGTAGGTAGTGTTAGGTCGGTTAGATCTTGGTTAATTAATTGAAAAACAAACAAATTTTATTAGATAAACACATAGCAGGAAGTATATTTCTTTTTCATTGGACAGTGTTTCAAAATCAATTAAAATCCAGAGTAAACAACAAACCCTATCCTAAAAAGCTGTTATGAAAATAAAAGCACAATTTCCTTTTAAGTTAATTTTCTGGTATGTATCAAAACTTCATCCATTAGAGGCTACTAAGTTCATCCTCACCTGATTTCCTCAGGGAACTGGGCATTTGTAACAAGAAAACTGGAAATATTTTGATGGTGCAACAACTTTATAAACTGGTTGATTTTTGGGTACATGATTGGCTCTCCTACTAATGACAAAGCACAGTGTTTCACCACCATGCCTTCTGCAAAACGGTCAGCTTTTACTCCAGGTACACCTGCAAGAACAACAGATACTTGAGTAAAACCTTAGCTAAGTGGTATGTTTCGTGTACTGGACCAGAATTTATTCACCCAAGATAACATTCAACTATAAAAACAAACTGAAAGACATCAATACCACTAACTACAAACATAAAACATAATCAACTGCATTTTAAACATACAGCTGATATCAAAAAAATTTTGTACTCAGTAAAACAAGTAACCTGGATATACATTATTGTTTTAATTAGAGAGCATAATTTTTTTCTCCTGGTTATTAATGTGCTAAAATTAGTTAATTCATCCACTCATATTCCAATATTTAGGCAAAATGGCTCTTCACAGTTGCAGAAGGTGTCAAAACTGAGGAAAATTTGTTCCATTGATCAAACAACATTGTAGCTTGGGTAAAGATAATGAATCAAATAGTTTGCAAGGGAAGATGCTTAGAAGCTATCTTGACATGTTACTCTACAAAAGCAGTCATAGCTTTCAAATATGATGTACTTCAAATGACATTTACTCAAATTAGGTCCTGAATGGTTTAATTCCTTCAAAGTGGATATTTTTTAATAACAGATTACAGAACTTAATCTGACTTGGATCAAACTCAATTAATAAAACACTAAGCCCGGTGGCAAAGAACACAAACTTCAGGATGTTATCTGGATTTTTCTCTCTATTTTGACCAGGTCTAATTCATCTTCAAGTGCAGTAGAAGCACCATCAAGGACAGCACAAGAAATCAACATATTGTTACTTGTTGGTTACTGAAACTCCTAGTACAAAATACAGTTTTAAGTAAAAAGATAAAAATGAAAATGTGTGTATTTTAAAACATTGTGGCTAATTTATTAACCAGATTTTTTTTATTCCTTTAAAGTTAACATTATATGTTTATCCTTGAAGGCCTCAAAGCAAACAAAAAAATCTTGGTCATGATATTTTTGCCCAGAGCCATTATTTTAGCTGAATACAGAATGTGCACTGAACATATTCAGTGCATACATTTATTAGGATGCATCAATACATTTTGTAATTGACATCCTGCAATTCCTTTTAGATTTATCAATTTTGTTTGATATTTTGAGAGCTAGAAGATAAATTCTAGAAGAGATTAAGTGTAAAGATTGTTTGTTCTTTTTAAGTTACAGAGCTATCATTTGTGTGTGTGTGTGTGTGTGTGTGTGTGTGTGTGTGTGTGTGTGTGTGTGTGTGTGTGTGTGTGTGTGTGCGTACACATGCATGAAGTGTGAAAGTTGAAGCAAAACAAAACAGTAAGAGGGTAGAGGAAGAGATAGGAAATGGGGTGAGGGAAATGATGAGGAGAGTACAGAGGGACAGAAGTGGGAATTGGAAGAGAATGTACAGGGAAACAGCAGGGAAGAAAAACAACCTCTGGAACACCCACTACCAGCATGAGCAACACTAATTTATTACAACCCTTTATTCATACCCATCTGTCTCCCTCCCAACTTCATCATTTTATGCCAGGAGGTCTAATCTGCAAAACCAATTTCTCAGCTGGCATTTTTTAAAGGTTCCTGGAAACTGCACCCATCACACCCTACCTGTAATAATCATTCTCTCAACAAGTTACATCAGGTCACAGAGCCTGACTCACAGCCTGATTTATTTCCAGATCTAATTGTGGCAGCTGGTAATTTTTCATGTACTGAGAAGGCAGTAGCTTGCCTTATTTTTTTAGTCCTGTCTTTGATCAAAAGTGTGTCTTTAGCTACCAGCTCCAATATCCTCACTACCTGCCACCCATCTGCATTGGGTTTCTTCTTGCTTCCTTAGCCCCTTAAATGGTTTCTTTATTGGAATATTTAAAGATTTAATTTTTGATTCATGCATAAATCGTTGCATTTTTGATGAAGGTGAAAATAAGGAAGCAATGTATTAATTAATTAACTTTGTCCAACCTCTACCTATCATGATAATTTTACCTTCCTCCTTTCTGATTATCTGAGAGAAAGTGGACAATATTGAGACTTGAGATTTGGGAATCATTGAAGATGGCCTAGAAGCACAGGATGAAAATGTCAGTGTGGAGTCAGTAAGTTGTCTACTAACGGACAAGATATGCAAGAAATGGGAAGTAATGTCTGCTCACCATTTTGGAGTTAGAAGTGATGGCAGAGTATTGTTGAATACTGTGGTTTGGTCACACCACTACAGGCTCTCAGAGTTTAGCAGGACAGATATGATCCTGAAATTTTCCAAAGGTGCAGCAGGAGTTTTGGTTTTGACTGCACTGAGGGGAAGAGATCGCACTAGAAATAAGCTTTTGATTCTAAAATTAATAACCGAAGTGGATTGCAGAAATGGGGAATAGCCCATGGGGACTTTTGCTGTCTAGAAACCACAAGTCAGACAGTAATAGAGTGCAGTTAAAGGATCTCTACTACAGGAGTTGGTCATAGGCAGTATTAGGTAAGGGGAATAGCCATTCACACAACTGTGGAGAAACCGACAAAGTCTAACACTATAAGAGTATGTAGCAGAGAGAGACCATTTAGCCTGTAGCTGCTCCTTTGTAAACTTCCTTCACTCCCCTGCTCATTCTCCACAGCTCAGTAATCTTAATTCCCTTTCAAGTATTTAGTCAATTCTTTTCTGAATGTTACTATTGAATCTGCTTCCACAATTTTTGTCAAGTGGTGCAGTTCACATGGTTTGGGGTTACTGTGGTTACATGAGCAGTGAAAATTGCTGGGGGCAGAAGTGGGCTCTGGATAGCAAACCTGGTTAAGATGGCACTGACAGGATAAAAAAAGGCACCTAATAACATTCAGAAAACATACAATGCATAGGCAAAATAAGGGTATATTTATAATAAGCAGCTTTAGACAAACATTGAACCTTAGGCTACAGACTTAACAGAATACCTCTAAGAAAATGTTTGCCTAAACATTAACAGCACTATGCAGAAACAATAATGATACAAATTTCATTCAAAATTATTCAGATTTTTAAGAATTGTTTTCTTATAGCATAAGATTTAACAAAGAAATCAAAGAAGATATTTAAACAAATGGTATAGTTTTTGAAGTGATTGGATTTGTTGGATTAGCTTGTTTTAATGATTGATTTTTCTTGCAGCTCATCTTTGACTCATTGTTTGCATTCTCATTTATGGCCTCTTCATCAATTGATTTACATCCTCCAAGTGCTTTTCATTTATTCATTACTCAACTACTTCATTCTCATTTGTCGGTCCTTTATTATCCAATTTCACATTTGTAATGTGTGACACACCATGCATCAGCCCGAAAACATGCACTGTTGGTGGCCCCGTGTTTTTGTGTTTACACAGATACAGTATATAACTCGGCTGACATTTGAATGACAAATGATACGTTTAATGACTATACAAATAGTAGTATTAGAAAATAAGTACAATCAGAGTAAATAACTCCTTCCTGAATTTTATATTTACCTCTGTAATGGATACTATCACATTTCAAATTAGCCCTATGATTCATTAACACTTTATGCATACACACATAAGGTTAGTTGCATTTCATGATTAATACTTAAAAGCATAACCTTATCAATAAATCCATCCAATTCTCCTCAACTACTGTATATTGAGACTAACATTTATTTACTTTCCCAGTTGTAGCCACAGAATGTGCAGCACCTTGAATAAAGAAATTCCAGGTCTATAGTGAATTTGTTAAACACTATAGCCTTCTACTATTACAATACTTCCATCATATTGCTGATATTTAAGAGTACACTGATGGAGTGGTAATGGATGGATTGAAAGTGTCCCGATATCTGCGTATAGGACATACAAGGCCATTTTATACATTGTTAGGTAAATGCCAGTGTTGCAGTTGAGTTGGAACAGCTTGTCAAGAGGCATGGCTAATTCATGAGGACAATTCTTTAGCACTGTGGTCAAGATGGTGTTCTGCTCGCATCCTTTTCTATATCCAGCACCCAGTGATTTCCTAGTACCATATGGAGAGAGCTGGCTCAAGCCTGCCCGTGGTGCAGCTAGTACAACTACTAGAGAAAGCTGTAGGAGAGAATCTCCAGAGGAAGTGATTGAGGCAGATACAGCAGTATTATTTAAGAAGCACTTGGATAGGTACATGGAGGGGCGGTGCTTGGAGGGATATGGGCCTAACACAGGAAATTGGGACTAGCTGGGTGGGCACCGTGGTCTCACAACGTGGAATCATTGGGTCGAAGGGCCTGTATCCATGCTGCATTGCTCTATGACTCTATCGGTCAACTATGCTGGCAAGCCATGTTATTTGCATGCCTGACACCCTACTCCTGAAACAGACGCTGTATTCCGAGCTGTCACAGGAAGAAATTACCAGGCAGACAGATAAAAAGATTCAAGGATATACTCAAAGCCTCCTTGAAAGACAGCAACATCCCCATTCACCCCAGGAAACCTCTGACCCATGACTGCTCACAGTGGAGAAGGAGCATTTGGAATGGCACTAAGGACCCTCATCGGCAGCATACAGAAGTCCTGTGGTCGTGGCAGAAGGAACACACCACGTCACAAACTAGCCACCCGCCCACCCCTTAAGACACCTCCTGCCCCATCTCTGGAAAAGTCTGCAGTTCCTACTCATCAGCCACCTCAGAAGACAAAAAGGCAGAAGGGAAGCAAGTCATCCTGAATCCTGAGGCATTGCCAAAGAAGTAAATGTTCTTACTCTAAACAAATGGTGTAATTGAAGAAAATAGGTTCTTTTTCTCCAAGTTCTTCTGGAATTCCTGATCAGAGGCTTCAGCAATCAGCTGCTTTAAACATACGCAAGTCCCAGGCATCTGCGCATGCACTTTCTGGGAGTTCTTCAGTTCTAAAAATGCCTGACATAATGAGTTTTTCCAGTGTTTTCTGTTTTTATTTCAGATTTCCGACATCTGCAGCTTTTTAGTTTTCATTTACAGCTCAATGGCAGTTTGGACTGGACAATAAATCCTGTCATTTCTGGTGACATGTGAATCCCACAACAGAATTAAAACAAACTTGGATATTTATTTTATTCCTCCATTGACAATGACCTGCAAATTCCACTTTGGCATTTAGAACCATCTTCACCACATGGAATACAAAAATCTATAATTTTTTTTACATTTTCACTTTTTTTTTTTCACAAATTTTTACACTTACTGGACAACAATTGCTCCTCTTGCCAACACCACCTACATCCCAAGAATGAATATATTTTAAAAAACGCTAAGGGAAGGAAATTAAAACAGAAAATGCAGGAGATATTCATTATAGTCAGAATTGTTATTTGACAAAGGAAGGAAGCTGAATTAATAGAAAGTGTAGAGCACAGATTTGCTAAAGTGAAGCTTAGTATTAGGAAATACAAATATCTTGAAAACTGGTGTTATGTTCTGCAGAAGAGATGAGGTTAAGGAGTGATTTCAGAGATGCTTAAAATTAAGAAAGATTGGGAAGGAGAAGTTAATACAAGGCTAGTTATACTGAATGAGATTTTGGTCCAACAGCTATAAATCTTTAATTTATACAGTGCCTTTCCCATCCCTATTATGATATCTCAAGGCACTTTATCACTAATAAAGCACTTTTGAAGTGTAGTCATTGTTTGTGTGTAGGAGAAACCACTTTAAAACAAAAATGGGGATTCTGAGATTGTGAAATGGATTGTCAGACTGTTACTTCTTAATATGGAATTTTAAATACTTAAGAATAGACGAGAAAGCTAGTTGAAGGAGTGGTGCATGGAAATAAATGGGTGTTTAGAATTAGGATCACTGCTCCTGTTCCTCCATAGACTGGCTGGGCTGAACTCTGATACAATTTAAGACAAAGGATGGAAATAAGGCAAAAGCTGAACTGCCCCTGTTCCTTGGCCATCCTCATTTGCTAACCTATCCCACTTATCATTAAATGTGTGGAACAACATATTTACCCTATAATTTCTAAGATTCCTGTTACTGTTTGACAACTATTTACCTTTAAACTGTTTGATCAGGTTCTGATGGTTCTCAATTGCTTCTTTTAGTATCATATCAGCTTCATCCATTTTCCATCGCCATTCAGTTCCAACAGGGTTGGTATGATGCCTGATAAAACAAATGTGCACAATGCCAGTCAGCTATAATATTTTTAACCAGGGAGGATTCTTTATAGTCTAGTCTATGTTAATGATACATGGATCCATGCACTGTAAAGCAACCCTGAATAAATATGCGACATGTTTCTGAAATGCATGTTATTTTTCCCAACAGTTGGATTTAACATCGACTCTATCCCAGCAAGGCTCAGGTCATACGTCAACAAATGATTTAGTTAACAAAAAAATATGCCACAGTTACAATAGTTCACAGTCTTTGTAACCTTATTTCTCCACAATTAATCAAAAGACAAGAGTTGCTTCCCTTCAGCTGCCTTTCTACATAACCTGATTTCTGAAAACATTTCTCACACTTTCTCTCAGATTGCAAATGTGTCCATCAAAGGACCACCTCCAGCAATTGGCCCTGCCCTTCTCATAAATCTCAGACAAGTTGCTTTCAGCTACATCAGGAGCTTTCTCCGACACGTTTTATGATGCCACACATGAAAAGTAAAATGTGTGGATAGGGTTTTTCAATTGCATATATAGGCTGCCATTTTGCAATATTTACATGAAGAAACTGTTTGACAAGCTTGGAACATCCACAGTTCTGAACCTTCAAAAAATTAAAAGTTAACCAATTCTTTTCATTGATTAGCCTTTCTCCTAACCAAAATTAGAAGTCCTGTTTATGTTGATTTCAGCATCCCTTACTGCAAAATAAGCTACAAACTAAATTTACCATATCTAGTCAAAATAAAACAATTCATAAACTATCTTGAAAATAGGATTTTCACTAATTTAACATCTTGTTTCACTTCCTAAAAGTATAAGAACATCAACAACATAAGTACTAGAAGCAGAAAGAGGTCACCTCTCGAAGATTAAGAATTGTAAAGGTTTATGATTCTCTCAATCAGGATATAGACACGGGCAGCCTTGAGTGTGCCAGCCCCACCCATTTTGAACTCAAGCCCACCCAATCAGAGTTGACCTGGGCAGCACTGAGAGGCAAAAGTGGATCAATACAGGGCTTAGCCACTTGATAGTTAGTAGGCTCATGAGAAAACAGTAGAACGTGTCTAGGGTTGTCATCTAGCTTGGACAGAGCAGGATATCAATTTTTATTTACAGCTAAGAGGTTGAGGGGTCAGGGCTGAGAATCCCCAGACCAGCCCCAACTCTGTAAAAGGAGCAGTTGGTACTGTCACCACAGTTAGAAGTGCTTAGTGAGCAGGAGATTTGGAGGCTGTGGCTGAAGTCCAAAGGTAGGACAAATCCTCAAGGACTACTTCATGCTAACCCAGACCAGGGACCAGAGGCCATGTCAGATTATGGCTAATCTCTAGGCTACTGCCTCAAAATCTCCTGGGCTCCAGAGTCCAGATCCATATCCATCTCTAGGCCAAAAGCTATCGTACTTGTGGGCACATCTGTTGCGGTAACAATACTATATTGGTGGATACAGGTTTGTCACAGTACAATACTGGGGTGTCTACGCATCCATCGTCCCTTCCTCAAGCAGAAGGGAAGCAAGTGCTCAAAGGTCACTAAAGCTGCTGCTTGATTGTATTCTTTTGCCCCCTCTTGCATATTGTGGTAGGGAAGATTTAGACGCTTGGGATGGGAACATTGCCACTTGTTTTCTCTAACTTGTAAATGCAGTACATGGTAACAGGTCTTTAAAAAGTGAGCTAACAGTTGGATCTGAAGAAGCAGATGTGATCACAGCCTGAAGGGAGAAGGAAGGGGAATGGAATAGGGGAGAAGGAAAGAACTCCAAGCTATCAGATCAAACTGATTTCTTTTTATATGTGCCATTAGCTCTTCAAATGAATGCTTTGTCCATTCAAATGCAATGTCTTTAATATGAAATTTTAATCATAGTTCCTTGATTTCACTTTATTTATGGACGGACACACTACTAAGCTCTTGTCATTCTGCTTATTAGCTCTATAGTCCTGATTCCCTTTAAGTCCATACCTCTTCCATTCCCAATCACCAGCTTATTTACTTTGCAGCCCTATCCACATCTCAATGTTTTGCATGCTATGAAGTACTTTGAAGAACACTCGGCAAACATGATCACTGTACTACAGGATTAGAAAAAAAATCACAATATCACTTTGACTAACTTAGCTTCAAAAAAAATTCCAATTCACAAATTCATCCTGGGCAAAAATCAATCTTGATGCACTGACTCGACCTGAAACATCGACCATCTCTTTGCCTCCACAGATGCTGTTTGACCCACTGAGTTCCTCCAGCAGTTTGGTTTTTTTGCTCCAGATTCCAGCATTTGCAGTGTCTTGTGTTTTCACAGATTTATCTCTCCATTAGAACTATAACTGTTTTTACAAAGAGTGTAACTGTATAACCACTGGCACTACTCGATAAGATTTAAAGGTAAGCATCATCACACAAATATAATGCAACACAATAGCATGCAATATAAACTTTCTCCAGTTTTTGTGATATTGTTTTTGGAGCTGGATATTTTGGGCTGGTTAGCTTTCCCTAAAACTCTCCCCCAACACCATTAAACACATCTAGACCTCATTCTCTCAAATTCTAGCCATTTACTATCACTGTAGTTTATAATGTTATTCATCATTTTAAAAACATTAATATTTGCCCAAAATTTCTCCTTCATTGTCTTTAAAAGTGAACAGATGTTACAACTACTTAAGTCTGAAGCTAAATTGGGGATAAGCTAATTAAGATTTTGAATTTTGAAAACAGTTTCAAAGAAAATTTCTTTTTAATCCAATTACGAGCTTAATGCTAAATGGCTTGATACTAAATGGCTAAAATTCTCCAATGAACAACTTCAAGATTTTTAAACAAGTTAGCCTCTGAATACAGAGGAAATAAAGGCAATCAATTAAAATGTGCTGTATCTATATGATCTAATTCTTTATTCCTAAAATGTCACTGGTTTTACTCATTTCCAGTTTTGTCATGCCTGTAACAAGAATATAAGAGAGAGAAGCTGAAGTGTGCCAAACAGCCCTTTAAGCTGCTCCATTATTTATCAAGCTGATATTCCAACACAGCTCCATTTTCCACCACAGTTCCCATATCCCTCGCCACTACAACAGTTAGGATAGAGAATTCCAAAGGTCCAGCACTCTCTAAATGAAGAAATTTCTTCTCACCTCAGTCCCAAACAGCTAACTCTTTATTCTGAAACTGTCCCTTCTTGTCCAAGACTCTTCAGTTAAGGAGAACACCCTCCCTATACCTAGTCTGTCAACCATTTAAGCATTTTGTGAGTTCTGATGAGATTTCCTCTCATCCTTCTTAATCCATAAAGAATACAGCCATGTCTCTTTAACGCTCTTCAAACAGCAAACCTGGCATCATATTATTCTAATGAATTTTGTTGCACTCCCTCTATGGCAAGTACAAGGTGCTATACAATTGCAATAAGATTTCCTTATTCCTGTAATCAAACCCTCTTATAATAAAGGTTAACAAAGCACTTGCCTTGCTAATTGCTTGCTTCACCTAGCGACTTGTACATGAGCACACTTTGAGCATCAACTCTACCCTGTCTCTCACCATTTAATACATACTCTGTTTTTCAATTATGTGTATCACAATGGATCAGTATGCATTTTTCTATTTTTTATTCCACCCATTATGTTCTCACCCACTCTCTCTGCTTGTCCATATTCCCTTAAAGTCATTTTACATCCTCCTCCATACTCACAATCCCACCTAATTTTGTATCATCAGAAAGCTTGGAAACTATGAAATTTCACCCCCCTCAGCTGTCTACAAAGAACAGCAAAAATTGCCTCATAGCTCTAAGAAAGATGCCAATGTCGACTCAGAGTAAAGACCGATGGAGCATGAAACCGTATAGCTGAAAGGCCTCTGCAACATGAGCGCAGCATTTACAGTTGGCAGGACTTAACCTTTAACCAAATCATGCTCAGCTTTCAGGACCTTGTCATTGCATGCAAATCAATTATTTAACAATCCCACAAAATGATCTTCATTATGACATTAACGCAAGAACCGAATTCTCATCATACTCGGGGACTCAGCAAAGAACACACCATCATCACTGTACTGGGAGAACAGACTTCCTAGTAAATTAGGCACATTAGCGTGGTCTGTCTGCAACACAATTTTGCATTTAACCCACAACATTAGTTTAGGGTTAATTCAGTTAATTTACACAACTTCTAACCAAGTAAAACCTAGAGAAATCAACTAAATTAATATGCACTGTCATCTGTCTCTTACCTCCAGCAAAAGACACATTTATTGGCACAGGCTAGACTGGGGGTTGTCTCCATACAACGATGGCTCTCAATTCCATAGAATGTGTGCTTGTAGCAGCCACCTCGACCACGAAGCATGGACTGTGGAAATAAAGAAATCAAAGCAACAAATGTTACAAGTTAAGTCCCTTACTACATGTGTGCATTTAAAAATTGAACATGAATAAAGCAAATATGGGCCAAATTGACTCAGTCTTGCCAGTGGTTCCGCTGGCATTCACCTGTTTAAATGGGGAGGTAGGTCACACCTGGTGTAGGATCTGAGACCCCACTGATTTCAGTGGGGATTTTATATCTTTGCCTCTTAATTCATAGATAAGTTATTAAATTATTTTACATTTGCTATGTAACTAAGTGGTTTATGTTTAGTTTTACATTAAATTTCTGTTTTACATCAGTATTTAAATCTTTCTGAATGTCAGAAATATTTAAAATCACTTGTAGGTCTCACTTCTGGCAAATTCCCAGCCCGCTTTGGTGGTCTAGGGAGCAGGGCCTTTACAACTGCCACCTGAGGCTCAGTGTCTGCCCAGACCATGTTGCTCAACATCCAGGTTGCAGAAGGCCAGTGAGGAAACCCCTGCATGTCCTGATAAGGTATGTGCAGACATGGGCAGACCAATGGCAGCGATTTTAGAAGCAGAGTGGTCCAGCACGATCAGGCCCAAAATACATGAAGGAGATAGAAAGATATAATGTTATTGTATGGTGCAGGAGCTGGTGGGTGAATCTTCAAGTGCAGGCACTGATTTGACAAATAAAGTATGAGAAGGGTAGGGCTGGAACTTTGCATGGGGAATAATGTCATTAGATGTGGTAAACAAGTCATTGTCTTCAACGGAGGACTGAAAGGAAGTTAGGTTACATTGTTCTGAGGTGCAGTTTTTACTGGAAACTCTTAACAAAGATTTATTAGCGCTGCTTAAATCACAGCAGCAGAATTTAAACAGGATCTCCTTGAGCAGTTCTAGTCTACTGCTGTGATCTGACTCAGGTAGGTTCTGTTCAACCTAATGACGAGCACCAACCACTCCCTTCCACTCCTAGCTGTACCGACTCCCACCACTACCCAAAATCTCAACACCTGGGCAAATACCCCCAACAGAACTTAATTCTCTGATCTGAAACCTCAATTCTCCTATATGCTTCTCTCCAGGTCCCAATCCACATCTCTATCACCTGCTCAGGCTAATCTGAACCCTGACAGTCAGTTTCCTCTCCCTTTCAATTCTTTGAATCATACCTATTTGTGAACTTAGCTGCTATTTTTCTTCACATGATCTGCCAGGTGCAGCATGCAAAGGAAAGTGTCCAATGACTTAGGCCCAAAGTGCTAATGGGTTTAGCCTCAGCCGGTAGCCAGGAAAGTTGTGGCATTGGACTGGGTGTGAAGATCATGATTTCAGTCTTTCCATTATTTAATTGGAGATGTCTAGTCATCCATTACTGGTCACTTAATATATATAGTGCTTAATAGATAACAGGTGATTTAGAATATCATGGATCAGACATTTCAAACATACTGAAAAAAATATATAGTGCAATAGTGGGAGAGGGATTTGTCTACTGTCTGAGACTGAACCTGTTTGTTGCAATATTAGCAATCTACCTGACACTCAACTGCGCTTTTAGAACAGTCAATCATAGAACAGGACAGCACGGGAACAGGCCCTTTGGCCCATGATGTTGTGTCAAACTAATTAGGATGGCTAATTAAACTAATCCCTTCTGCCTGCACATGGTCCATATCCCTCCATTCTTAGCATAGTCATGTGCCCATTTAAGAGCTTCTTAAATCCCTCTGTCGTATCTGCTTCCACCACCAACCTTGGCAGCATATTCCAGGCACCCACCACTCTCTGTGTAAAAAAAAAATTTGCCCCGCACATCGCCTTTAACTCTCCTCCTTTCACCTTAAATGCATGCCCTCTAGTATTAGGCAAGTGATGCCCTGTACATAGAAACGGTCCATGTTAAATCGGTGGTTCAGATGCTTAGGACTTCTGATTAAGATCATTAGACAAAAAAAATGTTCATGTTTATAAGCTTGCCATTACCAAGACTACTGACTTCTGACCTCTGTAATATAACCACTCTCATTCCCTGTCTCAGTCCATCAGATGCAGAAACCATTGTCTGCAGTTATATCATCCCCAAATTTGACAATTACTCTCCTCTCATGTCTGAACTCTCTTCTCCTATGTCCGTAAAATTGAAATTAAACTCGCTGTCCTTTTCCTGGCTTGCAAAATTTCCTGCTCCTTTATCACTTCTACACACGCTCACCTCTATCAGTACTCGATTCAAACACAGTATTTTAAAACTCTCATCAAATTTCCCCACCATCTCTGACCATCTCCTCCAGGTCCAAAAACACCAGCTCCAAATTCTGTTTTGATCCTGTTCTGGCCTCATCTACACCTTCAGTTTCCTTCTCCTGTCCCAATGGTGCCCCTGCCTTCTGCAACTTAGGCCCAAAGCATTGAAATTCTCTTCTAAACTTCTCCAGCTCCCTTGCCTCTCAGATGTTTATCAATGTCCTTATATGTGGTTCAGTGTCTCATAATCCTCCTGAGGTCTTGCAATTTCTATTAAATCTTTCTAACTGTCAATAAAATCAGAATAATGAATTCAGAAACATAACATTAAATTTTGCTCAATTATAGTGACTAAAATTCATGATACAATAACTGATCAAAGTATTTGTGGTTTTAAATGTTTTCTGCTTCATGGTTATTAAAATTTTGGATCCTACATTTATGAAATGATACATGCAAATACTATTGATTCCAATTAATCATTCACCATGCCAAACGTTGTTGATTCTAAAATAAAGTACTTAGAATAAATGGAGATGCATATTGAGGTTCGATACAGCCCATAACCAGCAATATCTTTCTCTGTGCCTGTGACAAGCAGCTTATTATTGACTGCACTTTCTTAAATGCTTTCTCAACACATTTTTTTTTAACAAGTATTTTTGTTGAGCAATTTTCATACAAGCTACAAGACAAAAGCAAACAAAATTTAGGGATATACTTTTGTCAGCTACCTTGGTCCATCTGCAGAGCTTCACACCTGAGTGACTTCCTATCAAGCGGTATCCTGGAAAATAAAATTATTCACTCCATCACTTCTCAATAACTCGCTCCAATAAACCAGTCATGGGTCCAAACTACTGACATTTTTATCATCCTTTATTTCAAGAAATTATTTGTACGATTTCCCCCTCCCACATCACCAACATGAACAAAGAATTCCAGTTGTATTAATATGTGGAAGTGTATTAAAGACAGTAAAATAACTGGCGTCACTGTTAGCATTTTTTGTATTCTCTTACAACACATTTCTATACAAGCGATCAATACTGTTTAATAAAAGCATTGGAAGTGAAGCATATACTTCAGTTGCTGTACTCAATATTAACTTAACTTAAAAAGACCATTAAAATAGTTCCAGTTGAGTAATTTACAAATCTTTGAAAAATATATATTTTTGCATGGACAAATAAGGTTACATTTAACACTTACATATGGAGAGACAATTCTACTACATCTTGTCAGGTTAATGGTTGAACTGTTAGGTTTCCAAACAGACTCACAACAAAAGTTTTGTGTTCAATAGTTCCATCTAGGAAATAATTACCTTCAGTGCCAATAATTGTCTGTTTCACAGTTTCAATCCCATTTGCTTCTCGAATGAATCCATTTCTTCAATTAGCCACTTGATGCCATAGTACTGCAAGAACAGCTTTGTTGCATTTGGGTATTACAGCTTGCCTCATTTTCAGCTGCCTTTTAAACCCCTTGAGTGGCTGTCCTTAAGAAAAAGGTCCCAGCAAAATCATCACATTTCCTACCACTAATTTCTGGTGCAAGAACATAACATTAGGAAAAAGAGCAGGAGTGGACCACACATCCCTTCCAGCCCTCCTTGCCATTTAACAAGATAATGGATGATCTTCTACCTCAATTCCACATTTCTCCAACTCCTATGATTTCCTCAGTCTGGTAAAATATACCTATCTAAGTCTTGTGGTCTATCCATTGAGCGTTCATTGCATTTGAGGTAAAGAATTCCAGATTCAAATTGTCTGAGTAAAGAAACTTCTCTTCACCTCAGTCCTAAAAATTCCACTCTTTATTCTCAGACTAAATGTTCTTCATTTCAAGAAATGTTCCAGATTCCTCAACCAAGGACCACATTCTACTGGCATGTACCTTTTCTAGCCCCAAGATTGTAAGGTGTTTCAGTAAGATCAGCTCTCATTTTTATAAAATTCAATACAGAATACAACTCGGAGTATTCTAAATCTACACCTCCACTCATTTGACAATTCTCCACCATCTCTAGTCCCAGCTGTCAGTTTTGTCACAGAGCCATTCTCAGAAATATACTTTTTCTTGAATATGGAGAACAAAACTGTACAAACTACTCCAGCAAGACTTCAGTTACTCTCATAATATAATCTTTCTGCAAAAAAGGCTACCATATAATTTGTTTTCTTAATTGCTCGCTGTGCAAACTCATCATTGAGCTTCAAGACCTGGACCTCTGTAACTCCCTCTGCAACTGGATACTCGACTTCCTCATCGGCAGACCTCAATCAGTGACGATTGGTAACAACATCTCCTCCTCACTGTTCAGCAACACAGATGCACCCTTTCTTTTATACCACTCCTAAACCAACCTATCATTGGACAGTGCCTTTGTTTCCCTTCTGAGAATTCCATCAAGATCATTTGCCTTATCAGATTGTGATCTAATTATTTCTTATGCTGTTCCTGAGTTAATCATGCACTACATTAACTCGGTCAAATCCTTCAACATCTCCAATTTATATCAGGTTGGTCAAATCACTTAAGATCTCCTGCTATATTATTAATTTTGACCACAGGAGCTATATAAACTCAATTATTTTTGCTCCTTCGCATCATGTTTCATGCCAAACTATTTTGTCAGAAAGTTTGTATTGTACAAAGACACTTGGACAGGTACATGCATAGGAAAGGTTTAGAGGAATATGGGCCAAATTGGACTAGCTTAGATGGGCATCTTGGTCGGCAATACCAAGTTGGACCATTACTTCAATTAAAGGGCTTTACTACAAAATCTATGAGAAACAGCATATTCAATTCAACTATTACCCAAAAGACTGCTTATAGAAATGAGTGGGGTCAACCTAAGCAACACCATGTGCACTAAAATTATGAATAGTTACAGTTCTCTCAATTGAACACAAGAGTAATGTCGTCACATAATTCTGATTAATGCATCCAAATACATAAAGGTAAAACCTGCTTAAGATAGCTTTAAGAGCATAATACTAGTGCCATATAATACTAAAACATGCTAATAAGTGGTTAGCAATGGCAGCTACCTCTTATGAAGAACCTGCTTTTAAAGGATAGTTGAGCTAAATGTGAAAGCAGCTTGGTTGCCAACAATCCCAAACCAAGACTGCATAAATCCATGCTGTGTCTCAATTACAGTCAGTGGAGGCATATACAATAACTGTCAATGTGAAAATTAAGAATCACTACAACCAGTTACAAGGCAATTTTTCAACATGAATAGTGCTCATTCAGAAAATCTGAGATAATTTCTAATATTTCTGGAGGGAAACACTAGCATTAATAATTCAACTGCAAGTGATTTTTCTTACAAATAAGACAGTAAAACTCCTGAACATACTAAATCTTAAGAGGTTAGATGGAAATCCTAAAGGAGAAAAAACACAGCCTTACTATACTGAAATGGTTATGAAACGGTACTCAAAACTATGAAAATATCTCACTATATGAGCTGGAAGGAAAAACCAGATAGGCAACGTTTGCCCTGTATAATTTTCTCCACCATCAACTCCAACTTGACAAAAGAACACTATAAGAATTATCTTGATCAGGATCTAAATCTTATAGCTGGCATTCAACTACCAATGCATCATTTGTGACTAACATAGCCACTTCACAAAACCACTCTAAAAGGGATTGGGATTAGTCTCTAGGTCACAATGCTCATGTATTTTTTTTAAAATTTAATATCCAATGAGTAAAATCAACCAGTTACAAAAAAGTGATCCTTTCACAATCTTTGAATATATGAATATAAACAATATTAACAACATGTTTATAAATGGTGTTAGGGAGCAGAGGTACAGCTAGTAGAAACCACTAATAACAAACAAGCCCCAGCCTTCAACCTATTTCTTTTGTATCCACATTGATATCACAGAGTTCCCAGTCTTTTACTGACATTACAAGCATAATTGCCAGTTGAAATCACCAATACATAACTGTGTCAACAAAGACTGCTATTGATTAGAATGGCACCTGCACAACGATTATTCAGACAAAAGCCACGAGGCATAGTGGTCCTTGAAACTAATATGATATGTTCACACAGATGACAGCCACTTGACACAATAAGTTCTCAAAACTAACCACAGAATTCTAGTGTAGTGCATTCCATGTTCATAATGTAGTCTCCTCTTCACTGGAGAAACAAAACGCAGATTGGGTAATCGCTTTGCAGAACACCAGCAGGAGTAACTTTGAGTTTCTGGTCATCTGCCACTTTACTTACCATCTCACTCCTGCTCAGACCTGCCTGTCTGTGGCCTCCTACACTGTTATAATGAGGCCCAATGCAAGCTTGAAGAACAATACCTCATTTTCCATCTGGGCATGATGTAGCCTTCCAGACTCAATATCAAATTCTCCAACTTCAATCAGCTCACTTTTTGTTCTGTCTGTATCAGAACTGGCCGACTCTGTCTGCCATCATGTTGGCTGATTTTCTGATTCTAATTGTGTTGTCTGGCCTGCTGGGGTGTAAATGGTGAGACCGCCACATACCCGAGTCTCACCATTTACACCACTTTACACAGACAAATAAAACAGTATGCTTCCCCCATTAACCCATTTGCAATCAACCTATCAGAGATATTCCCTTTGTTCTAAACATCCTTCTGTCCTGCTGATGAAGGGTCCTGGACCAGAAATGTAAACTGTTTCTCCTTCCACAGATGTTGCCTTACCTGCTAAGTGTTTCCAGCATTTTCTGTTTTTGTCGCAGAATTCATACAAACTGTGAATGGTCATATAGAAGTGCTCGTATATATATTTTGTATATATATAATCAATATGTATTTGTTTGGCATTGGGACAGACAGCAAATGTGACTTGACCTTGAAGCATTCTGTGATACTTGGCCAGGGGTACACAGAACATTGTTGGCCATGTTGAGACAGACGAGACAAAGGGCTGAGCTAACAGCAACACACATTTGCAACCTGAGGCACAACTGATGAAATAAGGTAAGAAACAATGGATAAAGGGAATGTTACTGGATGTGAAATGTACAAAGAAGAGCCATCGATAGGAAACAGACAAGGTACGAAGGGACCAAGCAACAGCAGCACAAAAGGCATCTGATACCATTGTAACATGGACATAAAGAGGGGCCTTCTGTTTCAAACTTATGCCTTGGACCAGGGGATGTTCCTTATAGCTACCTAAGCAGTAGCGTTAGCAAATATGATTATGGTCACCTCTGATGACCTGTCACACCTTATTAAATCCGAAGTGCAGAAAAAATATAATGTATTCCTCTCCCACCTAATCTGCCTGGGATTTAACAAATGTTTGTTACATGTATGTTCTGATCTAAGTAGTTCTTCATCTGCAACAAATAGCTCAGGAATGGTACATTTGCATTGTCAGTTGGGTATTTTTAAATCAAAGGAAAGATGAATGGAAATTTGCAACTGGTGAACCCAACAAAGCCTGATTTGAAATTAAATCATAAGTGTCCGTCACCAAGATGTATACAATTAAGCCGAAGTAATTTGATTTTGATACTGTGCTTTAAACATCATTAGGAGTTCTGACTCCATAATGACACACACAAGCACAGAGCCGATTCCTTTGGCGTTACGACAGTTAAAAGTGATGGCGGCGGTGTACATGCAGCTTCCTTCACTGAGACAAGGTAGCTGCCTTTTATAAAACGGCCAGGTGGTGGGAAAGTTTCCTTTAAGTTTTGTGCATACAAGATAAGAGGGATGGGGCATATAAAAGACCAGTAGCCAGGAATCAAGTAAAACGCCCTCCAGCTTGTTGAACATACTGCACAGGCAAAAGTTGTTTTGCGTAGCATAGGAAAGAGTGAAGTGTGCATTACTGAAACATTACAACACTTTGTTTCTTTTTACAGACCTAGTTTGTATTTTCAGCAGATTTTCCTTATATGGGTAAATTCAATGGCAAGCTTGACATATCATTTTTTTATATATTTGCGCTGTAAATTATGCTTTTATTTGCACACTGTACTTGGAAGAGAATCCACATCAACAGTTTGTCAGCACCTGATTGTACACTTGTGGTGATTGATGGTTTTTCAATGGGTTGTATTTTTACCAAATGTTTCTTTTTCTAAAGGTATATATGATCTTTTTCTTTATATAGTTAGAAGTTTTCAATTAGAACTTTAAAACCAATTATCATGGTTCATTTAATTGGCAGATTTTAATCAACAATTGGGCTAATTGGCATGCTTTGCACACCAGACATTTCCCATATCCTATGGATAACTGACTGAGACAAAACTTTTAATTAAACAGACAAATGAGGAAATTTATTTTTGTAAACGGAAGAAAATCAGGGGCAAACAGCAAGCAAGCTTAGTGCTGGATGAAGTATCCTTGCACACTTCATATCAGTGGATTTTGACAGATGGTATTAACAACAAGAAGAGGTGGAGGATAAAGAAACAATAAACAGAAGTGTCAAGACGAGGAAGGGAAAAACCAACACTCAGGCACGATGTTGAAAAGATATCTGATATTATAGGAAGCAATAGCAACATTGGAAAGCACAACACCAGAAAAGATCCTGCAGTCCATTGGCCCAGTTTCAAAGTACTCCTCATCACCTAGTTTTCTAATAGTTCCTTCAATGTTTCTACCATCGACAAACTGCCTCCACTGCTTCCTGGAAGTCCATTCCACAGATTCGCTGTAAGCTACATAAAGTAGTTAAATCTAAAATTTTATTTTACCTTAAGTTTAAAATACACAGCTTAAAGGTAGACATCTGAACTCCAATACTGAGAAGCTCATGCTGGACCATGACATTTTTCATGGAAGGTTAGAAAAGTAAATTACCTTAATCAAAATAATAAATCTATTTCTTCTTTAAACAGCAATGTACAGGAAGTATTTTCTCAGAAGTAGTTGACCAGCTGAGTCTATGCATCGCAATACAAGACACACAGCACTGAACCAAATATTTATTCAGCTTCCCTCTGAATACGTTAAACATCAAAATCACAAAAGGTATTCCTGATCTCGAATCATGCATAAAGCTTGCTCATTTTAAAGCTGTTCAAAATAGTTTAAATCTTTACTCAGTTACACAGCATATGTATGATTCAGCCTTTTAAAACTCCCTATCATATATCCTTAACCTTTTCTGCAATGAAAATATCTTTAATCCTACTCCTATTAATAAATTGTTCAAGGACCAATGCACATAGATTTAAAGTAAAAAGCAAAAGGTACACTCATTTCAGGGCTACAGGGAAGGAACGGGAGAATGATACTTAATAGGTACTTGACTGAGAACTGGCTCCGACATGATGGCCATAAGCGCCTCCTTTGATCCCATTATAATTCTATGATTCCATATGTGACTCTGCAAGACACTGCCCTGGAGATCATCACTTTTTGTTACATTTTTTAAAAAATTCCCAGCAGTCAATTTATTTCTAAGTTAACATCAGCCTTTTCCAATATAGTCTCACTAATATTTTATCAACATTAGAACAGCATTTTGTTTTAGACTCAAATGCCCTTGAAATGAAACCAAGTATTTGTGCAACTTTGTTGATAACAGCTTCACACTGACTGGAAACATTTAGTGAAGGATGAATAATCACACAGCAAGAGATTAGTGAACCTTAACAACCTTTCAGAAGATGGAGCTTCATGATATTAATGGCAAAAATACAAAGGAAATGAAAATCAATCACTGCAAAATGCAGAAGAAAATACTGTACATTCTAAAGGATTGATTACAAGCTTCGAAAGCAATACATTATAAAACAACATTAAACAGCTGTTAGCCATTTGTGATTTTTTTTTAAAGAGTTCACAAACATGCAAAATGTTCTAATAGAAGCAAAAAACATCTCAGCAGCAATGATAAGTTCCAGGTGTGCTTTCAATCATGCAAACAACTATCATAACTCATTTGCTCTCATATCAATCTCAGCTCATTTTAATTCATAGTCATAAGAGAGATAAACAGCGCAAAAATACTGCAAAGTCTGGCCGATGTGAAATTGTCAATTTTTTCCATAATTAACAAGGTTGAGAGGTCAGTGCATGTACTTTCACTGCGAATTTATACTTCTGATGAATTTTTGTCATCATGAGGGATGTCAGTGCCAGAAAATGGAATGCATTAATCACTGTCAGATACAGTATGTGGCTTGATGCTAAATGCTTTATTTTATTGTGCCATAATCTAAGCAAATATGATTCCTTCTAGGTAAGAATTTCCAAATAATTTAAAATCATTAAGGAAAGGGAAATCAGTAATTCATTGAATAGCTGGATAAAAGATCTTTATGTAAACATCATTATATAGAGCAATATATCAGGTAACATGGCTTTGGCCCCTTTCATCAAATTGCATGTCAAAAAAGTGCAACTAAAGTTGTAGCTTTCGACAGTGACAAGAAGTATTGTACACCATTATATTCATCTCATGCTGCAACTATTATCTGTAGAAAGACTTTCCATAACAGAACCACCCAGTAAGAACATAAAACAAAATTATTCTCACCTGACTTCCCAGGGGTGTGTAGAGGGACCTTTTAACATGTTCTGGGTTGGTGACAGTTATGCGGAAAAAAGCCTCAGGGTCTTCCAACCACATTGTTGGGATTTTACATATTGCAATTGGTACACTGCAGTTTTCATGTGCAGTTTCAATTTAACTGCATAGTTGTTGAGCTTGGAGCCATGAAATGGCAAGTTTTTTTTAATGGGGGCAATAAGAAAATCAAGAGAACCAAAATTATTCTATAAGCAAGGAATTGAAAGAAAAAAAAAGCAATCGTACTTTATAACTCGTATTGTTTTCTCAGCAGACCACTTCCACTGTTTTCCTTCTTTATTATGTACAAAATGAAGATTTTACAAAAAGGTATATAAGCAAAGTAATGTTCTGCATTTCAGTTTCTCTCTTTATAATTTTGTTAACTTCAATGAAATTTCCTTGGAATTTTTCTAAGAATGAAAACTAGTAAAAGAAAAGAACCCAAACATTTTCAGCGTTTAACAGCAAAAAATCTTCATTGACAGTCCCTCAGGATTGAGGATGATTTGCTTGCATTCTGATTTTATGGGTTCTGAGGTGGCTGATGTGGGAACCGTAGACCGACAGGTGGGGCAGGAGGTGCCTGATGGGGTGGGCAAGTGGGTAGTTTGAGGTGGTGTGATCCTTCCACCGCTTATGCAGCACTTCTCGACGAGGATCTCAGTACCATCTCCTTCTTATTGCTGCCATCAGGCAGAAGGTATAGGAGCCTGAGGACCTACCATGACATGCATCCTCTTATCCTTGGTTTTTTTCACTTTTCCTGAACATTTCAAAGCCTTGAATTTCGTGCAGATGTCCAGACACAGTCTTTCATTATCAACCAACATTTATTTTCTTTGTTGCTATTTGGAGTCAGCACCACATTAAATAGAAACTATCCTTAGCCAAATTACACCTCCTTATGTAAACCAGTCATGGTGCAATATTCTTATTTGATTTCCTGACCAGCTGCACTATAGTTATTTGCTAGAAATAATCACTATCAATTAGCTTTGATTAGAACACTTTAGATACAATAGGATCTTTCAAGAGACTGTTAGATAGGTACATGGAGCTGAGTAAAATAGAGGGCTGTGGGTAAGCCTAGAAATTTCTAGGGTAGGGACATGTTTGGCACAGCTCTGTGGGCCGAAGGGCCTGAACTGTGCTGTAGTTTTTCTATGTTCTACTTTTCTTCTTGTTTCACCACAGACAGTAACTATAGAATTTAACATTATCCACTGTCTAACTTTGTTATCCTAAACAGAAGTCCAGCCAGTTGTCCACCAAGGTCCATTATTGAGAATCTCATGGTCTTGTTCCTCACAGTTGTAACAGTTAAAGTATTCATGCAAAACGTACTTCAGCCATAGGGGTTCCATTGTAGGAATAGTTACAAACTGAATCTCAAGAATATAAGCTACGTGGCCTCAACCTTGTTATTTCTCCTTTACTGGTTTTCCTTTTGATAATGTCTCATTGATGCTTTGTTATTTACAACTTCACTTCCTTTGTCACACTTACCGGGGCGTATTTTGCTGTGGCCTACCAGCTTTACCCCTTACAAGCTTTTCTTAATCAAAAATAGGCAAATGATTAGAAGCACCCAGCTTTGACTGGCCTCTCTTCAATCCATAGGTACCTACGCTGCCTTGCTGAGCTCTCCGTAGAGCTCAGCATCCCAAATCACTGTACCTGTCAAATGCATAGCAAAAATACCACCACCTCAGCTGGTTTCACTGCAACAGTATGGTGAGAGGAGGAGTTCCAGCGTGAGATGGATCCCTTCAACAGAAACCGCTGCAAGCCAGTATGCAAAAATGGCTGAGTTCTTCTGGCATTTCTATTTTAATGAGTCAGTATGCGTCTTGAATCTAGTCACCATGCAATTTAGTACATTTAAGTGAAAAAGAGTGATTATAATTGTTAAAAATATACCCCTGGAACGGAATATTGCTGATGCATAGAAGTCAGGTATGATGAAAGGTGTGGGCTGACCTTAGAGGATGAAAGTATCAGGAATAAAGCAGTGATATTCATGCCCGACCTTCAAATCTAAGCATAGGGCTAGCCAGATGCTAAACCAAAAGCAAAGCTTGGTAATTCCCTGCATGAAGTCACACACACTGCAATACATTACAGGCTCGGCAGTTTTTCTGAAGGCCAATGAGATCGAGGTGGGGTACATGTAACTTGCACTAATCACCAGAATATATCTGTAGTGCGTTTTATGTTTCAGAGCTACTTTAAAGCTCAGTGCTACAGTACCAAGGGACCTTACATGATGCTATATCACAAAAATCAAAAAATGTTAAATGGAAAACAAATGTAAAAAGTGAAATTCAGTAAAAACTAAAAATGCAGAACACTAACTGTGATCAATGTTAATATAATGTGTTAATATGATGCTAACTCTCCTTTTAGTATTTACAATGATTAAGTTGATGTGTTTTCGTAACACCTCCATCACAAGAACCTGCGACCACATCATACATTAAATTGTTTAAGGAAGGTGGGTGCTAAAGCAGAAGAGAAAATCTGTGCTATGGACTAGACTCAAGGTTTTTGGAGGGTAGCACAGGTGAAGATGGGAAGGAAAAGAGAAGTATCTCAGATAGGAAGATTCCAGCAGATGGCTGTGTTACCAACAATGAAGTGAAGGAGGATACATAAAATAGTCCATAGTGAGGGAAAGATTGTTAGGAAGTGAGGGGAAGAATCTGGAGGGCAGGAAGAGATTGCAGCTATGGGATAGATAAAGGAATACAAGGAGAAAGAGTGTTTAAAATTCAAAGCGTTAGGGAATGGCAGCCGAAGTGCATCAGGAAGAATGGAATTAATGGGTCAGTAGTACATGCAACAGAACAACATTCATGCACCTTGGACTTTTATTTTTTCCCTTCAGTTCCTACTAACGATCTTGCTGCAATCATCAGAAACAAAAGATGACAACTTTGACTTTTCTGGTCTGTGAGACAGATATTTATAGCACATCCGCTGGTAGTGATCAAGAAATTTTGTTTAAATAATTAAATGAGAAACCTGATAATAAAGGAGACATCCAAAAAAAAGCTTGAAGAACTAAAAGAGATTGACAATGCAATACCTTTACAGTCTAGCACACCAGAATTGTACACCACATGTTAAAAATGAAGTTGTTGGAATTAATATTAATCAGTGTATAAAAAAGATCTAATCTTAAATAATGCTGCTTGGAAATTCAAGGTAATACTTCATCATCACTCTTCCAAGCTGTTGTTTATTATTGATCAACGGTGATTTTGTCCTTCAAGGACAAGACAACTTGATGAAATTGTGACAAAACTACAAAAAGTTTTTCATCAAATATTCTACTGAGATGGCAGGTGTAAAGCAGCACAATAAGTAAGCTGTCCACTACTTTAGAAGGGAATGTTTGTTGGTGTGACATTGCAACAATTGTTATTTAATGATAGACTTATGACAAATCTATTTTTGAATAATAAAGCTCAATCTATTTTCTTCTCCTCAATTTAGCCGTTCCTCCTGAAGTCATCTTCTGAAAACTTTCCCTATGCCCTTAGATGTTGAGTGCAGGCAAAGTGTTTGAATATTAAAACTGTTACAGCTAACCTAAAACTGTCTTCATTTCCCATCTGCACACTGAGACTTACTTGAAAGCAGAAAAATCTATCAATTTTATTCCCTTTTCAGTCTAGGAACACAGAAAGTGTTTCATAGAACCAAACGCAGACAAGGTGACCATTTCACAGAACACCTGCGCTCTCTCCATAACTGATCTACATCTCCCCGTTGCCAGTCACTTCAACTGCCCTCCACCCCCCACCACTATCACAGATATGTCAGTCCTCGGCCTCCTCCACTGCCAGGAGAATTCCAAGCACAAACCGGAGGAACAGCACCTCATTTTCAGTCTTGGAACCTTGCAGCCTAACAGCATGAACATTGAACTCTCCCACTTTAAGTAATCCCCCCCCCCCCCACCATGCTTCTTCTCTTTCCTAGCCTCTTTTTTTCTACTTTTTTGTTCTTTCTCTCCTTACCCTTGACCCATCCCCCCGATGGATTTGCTCTCCCCTCCTCCCCCACACCTGCCTATCACTATCTCTTATCTGCATTTACCTGTCACCACCTTGTACCCATTCCGCCTCCCCTCTTTTGTCCACCTATCACTGCTCTGTTGTTCCCTCCAATATATTGGGCTTCCCCTTTTCCTATCATCAGTCCTGAAGAAGGGTCCTGACCTGAAATGTTGACCGCTTGCTTTTCTCCACAGATGCTGCTTGGCCTGCTGAGTTCCTCTAGCATCATCATGTTTTTCATTCAGAAAGTGTTTGGCTCCTGGTATTCCAGATATTTTCCAACAATAATTACATCATATAATTACATCATGTATTTACAGTGTGAGCTGTTGGGAAGCCATATTTTATGACATTTTAAATTGCCATATGTATCTTGTTCTTTTTTCCAATAGAAATAAAGTTGATTTGCGTATTACAAGACAAGAAAATTTGTCCATCCTCGTGTGCACCAAAGTCAGGAAAATGTGCAGTGGATGCAGATGTAAAAATTCGTACAGGGGGTCCCCGGGTTATGAAAATCCAACCTTATGTAAATTCTCTCAAAATCTGCTCTCAAGTATAGTACCCAAATCTCTTCATCAGGAAATAATGCAAAGATCAATCATAGAAAAGGCCAGTGCCTTCTCCAAACTCTCCTTCTGTTAAGATTAAATGTTTACAACCCCGAGCCACCTCTCATTAGTTCACACTTTCTTTTATTATACTGGTGATAGTTTTCTCACTGATTAGTAGATCAGCTCCCCCAATCAATCCATCCAGACTGCATTCAGACAAACATTTCTCACAGTTCACTTGCTGGTAACAACTCCTATCGCCTACGCTGACCTTCCTCAGTCTACTCCTTGCAAATCAGTCCCCAAGGGCTGTCGAGGCTAAAGATTTCACATTACTATTTTGGGGGAAATTGTTAGTTTCCAACTAATAGAAAATTCAGTTTACAGGCAGTTCTCGG
Organism: Pristis pectinata; assembly: GCF_009764475.1. NCBI lineage: Eukaryota > Metazoa > Chordata > Chondrichthyes > Rhinopristiformes > Pristidae > Pristis > Pristis pectinata. The sequence goes on from NC_067425.1 coordinate 24,399,546, forward strand.
GAACATAATCCTTATGTTACCCGGGGACCTCCCAAATTTGTATTTCTTTTACAAAAGTAATTACAAGACAATGGATCATGCTCTAACCTTAAGCAACACTATGTAAAATAACCTCCACTTATATAGTACCTTTAACACAACAACCCCCTATTTGATATCACCAGATATTATCAAGTAAAACAATTGATGCCAAGCTACATAATATATACTAAGGCATATAACCAGAGAGATCAAAAAGATAGGTTTTAAAGAGCATCTTAAAAAGAAGAAAGTGAGGCAGAAGAAAGAGATTTTTGGAGAGAACCCCAGAGCTTGGCAGCCAAAAGCATGGGCACCACAATGGAGTTATTGAGTTCTGAGTCTAGATGCCTCAGAAGGTTATAGAGATGGAAAAATAAGGACACAAAAGGATATGAAAGCCAGGATGAGGACTTAAATTTAAGGCCCAAGACATGACTACAGAGAAATGTTCTAGGTCTAACCATTTTCAGTTGCTTCATCAATGGTCCTTCCATCTCGTGAAAAATGGGATGTTGTCTGATGAATGTGCAGTATGCAGTTCTATTCACTCATCATATCATGAAGGAGTCTGTGCCCATCTGTAGCTAGATCTGGACAACATTCACGCTTAGGCTGGTGAGTGACAAATAATGTTCAAGCCATACAAGTGGAAAGCACTGACCAACCCAATCAATTACTTACTACACAACATAATATTATGGCCAAATTCACCATCATAGAAGATATGGAAGGTTATGACCAAGAGCTGTTAAATGGAATTAGTATGGATAGGAACTTGATGGTTGGCATGGACATAGTGGGCCAAAGGGCCTGTTTCTGTGCTTATGCCTCTATGATTCTATAGACACAAAGGAAGATCAACAACTGAACAAAAATGAATGAAGGACAAGTCAGAGGTCAGATATTCTTCAGTGATCAACATCTACAAAGCACACTAGGGATATAAGGATATATTTTCCACCTCTCTGTACAAGTAGAGTTTCAACAATGTTCAACACTGTAGAGGACAAAGCAGCCTGCTTGATCAGCACCTGAAACATTTCATCCCTTGTGGCTCTAAGCTGTACCATCCATAAAATGCACCACAGTGACCTCTACCACTCTGAGGAAGGATGCACCCCAAGTTGCTGAAGGAAATAAAATATAAAGATGTAGAGACTCTGGCCATAGTCTTCCATACGTTGTTAGATTCAGGAGGATTGTCTGGGCAAGCTACTACACAAAGATCCTCAATCTGCAATTAAATGCAGCAATGGGGATCTTCATGGAGGTACTCAAAATAACTCATGTCAAATGGCTGCCAGTTTTGAGTCAAGTTAACTGACCTCGTGAGGTTCAAACCTGACTTGCCTTAGAGAAAAATCACAAACTAATTCCGACCTGACATTCATTAGAATTTAATAATCCCCTTAAAACCAGGATGAAATCACACAATCCCCTTCCTAAACACTCCTGAGGAATAATGGACAGCTCTCAGTGCCAATATCATCTGAAAGACACATGTCCCTGTACCTCATCCAACCCACCCTTATCTACACAATCATCTTGACAGCATGTGTTGGCAGACATTTCTGCAAACCAAAGTTTCAAGGAAAAACTAGATTCTATCCTTAGAGCTAGAAATTGAGAATTATCACAAGCAAATTCAGATAACCTTAGCTGCCTTCAAACAAGCTGTAGAACTCAATTAGTTGTCACATAATGTGGGAATGCTGTGAATAACAGATTCATGTGCTGATGGAATCTGTGATTACGTAAGGTCAATGCATGCAGGGACCTTCATCCAACTGGAAATAGCGGAACCCATGATTACACAGCACACATTTAATAAGTAATCTCCAAACAACAGGAATTCTTTAAACTAACTTCCTTTGTCCATTGTTGTTACTTCCTTATTCCCCTACAACAGTGACACCTTACTAGGATACATAATTCCAATCTCCAAAATCTCTTCTCCAAGGCAAGACGATGGTGATAGTTAACAGGAAAATCAACTGCATGAAGCATTAACTACAGCAATCAGACTATCAGCTCACACGGTGCCCAGCTATGTAGACTCCCAGCCAGACACACTGCGCTTCGCTAAACTCAGGATACTTAAGAGCCACTTACAGCCACTGAACTTATTGCCATATAGAAATCTCGAGGTTGGGGATGCTGTGAAGCCAAACAAAGAGGGAAGAGACATCTGTCCAAGTGGATGCCTTTTTTAAAGTACCACTATATTACTGGAGCAAGGCTAAGTTCTGTAGCTCAGTTGAATTAACCATCTGAAAAGGGAATTAAACATAACATTTTCCAGGAGAGCATGGATTTTTAATGTTATGATCGATTCAGTTGGCAAAGAAGAGGCAGACTTCGACTACAAATTTAGTCATGCTTTTTACAAAACAAAATGTATACATAATTCATTACCAGTTACTACACACACAAAGAACCAGTTATCTAAACCCAGTCAGTAACATTTTGTCACTGCACCAATTTATGGCTCTTGGTTTTCTCATCCCCAAATATACTACATTAACTCTCAAGCAACTTGTTAGCTGCTCACATTTCTGAGGGGCAGCAAATTCATTGTGAAATTTTGACAATACATTATTATTGTTACTTGCTGCAAAGTACATACAATTTACTTTTTCTTAACTATCCCTTTGTAGATTCTCCATACATAAAGCAAATTGAGAATTTTTCTAATGATACTGAATTACAATAAGGATTGTAACAGCAAAATAAAAAGACATTGAAGTGTCTGGTTTAATAGGAAGACCCAATAATTTTTCAAAAGATAATGACCAATAGCAAAAGATAAAAGAACAAGAGGGTTAAAATTACTTTGCACAAGCCAATGGTTAAAGCCACAGCTAAAGTTATGAAGAGAAGTCTTAGCAATCCATATCATAGATAGGACTTTAAGGCCAATGAAAATCTATTGTTTAAACAAATGAAAGAAAAATCATGGGAAAGAAATACAAGAAGTGATACCAGGTCAAGAAAAAGACAGAACCAAATGGACAAAACAATGAAAAATGTAATGATATAAAACCTGACCTAGTGAGAGCAATTAAGTATTAAGTAGCCAGAGAATTTTCTGTAGTAAGTGTAGCACAGTCTATCATAAAAACCAGCCTCGCCTCCAGTGACTCTGTCTACACTTCCCATTGCCTTGGGAAAGCAGCCAACATAATCAAAGACCCCTCCCACCCTGGTCATTCTCTCTCCTCCCCTGGTCATTCTCTCTCCTCCCCCATTCTATGGGCAGAAGATACAAACCAGGCTCAAAGACAGCTTCTTATGATTCTTGAACGGACCTCTTGTACAATAAAGATGAACTTTATCTTTATATAAAGAACCTCTCAATCTACCTTCTCATGGCCCTTGCACTTATTTGTCTACCTGCACTGCACTTTCTCTGTAACTGAATTCTGAATTTTGTTATTATTTTGCCTTTTGTACGAACTCAATATACTTATGTTCCAGATTTTGTTTTGTTTGGAATGATCCATATGGATGGCATGCAAAACAAAGCTTTTCACTGTATCTCAGTACATGTGACAATAATGAACCAATTACACCAGTTGAATCTAGCAAATTAAATAGATAAGAAAGTAATAAAAGTTATGGCTAACATCTAGGAAACAGCAACTAAGGCAGCTTTAATTTCAAAATGAGAAGAAGAACAAACGTTAAATACCAGGAAAGCAAATTCCATGGAGATAAAATGGGAAGACTGCAAAGAAAGGTAACACAATTAACCCATTTTTAGAAATTCTAGTACAACCTGTGATCAAAGTATACATTAAAATAAATCTTCCAGGAGGATAACAGTAGTGTAGCTAAAATTGGTGCTTGATTAGCATACTGGCTGAAGAAATTAAAAGGGAAATTTGCAAGAGGCTCCTCTTTCATTTATGATCTTTCTCAGCTCCCTCCCTCAACATAACTCCCCCTTCTTAATACCTTTTCCCTTCACAAGGGTACCATGAAGGAAGTTCAATTTATGGATAATGCCAAAGTATCTTTTTCACATTTATTATTACAGCAACTCACCATTCTATATTTTTGTGAAATACCACAACTCTCTAGAGCTTGGTGTATGCAGTTACTTAACTGCACCTCTGACATTCCCTTCTATGTCAAAACTGTGAAGATTAGAGCAAGTACTTTACAAGACCTGTACAGGGTGTCATTGAACATTTTTGCTAAGTAACTGCCATTAATGATTCCTTCCGTCACTTTTCAACAGGCTGAGGATGGACTCACAGGGCAGTAATTAGCACACTGTATCTATCCTCTTTTATGGAGGTAAGGCAAATCTGGACAAATACTTACATCACTGTTGGAATGTCAGTTTGGTGTGTATGTCAATCCAACACTAGAATTAATTCTAATGCTCAGGGAATACAGGTTCTTCTGTCCACAATGTTGCTGAGCCACATACTTAACTCCATTAATTTATTCTTTACACTTCTGATGCTGACTAATACGTGGTGTAATCCTGAAGTTATTTATCCAAATGCTCCCTCTTTCTATCTGGTTCAATAACATCTGGCCTTTTTAAAGGCTTTTATATTCATTACATTTATCCTGACAACTTAGAAGATAACCTACTACTCAAGTGCCTTGACCATGACTAAAGTGTGACTTCATTATAGCATGAATATAAAATCCTTTATCATTGCTGTGTTTCTGCACTGTCCTCCTCTTGGTCTCTTACACCACTTGCTTCACAGTTACTTTAACACTCACATTGAGTACTCAGGATCTCAATATTCTTCCAATTCAACAATCCTGAGAACCTTCTCTCCTCCTTACACCCACCAATCTCATTCACCAACCCTCTCCCCAACCCCTGCAAATCCTCACCAAGTAAAAAGTTATCAACTTTCTTCCCACATTAACTCACTCTGTCTCTCAAGTTGAAAGATGATGAGATAGAATTGAGGCAACTCACACACTTCCCATACTCATGAAGTATTGAAAACCTCCCAAAACATATGGCATTAAAAATGAAACCTTTCAGTTATTTCTTTAAAATGCAGTAAAAATTTAAAAAATGTGAATTTACCTTTCAAATATAAGAATAACTCTTTCAAACTGGAAACAGCTTGGGATTATTGAAGAATGTAAAGAAATGCTGTGAAATTTCAAGTTTCTCTTTTGTTCTTTTCTTTTAAGGTATAAATCTGTATTTTACCTAGATTAAACCCTCGCCCTTACATGTGCAACCCTTTCAAGTTTTCGACAACTGCATTCATTGCATATTGTCCTCTCATCCACACTCATAATTAGCAAATAATGATAAGTGAGCAACTCATAGCAAGCCCAAGTACAATGGAGCTCGCCCGTGGGATAAAAAATATCAGTATTGCAATCTGAACACAAGAACACCTCAGAGTTCATTATCACTATCAATTTTTGAATAATTGCATTTTTAGATTTGTCTGACTCTGATTTTGCCACAGTGACTCTTACAGTAAACAGTACAGAAGAGATTCAATATCAGAGGGTTTTTAATTATACTGAATATTCAGCACTTCTTCTTGTTTGTACTCAGACCAAGGCAGTGAAAACTGAAGGAGAAAGAAATTCAGTGTTTTTCAATTTATGTCTTTGTGCAACACAAATCTGCAGAAATACATTTCAGACTCAACGTAAATATAAATCTTGGAAAATGCCACTAATAATAATGTTATTTTTCTAATTAAGCAAGTGTAAAAGTGTTGAAAACAGAATCAAGGATTGATGGAGATACAGTACTACAGTGTTATACATGCCAACAGACTCAGTAAACATAATCTTTAATGAGTATTATAACTATTATCTGATCATAAACAAGAAGTGACAGAAGTGAACTAACTGAACTTGGTATTATATTTAATTCTACTCGATGTCATGAATGCATACTGCTATACAAGCATCCAGCAACCCAACAACAAAAAAGAATGACGAATCACAAGGTTTATGTGGTTTCATGGATATAAGTGTCAAGGATGAAAGGCTCACAGTTTCAAGAAATATTTTTGGCAAAAGAAAGTTTGAACAGGTGCAAATCTAGCAAAGAACAGAGGCTGTTAAATTTTGTGCTACAGAAAAATCGGGTCTAAAACGTTAAAGGTTGGCGAAGCTTGCAGACAAATGCAAGCTTATGGGGCAGCATATCATCTCAGCCTATATTATAGAACTGGGTGTTTAGAGAAGAGGAAGGTTATTTTCATGGAAACTCAATCAACCCAATTATTTGGGATTGTCCAATGGTTTAGAATCAGAATTAGGAAATATAAGATATCACTGATTTATAACTCTGTAGAAGGAAGCCAATAAATGCAATGCCATAGGATTTTGAAAATTACTAGTGTACGAGAAATAGAAGGTCTAAACACAGCAAAAGAACTTAAAATAAATTCATACAATTGAACGGGTTTTACCCCAGTGTGTTGAAGAAAAAATGCAGAAGTTTGCAAGGCATCATGAGGAAACACAGTGGTGCAGCTAGTAGAGTTCAATTCTGACCTCAGATGCTTTCTGTGTGGAGCTTGTACATTCTCCCTATGATTGCACAGTTCCCTCCAGGTGCTCTGCTTTCCTCCCACATCCCAAAGATGTGCAAATTAGTAGGTTAACTGGCTACTGTAAATTGCCCTTTGTGTGTAGGAGGAGTTCACAAGAGGGTGTGGAGAATAAAACTGGGATTAATGTAGGATTGGATTCGTGTAAATGGGCGGTTAATTGCTGACAAAAGTCAATGGGTTAGAAGGCCCTTTTCTGTGCTGTATCACTGTATGACACAGGGGTGGTACCAGGGCTTTGAAAACAAGCCAACATGCCTCAAAACGGACAATGACAATTAAAGACCAATTAATTCAAAACTGCAAACATGCTTTGCAGAAGAAGGGGGAGGGAGAATGGGGAGATGGCAAGCACAAAGAGAATGTCTGTGATAGAGTATAGACCAAGAAGATCTAAAAGGCAAAAGTGCTGGGTGCCCTCTAAGCGAGGGTGGTGAATGCTTGTTAATGATTGTTAACCTGCCTGAAGGACTGTAACTAGAGGGGCATGAATGAAGTGGAGGAGAAAAAACAAAACAAACAATGCTGGGATTGTGAGATACAGAACAGTTGCTGGAAATCCAAAGTAAAAAGAAAATGCTGAAAATACTCAACAAGTCAAGTAAAACCTGACTTGCTGAGTATTTCCAGCATTTTCTATTATTTCAGGTTTCCAGCAACTGTTACGTTCTGCATCACCTGGAAGAATTGTTTGGGTCTCTGGGTAGTGGGAAAACAAGAGGTCATAGAGTAGGTGCTGCATCTTCTACAATTGCATGGGAAAATGGCATGAGAAGAGAAAAACGGAGTTAATGATACATGTGGATGACCTTGCATCAGAACTGGCCTCTTCTGACTGACACAGGAAAAGATAGCTATCTGAAATTACTGAATTCAATATCGAGTCATGAGGGATGTAACGGAGGATGAGATGCTGTTCTTGAGCTTACTTTGGACTTTACTCAAACAGTGTAACAGGCCAAACGCAGGGGTCAGTGTTAGAATGGATTAACAAATTAAAGTGACAGGCAACTGAAAACTCAGAGTCACCTTTGTAAGCTAATGGAGATGTTCTGCAAACATTTGGTTTCTCCCCGTAGAGAAGTCCATATCATAGGCACCTAATGCAACAGAGGTATCCTCAATTTACAAAAGAGTTGTCTTCCTAAAAACATTTTGTTAAGCAAAATTCTGAACATTGAAAAGGTTGAGGGAAATGTATTTTGAGTACTTAGGTATAATGTATTGCTATGGGTGGAGAGTGATGCACATGGGATATTTGATTTCGTAAATAAAAGACAAATACCCAAAAGAGTCAAAGACATTATTGCAAAAATTCATAAATACCTGTAAACTAAACTGGAAGAAGTGCAACTGAATTGCTGCTTCACCTGGAAGTGCTACAGAGTCTGACACCTATGTATCAAATACTGAGCTAAGAGGAAAATTAAAGAAAATTAAAGACTCACCACTTATGAAATTAATAAGAGGATACATTTAGAATAATCAGTAGAAAGGATTGTTGAAATAATGCTCAATAATTAAACCGTAAGTAACTGCAGGAAGAGGAATATGAGTCCAAACAGCCAAAAGGCATGTTCCAGACAAAGGTCAGGAACTACATATCCATAGAATGCCAAGAGTAGTATCACCAAAATACATGGAATAGTTCAAGAGATATGTACTGATGGGATTCATAGGTTTTATTAGAAAGATGAGTGAAATGCATTGAACGGCTTCCTTCATCTGTGCTCATCTCTGAAACAGGCCAATGGTTAAAAATCATACATGAAGTTCCTGGTTTAATGAAATTATGCTAATGTGCATTAAACTATTAAATCAAAGATGAACAAAAATACTGTCTTGTAAGATATAGATACTAAGATATTTATCAGTCACATGTACATTGAAGCACATAGTGAAATGTGTCTTTTTGCGTTACTGAGAATGTGCTGGGGGCAGCCCACAAGTGTCGCCACTCTTCCGGCGCCAACATAGCATGCCCACAGCTCCATACCTGTACGTCTTTGGAATGTGGGAGGAAACCCACGCAGTTACGGGGAGAACATACAAACTCCTTATAGACAGCAGCAGGAACTGAACCCAAGTCCTATTAATACTTAAAAACCAGCTCAATTTCAGCAAGTCTACTGATAAAATAAGGATTAATGAAACAAAATGTTTTCTCATTGTTGAGCACATATTTAATATTTGCATAAGGGCGCAATCCTAAACTTGATGGATTAGCAAGACTTTTATCTGGATATTAAAGACTCTGAGTATTTTCTTGTAATAAGAAAACACATTGTATGTTCATTTATAATCAGACAAATTAGTATTATTTCAATTAATCCTGTGGGATTTTCAGATTTATTTTGTGGTTTAACACACAAGATATAGAGGCAACCTCCACATTATGAAGGAGGTGCATTCCTAGAAAACAGTCTGTATCACAATATTCCTTAAAATGAAGCCACATCATCTGCACGTGTCAAGAAATGAGAATTGAAAATAAACTTGTGTTGACTTATTTACTTTTTTTCACACAAGTTCCATGAGAATGTTACTCCATATCTCAAATTTTTAGGTAGTGGTTTGAGCATTCTGCAAGGATGAATTTACGTAACTCAAACGGCCATAACGCAGGGGTCGCCTGTATTGAATAACTATCTATTTTGTGTTGCATAGAGAGTTGTTGAAGAAGGAGCATGCAAATATGTGCAAGAGGAAGAACAAGTGAGGATACAAGCAAAAGGAAAAGAAAAGGCAAATAGAAGATGGACAGGGGCCACAGAACTAGAAGAACAAATGGGGGTCAGAAAACGAACGATGAACACCACAGTTAATCCTTTTGTACAGAATGCATTTACTTTTGAAGTTAAAAAAAACTTTAAACTTTCCAAATCATACCTTGCTTTGTGAGTGCATTCCTAAGTGCTGGCGTGATCATTTCTCTTGGTTCTCCCATTTCTTTTTTCCGTGTGGCATGCTTTGACAATTTGAGTTTTCCAGTTTCTTTGTTCACTTCTTCCTTCTATAAGAACGCAGGGAATAGAATTAAGAAATGTAACAGGTTACAGCATGATGGTTCTACCAACATTGTCCAAATTCAATGCCCATTTTGGAAACTGAAGAAAGGAATACATCTATTTTCTTAAGTATATATAACATAGAAATTACATTGTCAAGTATATAAAATAAAATCATTAGCCTCATAGATTTCCATCAGTATCAGTGTCTTACCACAAGCAACTGTTTTGTCTCCCCATTTACTGTTCTGGTGGGTTAATTCTAGCGAGCTAAATTCCCCTTTAAAAATGATATTCGAAGTAGCTCTTGTCCCTGACAGAATAATTTCAGCACTGAAATGTAGTCCAAATTGTATCTAGATATTGTCCACGATAATGCCAAGGGTCTGGCAGAAAGGGTAACAACAATAAACCACTGCCCATAACCATGGAATAAATATACAGATTTGAAATATTAGCTGTTACTGAAGAATAACCAGTGAGTTACAAAAATAAAACACTCAAAGTTTTAAGAGCAACATTCATTTAATAAAGCTAACAAAATCCTATTTATGCTTCACAGAAAATCAGGCACACTGCACGAGCTCGTAGTCCAGGTTTTTGAGATAGGCGAAGGATAACCCTTCAGTGAAAATAATAATTAAGGTGCCTATAAATATTGTTTTTAATTGGTAATTGGTTTATTATTGTCACATGTACCAAGATACAGTGAAAAGCTTTTGTTTGCATGCCACCCAGACAGATCATTTCAAACACAAGTATACTGAGGTAGTACAAAAGGAAAACAATAACAGAATGCTGAATATAGAGCTACAGTTACAGAGAAAGTGCAGTGCAGGTAAAGAAATAAGGTGCATTGGCCATGATGAGGTAGATTGAGAGATAATGAGTTCATCTTTATTGTATAAGTGGACTGTTCAAGAGTCTTATAACAGCGGAACAGAAGCTGTTATTGTGCAATTTTACTTATGTTGCAATTCTTAGAGATGCAAAGTTCAGTTGCTGAGGAGGGGGAAATGCATTGAAATATTTTTGGAGGATGCATTTTGAGCAACTGAATTGACTTTCGGCCTTTTATCAGGACATTTTCCTAGACGCTTGGCTATAAGTTGCTGTTTTAGTGATTGCTCCATAGCTTCTCACTGGCAAATCCTAGATTTATCTATCTTTCTTTTGGAAGGTGTTCCCAATCTTGACTGACTTTCTGATTGAATCAGTCTGTAGCTAAAAAAGTAAGATCACAATACTGTGAAGGAATTAGACATGATGCTTGGAGGAAATAACCACTCTATACTAAACATTTCATTCATTGGTATTAAGCTTCCTCTGACTGTACTCAATAAAGTCTGTGAATTGCCAGGGATAAGTAGAGGTGCAGCTGAGCTGAAATGGGAAAGATGGTCAGAGAATGTTAATTTTATTGTAATGTTAATGGATAAATAAGGATCAACAACACTTTTTAAAAATTGGATTTTCCTCAGAAGTTGGAGAACAGTGTGCATTGGACATCTTTCTTTTGCTGCAACTTTCTTTCTTCCCATCATGTCTTTTATTTTTGCCTCCTCATATCTTACCTCTGAGGTTTTCTCCTATTTCTTCTACAGTTATTCAGTCCCCTCATCTTTAATTCAGTCTCTTGTTTTTCTTGTGTTAATGACAGGTGCATTTTCAGATGATAATTTGGTGGTGAACTAGTCAGGGCTATTGATGGCTTTGGTTTGAGAGTCAGGACGGATAGAAGTTTAAAAAGTTAAAAAAAACAAAGTTGTTAAAAAGTTAAAAAGTTGTTTTTTTTCCATTTGGGAGCCTGTTTTTCTTCAGTTGCAGCAGCCAGAGCAGCAAAGGGGAGGTGCTAGCAGTTTTATTTTTTAAAGTTGTGTGATTGGCTAAATGTGTGGCAGCTCAGCCAATAAAAGGAAGGTTAAAGCAGAGTGACCATTGTAGGAATGTGATTTCTGAGGCTTTGGTGAGGAGGTACTGGTAAGGTTTTTTTTCCATAGTAGTTAAATAAAAACATATCAAATTATAACTAATTATATAAAGTAGGGATGCAGGATCAGGTGGTGTGTTGTAACTGCATACTGTGGGAGCTGGTGGACCCCACTGTGGTTCCTGGTGACCACACGTGCAGCAAGTGTTGGTTGCTTGAGGAACTCAGGCTCAAAGTTGATGACCTGGAATCAGCTTTGAATACTGTGATGCATCAGGGAAGGGGAGAGTTACCTGAATGCTGTGTTTCAGGAGGCAGTCACACACATTAGATTAACTACTTCAAATTTGGTCTGTCCTTGGGGACAAGAGGGTGTGACTGAGTGAGGCAGGTAGGGGGATCCAAGGGGTAGTGCTGGAAGAGCCTCAGCCCTTGAGCTTGTCCAACAGGTCTGAGATTCTTGCTCCCTGTGCATATGAGGGTGGGGGCTGTAGGAAGGATGAGCAACTGCACTGTGGCATTGTGGTTCAGGGAGCCATTCAATAGGGTGCAGAGAAGAGAATGTAGTTGTAATTTGGGATAGTATAGTCAGGGAAATAGACACAATTCTCTGTTGTAAGGATTGAGAGACCTGAAGGCTGTGTTGACTGCCTGGGTTTGGGTCATCTCATCTGACCCGCAGAGGAATTTGGCATCAGAGGGGAAAGATCCAGTTGTCAAGGTCTATGGGGCTACCAATGATCTAGGTAGAACAAGGAGGTTCTGTTGAGAGAATTTGAGCAGCTAGGGACTAAATTAAAAAGATCACAGCTTGGAGTTAAACATCCAAGGATACACATCCTATTGAAAAGACAGGTAGGTGGGCAGATAGGGTAGGGTGGGGTGGCTCTGTTTAAAAACAAAAATAAAATCAAATCCTTAGCAAGAAGGGACATGAGATCAGAAGATGTAGAATCCTTGTGGTAGAGTTAAGGGACTGCAAGGGTAAAAAGACCCTGATGGGAATTGTATACAAGCCTCTGACTAGTAGCTAGGATGTGGGGTACAAATTATAACTGGAGACAAAAAGCATGTAAAAAGGGCAGTGTTAAAGTGGTCATGGGGGATTTCAAGGTAAATTGGGGCAAATCTGGTTGGTACTGGATCCCAAGAGAAGGACTTTGTAAAATGCCTACAAGATGGCTTTTTAGAGCACTGGGAAAAAGGCAATTCTGGATTTGATTAGGGAGCTTAAGATAAATGAACCCTGAGGAGGCAGTGATCATAATAAGATAGAATTCATCCTGCAGTTTGAGAGGGAGAAGCTAAAATCAGGTATATTGTTATTACAGTTGAGTAAAGGTAACTACAGAAGCATGAGAGAGGAGCTGGCCAAAGTTGACTGGAAGGGGACCCTAGCAAGAATGGTGGTAGATCAACAATGGCGGTAGATCAACAATGGCAAGTGTTTCTGGGAGTAATATGGAAGACAGGCTCAGTTCATCCCAAAGAACAAGCATTCTAAAGGGAGGGTGAGGCAACCATGGCTAACAGCAAAAGAGGGCATACAATATTGTAAAATCTGGTGGGAAGCTAGAAGATTGGGAAGCTTTTAAAAGCCAACAGAAGGAACTAAAAAAGCAATAAAGGGAGAAAAGATGAAATATGAAGGTAGGCTAGCCAATAATATAAGAGGATACCAAAAGTTTTTTCAGATATAGGGAGTAAGAGGCAAGAGTAGACATCGGACTGCTGGAAAATGACACTGGAAAGATGGTAATGGGGAACAAAGAAATAGTGGATGAACTGAATAAGTATTTTGTCAGTCTTCACTGTGGAAGATACCAGCAACATGCCAGAAATTTGAGTCAGGGAACAGAAGTGTGTAGTCACTATTACTAAGGAGAATGTGCTTGGGAAACAGGTCTGAAAGCAGATAAGTCACCCAGACTGGATGGAATACACACCAGGGTTCTGAAAGAGGTAGCTGAAGAGATTGTGGAGGCATTAGTAGCAATCTTTCAGGAATCAGTAGAGTCTGAAATGGTTCTGCAGGATTGGAAAATCACAAATGTTATTCCACTCAAGGGAGGGAGGCAAAAGACAGGAAATTATAGGCCAGTTAGCCTGACTTCAGTGGTTAGTAAGATATTAGAGACCATTATTAAGGATGAGGTTTTTGGGTACTTAGAAGCACATGATAAAATAGGCTGACCTCAAAGGTTTCCTTAAGAGGAGATCTTGCCTGATAAATCTGTTGGAATTCTTTGAGGAAGTAAAAGGCAGGATAGACAAGGCAGTGGATGTTTACTTGGATTTTCAGAAGGCCTTTAACAAGATGCTGCACATAAGGCTGGTAAACAAGATAGGAGCCCATGGTACTACAGGAAAAGTACATGGATATGGATAGAAGATTGGCTGACTGGCAGAAGGCAAAGAGTGGGAATAAAGGGGGCCTTTTCTTGGTTGCCAGTGACTAGTGGTGTTCTGAAGGGGTTGCTATTGGGTTTGCTACTTTGCACATTCTATGTTAATGATCTGGATGACAGAATTGATGGCTTTGTGGCCACGTTTGTGGATGATACAAAGATAGGTGGAGAGGCAGGTAGAGTTGAGGAAATAGAGTCTGCAGAAGGACTTGGACAGGTTGGGAGAATGGGCAAAGGAGTGGCAGATGGAATACAGTGTTGGGAAGTGTACGGTCATGCACTTGTAGAAGGAATGAAGGTGTAGACTATTTTCTAAATGGGCAGCGAATTCTGAAATCAGAGGTGCAAAGGGACTTGGGAGTCCTAGTGCAGAATTCCCTAAAGGTTAACTTGCAGGTTGAGTTGGTAGTAAGGAAGACAAATGTAATGTTAGCAATCATTGAGGACTAGAATATAAAAGCAAGGATGTAATACTGAGGCTTTATTAGGCACTGGTCAGACCACATTTGGCATATTGAGAGCAGTTTTGGGCCCCATATTTAAGGAAGGATGTGCTAGCATTGGAGAGGGTCCAGAGGATGTTTACAAGAATGATTTCAGGAATGAAAAGGGTTAATGTATGAGGAGTGTTTGATGGTTCTGAGCCTGTACTCACTGGAGTTGAGGAAAATGAGGGGATCTCATTGAAACCTACTGAATATTGAAAGGTCTGGATAGAGTGGATGTGGAGAGGATGTTCCCAGTAGTGGGAGAGTCTAGGGCCAGAGGGCACAGCCTCAGAATAGGACATTCCTTTAGAACAGATGAGGAGGAAGCAGGAGAATGGGGTTGAGGGAAAAATAAATCAGCCATGATCAAATGGCAAAGCAGACTTGATGGGCTGAATGTCCTAATTCTGCTCTTACATCTTGTGGTCTAAGATTTAGCTTGTGGTGTTGACAGCTTCAATTTACTGGTGTTGGATTACACAAATAAATAAAATCAATGACTGTACTCTATTCCAGATACTTATTACCTCAACTCCCTTATTCCCAAACACTAGTCTCTTCAGTTCCTTTATCTCTTTTCAGCAGATCATGCTCCACATCCTTTTCCTTTACTCTCTCTTACTTTCTGTTCATACCTTGTGCATCTCCCCTCATCTTTTATGTACTCTGCATCCTTCCTCCTCATATGTCCTTGATCTCTACCTCTCCTGCCCTATTACACTCTTATCACTTCACAAATCATCAAATGATTGGTCATCCTCTCTCTCCTCCTCTGGAGTGTTGGGTACAACATAATTAATACATTGAAAGTTAGGTTATGAATTATTTGGTAGGAGTTTGGTTAGAAATATTTTGTATGAAAATTCTAACTATAAAATGTAGTAATTATGTTTGTTATCATCAGTGAAGGAATAATGACATGAAGAATTGAAGGATGTTGACTCAGCATTTTTAGCCTAAGTGTCAACAGATGGGTTTTTTTTAAGCAGAGTTCTAAAAGCAACAGCTTGTGCCCTGATACATTTCCTTTGGAGGAATAAACATATTACACAGGCTAGGATGAAGGTGAAGAACTAGTGTGAATACCTTCAGACAGTCAAGTCAATGTAGTTGGCATCTTCAAGTGCTGAGCAGTTGTCTGAACAGGATATGCCAAGAATAAGAGTTGAGACGTTACAAAACACTGGTTAGATCACACTTGGTGTGCAGTTCTGGTTGCCACATTAAAGGAAGGATGTGATTGCATTGGAGAGGGTGCAGAGGAGATTCACCAGAATAATGCCTGGATTGGAGGACTTTACTTATGGGGAGAGATAGGATAGGCTGGGCTTCTTTTTCCTGGAGTGAAAGAGGCTGAGGGCTGACCTGAAAAGTGCACATGTTTGAGAGGCATAGATAGGGTAGATAGTCAAAATCTTATTCCAATGATAGGGGTTTGAAAAACAAAAGAACATAGCTTTAAGGTGAGAGGAAGGAGTTTTAAAAGGGATCTGAGGGCTAAGTTTTGTTTTGGTCAATAATATCTGGAATGCACTGCCAGAGTAGGTGATAGAATCAGATAAAATTATTATGTTTAAGTGGCATTTTGATAGACACTTAAATAGAGAAGATATAGAAAGATAAAGGTCCTAATGCAGGCAAATGAGATTAGTGTAGATGGGCAAGATGTTTGGCATGAAGTGTTGGGCCAAAGGGCCTGTTTCAGCATTGTACAACTCTGACTCCAAAGCCAAAGATGATCAACAGTCAAGGGTGCATCACCCAATCATTGAGACATTGGCTGGGGTACCTGTTTTTGTGGTTGGTTGTGAGGTATTTGGAAAAGTAATAGACAGGGAACTTGAAATAGGGTATTTAAATTTGTGCACAAAGGTAAAAGGCAAGGAGTAACCAAGAGCTCTTTGAAGTGGATCTTTCATGCTAGCATTAGCTTAACACCTTGATTCATTTAAGAATACCAAGGAAAATCTTTTGCCCACAGATGACATTGAGATGCCTTGCTGCTTATTGTTAACCACCCACTGAATAGGAATCTCTGCATCTATTGTGGGTCTTGTCTGTTTTGTATTATACTGAGAATTGTTTTTTTTAAAAATGGACCAACACAATAGTTCTTTTCCTTGATTCATGAGGTAACAAGCAATCTTTGAAAAAGGTTGATCTTTTATCCCAACCTTGCAGTAAACTAATGTTTATTTTCCCCTATCTGCGATACAACATTTTACATCAGCTTCTAGCCAATATGCAAAATGTTCTCCCCACCCTTCCTTCCCAAACAGCCTAAACTGTAACACCTTACAGTGTAATGCTATTGAAGTTATTAAGAGATTAGTGCCAGAAAGCTAAAGGGGAAGAGCTATTAGCTCCCATAGGCTGAAGCCCTTCCAGAAAGCAGCAAGTGGACCAGAGTGCCACACCCAAGGGCCAAAGCAGTGAAAATAAATGCTGGGGAGAGATAAGGAAGGGCTTACAAAAACAGCTGAGGCAAGTAGGAAAAAACAAAAGGAAACAAAATTAGTAAAAATTAAAGTTTTATTTCTTCCCCAATTCATACTTTTAAAATTTGAGGGAGACAAATCAGGCCTGGGAAAGGAGCAGCAGCACCACCTAGTGCCAGATAAAACTAAGGAAGGACAGAGCAACAGAACCACCTGGTGTCTGAGGAGGGTAATGATTTAACACTTCATACATACAGGTGACCCCCACGTTAGAGAGGGGTTGTGTTCCTAGAAAACAGTCCAGTCTGTATTGCAATTTTCTGCAAACCCCCTTGAATCCCATGTTATAAGCAGAGATGCATTCCTTTGGTACATTTTTTCCCCTCATGTTATGCAATTTTTACTGGTGATGACAAATTGACCCACTGCCATTACCTAACAGCTGAAGGTAACAATTGACTCAGGGAAGGGACACCTTTTGCAAAAGAAACAACAAATTTTGTCAATTTTTAGTTTTAGTCACTCAATACAGTAGGGGGCAATAAGACTTGGATATGATCTCACCATGTTGATTGGGTTGGCAGTCAGTGAGCCTCTCCTTTGCCACACCCTCTCCAGTCTGAGGACATGTGAACAGACCTCTCAAGGTGAAGCGCTGCTGCGCTCTTCTACAAGGCATTTTCTTTGACGTGCCAAGCGTGTGGATTAGGAAGGGGCTTGGGAAGTGGGGATATCAAGAAAAGGGGGTGGGATTCAAGGATTGGGGCTCATGGGAGAATGTTGGTGTAGAAGTTCAGGGGGCAATGGGTTAAAGCATGGTGACTTAGTGGAACTGGAGTAAAGCAGCTCACTAAAGAGAGTAAAGCAGTGCTCCACTCAGGTCTGTTCACATACACTCTGACTAGAGGGTGTGCCAAAAGAGGGACTCGCTGTGACTGCTAACCCATTGATGTGGTGATGTCATATCCAAATCTTATCCACAGTATTAAATGACCAAAATAAAAATTGACAAAACTTGTTATTTCTTTTACATTTTATTTTATCCCCCCCCCCACAACCTCCATTAGAGCAAATTTTATTCCATACCTCAAGTTTTTGGGCAGTGATTTGTGAATTTCTTTAACCTGAACAGCTATATAACACAGGGCTCACCGATACTTAAAAAATAGTCAATTTCCAATTAACTTATTGAAACTGCACAGAAGGTTACAAACAATTGAAGCACTGATATTTACATTCTTTGAATTTAGAAACTAAATTACTGTAAATAGGCAGGAAATGTTAGCTAAAATTTCAGCATAAGAAATTTAATAGGTTGGATATGAACAGGAAACTTGCAAACATAATTGCATAATATCACTTGGCATCTTCCACAATTCATCAGAATGCAACTGGACAAAGTTACCAGGTGGCCAATTACATGTTGCTAAGGCCCACCACCTGCAGGTTGCCCTCCAACTCTGCTAATATCCTGACTTGGAAATTTCTGCAGTCCTTCATTGTCACTATGTCTAAATCCTCTAATTCCCTTCCCAACATTGTGGGAATACCTGCAGTGGAAGAACTGTAGCTGTTCAAGAAGACAGCTCACCACCACTGAATTAAGGGCAATTAGGACTAGACAATAAACACTAGCCTTGCCAGTGATATGCAGATCCCAAAAATGATTAAGAATTGGGCATCTAAGATAACAGAAGACACCTGCTTATTTTGACATGACCTGTAAAGGGAAAACGAGACACAAACTTGTTTCTCAAATGAAGGTCTATCAGCTCTAGAAATCAGTGAAATGCCAGACAATACTGGAATTTGATTCTGAGTCTGCCCATTGTCCTTGCCAAGACAGATCATCAAGAAATTCTGCTTTCAAGAAACACCTGCAGAATGTATTATGCATCCAGTTTACTAGTATGGAAATTTCAAATAATCATTGACTTTTAATTGATTTTTCAAGATGTGGGAATCACTGGCCAGGCCAGCATTTATTGTCCATCCCCCCCACTGTCCTTGCCTATGGCTTTGAGCCATTGAAGTACTACTTCAGGTGAGTGTTACCAGAGTTCTGTTGGATAGGATAGATAGGTAGACTTTTTGTCAGGAATGGTCCTTGCATGGCACTCTAACAGTGACTGACTTACCTTTTACAACATGTAAGGAAACCATGCTGCTCATATCCATGCCTGCTCCCAGTCCCATTCTCCCCTTCCTTATTTCCCTGTAGCCTGCAACATTCTCTCTCATGCCCAGCAACTCCTCTTTTGCCACTTAAGGGATATTTTTACAGTAGTCAATTAACCTATCAGCACAACTTTGGGATGTGGAAGGACAGTAGCTGGTGGAAACCCACTCAGTCACAAGCAGAACACAAACTCCAGATCAAACCCAGGTCCCTGGAGCTCTGAGGCAGCAGCATTAACAGTCACACTACCTTGCTGCCCTTTGAATATATTAACTGAACTGTAATTAGCTGGATTGGATTTGCCCTGCTTCTTGTTAACAGGATATATCTAGGCAATTTTCCACATTATGTAGATGCCAGGGTACTACTATAGCTTGGTTAGAACTGCAGCTACTTCTGGAGCACAAGACTTTACTACAGCTGAGATGTTATCTGGTCCCAAAGCTTTTGCAGTGTCCAGGGCTCTCAGCCATTTCTGACTTTTGTAACAGTGGGGATCTCAAAAAAGCTAAGTTGGCACCTGGCTGAACATAACTGTGAATGCTTCAGCCTTGTCTTTATCACTTACATGCTGAGCCCCACCATCAAGGATGGGGATGTTCTTGAAGCTGCCTCCAAGAACTTTGTTTTACCAATGTAATTTTTATTTTAGGATCTTGTTTGATATTTACATTTTGTTGGATTTTTGGAAGGACTAGAGGAGAATAAAAATGTTAAAAGCAGAAAATATTCCTGAAACCAAGCATACACAACTTTTGAATTCACTGAACAAAAACATGCATTTTTCAGACCAACATTGGCATGTTTAGTTCCTTTAAATAGCCAGAAACCAAAAACATAGACAATTAGCTTTTTTAGGAAGATCAATTGAGGAAACTCAAAGTAAAAGAAACAAATCACTCAAGGGATTAGTTAATATAGAGAAATAATTACAGGTATGTCCATTAAATGATGTTAGTTTACAATAATTAATGAGATAAGACAGGTGAGTGACTTTATCCATTAAGCAATTAAGTGAATTCTTATCAGCTTCAACAAAGTGTGTGGTCATTCCAGACAAGTTTAATTGGGATAGGTGGGTAATAACATGGAACAGGATAAAAGGTCTGTACTGCTCAAAATAGCAAGACCTATAGCTATTCACAAAACTCTTAAGACAGATGCCATGAGTCCTCAAGAAATTATAAGAGGATATTTTTTCCAGTGTTCCACAAATCCTGGAGAAATATCCAAAGATTGTATGATGACAAATGTGGTTTCAATATACAAAACAAGAGCTGATAAATACAGCTGAATATTCAGAGGGTGAAGTATGCCTTGTCTAGGCACAAGGTAACCAGTTTGCTCTGGGACTACTACTATTATAGCTAGATTTTGCAGTTAAAAAAAGTCAAATTATCACTGGTGATGGACACTAAACAATCAGATAACAATATCCAGAAAATCCTTGTCTACAATTCAACAAGGAACTCAGAATTTTCCATTTCAGTTGCCCTGTTCTTCCAGAAACTTCATTCTAGCAGTATCTTGCTGAGATTTTCAACATTTAATCATACAGAACACAGTATCAATTTTACAGATATCACTAAACTGGTAAAAGCTAAGGCTTATCCATTTCAGTGTAAGTGGATTTTCAAAGAGCAATCTTAATTACTGTCAAATCACCTCACTGGAACCAGGAATTAACTACTACAAGTGAGAGGCCTCATTCTTCAGATTTTAATTACTGATGAACATAAAAACAATAAAATCTTTAAAATTGTCACTTGTCCTCTCAGTCCCATCTCCCATTAATTAGCTTGCTTTTTCATGTTATTAGGCACTGCATTAACTGACAGTCCACATCTCAGTGAGGATCCTGTAATATGATTAAGGAGATGCTCAGTGGGCAAAAAAATTTACAACCTTGTCACTGATGTCCATGCACAGTAAACAACCTGAAAAGAAAATTGTTCACACTGTTCTCAGATGCTCTGAAAATGACTGCACACTTGAACCCATAACATCTGGTGAGGGCCTTAAACTGGCAACAAAACATTTTGGCATGTCATAATTGTTATAAAACAATAGCCATATTGTTGCATGCTGTTCACAGTTGCCTTTCTTAAAAACCTATATTATTTCAGCTCCATCACCTCAGATCATATTTATTAGTCTAATATCCTTGCTGCTAAGCTTTTCTTGCCTTGAGATCGGAGTAGCTTTTAAGTCTGTTCTTTGTTCGATAATTGCTGAACAACACTCAAAGTACTCATCTTGAATGCACTGAAGCATTCCATCAGAAAACATTTGCTTAAAGATTCAGAAAGATTGATGGGGGCGGCACAGTGCCTCTCAATTCCAGCGATCCAGGTTCAATCCTGATCTCTGGTGCTATCTGTGTGGAGTTTGTATGCTCTCCCCATGTCCATGTTGTTTCCCCTCCAGGTGTTCTGATTTTCTCCCACATCCCAAAGACCTCCTGGTAACTTAACTGGCTATTGTAAAATTCCCCCTTAATGTCGGTAAGTGGCAAAAGAATCAAAGGGGAGTTGATGGGCATGCGAGAGAGGAAAAAATTGCAAGGTTACAGGGGAATAAGGAAGGTGAAAATGAGACTGATGGGATTGTTCTGTTGGAAGCTGACATGGATCCAGCAGTCAAATGGACTTCTTGTGTGAAGTAATAGTTAAGTAAATATCAATGATATTTATTATACAACTACAAAGCAACTAATCTACCTCTAACCAGTTATACTGGTCAACCTTGACTTGACAGTAAACTTTTACCTGGATATTTTCTTGTAATGGACTACATAACTGCAGTGCCTGAATTTACATGGACAGCTGCTATCTAATATTAGACACAAGTATTATTTCTGTTTAAGTACACTATCAGGACCAATGATTTAAAGAGTCTTAGTCAATTCTGTTCACAATTGTTTCTAAACATATAAAATTATTCTCACCTTCACGTGTATGTGCATTAATTTATATTCCTGCTCAGTTCTTTGGAGGTACTAGCTGAAACTGACAAGCATGCTCCCACCTAAAACTCCTTAACAAGTACATTAAAAATAAGAGAATGAAACAATTTGAAGAGGCAGTAACTAAGTTACACTCAACACTAACGGGATTCATTAAATGAGTGAATTATTGGTATTGGACAACACAAAAAGCAGGACTATATGAAATTATTTTATCTTTTAGCAAAGCCTGCACAGGTTTCATAACAATTCTCCCAGGACTGTTCATTCAATTCCAGAAGAAACTTATTTGGATGATTTGAGCAGCTGGATCTTAATACCAGATTCAAAGTTAATTATGATAAACATTCTTTTACCTGTCTGAGGTATGAATTTCACCATGTCCCCAATTGCTTTCAATGAAAATAAAGTCAGCAAACCAAAAAATTAAATTTGCATTTTCACCTTCAAGGAAACAGCATAGAAAAGCTGAGTTCAAGAATAACTGACTGATCCATACAGACAATGGTCAGAGCTTGCTTTTGTCCATGGTCTCCAAGCAGCATTTTAATATTTCCTTATGACAGAACTCAAAACTCACTCTGAATGTCAGTCTAACAGTGTCAAAGACAAAAGAGAACAAGCAAAGCCATACGATAATAGACAAGAGCAATAGTAGCTGTCAACATATTTAAGTAAAAACACAGGATTGTTATTTGGGAGTTAATGGAAAAATACAAGTCCCATTTCAAAAATGATCTTTGAACATTTCTTTAACTATTAAATGTCTTATCCACCAACCAAACAATAAATGAAATTTAAAAAAACCTAAACCAAGACATTTCACCACTGACAAAAAAATAAAAATAGGCTTTATTTTTATTATGTGCTGAAAGAAATTATTATATGAAGTTTTCCCATACCTTAGTTTGGTTCTGTACCAGAACCCCGATTGATTGATGGCAATCTTGGTTGATTGTTGCACTAACCTATCACCATGATAAATGGACTCATACCTTTGTTTGTTTCCTGTTGTTCATTATTGTGCCCAGGTCCTCTACATCAATGACAGAAGCAGCTTCTGTTGCATCTTCCACCCCTGATTCTTCTTCACTTGTTGTCTCAAACAATTCTTCCTGGAAGAGAAGATGCAAATAAAAACATGGGAAGATAACAAATCAAGATTAACTACATTTAACACACAAATAAAAACTTGACTACTAACTACCCAGTTTTTACTAAAAGCTCATCTGATTCACTTATCAGATCTGATTAGTGAAGAAAATCTGCCATTGTTATCTAACCTGGCCTCTATATGACTCCAGAAGCACAACAACCTAGTTGATTCTTAAATGTCCTCTGAAATACCCTTGTAAGCCACTCAGCTGTACCATAACCACTACCTTAAACCAGAAGAAGAATACAACTTTACAGACCACCTGGCATCAACCTAGGCAACAAATTCCAACGTGGAAAAGTCACGCTGGGGCCCAGTAGATCCTTGCAAAATGTTCCTCACAAACATCGAGCATCAAACTTGGGAAAGTTGTACCACAGACCACCTGAGCAGCAGCCTGACACAATCATATTTACAGAATTATACCTTAAAGAAAACATGCCAGTCTCCTCCATCATAATACCTGGGAACATCCTGCCCTGCCAGCAGGACAAACCCACCAGAGGCAGCGGGACAGTGGTATACAAATTACACAATCTAAGCCAGGATCAAGCTGTTTACACAACTTATTATCAGAGCCCAGAAGAGATATTTAGCAATGACTAGGTAAAAATACGAAACCATTCCATTTACTGAATCAAGCTGAATTCATTCTCTACCGCACACAAGATCACGGGTCAGAGTTGTAATGTGGTATTTACTGAAATTCTGTACATTCAGTAGTATACTTAATGTGTCCTAATTTACCTCTCCACTACTGTGATCCTTTGTCCCTTCTGACATTTCTTCATCCTGAACAGATTTTTCTTTATGCTTCTTCTCTTTGGACTTGCATTTCCCCTTTTTGCAGGTACCATCACACTCTTTCTCTCCTCCTTTATCTCCCTTATGAAGTGTGTGCAGTCTGCTTAAGAATTTGGCTTGCCATCCACTGAAATCCGCTTCAATACTGCCATGTTTGCTCTTGACCACATTGCAATCACCCTCTCCACGAGTCATAATACGGCTAGCACTCAACATCCACAGCCACATGTCAATGTTTTTACCAACCTGTAAGGAACGTGTGCAATATAGTCAAAAAGCTCATTAGTTTATTTTATTATTCTCAATAAAGTTGTGTGTACAGAATGCAACACAAACCATCACTAGCAAAATGATTAAAATGCAAGAGGGTAATCATGAGAAATGATTTCTTGGCTCAGCAAAGCAGCATCAGGAACTCCAAAGGGAACATATTTCTTTACTTCAAGGTAGGCCAATGTCTGAGTGAGCGATAGTGATAGGAACCTCTATAGTCAACGGCACAGACTGATGTTTCAGTGGCCATGAGTGAGGCGTGAGCAGGATCGTGTGTTCCCTTCCCGGTACCAGGATAAAGGATGTCTTTGAGCAGGCACAGGACATTCTGAGAGTGAGCAGCCAGAGATTGTGGTCAATATTGGTACCAATGACATAGGCAGGGAGATGAGGTCCTGCAAAGTGAATATAAGGAATTAGGCAGAAGGTTAAAGAGCAAGACCTCTAGGGTTGTAATCAAAGGATTATTCCCTGTGCCATGTGCTAGTGAGAATAGGAAAAGGAGGATATGCAAATGAATGTGTGGCTGAAGAGCTGGTGCAGGCAGGAAGGCTTGGACCATTGGGACTCTTCTGGGGCAGAAGAGACCTGTAGAAGAGGGACAGGTTGCATCCAAACTGGAGGGAGACCAATATCTTTGCGGGGAGGTTTGCTAGTGCTGCTCAGGAAGGTTTAAACTAGTTTCTCAAGGGAGTGGGACCCAAAGTATCACTTTGATGGGATTATACGACAGGCACCTCCAATTGTCAGGGGGAATTAGAGGTATTGGTATTGGTTTATTATTGTCACTTGTACCGAGGTACAGTGAAAAGCTTGTCTTGCATACCGATCGTACGGGTCAATTCATTACACAGTGAGCTACACTGAGTTAGTATAGAGTGCATTGAGGTAATACAGATAAAAACAATAACAACACAGAGTAAATTGTCACAGCTACAGAGGAAGTGCAATGCATGTAGACAATAAGGTGCAAGGTCACAACAAGGTAGATCGTGAGGTCAGAGTCCATCTTATCGTATAAGGGAACTGTTCAATAGTCTTATCACAGTGGGATAGAAGCTGTTCTTGAGCCTGGTGGTATGTACCCTCAGGCTCCTGTATCTTCTGCCTGATGGAAGAGGAGAGAAGAGAGAATGACCTGGGTGGGTGGGGTCTTTGATTATGCTGGCTGCTTCACCAAGGCAGCGAGAGGTAAAGACAGAGTCCAAGGAGGGGAGGCTGGTTTCCATGATGCACTGGGCTGTGTCCACGTAGGGAAATCACAGATAGCTGTCAGAATAATGGGGTTGTAATAGCAGATGATTTTAACTTCCCTAATATTGATCAGAACTGCCTTGGTGTTAAGGGATTAGATGGGGCAGAATTTGTTAAGTGTGTTCAGGAAAGTTTTCTGAAGCAATACATAAATGATCCCAATAGCAACGGGGCTACATTTGACCTCCTCTTGGGAAGTGAGGCTGGTCGACGTACCACTTTGGAACCAGTGATCTTGATTCAAGTAGCTTCAAGATAGTCATGGAAGAAAATAGGACTGGTCCACAAGTTGAAGTCCTAAATTAGGAGAAGCTAATTTCAATGGCATCAGACAGGAACTCTCAAAAGTTAATTGGGAGAGGCTGTTTGCAAGTAAAGGGACATCTGGCAAGTAAAGGGCTCTTAAAAGTGAGATAGGAAGAATTCAGGGCTAGCATGTTCTTATTAGAGTGAAGGGCAAGGCTGGCAAGATTAGGGAACTTTGGTTGACAAGGGATATTGAGGGTCTGGTCAGGAAAAAGGAGGCAGATAGATTCATGGAGGTGTACAGCACAGAAACCAGTCCTTCGGCCCAACTCGTCAATGCCAACTGAGGTGCCCATCTAAACTAATCCCATTTGCCAGCATTTGGCCCACATCCTTCTAAACTTTCCCTATGTACCCATCCAAATATCTTTTAAACATTGTAAATGTACCTGCCTATACTACATCCTCTGGCAGCTCATTCCATATACCCACCAACCTTTAAGTGAAAAACTTGTCCCTCACATCTCCATTAAATATTCCCCGTTTCACCTTAAATCAAAAACTCGAGGACATAGGTTTAGGTGAGAGGGAGGTGGTTTAAAGGGGATCCGAGGGGTAATTTTTCCCCCCCCCCACACAAAGGGTAGTTGTTATCTGGAATGAGCTGCCAGAGGAGGTGGTGAAGGCAGGAACAGTAACAACATTTGAGGCATCTGGACAGGTACTTGAATGAGTGCATAAGGTAATTAATGCAGGCAAGTGGGATTAGGAATAGATAGGCATGATGGTCAGCATAGATGTGGTGGGCCAAAGGGCCTGTTTCTATGCTGGCCAACTCTATGACAATAAGGTACTGTAACATTCAATAATCAATGCAGTGTCCCAATATAAAATTCTAAAAATTTCTTTTGGTGATGTGGTCAATGACCTGAACATTTCAGCTCTGAAGGATCACTGGCATTAAATTTTAACTTGGGTTTTCTCTCCACAGATGCTGCCTGACCAGCAGGATTCTTCCAGCATTTTTCATTTTATTTTGATACTAATTAAATAGCTTACTCTAATGACCTTATGTGCAATTACCACTCTCTTGACCAAACTCAAAGCTTGTTATTTCAAACTTCAAACAGGTAGATCTTTCCTATTCCTTAACATTGTGTTAATTGTCACTATTATGTGGTACGCTTGCTTCACTAAAAGTTGAAGTATGTGCACTTGCATTACACAATTCAAGGAGCTACCCGACTTACATATATAAGATTAACATTTTTATGATCAGTAAAAATTGATCATATTTGTAACAATTAATCCTGAATGATATTAATCACATGGATACAATTAACAAAGGACACTCAGAATGGTTGCCAGTTTACAAGGAACATTGTCCCTCTTCCAAGTGCAATGGAAGGCACGCTAAATTAATCTGTTGTAATGAAATTAAAACTAAGAAAAAAAAACAATCCTCACAGACTGACAGAAGTATGCAATCTAAATTAGAACTTAAGCTCTGTACAACAGAGTTATAGGATCAACAGCCACACTGCTCAGTGTTGATTTCTGCTCCACAGAAACCTTCCTCCAACCTGTTAGACACCGGCCAAGATGCAATAAAATCCCAGAAGACATTTGGGTCTCCACATTATAGTTCAATTACTTTGAATCCACAAAGCAGAATATTGAGTCATGAATTTTACAGATGCAAAGGAAATATACTTACAGTATTGTAATGATTCACGTAAACAGAATTGCCCAATCCAAATACTGCGTATCTCAAGCCTCTGAGGTAAGTTTTGCCATATCTAAAGTCATGTGTTGCCTCTTCCAACCACTTACAGAACCAGGTTGCACTTTCTGTTGGTTGCCCATCAGTGTATGTGGAAACCATGAATACGCAGAGAGTTTTATTAGAAACCTGAACATGCAAAAAGAATTAAATACTTTTGAGCATAAACAATTATTATGTAAAATGTTGCACATCCTCAGCAAGTCCATCATTCTCCTCAGATACTATTCTGGGTAATGATACTTTTATATTCATTAAAATTATTCATCAAAATTCAGGTCTGTAAATGATACTTGGTTAGACCATACTGGAAGTATTTTTGCAAATAGTTAACTACCTAGACTTTTATTTTAAAACATCTCAGAGGAGCAGATTTGGATAATAAACATTGCAGAATATTAAAAATTACAATATGGGATCTAAACTATGTAACCTGCTAAAATGCAGTAAATCATCGATCTGTTTGATGCAAGGATCAACTACTTCAACACAATGTTATTGGCAGTGAAAGTATGTAACAGGAAGTCAGCTGTCTTTGGACAACTTCTGGAATGTTGTTGCTATCAGCTGTATTTATAATATTAATATAGCTTGTATTGTTAATATTCCTCAATGTCAAACTACTGAACTAAATGAGCTTGCATTTACAATAAGGTTTTAACCCCAAGAAAAAGAACTGCACCAGAACAGAATATACTTTGTTGGATAACACTTCTGTATGGGAAACTAAGTGATACAAATAGGTTAAACCAGTCTTTCACCTTTAGGATACTGGATTCAAATCTAACCTAGATAGTGGGGTCAAAATCTTCTGAGTGCTGTCCTCAAAGAGTCTTGTCTGAAGACAATTGCAGTCCAGTTCCTACAGCAAAAACAAACTCTTTATTCTGTACTAATTACTCATGTGATTCACACAGGGTACAGGATATATAGGAACTGAAAACAGTGTCTCTGATGGAATAGAGAAATTTACTTGTGTTTGGGTCTTCCTTGGTGTTAGAACTCCATCAGTTTGAAAAACAAATACTCCTATACGTGAAATAGCAAATCATTCTACTGACTGCATATCCACTTCAATGAATAATAGTTATCTTCTTTCATTAGGAGCAGCATAAAAACTGATCCAATAAAATAACTAACCTCATTCACCAGGTTATCGTCAGGATCATACTCCTTCAGGTCAACAACTTCCACAGGCAATCCAAGTTTCTGTATAGTACCTGCAAGAATTTTGGCAAACCCCTAGAATGAAAGAATTTAAAAATAAAATTGGTATTCAAAATGCAAAAGACATGCCAAATAAGAATTCTGCCTATCCAGTATTTGCACTATGCAATGTGGTCACAGGAGCTTCAGCTCAGATCCAACTCACAGCAGTGTGTCCAAGTTTTTATCCTACACACTATACAAATCACCTATGTGTGCAAGTGACTCAATTAAAAGTCAAATCACAAATCCAAACCAGACTATGGACAAATCCACGTGCAAAGTTTTGACTTGATGGTATGGCATGCAGAGTCCTCATAGGAAAGCACTATGGGAACAAAATGACAGTGCATCATGGATCTGGAATCAGAAGACATGCTTGGAGAAACAAGTTTCAAAAAAATTTGTGAAACTGGGGACACAGCCACATGTGGTGGAGCAAAGGGAAGAAGATGAATCCTAATCTACACTCAGGAGAAACAAGGTGGGAGCTGGGATACATTTCTGAAATAATCAAGAGCAGCACCACAACTGTAGATGCAGGTTTGCCACAGAGAAAATTCAAGAAGCCCTCTTCAACTACTGTATCCGTACAGTGAGGAACTGTTAATTTTTAGGCCTACAATTTCAAAAGCTTTCAACTTCTGGTTATTTACATCACCTATTTCTCACTCTCTTATACAAGAAATTAGGTAGAAATCATTACAATCAACAATCCATTTTCACTTCATTTTACCAGCAGATTGTAGAAGGCAAATTAGAGAGATCTTTATTTTTTTATTTAGTAATGCCAATGTTCCTATATTACTGGAAATTAGTCACCCAAAAACAAAAATGCACAGTCAATCTGTGTTGAGCTAGGGACATTGAAAATTTAGCTTTAAACTGCAATCAGCATCATATTTTCACATATTTATCACTTGTCTCCAACAATCTGAATTTTGGAGGTTTAATCAACCTTTAGCCCAATTGACTTACTGGATAAATCCCAAATCAGAACAGCAAAATACATTGGTACCATCATGCAAATTAATGAGAGTATGGGTTAAGATGATCCTTAAAATGCCATAATACACACCCATGTAAACCACCAAGACAACCTAGGATGTTCTTCAGCAAATAGTTCTGTAAATCAATGCCTTGAAGTCAGCTTGAAATGTTTCTGGTTACAAACACTCAAAAGACTTTCTACCCCTTGAGAGTACATCAACAACCGAGCTTTCAGTCAATCAATAATAGTAGCCCAAAACAATGCACCAGACTGTGAGATGTATCTGATTACAGTCACTGCTGAACATGATCAACTCAATCTCAGTCTATGCCACTTGCAATCAGACTAGCAAGCATGCAATGAATATTTCAATATTTTTTACAAATATGTTGCAATAAAAGCATTTAGCTAGAATGGTAATTCTTGTTTCAATACTATGATATACTGCTAGGAAAGGAAACACAGGTGTATACAACTCTGCACAATCTATCTAATTAGATGAATAGCTGAAAGCAGTATCTTTTATTATTCTTTCACAGGAATTGGCATTCCTGATACTGCAAGCACTAATGTCCATCTGAACTGCCCTTGTGCTGGGTGGATTTTCAGTTCCTTTTTTTCAGATGTCAGTTAAATCAACCGTAATACTTTGGGTCTGGAATCACAAAGGCCAGATCAGACAAGGACAGCATATTTTCTTTTTTGAAAGAACACAGGCTAACCAGAGGGATTTCTTCATCAATCCAGTAGATTTATGGTCTATTAATTATCCCAAATGTTCAAATTAACTGAACTTAATCCTCCAGTTTCCATAATAGAATTTGAATTCATGCCTCCACATTATTTGGTGTCAAGACTGCAAGTGCAGAAACTGAACCACAATGCGTCCATATCCACAAATGGCAAAATTAGCTTATGCGTTTTATATTTTAAAATAACATCATACTACAAAACTTTAAAACAGGCATCAAGCTGGGAGGTAAACACTAAAATGAGAAAATATGTATTAATTTGTTTAATAGAGATAAAAATATGTAACCTTGTTAATTCATTCAAATTGCATCAACTTCAACTTTGATCTTTACTCAACTTAATCTAAACACAAAATACACATAGATCAAGCACATACCTTTGCAGTACCAGTCTGAGAACCAAAGAAAATCTTCACACCAGCAACATGAATGTCTTTTTCTTCTTGGACTACATGTCCATTTTGAATCAATTCTTTAGGCATATTTGAAGTTATGACATCCTTTACTACTTCTTTCTGCCACTCAAAAGAAATTTCACCACATAAGCAATTTGTATATTAATATCAAAACTTTTCACAACAGAAACCAGTGTACATCTCAGAAACAATATGCAGGTAATTAATATAGACAGGATCTCAGTGTATCTAATTGTTGTTTAACACATGCTCTTTTAAAGTGGCTTGACTTTAAGACACAAACATAAATAAGCTAAAGATTTATTAGTGTAACGATAAAGAAAGTTTAATTATTGTGACTTCTTTCTATTTTCGGCCTTCAAGCATCAACTATGGTCTTCATGTATTCGTAACCAAGAAGCAAGATCCACTCGAATTTTCACTCAACCCACTGAGGCACTCCACTAATGAGGAAACTTCAAGCATTCATTTGGCACCTCACAACACGAAGATTGATACCCCAGCAGAGTGGCTGTCAGAAGCATACACCTCATTGCTTCCACGTTCTATTACAAACAGGATAACTATTGAACTCAAAGTGCTTATTACCTTGTTATAGGTTTTACTTAAGAACTCAAGAACTGCCCAAATTCCCATGGCAACAATAATGGAAGAACAGATGTAGTGTCTAACGTGCCACAACGACAACGCACAATTCTGGAAGGAGTTCCAGGCTTCACTGATGTATACTGGAAAGGGAGAAAATAAATCTCAATGTCAGCAAATACAAAACTCCTAATCTGCATTTCTTTTTTCTGTGTTTGTTAGTCTCCCCTGCACCACTGCCTCAAATTAAAAATTTTCAGCCTCCAAAGAGACTTCTGCATTATTGCAGGTTATGCTTTCAAACAAGATAAGACCATGTATCTTCTGTCAGGGGACATTAAAAACTATACGTCATTATTCAAATAGCAAAAAAAATTCTAACGTTCACTCCAATATATTTTCCATTGAATTATCTCTTGCCTTGTCTTAAGATGTTCAAGTGCTGTTCTCTCAAATTCTCTCCCTGAATCTCATAGCTTTCTCTTTTGCCTCCTTGAACAAAACCTATCCCTTTGAGCATGCATTTGGACATAATTCCTAATCTTTTTGCTTGCCATCCATTCTGTTCATCTCTGAGGATGCTTCTACAAGATGCTAGATAAATTCATACCTCGTCTATCACATTAGATAAATCCAAGTTGCTCCTGAGATAAGATCTTACAGAAGTTTAAAACAATTAAATGGTATAGAGTTAGTCAAGTGTGAACATTAAAAGTGTGAATAATGTAGAAAAAGGAGTCATAATTCCAAACTATTGATGGTCAAATTTAAGAGCATTGTCAGAAACATTTCTTCACAAAAACTAACCTAGACTTGGACATGGGTTTCCAAACAAGGGCAAAACAATTCAAAAGTCCATTGAATTTAGAAAAATGGAAGTGCGGATTCTGTATGGATAGGTGGGCAGGGAGAATGCAAATTATATACATTAAAGATGCTGGAGGAACTCAGCAGGCCAGGCAGTCCTGACCTGAAACGTTGACCGTCTGCTTTTCTCCACGGATGCTGCCTGGCCTGCTGAGTGCCTCCAACATCACCGTGCTTTTCATCTACATTCCAGCATCTGCAGTCCTTTGTCTCTCTCTCTTATATTCATTAAATCCACGTTTCCCTTGCCACGGTTGTTAAGCACCCACTTTAGGTCAGAGCCTGCACCCAAGGGTGAGATCTGGTGCTCAGCCCGCAGGGAGGAGGATCAGGCAGGACCGAGACTGATCCCCCCGCCGCAACAACGGCAACGAAACGCCCCACGGACACCTGAATCCCCGTCGGTAACTTCAGGCGCCGAACCCGGGTTAAAGCGGCCTCACCGTCACCGCGCTGCTCCCCGCACACCGGCCCGGCGCGGCACAAGGCCAGCGCCACACCGACAGCCAGCGCCCGCATGGCCGGCCGCCTGCCCGCTCCCACCCGGCGGGTCACCAGCGAGGTCGGGGGACGGCGGAGACACCGGAGACCGGGTACCAGTCCTCACGGCTCCCCCAGCACCGCCATTGCACGTCGCAGAGTACGCTGGGAGTCAACCAACTTTATTCACACTCCCGGGCCGCCCCCCCGCCCCGTCAGTGAGGTCGGGTCACGTCCCTCACCGACGGGCAGCAAGGCCTCGCTTGGCCGGGGGTGAGAGGGGCCCCTTCCCAGTCACATCCTTCCTGCACAGTCGAAATATCATCCCCAACGCACGCTGCCCTCCCCCCGGATGGGCAGGGGATGGTCACCGCCCCCCCCCCCGATGGTCGCAGTGGACAGGGGACGGTCACCCCCTGCCCAGAATGGCCGCAGTGGGGAGGGTCAGTCACCCCTGACCCCCGGACGGTTGCGGTGGGCAGGGGATGGGTACCCCCAGCATGGTTGCAGTGGGCAGGGGATGGTCACCGCCCCCCCCCCCCCGATGGTCACAGTGGGCAGGGGACGGTCACCCCCTGCCCAGAATGGCCGCAGTGGGGAGGGTCAGTCACCCCCGACCCCCGGACGGTTGTGGTGGGCAGGGGATGGGTACCCCCAGGATGGTCGCGGTGGGCAGGGGATGGTCACCGCCCCCCCCCCCCCCCCCCCAGGATGGCCGTGGTGGGCAGGGGATGGTTACCCACCCCCCAGGATGGCCGCGGTGGGCAGGGGATGGTCACCCATCTGGTGCCCACTGCACGGTTCCAATGGCTGGGGGGGTGATTCCGGCCTGGGCTGCTGGTGGTGTCATCGAGTCTTACAGCACAGAAACAGGCCCTTCGGCCCAACTCGTCCATGCTGACTGTGTTGCCCAGTGAGCTAGTCGTACCCACCCACCCAGGTTATTCGCTCTTCTCTCCTCTTCCATCAGGTAGGGGATACGGGAGCCTGAGGGCACCTACTACCAGACTTAAGGACAGCTTCTATCCCACTGTGATAAGACTATTGAATGGTTCCCTTATACGATGAGAGCGACTCTGACCTCATGATCTACCTCGTTCCAGTCCGCATATTTGTTCCCTCTGACTGCGTGACTTCCATTGGAAATTCAGGTTTCCACATCATCTCAAAGTCATGAAGGTAGGTTAATTGGCTACCGTAAATTACCCCATAATGTTGACGGGTTTGGGGGGGGGGAGGAATTCATGGGCATGGGAGAGAGAATAGATTACATGGGAGAACAGGACAGACGAGAATGCTCTGGGATCTGGTATAGACTCGACAGGCTGAATGGCCTCCTTTGCTGTCAGGTAATATGAGAAAAATGAAATGACAGAATTGTGGACAAGTTGGAACTTGGAAATATTTGAGGCAGCAACTTTCACTTTCTCCTCCAGAGCACTTGAATATGTTACCTCCTGAAAATCCAGTCAAGTCTGTTTTTGGAATCTCTTCAGTCAGCTTCTCCCTGTGACTGCAGGGGTTTAGCTTCGTCACTAACATTCTTAAAATTGCATTCATCAAAGTCACAGATACATTCTTTGTAACAGTGACCATGTTTTCGCTTCTCACCTTTTCTGCATTAAGAAACCAATTTCTATTGATTATTTGTGATTTTTTAATCATTTATCACTATGCCCCAAATATAAAACTTCAAATACAGCTGCTGAAAATAGTAGTTACTTTCTGGCCTTTAGTGCTAGGAAACTTGCTGTGGATGACAAGATGGGTATACGACAACATTCATCCATCCAGGAGCGTTCTGAGTCAGTAAATGAGGCCACGGGGCGACACTGAGGCAGCTGAGCATATCACTGAAGGATGACGGGTTCAGTCAAAAAGCAATTAATATTTCAAGTATTCATTGAATATCTTGTGAGCATCTCACAGTAGCCAAATGTTGAGGGGATGAAGGGAGTGCAAAGTAGGTGGATCTCTTGACAGATTCAGCTCACTAATCCTGTAACAGAAACCAAGCAGACTGCAACCATCAGCAGAGTCTCGGTCCAAGTTCTTATTCATTGGTCACTCATTGATGCCCAACATGGTGCAATAACATCACCAGCTCAGATGACCGGTCACCCTGTTCAAAGGAAGGCTGCAAACAATCACCTGTTTAGTCTAGTCAGGTGAAACAGGGTGAACCTCCAAGTCAGTTCAGCTTGTCTATGTGATAGAATGAAACAGTTGATGGGAATGTCCATGCAGCATGTCATATTCAGAACTACATCATAAAACAGGGAAAGTTGTTCCTCAGGGGGGTCAATGTGTGAACAGCATCATAGAATTGCATGGGATTGCCATATCTTTTGAACAGAATTCCTCATTTTCCGTGGGTGACTGGGAAATGTAGGTGACATTTCCTTGCTCAAGTGCTGTGAATACTGTCTCAGTAGCTTTCTCTTATTCACCCAGCAAGACATTTGAGGAAAGCAGTTTATTTAAACTAACAGTGTTTTATTAAACAAAAGAAATTCAAGAGATACAAAGCTTTTCTCTACAGTGTTCCCAATACAAAGGCAAGCAGCACCTCTCCAGAAGTTTTTTTGTCTCTGTAATGTTCTACCCTTTTAAAAGAATCTGTCATAGATAAGTTCTCATCAAATACATTCTCAGAGAACAGTTGAGCACGTAGTAAATTTGTTTTGATGTGGTACAACTGAACATTACATGTTACGAATACAGCATTTCTGAGTGTGATATCTGATTATAGAACCTATCTAGATAGCAGGACTAACCTGACACAAATTAGTTAATTTGTTCATGATTTATTATTTCATTAATTTATGGTCCTGTAATTTTTACAATAGGTTCTTTTAAAAGTGGCTCTGCGTAAATGAACTTTGCAAATTCCAACTTATGTGTTTATTTCTGCACCTGAAGTCTTCCACTCCCTCTACCCCTCAGCTGCAGTATGAGATCTTCCCTGCACCCCCTCCTACCACCTGGAATCTGTAGTCTGTCTTCGGCTGAGTTGGGGCTCTCCTCCCACACCACTCTCCCCTCCGATTTTCCACATCAACCCGCAACCCCTGCTTTGGGGCTCTTCGTCCTACCTCATCCCTGGAGACTGGGACCTCCCACAACACTGATTCCAGAGTCTGGGGCTTTGCCACTTCTCCCTGCTTACAAAATGTTAACTCTTTCCCCTACCCTAATCTCTAGGGCTTTCACCCATGCCTAACCTCCAGAATCCAGGGACTTCACTCCAACAACCAGAGTCTCTTCAACCCCTCCTCCCACATACCTTGGAGCCTGGTGTCAAATGAAATGTTTTCTGAGGCAATTAACTCCAGTAGGAATGAGGGCATAAGAGATACTTTTAGACAATAAAATCGTCAACAATGAGCTTTGGTGGAGTGTGACACAAAATAATTGGCTGGATCAAAGTGGTGTATGTTATGATCAGGATACTGACCGGGGGGGGGTTCACATCTTTGGCTGTACAAAAAGTAATAAATTAATGGTTAAAACTTTATAGATCAGTCGAGAAGATGTTCATCTATTATATGTAACCTTCAAATTGGATGATCCAGAACACAGGCAATTATGCTCAGGGTAGAATAATCACCGCATATATTGTGATTTTTAAGCTGCCAATGTATAGACTGACTTCCCAGCATGTACTGGAAGAAACCAGTGCACTAATGGAACCTAAGTCTTAGCTGATTCCATGGGGATGTGGAGGGTTATGAACTCCCCAATGACAACCTCACAACCTTCAGAGTCTGAAGTCTTTATTTGCCCAACACTCCCATCTCACCTCTGTGGAATCTGATGTCCAACTTGGCACCCACCCACTGGGATCTTCACACCTGCTGAACCAGCCCCTGAATCTGGGATGATCACCCTGATCAGGAGACAGGATGGGAAGACACCCTGCCCACCCCCAGCAGCACCCTGACCCTCCCCTCCCTCCCCCCAGCAGCACCCTGACCCTCCCCTCCCCTCCCCCCAGCAGCACCCTGACCCTCCCCTCCCTCCCTCCCTCCCTCCAGCAGCACCCTGACCCTCCCCTCCCTCTCCCCAGCAGCACCCTGACCCTCCCCTCCCTCTCCCCAGCAGCACCCTGACCCTCCCCTCCCTCTCCCCAGCAGCACCCTGACCCTCCCCTCCCTCTCCCCAGCAGCACCCTGACCCTCCCCTCCCTCTCCCCAGCAGCACCCTGACCCTCCCCACCCCTGCACCCACCGTCCACCACATTGCGCAACAATGAGCTCCTGTTTAACCGCTCCCCCGGACAATATCCGCCTTATGCTCCTGCTTTCCCACTAAATATATAGTTTGATTTTATTTTGCTCGGAGCCTTACTGCCTTAACATTTATTTTCCAGGCAAGTAGGAGACAGTGGGAGGAGAGGAGGCGGTCGGCGCGCTCAGCCGAGGGGTTCCTTGCTGCAGGTGGAACGTTAGAGCGGGTCCCGTGTTGCTCTCCGGAGCTGACCGAGAGGGAACGGGTTCGTCGCCACTGCGTCGGAGGGTCCGGGACAGGGGGCGGCAGGGCCCGGGGGTCGGTGTCCGGGACAGGGGGCGGCAGGGCCCGGGGCTTGGTGTCCGGAGGAAGCCGCTACGGGAGAGAGACAGGCTGAATTGAGCCGTGTGGTCTCGGGGCAGGAGCCGAGGCTCAGGCAGCAGCAGCTGTGGTCACCGTCTGTCCGTGAGGAGTCTGTTGACCGCCGGCTGAGTCCGGCCCCACCGCCAAAATGTCCATCTTCACTCCCACCAACCAAATCCGGCTGACTAACGTGGCGATTGTCCGCATGAAGCGAGCAGGGAAACGCTTTGAAATCGCCTGCTACAAGAACAAAGTCATGAGCTGGAGAAATGGAGCGTGAGTACTGGGGGTACATGGACCTTTCACAGTGGGTTACACTTGTTGATCTAATATATTCCCCTATTCACTTCTGGTTTTTTGCAATTTGGTATTGTCGTGCAGTGGTTTTCTGAGAGTAGCATGCAGTTATAAAGGGGTTCTATTGTTAAACAGTCCAAGACAGTACATAGAGCTATCCATGTAGTGTCCATCTCAAAGCTCATTGTGGGTCATGATACTCAAACCTAATACTATTCCCATAAATCTGCTGGCTCCTCCCACTTAGGTTTCCTGTCCTTGCCGCTCTCCTCATTATACCAAGCTTTCCATCTTTAATTATATGCGCTGTCTGTGAGTTTGTACGTTCTCCCCGTGTCTGCGTGGGTTTCCTCCCACATTCCAAAGACGTACAGGTTAGGATTGTGGGCATGCTATGTTGGCGCCAGAAGCATGGCGACACTTGTAGCTGCCCCCAGCACATTCTCAAAAGCGCAAGAAGACTTGTTTCACTGTGTGTTTCGATGTACGTGTGACTAATAAATAAATCATATATGTATATATAGTGGCATGCAAAAGTTTGGGCATCCCTGGTCAAAATTTCTGTTACTGTGAATAGCTAAGTGAGTAAAATATGACCTGACTTCCAAAAGTCATAAAGTTAAAGATGACACATTTCTTTAATATTTTAAGCAAGATTACTTTATTTCATCTTTTACAGTTTCAAAATAACAAAAAAAGTGCCCAAAACAAAAGTTTGGGCACCCTGTATGGTCAGTACTTAGTAACACCTCCTTTGGCAAGTATCACAGCTTGTAAACGCTTTTTGTAGCCAGCTCAGAGTCCTTCAATTCTTGTTTGGGGGATTTTCACCCATCCTTCCTTGCAAAAGGCTTCTAGTTCTGTAGATTCTTGGGCCGTCTTGCATGCACTGCTCTCTTGAGGTCTTTCCACAGATTTTTGATGATGTTTCAGTCGGGGTACTGTGATGGCAATGGCAAAACCTTCAGCTTGTGCCTCTTGAGGTAGTCCATTGTGGACTTTGAGGTGTGTTTAGGATTGTTATCCTGTTGTAGAAGCCATCCTCTTTTCATCTTCAGCTTTTTTTTTACAGATGGTGTGATGTTTGCTTCCAGAATTTGCTGGTATTTAATTGAATTCATTCTTCCTTCTACCAGTGAAATGTTCCCCATGCCACTGGTTGCAACACAAGCCCAAAGCATGATCGATCCACCCCCGTGCTTAACAGTTGGAGAGGTGTTCTTTTCATGAAATTCTGCACCCTTTTTTCTCCAAAAGTACCTTTGCTCATTGCAGACAAAAAGTTCTATTTTAACTTCATCAGTCCACAGGATGTGTTTCCAAAATGCATCAGGCTTGTTTAGATATTCCTTTGCAAACTTCTGACATTGAATTTTGTGGTGAGGATGCAGGAAAGGTTTTCTGATGACTCTTCCATGAAGGTCATATTTGTGCAGGTGTCGCTGCACAGTAGAACAGTGCACCACCACTTCAGAGTCTGCTAAATCTTCCTGAAGGTCTTTTGCAGTCAAATGGGGGTTTTGATTTGCCTTTCTAGCAATCCTACAAGCAGTTCTCTTGGAAAGTTTTCTTGGTCTTCCAGACCTCAACTTGACCTCCACCATTCCTGTTAACTGCCATTTCTTAATTACATTACAAACTGAGGAAACACGACCGGAAAACGCTTTGCTATCTTCTTGTAGCCTTCTCCTGCTTTGTGGGCATCTGCATAGAGGAGCCCGTGGCTGCTTATTGTTGGGACAAGGTTTGAAGAGTCAGGGTATTTATAAAGCTTTGAAACTTGCATCACCTGGCATTTCCTAATGATGACTGTGAACAAGCCACAGCCCTAACAAGCTAATGAAGGTCTGAGACCTTGGTAAAAGTTATCTGAGAGCTCAAATCTCTTGGGGTGCCCAGACTTGCATGGTACTCCTTCCCTTTTTTCACTCTAAAATTGTACAAAACAAAAAGAATACACTAATCTTGCTTAAAATGTTGAAAAGAATGTTTCATCTTTAACTTTATGACTTTTGGAGATCAGCTCATCTTCTACTCACTTGACTATTCACAGTAACAGAAATTTTGACCAGGGGTGCCCAAACTTTTGCATGCCACTGTGTGTGTGTGTGTGTACAAATAGACTACAGAGAAATTTAGGTAGGTTTTTGTCTATTAAAAGTTTGATTTCCAGTTGGACCAAATCCAGTGCAAGCATCTGGCTTTCATTCTGGGTCCAAGGAAGGAAGAGGGAATGTGTGGTGATGGAAGCTTTTAGATAACGTTATCTTATTGAATAGTTGAGTGAAGAGTGGATTATTTTTTTAAAAAAAAGAAAGATTTGTGTGGTTTCATTCTGTACGTATTTATGAACAGCTCTTTATCTCAAGCACTCTTGTATTTTCAGCGAAAAGGATCTTGATGAAGTTCTTCAGACACACACAGTGTTTACAAATGTATCAAAAGGACAAGTGGCAAAGAAAGAGGATTGTGTTGCAGCATTTCAGACAGACAATCTGACTGACATATGTAAACAGGTGTGTTTTGAGAAATTTTGCGAAAGAAATGAGTTGTTGGAAAATATTGCCACTAAAATATTCAACATTATCTTTCCTCTTGAATGAGTTTTTTCATGAAATATTTTAAATCGACTGAATTATTCTTGTACCAATAATCAGTGACATTGGCTGTGAGATTGAACAATATA
Organism: Pristis pectinata; assembly: GCF_009764475.1. Classification (NCBI taxonomy): domain Eukaryota; kingdom Metazoa; phylum Chordata; class Chondrichthyes; order Rhinopristiformes; family Pristidae; genus Pristis; species Pristis pectinata. The sequence goes on from NC_067425.1 coordinate 24,439,938, forward strand.
TATATATAGCTATACGTTGACAACTATATAGCTGAGAATTATTTAATGATAAGGATAATCTTGTACGATAAATGTTCCATAGGAGCCCCGTCCCCCTATTAATTTTATGCCTATAATCTATTCTTAACATATTCCCACCAACTCCACCACTTCATCAGATTCTACCACTCACCTGCACACTCGGTGTAATGGACAATTAACCTCCAAAACTGCATGCGTTTAGGATGCGGGGGGAAAACTGAAGAACCTGGAGGAAACCCCTGCAGTCACTGGGGAAGGTGGAAACCCCACATGGACATTTCCAGAAGTCAGGATTAAACCTGGATTGTTGGAGTTGAGGCAGCAGCTCTGGCACTGTGTTGTCCTTCTGTAAATAATATTATAATATTTTAAGTGTGTGTGTTACATTGTTTTAATGCCCATACATGATTAATTTGGATTCCCAAACTGTGTGATTGCATCCACTTTTTAAAAAAAATAAGTGTAATGGTTACCGTCATTGGGCATGTTTATTGTTTTTACTCCCAAATCCTAAAATGTCAAGCTCTGGAGTCCTATCATTTGCACACACAAGGAGTCTTGGTTTCCATTGGTTTGGCAGCAGTGTGGATTGTTGTCTGGACTCTAGCTCCGTATGGAAGAATTTTATCTATTCTCAAATCTTTGCTTGGTGTATAAATACTGAAAAGAAATTAGTTGATTGAAGAAAGATTCTTAATGGTAAGGAATAACTAAAGTAAAAATGTTATTTGGAAACTCCAGGGATGCAAAGCACATGATATGCATGAGTTATTGATGCTTAGTGGTGTTGGTGATGCTGGGTGGGATGGTGGCTGCGATGCTAAATCAGAGTTTCGGTAACGGTGATTATCTGTACTGAAGCTTGGGATTAGCATGCAGCAGTGAGGTTGCAAGTGCTAGAGTGTGACTAGATTGGAGAGTAAAACCGGCTCTTAGCAAAAATCCAGGTTTGAATAATGGACTAGTAACTTGCTGGAATTGAGCAGCACAGTTACTGCCACCTCACTCACATTCCTGTGCAATCACAAGTCCTGAACTTGCTGACCACTCTTTATTTTTTTTCCTACTTGTGATCTAACATTAGACCCCGAGTCCAGAGGCAGCTCAAATTTACTGCAGTTCTGTCAGAAATTATTCTAGGGAATCTTCCCCCTGAGCTTGCATAAGATTACACCTGGTAGAGGGGCAACAAATTCACTCACTTAAATGGAAAAGAATGCGTGAAATCAATCTGGATAAATATGACATCATTTACATTTTTGGAATTCATTTAGTTCTAAATGTTTTAAATTTGTGTTTTTCAAGTGTTTTAATTATTTTAAGATTTTCATCATTCATTTTAATTTTAGTTGCATTTGAGTATTCTTGAATATTTCAGAATATTGGGAACTTCCAGAAACATTTGACAGTTGGCAGATCTGGAAGCCCAACTATTGTAAGTTGTAGTATGAACAGAGTTTGTTCTGACCCAATTATATCATGCAAAAGCCTGCTGTGGTACAAGGCTCCTTACAGTTTTGAACTGGGTTGGTTCAGGGTTTCAAATCAAGAGAAGTTTGTATTTAACCATGTAAGTCAGCAGTAAGTGCAAGCTACACGCCACTGGCAGCACGTTTTGGTCTGATTCTTTCAAAAAGTTCTTTTTAGCTAACAGTACTAGTTTCTAAGCTGATCTGAAACTCTGCCTTGTGTTTGTGGAAAGTTTATATTCCATAGATAATTAAACAGTATTAGTGTTATTTTCACTTTTCCAGGAGTGAGTGTTAGGGTTGGAATCGGCCTGAGTCAGCCTGAGCTGGAATCTGTCTTTCAGAAATCACCTTTTTTGTGAGATGTTGTGAAATAGTTTACATTATCAGATTAATTGCCTTGAATTGGTTGCATATAAGTATTTTGTCCATCCTTCTGTGTGAGAATATCATTGTAATGTTTCATTGAGAACTAACTTGAAATAATCCAGATAAATTTACCAAATTGAAAGTTATTTTACAAATTTTCTTTAATGAGAGCAGATTGATTTTTTTTTGGAACTATAAATATTGAATCTGGGTTCAAAGTTGTCTCACAGGTGGATAGGGTAGTTAAGAAAGCTTATGGGATGTTAGCTTTCATAAATCATGGGATTGAATTTAAGAGCCGCGAAGTGATGATGCAGCTCTACAAAACTCAGGTTAGACCACACTTAGAGTACTGTGTCCGGTTCTGGTCGCCTCATTATAGGAAGGATGTGGAAGCATTGGAGAGGGTGCAGAGGAGATTTACCAGGATGCTGCCTGGTTTGGAGAGTATGGATTATGAGGAGAGACTAAAGGAGCTAGGGCTTTACTCATTGGAGAGAAGGAGGATGAGGAGAGACATGATAGAGGAATACAAAATACTTAAGAGGAATAGTTAGAGTAGACAGCCAGCGCCTCTTTCCCAGGGCACCAATGCTCAATACAAGAGGGCATGGCTTTAAAGTAATGGATGGGAAGTTCAAGGGAGATATCAGAGGGAGGTTTTTCACCCAGAGAGTGGTTGGTGCATGGAATGCACTGCCTGGGGTAGTGGTGGAGGCAGGTACGTTAGTCAAGTTCAAGAGATTGTTAGATAAGAATATGGAAGAATTTAAAATGGGGGATATGTGGGAGGAAGGGGTTAGATAGTATTAGGCGTGGTTTAAACGTTGGCACAACATGGTGGGCCGAAGGGCCTGTATGGTGCTGTGTTGTTCTTTGGTTCTATGGGTTGTCAGACTCCATCTGTCCCTAAAGTGTCTCCAACCAATAAAGCTAAAATGTAATAAATAGTTATGGTGAGAAATACTGGGAATCAATATTAATCTCTCCACATAATTTAAGATTGTCATTTTTAATAGATACACTTTTACACACAAAGTTCAATTTCAAATACAAATACAGATCTCATTGTTTTTCAGATTCTGGCGAAGGGTGAATTGCAAGTTTCTGATAAGGAGCGACATGCACAGCTTGAACAGATGTTCCGAGACATAGCGACTATAGTGGTAGAGAAATGTGTCAACCCTGAAACAAAGAGACCGTACACCGTGAACCTAATAGAGCGCGCCATGAAGGACGTTCACTACTCTGTGAAGGCCAACAAGAGTACAAAGCAGCAGGTAGGTTAAGACAAAGCACTGAATAAGGAAGAACTGAATTTGAATTTATAGATGTCATTAAGTCAGAATGTATGTTCTGATGTTCCCGGTAACAAGAATGAGATTTCCAAATGGTTGTTCTGTTAAGACAGAACTATTTCATCTACGTAGAACACACCAGAATAAGAGTTTTATTTTACCTGATTAGACAGGTTTCTTCCTGTTTTGTAAATTTTGTTTAATCTTACAACATTTACTGTGCTACCTTCTACCACTGACTGTTTCATCTTTCGAAGTAAGATGTGAGTAGCCATTCATTGAGGAATTTTTGTTAATTTTTTTGTGGTGATCCAGGCATCAATAGCAAACCCAAAATTTATTGCCCATACCTAATTGCTTACTGTCACCTTGACCTACTACAGTCGTTCTATTAGGGAGGGAGCCCCAGCATTTAGACCCAGTGACAATGAAGGACCAGCAAAATACTTCCGAGTCAGGATGGCTTACAGCTTTTAGGGGAAGCTGCAGGTGATAGTATTCCCATGCATTTGCTCCCCTTGACCTTCTTGGTCGTAGAGATCAGGTGTTGTGGGAGTGGCCTAGGTGAACAGCTAATGCATTTTTGTAGATGATATACACTGTAGAGATGAAGTCAGTGAGTGTTTCATGTGGATTACGTTGTTCTGGATGGCGTTAAGCTGTTTGAATGTTACCAAAGCTAAACACATCCAGGCAAGTGAAGAGTATTGCATCACGCTCCAGTGGTGCTTTGCAAATGGTGGAAATATTTTTGGGTAACAGGAGATGCAGCCTCTGATCTGCTCTTACAGTCACGGTATTTGTGCAGCTGGGTCCCGTTTAGTTTCCAGTCAATGGTGACCTTCAGGACGTTGATGGTAGGAGACTCGGTGATGTTAATGTCATCAAAAGTCAAGGGTGGGGGATTAGATTCTCTCATTACAGTTGGTCATTGCCTGGGCAGTTTCGTGGTACAGATTACTTGCCAAGTATCAGCCCATACCTGCAGGTTGTCTACAACTTATGCAGGTGTGAAGTGCTTCATATGCTGTAAAATTGTAAATAGAATTGAACGTGGGGCCAACTTCCCCACTTCTGACCTTTATGATGGAAGGAAGGTCATTGATGAAGCAGCTGAAGATGGTTGGGTCTTGAACACCACCCTGAGAAACTCCTGCAATGATATCCTAGGGCTGAGATGATTGACCTCCAAAATCCATGACCATTTTCCTTTGTGCGATGTATGACACCAGCCATCAGTGTGTTAACCCCTTGAACCTTCGGTTAGTATTGGTGCTTTTCAAAGCTAAGGAATTCTACAGTATTATTCTGAAGAATGCTGGCAAGGACGATGTTTATTTACCACCACCAGTTGCCTTGATAAGGTAGTGGTCTTTTTATGCAAAGATAAGTACATGATGGGGGTTGACAGTTCAATCTGCCGCTGGGAGGTGCTGTACAGCCAGGAGGAAGCACTCCTTCCCCACTTTGAGCAGTTATGGGCCAAGTATTCCTAGCAGTCAGTGGGGATGCTGCGTTTATCTTGAAGGAGTGTGAGAGAATATCCTTGAACCTTTTGTCTACCTAGTAATCTCTTACTAAAAGCGACCTTGAAACTTGGTGTCTGTTTCAGGAGTTTGGTAACTAGTTCAGTAACATGGAGAGAACTGTACTTTTGGAGATGTTGGCTTTCACTTTAAAAGTTTGTTCTAGACCCCATTCAACTGCTCAATTACACATATAAAGCAATCATGATGATATTGGAAAATGTTCCTCCCAGTGTGCATGTGAATACAATCCTCAACCAACAGATTATCAGGTCTCTCATTTCCATCAAAAAATTAGCTGAAGCATTTGACTATATTTCAAAATTAATCTATTGGTCGTAATGTGCACTAGGACATGGTGAGTACATTTTAGGATTATGCAAGTGAAACATTGTAAAAAAAAAATACATTTATAAAGGAATCAATCCATTATTTCAGATGGAATTCCATTGGACAGAAGTCAAAAACTGAAGTTTTTATATTAACATACACGTATTTAAATATCAGTACTGCAATGTGATTAAATCTGGATTGGTTTCTACCTGGCATCCTCTTCAAGATGTATTAATATTAAATTCTACTCACTTAAATGTTCCAATGTTGAGAATTGGAGTAAGTAACTTTTAAAGTCTCCTTTCATACATAAAGGCATTGGAGGTTATCAGACTGCTCAAGGAGAGTATGCAAATTGAACGTGCTCACATGAGACTCCGGCTCAGGATTCCGATAAAGGATGGAAAGCGGCTTAAGGAAAAACTGAAGCCACTGATTAAAGTGATGGAAAGTGAAGAATTTGCTGAAGATTTAGATGTTGTAAGTTTTATTTACATTCCCGGTTTATTGGAGCATCATGATTTCGGGTTTCAGATTTGGATTAGTTTATTATCAGATACACCGAGGGCAATGAAATTCCCTGCTCGCATTAAACTCTGTTTGATCCCTCAGAACAGATTTAATCTCTCAATTTTTCCTAAAGATTGATTAATAATTCTATTTCTATGTTAAATCATTGGCCCTCACGTTAATGGATTATCAAAAGCAATCAAGATTTTTCAATGCAATAAAATCAGAATGGATCATAGAGTTGTACAGCACAGAAACGGGCTCTTTAGCCCACTGCATCTATGTTGACCATTGCCTGTCCATACTAATCCCACTTGCCTGCATTAATTCTATATCCCTCTATGCCCTGCTCATTCCAGTACTTGTAAAGATGCCTCTTAAATGTTGTTGCTGTTCCTGCCTCCACCATCTCCTCTGGCAGCTCATTCCAGATAATGACTACTCTTTTTGTGGAAAAATTTACCCCTCGGATATCCTTTCACCTTAAACCTATGCCCTCTAGTTCATGGGAAACAGCCTCCTTCCCTCCAGGGAAGACCGATCTAGCCTACCCAGTCTTCCCTGATAACTCAAGCCCTCCAATCCAGGTAACATCCTTGTGAATCCTTTCTGCACCATCTCTAGCTTAATCATGTTAATCATGTGAGATATTAATTTATTTGATTGCATAATACAGCAGTCCTGATTATTTAAGAAGTACTAATTCCAGGAAATAAAAACAATATAAAGTTCAGCATGGTTAAAAATTTGTTATAATTTAGGTCTTTAACATTTTGACATTTCCTCTGCGGAATTACCATGTATCAACCAAGGCAGAAAACAGTGCTTGCCTACTCTGGGCTGATGCAGACGTCAAATTGATTACTAATCATTGTAGGCAACCATTGACTTTTGCTGAGAAACGTACTTGTCTGGATGCCAAATGATAATATTTGGCTAATTATGTTTTTTTTATCCTCTGGTCTGCTAAGATTCACACATGAATGACCACTGGATAGAAACAAGATTGAAAGCTAGAGAGAGAGCTAGACTCATTCGTGGAAGGGATGGGAGGATTTGAGATCTGAAATTTCTTCAGAGCAGTGATGGATTTTAGAATACACAGCCAGCAACTGCACACATCTTCTGATGAGCATCTGATCTTCTTCTGTTTCTGTAAATAGAAATCATCTTTATGATTTTACTTTAGGTATGTTTGATTGATCCTGGTTGCTTCAGAGAAATTGATGAACTAATTCGACATGAAACAAAGGGAAAGGCTTCCCTGGAAGTTCTCAGCTTAAAGGAGGTGGAAGAAGGTGATGAAAAACTTGAATGAGTTGTTCATGGAAGCTTTGGTCTAGCTGCAGAATCAAGTATTGTTAAACCACACTAGTACCAATAAATATTCATTTAATGTGCACAGAGACCTTGTTGGCTTCAGTGGGACCCCACAGGTATAAATTAGTTACAATTTTAAATCCTTAAACCACTTGATATTCTTTACAAAAGTATACTATTGAGTTTTTTTTCCCTTGTATTTAATTAAAGTCAGTTTAAAGCCTTTAAAGTTATCTGGTATTGATTTTTTTCTCCTTGCATTTAGTACATTCACATGACTAAATTGGTTGCCGCTGGAGTGTTTTTGCTTTGAATGATAAGTGGAGTATTGTGAAGTTGCATTTATCCAGCAGGAGCATTTTATCACACCAATATATACTTTGCAGTGGTAGAAATACATTGAAGTCAGAAGTGAGTCACTTACCACAGAATATTTGCCTTTGTACTGTTCAACTGACAGCCAAACGTTGTTAATCATTAGGTTAATGTCAACATCATGGGAATGTGGTCAAGCACTTGTCTGATGCAAATGTTATCATTTATCAGCCAAAACCTGGATGATCAAACCCTACTGCAGTTAGCCACAAACTGCTTCATTCATCTTGCTGAATTCTGACCTTTTCATGGAAGGAATACCATTGTAACAGTTGAAGATATTTGTTCATAGGCACTGACCTGAGGCATTCCTACAGCAATATCACATTGATATGTGATCCTAAAGTTTTATATTTTGTGGCACTGAAAAAAACAAGGCCATAAATATAGATCTGGAGACATGAGCCTGTTAGGACAAATACCATCAGTGATGCATTTGGGTTCTCAACAACAATCTCATTGCAATGACTGTCATTGCTATTACATTATAGTTTTATTTTAAAACTGAATTCAAATTTCAAGTGCCTTGTGTACTTTAGTCACTTCAGATTTAGTTCAGTCATGGAGTATCTGTAATTACATTACTGTATCTATAGTAAGGAGTACACCACAAGGTGTTAGACTTGTCAGTAAAGGGGTTGAACAATCAACTTAAAGTGCATTTTCTCAGATTAAGGTATTCACCACAATTAACACTAAAGGGTAGAGTTCAATGTTGCTGTGGTAGAAATCCGCTACAATCCAGTTGTCATGCATCCATCACTGGAAGAAAAATTCAGTGAAATCATGGAGGGGAGAGTGGGGTGATACTAGAAGCCAACTTCACCCCAGTATTTTAAAAAGGTTCAGGGAGCTGAGTGTTATTATTGTAGCCCACTTTTGATTCTCAACTACCTGTGCATCATATTTGCTTTTGCCATAACATTCCAGTTTCTTGCAAATTGGAGAGACATAAAAATATCTTGAAGCACACCCTTTCATTATCTCGGTCCTTGCTGGGGGAAAAAATGGCATACAATGCCTGCTAGAGGGCAGCAAGCAGCTGTGTGGAAACACACAAAATGACTATCAGCAACAGAAGTTGGACCTCTGTATCTTCTGCCCTGCCATTTCTTATTGCAGTAGAGACAACCTATAATTATGCAACTACTCATGTAATTTTGTTTAGATCCCATTTAAGCCATTTTGCTTGTTTACATAGGGAAGGAATTACCATTAAATTAAATGCCTACACACTATTACATTTTTGACAATGCAGCAGTGGAAAGAGTTTGGCAAGATCAATGAGAGAGAAATATGGGAAAATGTTATGCAGCAGGCTGGAATAGTTGAGAATTAAGCATGGAAGCAACAGCTTCACAGGGCAGCTAGTGTACCTCCAAATGAAGCAAATTAAATATTTAAGTTGCTTAGCTACTTGACAGTAGAAAATTTAATGTAGTGAGTGAGAACCAAGAGGAAAATTGCTGTCTCTCATTCAATAGTCAATAATCTACAGCTGTACATGACTGTCACATTGGGAAAAAAACTCTTAAAATGTGACAGACAGCATAAAGGGTTGCATACAATCATATATATGAAATTTCTTTAATTTATTACATTGTACAAATTTCTTCACTCCCAGCTATGCAAAGCATGATTGATAGAGAAATCTCTCAACCTTTCTTATGGTGTATCTGATAAATACTTAGTGCACAGGAAATTTGAAGACAAAAATTGAGGTCACCATCGTTTCAGTGTGTGGGGCAAGATATATTGATATATACAATCATAAATGTTTATTTTGAACATGGCAGTTCAGGAATATACAATTTACAGTTTCCCTTATTTCCTGATACAGGTGTAAGGAAATTTGCTTAAATCCTGGAAACAACAATGCAGAAAAATACAAATACTACTGCTTTCTAATGCAGTAGAAAATAAATAAGTGTACAAACTTAGATAATAAATTGCTTGGATAGATGAGCAGCAAATTTTGCAAAATGTAGAAGGTTAAAAGTAAGACATTCAAGGGATGAGCAACTTTTATCAGTTCTTACTACTTCACGTTCTCCAACCCTGATCTTTCTGAATGTTCATTCTTCAAACTTTGCTTCAAGTCTGAATATAGTATGCGCAGTGTGTAAAGTACTGCCTGGCTCTTAACATACCAGAAGCACCATTAAGGTAGTTGAGTGTAATTAATCATAGTTTAAGAGTGCTAAAGTTTCTGCATCTCATAAAATTGATGTGATAAAAATGCATCTTTAGTCAAAGTGACCTCAGTGGAACCAAATATTGAGAGTAGTTGTAGTTGGTAAAGTAGGCAGCTGATACCATCATATTTAATAATATGACCAAACCAAATATGTATCCCAGTGACTGTGTTCATGGAAATCCTTGGCATGCTCAAAAATAATATTCTTATAATTTCATGTTAATGGCATGTTTCATGTCTTTGTGTGTTTACCTAACTTCCTCAATTGTCTCCCTTGAACAAGGTGCTCCTGTACTGTATCCAGATGTTTCATTCAATATATTTCAGTAATTAGGATCAACACAAACCTGTCTTTCAATAATGTTGACAGGTATAAAGCTGGATCCTGATTTTTTTTTAAATGATCCTTTGGCTACCCCACAGTTAGTGAAGAAGCCAACGTCACACCCCAACATCTTAGTTGTTACCACCTTCAGCCACAAGTTCAACCCAGGACCCATACATGCTCAATGCATATTGTGTCACTAAACCATCTACAAAGGGTTAAACCTAAAACATTAATATGTTTCAACTTTACAGATACCAATACTAATATACAGATGTGGAATTCCAGCACTTTTGTCAAAAATCCCTGGTTGGACTCTACCTTGGAGCACCATATCTAATTCTAGCACACTAAAGCACAGAAGTGATACCTTTATCCTACAAGGCTCAGTACCAGCCAATGTGATGCACTCACCTACCAATTCATTATGAAAGTCACATTATCTGTTGATTCTGAATATTAAACTGAGAAAAAAGTTAGATATGAGTTTTTGGGAAAAATGCTACTAGCAGGTTATCAAAAAAGGATGCTCCCTCATTAAACGTGGTTTTTATATCAATTTCAATGGCACAAACACAAACATCTTTTACTAAATATTGTTTATGAAAAAATAGTCAATGAAAAAATACACAATAAAACTTCAGTCAGCCTGTTTATATGCTTAGTTTTGTCGAAACAACATCTTCAAGAAAGTAATTAAATCAAAGCATGTATTTTTAATCCTCATTTCTTCTGAGAAAAAGCTAACTTGGCATTGTAAGCTGTACAAAAGAGTACCAATTATATAGGAAAATAAAGTTCAGGTGAAATTTAAACAAGCAAATCGGTTTCTCACATTGCTGCTAATATTTCTAAAACAATGAGTGTGGACCTTCTAAATGTTCCAGCTACTTTTGATAAAGAAAATTCACATCAAACCACTCAAATAGGCAGTCTTTTGTTTTTCCTTGTGAAATAAAAATGGCTCTTCTCCTTAAAGAATCTTGGAATTTCAAAAGCTGCAGAGATCTTTCCCACGTTAATTTTCCACCATTCACAACAAAACCCCCTGATCACAAAAATCAAAAACTGCAGATGCTGGAAATTTGAAATAAAACCAGAATATGCTGGGAACACTCAGTAAGTCAGGCAGCATCTGCGGAAAGAGTAGAAGTTGACATTTCAGCTCAAAGACTTTTCATCAGAACTGCAAAATGTTCTCCATCTTCCAGTTTTGACAAAGGGTCCAATATGAAACATTCACTTTGATTCTCTTCCCACAGAGGTATCCTGACCTGACAAGTATTTACAGCATTTTGTGTTTTTAAAACCATGATTATTCTTGGTTACGGATGAACATATTCTCATCATTGAACCTTTGCAGAGAAACACATTCCTTAGTAGAAATGCAGAACTACATATCCAGTATGTTTGAATGGACCAGGAGCCAGTTGTTTTTTTTATATAAACTTCCCTCCATTAAACAATTGATTGGAAACCAGCAAATTATTGTGCAAAGTCCACATATGGAAATCATGCAAACCTGCTTGAATCCTTTTCACAATCCTTTTACAATTTTTGTTTGTATATTCCTCTTTTTATAGCTCTTCATCTAACAGAACTTTTAAGAATAAGATGCAATTTTTAAGGAATAAAGGATATGCATGAAAAATAGTGTCACATCCATCATGTCTAGAAGGTTAGTATAATAAACAAAATAAGGCTCTTACAAGAAAGACGGATTCTGATTTTATACCAGAATTTCGAGTTTGGATTGTTGCCCATATTTGTGTAACCACCAATCCAATGCACCCCATGTGGACTTGTTTGTAGGTTTGGTCACACGTTCAATATTTGAATTATAAAAACTCAATTTAATTAAAATGGTGTATATGAATATCTTGTATTCTGGTGCATTCATACTATTATCATTTAAATATCACTGACCGTTACCACTAATATTAACCTAGCTACAAATGTAGTTTAGTGAAGCTTCACCACTTCAGATTTTCCTTTGAGTAGTGAAAATAATGATAAAACAATGACAGAGGAGTAAGTTGGGTGAAATCAGCAAACAGGTCCATGTTTTTGAAAACTTATGAATAAATAACATTTTCTTTTTAATATGGACAGCTAAATATCCTGATTGAAGCGTAAAAGGATTCCATTAGTCTACAGGTATTTTTAATATAAACAGCAAAGGCACTAATATTTAGTGTTATAACTGGGAATCATTAGTAATATTTCCCATTTAGTGTGACTATATATGCTCAGTGACTTAAATACACTAGTCTTTGCCAGTGTGCAAATTGTTATATCTGTAATTTCAAGCAGAATTAATCTCTTTCATAAAACAAATTGCTGAAGTTCATTAAAAACATTGTGCTAAATTCAGTTCCTGGCTCTGGAATGCAGGTAGATCAAACTCATGAGCGGACCAGACAGTTTTGTGCATTTTAGAGTTCTTCCAAAAAGGCCACTTGTGTCTTTGCAGTTACACTCTGCAGATTAAGCTGTTGAATGAAAGGAGAAACAAATATTCATAAATTGTTAATAGAGAATTTTTCAACTAACTTTCAAATTTATTCACTAACAACTTTCCAAATAATATCCAAGTCTTATCCCATTGCTGTGTGGCAAGGCAATTTTTCTGTGAGCAATATATATGGCAAACAACAAATAGGAGGATTAAGTTGGGTGAAACAGTGATAAATGCCAAGTTCACTCATTCAAACACCTTTCACATCTTCTTGCACACATGTAACTGAAAGCCAACATGCAAGTGCAACAAGCCATCTAAAGGCAAATGATATGCTGACTTTAGTGCAAGAGGATTTGAGAACAAGAGTAATGATGTCTTTCAGCAATTGTATAGGGCCTTGGTGAGAATATTACGTATGGTTTTAGTCTCCTAACCTAAAAAGGAGATAGTTTTTATACAGGAAGTACATTGAAAGTTCATGAGACTGCTTCCAGGGATAGCGGATTTGCTGTATAGAGTATTTAAGAAGACTAGGCTGGTATTTTCTAGGGTTTAGAAAACTGAACAATTCTCAGTGAAATGTACAAGATTCTTAGTGCTTGACCAGTTGGATGTAGGGCGGTTGTTTCCCTTGGCTGAGAAGTCTAGAACAAAGTTTGCAGTCTTAGAATAAGAGATAGGCCATTTAGGATTGAAATGAGAAAAATACAAAGTGTGGTAAACATTTGGGATTCTCTACCTCAATTTGTTTCAAATAGATATCAAAAGATTGCTAGATATTAAGGATATCAATGGATATGAAGATAGTGCAGGAAAATGGCATTGTGGTAGATGAGCAACTATGTTCTATGTTCAATGTCACCAAGCCCTCCACAACGAATGAATTATTCTTTGTAGTGGTCATTATTGTTTTTATTTTTAAGCAAATCTCCAGTCAACTAGTGTTCATAACAGAAAACAAGTTGCTGGAGGAACTCAGTGGATCAGGCAGCAACTGAGGCAAAAGGACGGTCCTCCACAGATGCTGCCTGACTCACTGAGTTCCTCCAGCAGCTTGTATTTTGCTCCAGGTCCCAGCACCTGCAGTCTTGAGTCTGCAGTGTTTATAATAGTTCCACAACGACTGATAACCACAACGATAAATAGTACTGTTTTAGTCATATTGATTGTGGGTAAAATGTTGGTCAGGATAGTGAAAGAAAATCCTCTGCTGCTTTCCTAAGTGCACCAGAATATGTCGTGTTCATCTAAATGGTCAGACAAGGCCCATTTAATGCATCATCCTAAAGACGGCACCTCGGACAATGCAACATCTGCTCAAAATGTCCTTAAGTGTTAATTGTTCCTGGATGGAGACTGGAGGCCTCAACCTTCTTACTGAAAGACACCGGAACTGCTACATAACCAAGTGGACACTACATAATGCTTGTTTTCAGTACGTAGGTGACATCCATCTTTCGACTCCACTCTGCCTCACTCAGCTCATATACTGCTCAAGAACATCTTTGCTATCTCCAAATCTGATCATGTCGAGATGCTCCTGATCAGGATCCCATCTTCTGTCCTTCATAAACTTAAACACATGCAAAACTCCACTTCTCACATCTTTACTAAAGTCCCGGTCACTGATCACCATGCTTCCACAAGGGCTCCTTAGTAAGCATCATCTTAAATTTTTAATCTTGTTTTGAAACCCTTCCATGACTTCACCTTCCTCTACTACTAATCTCAAGCTCCACAACTACACTAAGTATCTCCACTTTAAGTGTGGGCTCTCATTAATACACTATTGGCAGCCGAAGACACAAGCTCTAGAATTTCCAAAAAACACTCCACTTTGTCAACTCTATTTTCACCTTTAAGGCACAAAATGTCTGCCCTAATATCTCCTTATTTAATTCAGTGTCAAATTTTGTCTGATAGCACTGTCGTGGAGCCTTGGGGGCATCTAACAACATTAAACAAGTACATGAATATTACAGAAAGTATATGTAATAGCATGTACAGAACTATCACACAACTATAACCTCCTAGACATTTTGGGAGAAGTACAGTCACATTTCTGTACTGTTCAATATTTTTCCAGGAGAGGATTTGGATACAAATTGTAAAATGATCAAGTTAAAACATGCTACAAATTAACAGGGCAATCTCCTGAAAGTGTAGATTAGGTGCCATCTTGAATGACATACAATTTGACATTCCTAGAACTGTTTACACTTATTGCTGTTGTGACATCCCCAATGTCAACTCAGTGGGAGTCAACAGGAAATTAGGCTGAGGAGACAAGAAGATTTGAATAGTAATTGTTACAGGAATAACATTTTTAAAAACAGATATAGAGTCACAAATACAAGGTAGGTAGCAAAGTGTTGCATGAAATTTAAAACACAGGAGATTTGTGTCAAGATGCAGAGAGATTATTCTATTTTAGTTTTGTAATAACATGACCCAGTGAATGGGAATGGTACAGAATGTTCTTAAATTTCGTCATATGAACACAAAGTTGTGCTGGTTGAATACAAAAATAAAACCTCTACATGCATAACTCTTCTGTTCTACCTTAATGCTACTAGACTAGTAACCCAGGGAATTTTGACAGTGCTGCCCCATCAGTTAACTGATCTTGCGTCAATTCCCTTCTACCTACTGATTTAAAAATTAATGCAATATGCATCTACAAGTAATATATAAATACGCATTCATTAAAGAAAACTCACATTACTGAGTGGTGTGTAAGCATTATCAGAAAATTCCATTGTCTCACTGGTAGGGATGCCCATGTTAGCATGTCGTTCCTCTAATTTCAGAGCTTCAATTTCAGTTTTGAGTTCCTTCAACTGCTCTTGTAGGTGTTTGCTTTTTTCCATGTATTCAACACTATGAAATAAAAAAACATGCAAGTATCACTTGCCTCTTCAAGAATTAAAAAAAAATTAGATTTCCTCTACCAATTCAGAAGTTAGTAGCTTCTTAATCAATGACCACAGATAACTGAATGAAGTTTCTAAACCAAAGCTAAATTCGAAAATTGCAGCTTGAAATCACAACGATCATTTTAAATCCACTACATAGCATTACTGTATGGAAGCTTAGGCTTTGAACTGTGGCCTCCTTACTCCCCACCTACCAAACCCGAAATCACACTCCACATTTCCCAATGCTGCTATAAAGCTGGTGCACAGCCAAAAAACAATACACCCCATGGCAGGAAGAAATGTTTAAAGTAGAATAAATCAGATAACTGGACCTAGTGAGGGGGAAAATTTAAGAGTTTTTCTTTCATTCTTTTTCAGAGTGGCATAGCAATTAATGCAACTGCCTCACAGATCCAGCGAACCAGGTTCAATCCTGACCTTGGGTGCTGTCTGTGTGAAGTCTGCCTGTGACTGAGTGGGTTTCCTCCCACACCTCAAAGCCAGGCTAGTAAGTAAATTAGCCCTCATGTATGAGAGTGACAGGAGAATTGTAAGTTAATGGTCATGTGAGAAAGAACATATTACAGGGAAATATGGAGAAATGGAACTGATAGGAATGGTCTGAGATCCACCATAGACATGATGGGCCAACTGGCCTCCTTCCCTGCTGTAAGAAAATATAAAATAAAAATAAATTTGAGAACATGGCATTATTGGCAAGGCAAGGATTTACTAACCAAACCATAACTGATCTTGATAATTCTTAACTGCCCTCTGAAATAACTTAACTTGTACAGGACTGGCAAGGAGGGATTTCCTTCCTTAAAGGATATTGGTGAACCAGATTATTTTAAATCCAATCGTGATCATCATTATAATGCTAGCTTTTTATTTCAGGAGGCATGTCACACCACAGACTGAAACCCAAACAGAAGCCCTGAAACTCTGAGCACTAGCTAAAAATTGGTTTGGAGTTGATAAGTTTGCTTGTCAATAAACAGAACAAAAGCAGAATAAATGAAAATAAGTGGGTTGGGAATTCACTTAAGTGAGGATATATCTAATTAGGATACAACTCAGAGATGGGTTAGACAATGAGTAAAAGAAAAGTTTGTCACATTATTAAGTAAACAATATACTTAAAATAATAAATCATGAGAGAGAACTAGGCCCATGTGGTGAGGTCTTGTGCTAAGCAGCTCTGAGCAGTTTGATGGCATGGTAGAAGGTACAATGGTCCAGCAGTACTGAACTGTGGTGTCACACATGCCAATTGGAATGTGGGGGGTGGTAGGAAGATGTTGATTGTCTGGAAGAACTGGGAGAAGGCATTTTGCAATAATGTGGATTAGAAGTACATTGGAGCACTGGGTAGTAAAAATCAAATTAAGAAATAAAAAAGAAGAAAAACAAATCTTTCACCAGATTTTAACATTCTATATAATATGGGCACATGAACTACTACTGGCTGGATCACATCATCTGATGTAATTGGCATGCAGTACATTCTTGGGTGAATGGCACGGGAGGTGGAAGTATGACAACATACCGTTCTCGTTCTATCTCCATGGATAGTCGCTTCATATCAGTGTCCTTGAAGTCAAATTTAAAAGATCCAGATTCTAAGTTAAGATCACCAACATCAGCAGGGGGATGAGCTGAATATGAAGCAATAACCTAAGTGAAGCAGATTTAAAAATTGAGACATCTTTGATTAATACAACTGATCTTTTACCTGTTGTGAGCTCAGTACACTGCTAAGCCAATTCAGTCAACTAATTACTTCTGAAGTGGAGTCATCATTTTAGCACCCTAGATAAATTGTACATCGTTTTGCTCTGTGCAAGTATATTTGTTCATAACTGTTTGCACAGAGATTCAATAATAGTAACCATATAAGTATGAAAATGTTTTTTTAAAATAAATAAATAAATAGAAGGTGTTTGTAAGTACGTTGGAAAATACTTCCAGGGGATAATTTTGCACGTACCGGATAACTGGGTTTTGTAATCTCCAGCAGTCTGTGCTTGGCCCTTCTCTCTGCTTCTCGAGCTTCATTTAGATCTTGTTTTAGCTGTTCTGCTTCCTTAGATCTGAAATAAGACATTTAAAACCAAAGATTACATAATAACACAATTCTATCAGTACTGCACCACAGTGTCAAGGTATTCCTTCTGGAAATGATAAAGCAATAGTACATTCCTGGTTTTGATGGGCCACTATGCCAGCCATCACTTAATTCACTCAACCATTTCAGGAGGAAGTCCTACACAATACCCTTAAGAAGCATCCCCCACATCAGAAAAATCACAAATGAAGGAGCATTTATTTAATTGAGGGATTATTATCTACTTGTGGAAGAGGAACAGTGCAGTTGCAGTTTAGTAGTTTCACACTTATGTAGTCACCATAGCTCTCCTGTCTATCTACTCAGGATGATTTTCAGAAGTTCTTGATAGTTTTCTAGTCACATTAATTCATGTTCACCTTTTCTGATTTCTAAATTTTGAACTCTCTTAAACTGGCCTAATCAACAAAATGAGTTGGGAGAAAAGTGCTGGCAGAAGAATGAATAGGTGTAAGGCTGACAGTTATAGGATGTGTCACATAATTATTACATTTAATGTGAACTGATTTAACTATAGGTTTGGTATTCACCATCTGACGACACTGACTTCCACAAAACATGAATTGCACCTCATTTATCATACAGGCAAACAATTGACTTCCAAAACGCAAACGAACTAACCTCCTCTCTGATTCCTCCACAAGCTTAACAGCTATCAACTCTGCTTCTCGCATCTTCTGTTCCATTAGACGCTTCTCCTCTTTCGTCTTCAGGGCTGTGACCTCCAACCTTTGTCGTTCCTGCTCTGCCTCTGCAGCTTTCTGAGCGAGCAACTTGGCCTCCTCCTCTGCAATTTGTGCCTTCTCAGCAAGTAAGTCAGCAGTCTCCTCTGATCGTATCTAGTAAAAAGCATTAATTTCCTGAATAGGTACGAGTATGTGATAAAACTTAAGCCTTATCCATGGTCTATTAGTTTAAAAAAATCATAGCACATGTATAGTTAAAACTGGTTACTACTAACCAGTATGGAATAGTTCAGTGCTACCGTTCACTGTCTTTGATTGGGCAGCCACCTCATAACTCATCCATTATCTAGCAATGATTAATGCGTCTAGCCAAATGTCACCCGTGACTAACAGTTTGAGTCATTTGTGTGAAAGCCAACACCAATCTTTAATTACAAATTCACACAAGAAATGTATTTGTTTTGAAATGACAGAAATTAGTGGAAGTTTGTGATTATTGTTGTTAGTTTTATAATCTTTTACAACCAGAGGAAAATTCAAGGAAGGAATGTCAATTTGGAAATAGGAATATTACAGGACTGGTCCTCCAAGACTGAAAACCTCCAATTATTCACTTACTTGTACATTTGAACAATTCTTCATAAAAAGGCTCACATTACCCACAAGTTCATACAAAGTGGTAAGCTACACACTTTCCCTCTCATAGTGTATCCATATTCCTCGGAATTTGTGGCAAATTTGGATGAGTTTAATTTATGCTCAGCCTTAAGAAAACCTGTTAACAATTCCCATAAACCTTTTGACATTTTCTTCACTCCAGAACATACAATTCAGCTCTTTACCTCCTTCTAACAGTTCATATTCATTAAACCAGAAGATTCGGATAGCCTTTTCCTTATCACCTGATCTCTTGAAGTAGTAATATTATATTGGAGATGAAATTAAAATCGCTAACATCAGGGATTCTTGAGAGATTGCCCAAATATTTTGCAGGAGTTATTCCAAGAAATAATGGTCCTCAATGAAAACTACAGTTGTGGTGGCACAGTAGTGTAGCGGTTAGCGTAACGCTATTACAGCGCCAGCCACTCGTGTTCAGTTCCTGCTGCTGTCTGTAAGGAGTTTGTATGTTCTCCCTGTATGTCTGCGTGGGTTTCCTCCAAGTGCTCCAGTTTTCCTCCCACATTCCAAAGACGTACAGGTTAGGAGTTGTGGGCACGCTATATGTTGGCGCCGGAAGACACTTGCCGGCTGCCCCCAGCACATTCTCAGTAATGCAAAAAGATGTATTTCACTGTATGTTTTGATGTAGATGTGACTAATAAATAAACATCTTATCTTATTACCATTAATGCTGGTTATCCTCAATGCATCACCACAAATAAAATATAACATGTGGTCATAATCAACACATGCTATCACCTCCTGACTTTTGTGCTTCTTTCCTCTCGCTATGTACCTCAAGACCCAGCTGGTACTTTTGTTGCTACATGCTATACTATCCACTTTTGTGAACAGGCAACCAACAGGCCAGTTCCTATTCCTTGATTATGTTGGCCTAGAGCTTTTAGTTTATGCTCCCGTTGCTGATCTCTGTGGCAATTCTTGCCATGGCTACTACTGCAGCTACATTCACAACCAACTTTTACATTCTCCTGTTCAATTATCTTCCAATCAACCTCATAAACATGTTCCCAATTCACTGACATCATATTTTTTTTAGATCAGAATACATTTTTTTGAAGCTACATCACAAGTATAGTTTTCATTGTTTGAGGACCATTAGTTCCTAGAATAACTCCTGTAAAATGTTTGGGCAATCTCTCAAGAATCCCTTCCTTAGAGATTTTAATCTCACCTCCAATAATATTACTTCAAGAGATCAGGTGAGTAACACATCTATTCTGCATTAATTCCATAAATATTTTGTAAATAGCTTGTTCATTTGGCACAGCCAATAGATTGAAAAATTTTGACCAGCAGTCATACCAATATTTCTGCACCAGACTCTGTGCCATACCAAAATTATCTGTTTTCTTTGTTTGTATATTTAAGTTTAGACATAGTCTTTAATTGTGCTCTACATTGAACTCACCAGTGCTTCATTTGCTAGTCTAGACTCATCCTGTAATTGGTACAGTCGTCTCTCCAAATCTTCTTTTGCTCGTTCAGCCTCTTCCCTCAACTTTTTTTCTCTGGCTAACCTTTGGCGTTCCATCTGAAATAATAGCAATCCATCTTTTAGGGAAAATGTTCTTGTCACATCAATGCACCAGCATTAAATAAACTATAATGCACATAGTTTATTTGGACTAACCTTTTTTCTAGCCTTTTCTTCTCTGGCTTGAGCTTTCATCTGCTGAACTTCAATTGAATCTACTTTTCTCCTTCTCATGAACAGGTCATGATTTCCAATGCATAACTGCAAAATCTGAAAACAGGCAGGAGAATGTGACTTTGCATTATTCTGAAAGGATGAAATCATCTTTCAAGTAACATGGACTCCCCATAGATAACTATTTTTCACCAAAAGCAACTTCCTTTCTCTTTCCAGAAAGTGCTGTGGAAACTGAGGAATGCTAAAAGAGTAGCTACAGAAAGAAATTTGAGCTGCTTGAACACATATTGAAATAGGCCACATTTCCAAACTGTACACCTAGTTAAATCAATCCAAGTTCAAAATCTTAAAACTGTCTATTTCACACTTTATTTCAACATTATTCTAAGATAGGAAAGGAACCAAAGTTTATATTTTTAGGTTCCATGATATATTTCAAAATCTAATCCTTTAAATTGCATCTTTTTAAAATGCTGTTTTTTTTTAAAAATCCCCGTTAAGACTGAAATGTTACGAATTTATTTATACCAAGATTTTTAAATAATTATCCGTAAAGAGCCTTTAGATATTCTGGTACAAGGAAGATTTATTTTGTTGACAAATACATTCACAATTTTAGGTGGTAATAGAGGTAGGAGTGTTTGGCTCTAATATCAAGGCGTAATTGCACCAAATGAATGGCAGACGAGACAGTTAGAATACTGGTTCCTGTGGAAAGCAACACACATGGGAAATACCCAAAATAAGGTGGTGAAGAATTGCAAATATACTTTATTTTGCCCCTGGTTGTTATCAAGATAAGCACTGACTCCAGACCAAAAGATGCTTGGCTTCTCACTGCATCGCATGCCTTGAACTCAATTTGTGTTTTATTTCACATAGGGCAGATAAGTAGCAACTGTGCAGAATCATAATATTAACACAAGGACTTAAAAATAGGAGGAGGAGGAGTCCAAACAACCCTTCGAGCCGCACTGCCATTTATCGAATTCTGATCTTCTACCCAAATGCCATTTTCTAGCACTATCCCAATATTTCTAGATTCCCTGAATGCCTAGAAATGCATCACTGTTTTGAATGAGCATTACAACTAAGCTCCCACAGCAGGCCAGGGTAGAGCATTCCAAACATCTACCACCCTCTAAATGAAGAAATTCCTCTTCATCTCAATCCTACGCAACCTACCCCTTATTCTCAAACGGTGTCCTAGTCTTCAACTTCTCAGTCTAGGGAAACATCCTCCCTGTAACTAGCCTAACAATCCCTTTAAGAATTTTATGTTATAATATCACTCGAAACTACAAGGAATACTATCACAGTCTCCTCACTCTCTCTCCTATTGGCAAACCAACCAGCCTCGTGAATCTTCACTGCACTCCTTCCATGGATCTTTAATCACTCTCTTAATCTTTTCTTACAATAAGGAGATCAAGACTGTAACACAAAATTCCAGGTGTGGTCTCTATACAATTGAAATAACGTCTTTCCTGGGGGGGGGGGCGGGGGGGGAGAGAGGGGGGGACCTGCCTGCCAGTCTCTGTATCGATGGATGAAGAACAATAACTGTGTCTGTCACTACAATCCACATATGGATTTTTGGAATAATCCAGTGGAGTCCACTTTGTCGTTAACCTGTGGAGGGAAACAGGTATTTGTGTGGACGGCCACGTATCAAATGCCTTTTGGGGTGGCAGATACTTCAGAACAAAGGAATGGAGATCATCAGTGATTGAGGTGTCGTATCAGTTCCATCGTGGAACATTTGGATTTCATAATTACTCTCTACATTTCCTCTTCAGTCAACGGTGGTTTTGAAGAAGCCTTTGCTCACGTTTCACCTTATGGCTTGCTGAATTGAACTTTGAGAACTATTCCCGGACTTGGAGTTTGGGATTTTGTCACACACACACTTCGAGTTTAGTTTTTGGGGTTAATGCTTAAGATCTAACATTTTTACTTCCAACACTTTTACTTTTATTTTTCTTATTATCATAAGTAGTTATTAATAATAGTTTTTAACACTTATACATGACTCGGTGTGTTTCTTTTGTTGCTGGTACATGACAAAATTCTCTCTCCTCTCTGACTGACCCCTCCAAAAAACATCACCACGTCCTTTACTCCTGTTGTTGTCATAATCACGCCACACACACACACTACTGTGCAATGTCTTAAAGGGACATTCACCAATAGTAACCTAATCCATAACACCACCCTTTCTTCCCCTCAAGATTTGTGACTGTACCTCTTTGTTTCAACTTGTCTCTTTTTTCCCTTCCTCTATTTAAGTGCTTGTTTTGAAAAGAATTGTTTCTTCAACAACTTCGTCTGCACACCATCTGACGTTCCGTGTTCTCTCTGCATTCCCCCCTCCCCCTTTGCAGTTGGAAACATTTGTGTATCTCCTTGCTTTTGCAGTTCTGATGAAGGGTCTATGCCCTCAAGCATCAGCAGTTTTGCTTTGTGCAGATGCAACTCGACTTACTGAGTGCTCCCAAGAACATAAGAAAATAGGAGACACAAGAGACCGCAGACGCTGGAATCTGGAGCAACAAACAATCTGCCGGAGGAACTCAGTGGGGTCCTGATGCAGGGTTTCAACCCAAAACGTCGACAATTCCTTTCCTCCCACAGATGCTGCTCGACCTGCTGAGTTCCTCCAGCAGATCGTTTGTCGCATAGGAAAACAGGTGCAGGAGTAGGCCATTTGACCCCTCAAGCCTGTCCCACCATTCGATGTGATCAAGCCTCACCTCTTCTTCCATGCCCTCAATTTCCTAATCTTTCAAAAATGCATCTTCTTCTTCTTTAAATACCCCCAATGATCTAGCCTCCACAACCAACTGGGATAGAGAATTCCAGATTAACCACATCATGGGTTTTTATTCTGGCTTTCCAGCATCTAGTTTTTTGCTCCAATTTTTACAAACCTTAATTGATCATAAATAAAAATATTAAATAAGAATAAACTACTGTAAATAAATTTGAATGGGTTTGGTATTATCGGATACGATGAAAGCTGTTATCACAATAAGATAAACTCACCAATTTATTCACACGGAGCTGCGATGAGTAAAATTTGAAAACCTCTGCCTTTTTGTCCAAGGGTTTGATAGTAAACTGCAAAAGCAACGGTTAGCATTAAATTTAAATTGTTAGTCTATAGATTATGGAGAAAACTTACAATTTACTTTAGAAAACCCTCGCTCTGGATTAATTGCATCTTTGAAGACATCGAGTAGCAAAAATATTTCAATATCTGTATTAAATCTTCACACAATGTTTTTCCTGCATGCCAATACCTTAGCTGTCCCACTTTAATATGATGAGCATTATTTACATCGAAGTGGTATCATAAGCTATTTTACAGCTTGTTTGGAATCTGATAATTTCAGATTAAGGCCCAGAGCTTCCAAATTAAGTTGCCAGTACAAATTTTGAGCATCATTTTTAAGTAGGAAAATAAGCGGCAGACCAAAGCCTAGTTAACTTAATTTCTCAATGAGAAACAGAAAAGAAAAAACAGAGGAATTAAGACAGAGAAAAGAAACAGGTGGATAACAAGACAACATTATTAGTTTGTACGACCCATTTACTTTAATTCCTCAGTGATAAATTTACCTCTCTACACAAAACAGTGTCTCTTCCTTTTTGACCCATACCCCAAAGAAGGTACCCAAGACAAACTGCTGGCAGCCAAAATCATTAACAGATTGACATTAAGGAGAGATATCATAACTGTCATAAGATAAACACAACTCTTGATCCAAAGAGAACAAAGTTAAAATCCAGATTCTAACTGACCAAAGGATAAGCTTTCTGCAAATAGTTAATTAAAGTCAACTGATGTAAGAAAGCATATCATTTTATTTAATTGGATTCCTACAGGCATGTGTGGATGGAGTATATAAATAGAGATATTAACTTACAGAATTTTAACAAAGAAATAGCAATAAACAGACTCAAATGCTCTCTACCTCTTTCTCACTGTAGGAAATGTTTCTGATTCCACTCCATGCGAATGACTTCTTAGATGATAGCTTGTTGTCAGGGATGTAGATATGAAGACCAAGTGCATCAACTCCAAGTAGCAAGTCAGTATCCTTTTTATTTTGCTTTTATAAATTTTAAATTATAGTTGCATTAAAAATAAAATAATTTATATTGAAAACATTTAAAAAGGAATACATACACTGGAAAAGTTAATTCAAATTCTGTCTATTTAAAAGTTCTGCTGAAATGTCTTTATCCAGAAATTTTAACTCTCCTGTAGATGACATGATCTCGTTTCCAGCATTTACTATTTTAATTTTACACCTCCAGAATCTGTATTCTTCTGATAATTACCTTATGGTATGAGCATTGTTTGAGGATTTTTATTATTTATCAATTTGTAGCTTCCAAAGAACGTTGAATATTCCTATTTTCTAACATTTCTAAAACAAGTGGCAGTTCATTATTATGTTACAATTCTCCACACACATCAGGAAAGTACATACTCTTCCCAAGTCAAGCTGAAGGGTCTTACATGAGGAAAATAATACTCGAGGCTGTATTTCCAATTGCAACCTGCTCTACTGCAAAAGCAGCTTCACTGTGTCACTGACAAACACTTATTGAAGAGCCATTCTGCTTGCCAGTTGAAGATTTGAATAGTAAATTACAGATTCACAGAATGGTTATGGCATAGGAGCCCACCATAGGACTTTAAGTATTTAGCAAACCTACATAAATGTAATCCCACTGCCCTGCTTTTAAAAATGAATTTACTCATGTCACTTTCAGCTCTTTTACCAGTTATCTTCATTCTATAATGGGAACATTTTTTCTCTATCTAGTCTGCCTACATCATTTATGATTTGAACTAATCAAATAACCCTTGCAACTCCCCAGAGCAACCTCAGCTTCTCCAGGCTATTCGGATTACTAAAGTCCCTTAGACACAAGAGATTCTGCAGATGCTGGAATCTGGAGCAACACATGCAAAATGCTGGAGGGACTCAGCAAGTCAGGCAGCATTTATGGAGAGAAATAAACAGTCAAGGTTTCGGGTCGAGACCCTTCATCAGGACTGGAAAGGAAGAGAGCAAAAGCTGGAATAAGAAGGTCGGGGGAGGGGAGGTGTACATGCAGGCAGGTGACGGGCGAGTTCAGGTTATAGGCGAGTCCAGGCGATAGGGGGTAGGTAGTAGGGTGAGGGTGGGGGAGGGGGTGAAGTAAGAAGCTGAGAGGCATAGAGCTGAAGGAGGAGGAATCCGGTAGGAGTGGGCAGTGGACCATGGAATAAAGGGAAGAAGGTGGGGAACAGATGGGCAGGTCATGAGGGTGGGGGAAGGGGAAAGATAAAGGGGAGGGGCCACAGGAATGAGGGAAGACAAAGGAGAGAAAAAAACAAGAGGAAAAAGAGAAGGCAGGGCGGAAGAAGAGGGGAGGGGTTAAATTGATTTTGATGTTGAGGCCATCAGGTTGGAGGCTACAAAGGCAAAATATGAGGTGTTATTCTCCAACCCTTATCCCTGGATTCATTTTTGTATATCTCTTCTAAAGCTTCTGTAAAGCCTTTACATCTTTCCTGAAGTGTTGTGCCCAAAATTGGAAACATACTCCAATTGTGGCTGAAGCAGCGTTTAATAAAGGTTCATTATGACTTCCATTCTCTTGTACTCATATGCCTTTATTTATAAAATCCAGGATCCTATTGTTTCTTTAACAACTTTCTCAACAAGTCCTGGAGTTCTTAATAGCCCATCCATATATATCCCCACATTGCTCTTCTAGTACCTTTCAGAATATGCACCTCTTCCTATTTTTCCCCAAATTGTAGCACTTCACTTTTCTTAGCATCAAATTTCATCTGCCACCAATCTGCCCATTCTACAAGCCTGTCTATATCTTCTCACACTTTCATCATAATTCACAATGCCTCCAAGTTTCTCGTCATCAACAAATTTAGAAATTGTTCTCTATACACCCAAGACACGTCATTTATATACTACAAAAAGCAGTGTTCCCCAGTATACGATGCTTTGTGCAGTAATGCCACTTACTGCATAATTGCTGCATTAAAAGCATTCTATTGAAACAGAGGTAAACAAAAATTTCAAAGGCTTCTTAGTAAAAAGTTCACTTTGAGGTCAGGCAAAAACCCTTTAGTTTTGAGCGATTTTGTCCGAGTTCATGTACATGTTATAATTTCAGTATTACAAAATACTTACTGTGATTGGGAAATAATTTACTCCGTACATCTCTAGGTCCTGGGCAATCTTTAAATATTCCATCTCAGCTTCATCTCTGTCAAAAGTGTTAATAGTTTAAAAAAATGTAATATACAAATGAATAAGGAAATCAGTGCATTTGGTTTGCAGTATCATAGTTACATTATTTTCACCATTTAAAAAGCATAGGATCACAGTATTTATTGGATTACTTATTTTACACTGTAATGCCAGCTGTTATTTTAATGCCTTTTATTTTAACCACCTAACAATTTATCAGCACATCTACAGTTAATCTTACTGGGCCAAAGGAGAATAAGAAACTCAAATCAAATAATGGGCAAAAGCGATTGCAAATGCTCCTAACTAGCCTTGAGGTAAAACTGCAATTCCAAAGTTAGGGGCAGATTCAATTTCAAATGTCAATAAATAAATTATGCCAGCCAGACTGAAATTAACCTTTAAAACTGAAATTGAGTCCATATTAAAAAAGAGGAAAATTACCTTGAGATCACATTTCATTGCATTAACATAACCTATCAATTCCATAAAGGTCACAAATCAGTCCAGTATATTTACCAAGTTGAAGCTTATGCCAAAAATATAAAGAACTGTGTTGAACAAAGGAGGACCTGATGTGTAGCCATTTCCACTGAGACAGTGGCTTATATAATGATGAATTCAAAAAAAAGTACTACTCTGAAGTATACTCACATTAGCAGCACTGTCCCAAGTGATTTAAAACCCTATGGCTCTCATTCTGTTTCAAAAGTTTGCTCTTGTTATTAGGAAACTAGCTAAACGATTTAGGTTATTCCAACATCCATGATACTGGGCCAAGATTCCTAATTGATCATAAATTATTTAATGGATTTCATCATTAGGTAATGTGATTGCATGTTTGGTCAGATTAAGTGTAAAAATAATCACGACAGTACAAATTTTCAACGCATTTGACTGTTATTGTTCTGTATCTTTTTCAAATTTGTTTCTTTTTCTTCAAAATCTGAGAAGAAAACGGGAAATTTCAAGCAAAAAGAGTTTTTCTTCTAGAATACAGGATTACAAGTCAATTAAGTTACTGAGAAAGTATCTTTTATTTTTTTATTTGCAGTGAACCTGTGACCCAAGCTAGTAGGTTTTAATAAATTGTAACAACAAACTTGCATCTCAATAATATTGCTAAATGAGCCTGACTATTTGTCACTTTGAACAAAATGATGACACACGAATGGGATTTCATATCTAGATACATATGTAGGCATGCTTTTTGAAAGCTATTATTTCATAGACTAAAATACATCTCCAAATTAAGTTAATAATACATTCAGAAAATCCTACTAGATACAGTAATGCCTACCTGGCGATTCCCCTGTGCTCAGCATACCAGGCAGTTATCTTTTCTTCCCACATGTCTGCTGTCATTTGGTATTGTTTAAGAACCTAAAACATGCAAAATAAAAAGAAACTTTCCACAAACAATGTAGTTTTTTAGACCAGAATTAGTGAACAGTATTAAAACCCATAACCATAATCAATGTTGCATGTATTAAAGTAGCAGACTAAAGAATCGTCACATGTTCAGTGGTGGCATACTGTGCAAAATGGTAAATGAGAAGTTGTAGCTCAAACAGTGGACCACATTAATCTTGTTTTGAAATCTCTGACTAAGCCATTGAAACAAAGCAAAGTTGAGCACTACATTTTGTACATATTTCTTGCTAAAAAAAATATATGGATCGCAGCACAGTCCTTAACACACGTTTACCAACTAATATCCATTATTGTTTTGTTTCAGTCATTTCTCATGGACCACTTTTTAAATTTAAAAAAAATCAAGATACTGTAGCAGCCTTTCAAGAACATTAACCTATTATAAAAATAACAAATGTTGAACCAGAGGGGATATAAGAAAACAATTTTTTTAAAAAGGATCTGGAAAGCAATGCCTGAAAGGGTGCTGTATAAATAGATTCAGAGTAACATTAAGCCAGACGGATTAGAGAGCAAGACATTAGAGGGCAAGAGGAAAAAAGGAGAGCAGGATTAATTGCACAACTTTACTCAAGAGCTCATGGAGACACGAGGGGCCAAATAGCCTCATTCCACACTATAATTCATCCTTTAGTTTCTATGCAAAATGAGAACTCTTTGGGTCAATTTATCAGAAAGGGATTAATAATTTGGATCATTTAAAAACAATTTTTAATACGGGCACTCTCTAGTGATTTGGGAAGACTTAACCAATTTCTTTAATATTTTATAACTTTTGTCTGATATTAAAACCTACCTTTTTCCACATAATCTCCAAAGTAATGATAATAATTGATTAGTAATAATTACATTTCTAAAAATTTATTATGTAATATCTAACAAAAATAAGGAGCTGCATTGAAAGTTGTAGGACCTACTCTTTTTGGCAATAGTTCATCTTGAGCCAGGAAACCAGGTTTATGAAAATTTGGATCATAGTCTCCATACTGTAAAGAAAACAAAATACAAAATTGTTTAAAATCACAAAGAAATGACATGTGTTTAGTGCCGGTATATGGCGTAATTTTCCTTTGTGGATCTTAATCATTATCATTCTCAATTAAAAATTGATAGAAAAATATGCACAAATACCACAGATCAAATCAATTAATTCATAACATGTTTTTGCACATCAGCACTTTTATTTAAATGTACAATATTCACCATTATTATAAAATGCAATGTTCACCCTCTATTGTAAAATAAAGCTAAAAACAATTTTTAATACGGGCACTCTCTAGTGATTTGGGAAGACTTAACCAATTATGAGTAAATAGTTCCAAAGGACTCCACGGCAGAAGTATAGGTGACCTTGTGCAAATGTGCAAGCAAAGAGGCATTAGCACATTTGGGACAGGCACAAAGGCTCCCACACTGACAGGAATCCTGGAAAATTAGAGCAACACCATCCATTAAAACATTGCAGTGGGGGGGGCAGCTGGAATCAATACTATCAAGTGCAATGTATCCACGTTTACAGACAATACAAAGTTAGGTGAGATAACATGCTAAGACAAGAATACAAACAGGCTACATACGTACGTTAAGTGCATGTGCAACAAGGTGGCAGATGGACTATGATATGGGGGAAGTATTTGCTAGGAAGAATGGAAAAGCAGAATTACAGTGAGAACCCATTAACTTTAGTACTCAGAGGGATTTGGGGGCCTTGTTTTTGAATCAAAGAGAGCTAAGATAGAAGTACAAGAGTTCAGGAAAGCAACTGGTTTGTGTTTTGAAGAGGGTCATGAAGGAGAAGAAAAGTGTGGAAGAAAGGAAAAGACTTAGGTAGGGAATTCCAGAGTGCAGGGCAGAGACATTTACAGCTCCTTTCCAAAAATTCCTAGCAACCCATGTCTTGTTAACAAGCATTGGGTTAACAAGACTCAGTTAACAAGCATTCCCTACATTAATGTATTTACTGATGCTCAATGCATTCACCTTCAACTTTTGTTAAGTGCATACTATAGTAATTATTCGGTCTGGGACTTTGTCCCAAGTACGTGCATTTGTCTTTCCTTTGAAAATAAACAAAAGCAGTAGGAAGGCTGATGTGAAATATATGTTTTCATCTTGGACATGCAAATTTTGAAACTGAATATGGCGCCAAACCTTTGCTTGAACAGCATAAGATGCCAGCAGCACGGAAGCCTCGGGGGAACAGTAAATCTCCTCATCCAAAATCTGTTTTTTCACCTGTGGGAAAGGAATCAGATATTTCATTCCAGACTAAGAACCCATTCCTCTTGCATATGGTAATCTCATGCCAGCTTTTAATGATATGATATTATCAGTCAAATACATTAGGACAAATAGCTCATTAATTATACTTGTAGGAAGAATCCAATGTGAAGCCAACGTACAATTCAGTATCATAGCTCCAACTGCAGAAGTCAATTTTAAAAATCCACAACAATATTCTATTTAATCAGTGCTTATAAACAACATTCAGCACTGGATTAATTTTACTTTGAAATGTTTAGACTTGGGTTTACTCCAGTCAAAGTTAATTAAACAAGCAATTTTACATGAAATACATTTACTGGGCTGAAAGGTCTTTTGTTTACCATTTACTCCATATAATTTAAATACTTACTTTCCTCTGACCCTATATATTTAGTCAACAGATGGATGCACACTCTGCCCTCACTTATCAACTACATATCTGAAGCCAGCTGCTCTGCCAACTGTGGCTCTTATTTTCTTCACCGTTGCCTGACAGACGAGGAAGAATCACAAACTCTGCTCGGCCCATTGCTGATCAGGAATTGGACACATCCTTCTGTCATCTGCAGACAAAACTCTTGGGTAGGTTGTGATTCATGCACAAGCATAATTTTATGGCTGCTTCAGTTTTCATTTCCTAAACATTCCTCTGTGTAGCCCTATACTCATGATATGGCCCACAAATTTCCCTATTCCAGCACAGCTCTTCCCTTACTTCCATTTCTCTACAAAGCTGACTTACAGCAGTTTAAATTTCTAGACTTGAATGACTGGAAATCAATATCCCCTGGCTGGTGGATACAGAAGAGTTTAATCTATCCCTCAGACTAACAATCTTATAAGGAAACAATCCCCCACATTCTATACTCTTCTGGGTCTCAATAGCTTCTAATTCAATTGTTTTTGTCATGGTTCCATTTCACCATCTCTCAATAATCATACCTTGTATCTTTGTCACTAATTGGCCCTCAAAAGTTTTTCTTCATGACCATCTTCTCAATTTTTTTTCTGTATTATATATATATTTCATAGTCTCATCATTTTCTGCTCACTCCCTCTCTTAAAAACTTAGCAATCATTTTAAATTAAATACAAAGAAACTGGCTCCTCAAACTGGAGGAGTCTTTCAAATCACTTCGCAAATTGAAAAACGTACATTATTTCACCTTTGACCTTTCCTTGTTCCAGTAAAAATGCTCCCAGTAGCTCAAATTTCTCTTCACTGTGACAGTCTTTCATCCTCGTCAACTTGTGGTGTGCAATCTCCAGACTTTTAAATCATTTTTAAAAATGGATTGCCCCAAAACTACACTATTCTAATTCCAACAAGTACCATAAACAAATTTTCCATTCACTCAGGTCTTGACTGCTTTGCTAAACATATAAAAACAGAATTCTCTTCCTCTATGGCTTAAGTTTTCAGCATCCACACCATCAGGAATTGCCTAGATCCACCTGGAAGCAGCCCACTTCCTGCCCGTGGTCCCTACCATCACACTGGATGCAAAGGGCTGGAAAAGCAGACATTCCACACACAGTGGGCATATATATTGAAGGTTGCCCACTCATCTGATTGATATGCACAGGAAAAACACAACTAACTTCTTATGATAACTTCTTCATAAAACTTACCTGCAGGAGGAAAATGGACACATACCTGCAGGAAGAAAAGGTGCTGGGTGATTTCTTGGACAAGTTCTTCTTCCACTTTCTCAGGATAAAATTTGGCTAGGAAGTGAAATGTAATTGGATCCTCCTTGGGAACCTCTTGATCCAACACCTGTTTATAGTGATACAGAAATAAATTCTCCAATTCATTTAAAAGAGAAAATCATATCATTAGCGATCACCTCAGAACTTAACTACAATAAAAGATTAAAACTGAAATTGTTTTCTCAAAAACAGCACTACTCTATTGCAGAATAACTTGAACGATAGAGGGTTGTGATAGAAATTCCGCGCATTCATAGATACCAGAAACTCCATACATCAGCTTTCAGAGGTACCAAAATACAGTCAAGCATAGCCTTGTAGAGAGGGGTAAGAAAACAAGTGAAATATACAATCACTCCTGGCCCCTTTCAAACACATATCCAAATAGAAACTGTCAAGTGGTAGGAAATTTTCAGCGAAGTCAAACAAGTCAATCAAATCAATGACATCAAAGAAATGACAAGAGGGAGCATAACTGGAACACGATCTTTACCAAGCAATATTATTGATTACTGCAGCGATTCCATTTCAAGTGACAAGAATGTTTTGAAAGACTTTATTTACAAAGTTTGTTTTTATTTCACAAAGTTTCAAAGATATTTTGAAGATTGGTAAACAATATCATCTATATTAGCAGCATGGAACCAGTTCTGACCAATCATTGGACTCAGACTTGACCCCATCTTTCTCCCTTCACAGATGCTGCCTGTCCTCAACAATGCTTCACACATTTTCTTTTTTCATTATTCTATTTCCATACTTCTCCATTCAACTTTTATTATGTTTATTAGTACCTTTCATATAATTATCAATTGCTTTCCAACTTATTACACAATGCCTGACACTTGTGGCTTCATTCTTCACTTAAATTTGTGGAAGTTTGGAGTCCATTTATTCAATATTTTCATATGATATAGATCCCTTTTCGATAACCTTTGAATTTAGAGGAGCGGAGTTGACGACATAATAATGCTCTTTTTTCATCGAGAAATATCAGTCCAGTTTTTTTTTCTCTTTTGAAATTTTTTTTAAAGTTTGTTTCAATTTATTACTTATAATTTTTTTTGATTTGGGGGTTCTCTTTTTTTTAAATTATACAATAAATCTTTTTCTTTCCCTTCTTGATTTTGTTTTTGTATTATATTCGCTTACTAAGAGACCATGAGGTCTAGATTATATTTTTTATTCTTTATGATTATATATGATTTTTATTAATGACTTGGACAAGGGGGTAGAAGGTTGGGTTGGCAAGTTTGCAGATGACACAAAGATTGGTGGTGTTGTGGATAGTGTAGAGGATTGTCGAAGATTGCAGAGGGACCTTGATAGAATTCAGAGCTGGGCTAAGAAGTGCGAATGGAGTTCGATCCAGAGAAGTGTGAGGTGGTACACTTTGGAGGGACAAACTCCAAGGCAGAGTGCAAGATTAATGGCGGGATTCTGGGTGGTGTGGAGGAGCAGAGGGATCTGGGGGTCCATATCCACAGATCCCTGAAAGTTACCTCACAGGTGGATAGAGTAGTTAAGAAAGCTTATGGGGTGTTAGCTTTCATAAGTCAAGGGATCGAGTTTAGGAGCCATGAGGTAATGATGCAGCTCTACAAAATTCTTGTCAGACCGCACTTGGAGTACTGTGCACAGTTCTGGTTGCCTCATTATAGGAAGGATGTGGAAGCATTGTAAAGGGTACAGGGGAGATTTACCAGGATGCTGCCTGGTTTAGAGAGTATGGATTATGAGAAGAGACTAAGGGAGCTAGGTTTTACTCTTTGGAGAGGAGGAGGATGAGAGGAGACATGATAGAGGGGTAGAAAATATTAAGAGGAATAGACAGAGTGGACAGCCAGCGCCTCTTTCCCAGGACACAAATGCTCAATACAAGAGGCCATGGCTTTAAAGTAATGGGTGGGAAGCTCAAGGGAGATTCCAGAGGAAGGTCTTTTACCCAGAGAGTGGTTGGGGCATGGAATGCGCTGCCTGGGGTGGTGGTGGAGGCAGGTACATTGGTCAAATTCAAGAGATTACTAGATAAGCATATGGAGGAATTTAAAATAGAGGGATATGTGGGAGGAAGGTGTTAGATAGTCTCAGGCGAGGTTTAAAGGTCGGCACAACATTGTGGGCTGAAGGGCCTGTATTATGCTGTACTGTTCTATGTCATGATTGTCCTCCCGATCTCTTTGTATCACATGTATAATCATTGATGTTATATATATTAATCTGTATTAATTTGAAAATTAATAAAAAGATTGGAAAAGGAAAGGACACCTGTGGCTTGACCAAAAGTCGAACTACACAGTCTACCGGTTTGTGCAGCCTGAATATTAATGCTTATTTGGCCCCTATTAAGTATGGTGCAATAAAAATAGCTGAGTCCATTCAAATCTGCAACATGTTCTTCTTTTTCAGATATTTATAAATTACAAATTCAAAATTTCTGGCACGTTCAGTCAATTTTCCTGAAGTTTATATAAATTCTAATCCATTTTTATATTCCAGATAACATTAAGATTGTAAAGATATTTAATACTGTTAAATTTAGAGATTAATAGTACAAGTTTAAAAATGTGATCAAGTATTCTTGACACTTCATAGTTTTAGACATTCAAATTTAAAATTTCTGCAAATAACAATATTTTTAAACCAAATGAAAATTTCATACAAACCCTTTTCTCCATTTTTAACCATGCAGAAGTATCTTTTACGATGTATCGTAGACCAAAGAACCAAGTTTCTCGCAATCCAATTGTTCTACACACCAAGTCAAAGAGGTCTTTTCCTTTCCATTTCACCTGCAAGACAAAAAAATTAACAAAATTTGTAATATCTCGATTTGCTGTTTAATATTAACTGTTCATGCATTTCTTGGCCTGGACCGTCTAGTCTTGGGCAACACTATGTAAAGGTGAAGTGGCTGAGACACCCAGAATAGCTTAGTGAACGAGGATCTGAAGCTTAACAACCAGGATAGTTCTCTTTTAGATCTCTGTGGTGAATTAATTTAGCTGGTGTCACTGAGCAATGACAAAAACCAAGCTAAAGCATTTGCCAACCTTGTTCAGACAGAAAAATTGAATAGGTGATCCATCTCAATTCCCTCCCGAGAACACCACCATTACGACAGCCAATTCAATTCATTCTGAGCAATTTTAAGAAAGAAGCGAGAGTACTGGATGCAGCGAAGGCTGTGGAACTAGACTCAGCCAATTACTAAAGACCCGCACTCCAAAACAAGCTGCACCTCTAGCCAAGCTGTTACACTACAGCTACAACATTGGCTTCTAGCTGACAATGTAAAAAACTGCCCAGGCATACCCTCTTCAGAAAAAGCAAGAGGAACCCAATCCAGCTCTTACCACACAATCAGCGTACTTGCAATCATCAGCAAAGTGATGGAAGCTGCCATCAACGGTACTTACAAGCAGCACCTACTCATCAATAAACACCTACTCGTCAATCAACTGATCACAGCATCTACTTGTCGAAAGCAATTTGGATTTCACCAGGACTGCTCTGCTCCAGCCTTCATCACAATATTGGCCCAAACATGGACCAAAGAGCCAAATTCCTGAGGTGAAGTGAGAGTGACGGCCCTTCAATCAAGGCGGAATGTAGTATCGGGATGCCCTAGTAAACAGAGGTCCATGAGCAAAGGGAAAACACTCCAGGGGTTGGTGTCAGACCTCGTACAAAGGAAGATGACTGTGATTACAGGAGGCCAATCATCCCAGCTCCAGGATACCATTGCAGGAGTTCCTAGGCTCAACCACCTTCAGCTATTTCATCAATCACCTTCCTTCTATCAAGTGGTCAGATGTGGGGATGAACGGTCAGAAGTGGGGATAATTGCTGATGATCACCTAATGTTCAATTCAATTTGCAACTCCTCAGCAAATGAAGCAGCCCTTGCTTGCAAGCAACAAGACCTAGACAACATTCAGGCATGGGCTAATAAGTGGCAACTAACGTTTGAGCCATGAAAGTGAAAGGCAATGACAATCTCCAACACACCTTTGACATTTACTGGCATCACCATCACCAAGTCCCCCACCATCAACATCCTAGAGGTCACTATCAACCAGAAACATAAATTTTGTGGCTACAATAGGTCAGACACTGAATATCCTGTAGTGAATGAATCACCTCCTGACACCCCAAGGCCTTTCCATCATCCACAAGCCACCAGCAGCATGATGGAATTACCTTCACTTGCCTGAATACGTGCAACAATTCCCATGAAGTTTGACGCTATTCAAGTCAAAGCAGCCCGTGACATCCCAATCACTGCTCAGAATATTCATTCTCTCTACCAGCAGTGCACAGTAGCTGCAGTGTGTACTATCTACAAAATGCACTAGAGTTTCACACTAAGGCTACTCTCATAGCACCTCCCAAACTCACAACCTCTGCCAGCAAGGAAGACATGGGCAACAGGCAAATGGGAACACTGTCACCTACAGGTTCCCCACAAAGTCACACACCATCCTCTCTTGAACATATGTCACCAGTCCTTCATCAGCACTGGAACTCCCTACCCATCAGCACTGTGAAGTACCTGCAGAGGATGACTGTAGCTAAAGTTGATGGTTCACTGTTAGCAATGCCAAGACTCTAAAAATGAATGAGTATAAAATGCCTGTGATGTGAAGGAGGATGAATGGGGACCCTAATCACAGTTAACACTTTAAACAAAGAGGAACTGATAATGCCATTATACAAAATCAAGGTTGCCACTATCCAATAACAACTTGCAATCAGCATCATCTCTGCTAGAAAATATAATGCTTAGGTGCTTGATAAGACCAAGACCAGTCTTGGCCAACATAACCAATCCTAATGTTCAAATAACTTGGCACTCATCATCGGAAAACATGAATAAGCGTTGCTAATACTATGAAACAATACTCCAGCATGAATCATGCAGTCTTCAGAAATGACAGGAAAATAAAGTTTTAAAAAATTGAAATTGGCAAGGGGAAAAAATGTAGCAACTAACTGAATTTTGTTAGAAATGGACATGTTCATAAATAAATACTGAAACAAAACTCAAAAGTAATTAGGATTAAAAGTACACATTCTGAAAGACTGCATGATCCTTTTATTTGGGAAAGAATTTATTATTGGTTCCAAGTTTGAAGATGTTTTAGCAGTGCTATTACGCATTACTGAAGATATATCTAATAAAAAAAGAACAGATGTTAATCCAACATTTTATTTTTTGATGTTGGAACAGTCTTCCAATTTAATGTCCTAATAAATGGATCTGTTGTGGCGACTCACCGTCTAGTCGGGCGAACCGGCTCGGCAGTCGGGTCGCGCGGCGTCGGAGCGATGAGGCCCAAGATGGCGGCGGGCCTCGTCTTTCCGAGCGACAGGGAGAACCCGCGCGCGGGAAAGTCCTGATGACGTAGGACTTACGTCATTGCCGGTTGTTTTGGGCGGGAACATTCTCCCTTAAAGGGCCCGCGCAAGGCGGGAAAGAAAACCAGTTCTGTTTGGCAATCCTCCGAGTAGAGTCTTGTTTTATTCCGCGGTAGCAACCGCTACACTGTGATCTTTATTTAAATTTAAACTCCTATTATGCTTTCTTACATTCATGTATATATAGGGTACATGAAATCATGCTGCAATTTTATCTGCAGGCCCGCAATAGGTATAATTATAGAAAAAGTGTTTATATTCACATTATGAATGTGAATTTTGGAATTTATAATGGTAAAAGTTAACAGAAAATGCTAATTGTGTTGCACACAATAAGTTGGATCATATGGTCTCTCTTTCCTGCCTCTAGTGTTTATGGATGGGTTGCATCATGTTAAATCTAGCCCATCACTCAATGTTGCCACATTTACTATTGGTTGCATTTACTTTCTGTAGCCTGCCAGTTTGTTTGTACGGGGGTCTTGTTCCCACTGCGATGAAGCATAGTGGTATGTAAATGGGAACCACCTCAAGCAGCAGATTCTCAGACTGTGACCCCAGACCACTCTGACGACCTTCTCGACAAAACTGTCTTTTTTAAATTGCTCCTCCATCTCTGACGATTGGAAACATTCAAAAAACTGATCAAATTAAAAATAATAAATTTTAGTAGTAACAGATATTAATTAAACATTAGATTAATTAACATAAACAAAACATAAAAAAAGGCTGGTCTCAGTTATGGTGACCTGAGATTGTCATAAAAACCAATCTGATTCTTTAATGTCTTCAGGAAAGGAAGCGTGCCATCCTTGCCTTATCTGACCAATGTACGACTCCAGAATCACCATAGTGGTTGACTCTTAACTGCCTTCACAGTTCAGAGTATGAAGGGATGAATAATAGATGCCAGCAATGCCCATAACCCATAAAAACATCTTCAATCTGGGACAGCAATGAATGAAGTCATGCCACAGATACCAGCTATCACTGGTGTAAAACTGCAGGGCTGGGTACAATGCACAGAACAGAAATCAGGAACTAGTGGACCTGCAAACTGCCATTAACCAGGCATTCTCTATGGAGCCTCTAGCTGAAAATCTGCACAAATCTGACCCAAACCTTTCTCTTCTCTTTGCCCTACTTACCTTTATTCAAAGTCCTCTTCTGCTTCCCACTTCCTCATTTTCAAGGCAATAAATCTTAGTACATTACAGATGTCTGCAACTTCTGAATGAAAAAAAATGTCCATTCTCTGACCATGGCAATTATCTGCTGGTGAACTAAATTAATTTTCATGGCACTTAGATAACTTGCCCAAAAACCAAGGAGAAATAGATAGGCATAATTAAATAAAAATAATTAAGATAACAGAAATATCAATATTTTGGGCACGCTGCAGAGTTGGTGGCCAGCAAAATTAAACTTCTCCAATTCAACATTATGGTTTTAATTAATACAAATATTTGTTCCCTGGAGCACAATCCCAAGTTCAACAGTGGCCAGTACTTCTGAGCAATAACACAGGAAAACTGGTTCAGTATTTGAAATGTGGCAAAAAAGAGAGATCAAATTAAAGAATGAGCATGCATTTATATGGCATTGTTAGTATTGTGAACGTTTCGATGTGTTTCACAGATGAAGTATAATAACAGCTGAAGACAAATCAGAAAATTCTAGCAGATCAAAAAAAGACAGGCAAGTCAATGTTTCATTGCAATCTTTTCAAAGAGGAATATTTCAAAACCTATTTTAGGTCATCTAAGATCCAGAATTGGTAACAAAACATATTTTTCTCCATTCTCTTTAATATATCCAATTTAAATAACCTAATATTAGTGAATGGTGAAAAATTATCCAATCTTTCAAATGCATGAGCTTTAAATTTTACTATGAATTATTACAATGAAAGTTCAAGCAAAAGAACTGTTTGATGCATTTTGATGTAAAGTTTTCATTATTATTGCACAACTATAATTGTTTTTGTAGTATATTAGGAGACCAATGATGTTCCTTAGTAGTCTTCATTGGACCCCATTATTGCAACTGGAACAAGCTATTTAAGCAAGTTGGTAACATCTCACATCAATGAGATGACTATTGGTTCAAGCACCATTTCAGGGATTTAAGCCCTATATCTGGGTCATACTTCAATACTGAAGAATGCAGCATTGTCAGAAATGCCATCTTTCAGATGAATTAACAAACAGAGTTCAACTAAGTCTCAAGTTAAACATAAGATTCGTTTGGAATATTTAAAAAGGAGGAAGCTTTCCCCACCTCAAACCAAGAGTGTGGGATCGCACATTCTCTATATAATTACCATTGCCAGAAATCGAGTAACTAATCAAACATCGCATTTGCCTTCGTAACAGCAATGACCACATTTCAAAACATTGCAATAATCCAAAGACATAACAAAATGTAAAATAAAATTTAAATCTAAAACAGAAACTCTCTCTTACCTCACAGCTGAACTCCATTTCTGCATCCATGGTAATAACCTTAACTTTGAAGGTTTTAGGTTGTTTCTTCTTTAAGACCATTATCGACATTTTGCTTCTAAATCCTTTGATGGTATCCGTCAAGTGTAGTTTTAAACTTAACAATTGAAAGGAATATTAATGCCATGTGTACATTTAAAACAATTTACAAAAGAGACCATCTACCTGTCCAATGAGTATGTACATAAAGTGGCCTCCCTCTATATGGTGATCCGTAACCATAATCCCAGACATACACAAGCAGCCCTTCTGTTTTAGCTCTTTGACTGATACACCTTTACCCAGAGTTTCCAGATAAATTGCAGAATACCGATGTTAACACTGGCAGTCTTCCAAATCTCTACCAAATTGTGCCTACATTTTCTAGAATTAACTGAATTGGTTGTTTCCCTATGGGAACAGACTAAAGATTAGGCAATTATGCAGCTGTGGATTTTCCAGTAGCTTAACATAGCCTGAAATAACCAAAGGCAGAAGTGTGTGGGAAAAGTAAACACGAGGTATGGTCACTGCTACTGTAGCACTCCAATATCCATTCTGACAAGATTATAGTAAAAATAAGCAATGTCTTCACAGTACACATCCTTATAACTACACATCAATTTTACGCTCCCAGTGCATAATCAGTTTCATTTCAGGATATGGACCTAGAGTCTGATAAAGCACAGGGAGAGGTGGCTTATATGGAGCATAACCCAATGCTGCTGTTAGTTAAAATGCATACCTTGAACTGACAGAGAGGCTCTGAGGCATTGGTGAATTATTAAGTTATTGGGCAGATTCTGTTTGCCTTTTCACCGATCTCTGCTGACACTATGCTTTGGTTAACAAAGGATATTGAAGGTTTGATTCCGGAAAAGGAAACATACGTCAAGTATAGGAAAATGATATTGAAGGAGTCACTTGAGGTTTACAGGGGATATAGGAGAAAACAAGAAATTAAGAGAGCAAAAAAAGGGCCATGAAATGTTCTTGGCAAGTAGGAGTAAGGAGAATCCCAAATCCTTTTAGAAGCAAGAGAGTAGCTAAGTAAAGAAAAGTAGTCTATACGTGGAGCCAGTAGCTATGAGCGAGAACCTAAATGAATACTTCTCAACAATGCTCATCAGAGAGGAGGACATGGAAGCTGCAGAGTTAAGTGAGGGTTACACTGATATTCTGGAGCACATCTGTATCAGAAAGGAGAAAGTGTTAGAAATATTGGTGCACTTTAGGGTAGATAAATCTCCAGGATGCCAAGGGAAGCACAGGGGGAAATTGCTGGGGCTAAAACTATCTGTTGGTTTGAAGTCTATGTCCAGGCTCAATGGAGTATTGTTTCAGTTTTCCATCAATAAACTCAAATGTCATCACATGACACTTTTCACAAGCCAACAAATGGAGCAGTGTCCCTCCATTTTAATTATTAGATCAAGGCATCATTTAATTAGATATGCAATGGAAAAGGTTGTACTCCAAAAAAAATGAGATTCAACATACAGTTGGATTAGCTGATAATACTGAATGCAAGGAGGCATGAAAATCTGAAACCCCCAAGAGTGAACCCGGTGATTTCAAAATTTCCTCTTCTGTTCCTATTCTCCCTCAAAGCACACATTAATCTCAACACATTTCAACTAATGAACAAGATTGTTAAAGACCTTAGAACAGCAATCACTTCTAAAGACAGTTAAGTTCTGTCTGGAAACAATGAGTGATCTCTTTGCTTTATTTTTATTTAAATAAGCTCCAAAAACACAAAGGGAAATAACAAAGAGGTGAAGGTGATGTGGGGAAGCTTATGATCCTAATGACTAAGAATGAAGTTTAAAGATTCATGGTGATTTCAAAATGAATTATTAATATGCCCCATCAATGCAATAAAAAACAGAAAGGCGCTTGAAGCACTCAGCAAGTCGAGCATTAGAAACAGTGTTCCTGCATTTGGGTTCATAAGTATCACAATTTAAAATCAGTGAAACCAGAATGATAGAGTGAAAATAGTAAAACACAAGTCAGTGGAAGACATCAAACTAATCAGCGCTTTGATCGAAAGAGGCTGAAGAGGGCCGTAGACTCAGCCAGCTTCATTACGGGCACAACCCTCCCTGCCATCGAGGACATCTTCAAGAGGCAGCACCTCAAGAAGGCAGCATCCATCATTAAGGATTCTCACCATCTGGGACGCGCCCCCTTCATGTTACTACCATCAGGGAGGAGGTAAAGGAGCCTGAAGACCCACACTCAACATTTCAGGAACAGCTTCTTCCCCTCCGCTATCAGATTTCTGAAAGGTCCATGAACACTACCTTGTCATTCCTCTTTTGCACTATTTATTTAATTTTGTAACTTATAGTAATTTTTACGTCTTGCACTGTACTGCTGCCGCAAAACAACAAATTTCATATGCAAAGATGCATTTCACTGTGTGTTTCGATGTACATGTGACTAATAAAGATCTTATCTTATAATAAACCTGATTCTGATAAGGGCTATACACAAAATACAGTATTTAATCTGACAATCAATATTCAAAAAAGATAGACTCAGAATAACAAACATGATCTCGTTGCCATAAGTCTGAATAATGAGTGACTCTAGAAATAGGCTTTTCAAGTACAGTACGAGTTGGTTAATAAAGAGGGATAAATAAATCCAGAATATTACTTCAAATTATAGAAGAACTACTGGGTGTGTGGAGTATTTAAAAAGAGCAATACGGTAATTTTTAGGTTGATATCACTAAAGAGTTACAAAGCTAGAAGACGGTTCATAGAGAATAATAGATTAGCGAATTAAAAACTGGATGCTGCAAATAGGAGATTTTAGGATTTTGTAAGTGAATGAATTAAAGTGAGCCTAATAGTCCTCCTTCTCCATCTCTATATTATGACGGGGTTCTGTGGAAGAATTGAGGTGTTATAATACTTTCCTTTTGAAATATTGTTTTGCCTTGTTTGGAAACAAGCAAAGCCTTCGCTTTTCACTTGTGACTTAGGAATCGGTGTGAGGATGAAGTGGAGCGGGCGGGAGTGAAAATAAAGAAATGTGGATTTACTTCACATTGGAGGGGCAGGCTGCCTCTACTCAGTAATTCATCTGGTAAACAATCAACGGTGTAATGAAGCAAAAATGTTAGTACTGGAAAACATTACAATGTGTACAAGGCACCATTATGATCATTATCTGTAATTGGAGATATGTTCGCCCGAGTGTAAGAAACATTTGGTTAACAAAATAAACAATAAAAAAAACAGATACCAACACCCCTCAAAAAGGATCAAACGCTCTGGAGGCCGAACTGTACGTTCAATGTAAAAACTGTAACAGCAGCTTTCAGAAATAACCCACAAATATAGATTAATAATTACTCTTTGATTCGGTTCATCCTTAAATCCGTCGCAATTTGAATTGTGCCTCAAATACTCACGGACACAGGGAGGCCCAGCCCAAGCCCCGGGCTGGAGTTGCAGCGAGTACGGGCGACACGGCACCGAACCCGGCTTTAGACCGACAATAAACCGCACGGCGCTCCCTCCCACCAGGCCATGGCCTGGCGCACGGCGTTCAAGTTTGGTGGCGACCGGTTGGAGCAGCTGATCCACCGACACGGCTGGTGGGGCACAAGGACGGAGACCCACCGCTCCCCGGCAGCGGGCGGCAGAGCGCGCCCTCCAGGTGGGATGAGCAACCCACAGCGGAGCGCCTCTCAAACCCTCTCTCCAGGCGCAGCTCCCTCCCTCCCTCCCTCCTCAAACCCTCTCCTCCAGATGCAGCTCCCTCCCTCCTCAAACCCTCCCCCCCCCCAGGCACAGCTCCCTCCCTCCTCAAACCCTCCCCCCCAGGCGCAGCTCCCTCCCTCCTCAAACCCTTCCCCCCCAGGCACAGCTCCCTCCCTCCTCAAACCCTCCCCCCGGCACAGCTCCCTCCTTGAATCCTCCCCTACAAATGCAGCGTTCTCCCCCTGCGAATCCTCCCCCTCCTAACAGTTCTCCCCACCAAACGCAATTCCCCCTCAACACTTAACTCTCCCTGCAAACCCTCCCCCTCCAAAACACAGCTCCCCAACAAACGTTCTCCTAAGCATTGCTCCCTCGAAACCTCCACCCCAAAACACAACTGCATACAAAACCCACCCAAAAGACAGATCCACACAAACTATGTCCCCAAAAGACAGCTGCCACCTTACACACCAAACCACAGCTTCTTAAAAGCACCCCACTGAAATACAACTCCCACAAACTTTCCACTACATAACACAGCTCACAAAGAAACCTTCACCCTCACAACACAGCCTTTATTGCCACAACACAGCTCTATGGTTTCCCACATACCCTACAACCCCACGATACTGCTCTCCTGACCTCCATAGTTCGGCATGGATGAGTTGGGCTAAAGGGCTTGTTTCCATGCTGTATAACTCTATGACTCTATAACATAATCTATTATCCCCTCATTCTCTCAACACAGCCCACCCCCACAGCACACTCACCCCACAGCCGTTAAACGTAACTCCCATCATATTCAACAACACTCGAACATGTTGTTTTCACACTGAGGATATCTTCTACTGTGTTATCTGGCTCTCCCAAAGAAAGGACAGCAACTGCAACCATATTTAGCCAGAAG
Organism: Pristis pectinata; assembly: GCF_009764475.1. Lineage (NCBI taxonomy): Eukaryota > Metazoa > Chordata > Chondrichthyes > Rhinopristiformes > Pristidae > Pristis > Pristis pectinata. The sequence continues at coordinate 24,484,432 of NC_067425.1, forward strand.
TGTCAAGTGCATGAACCATCTTGGCTCTTCCAACTGTCCCCACCATTACAGAAACATGTCTTCAGCCGATATGATGCACTCTACTTGATATAAATTTTTAGCTAAGAGAACTGGATGTTGCAAAAGCTATAGGACCAAGAAAACTTCCTGGCTGGTTGTATTGCTAAAGATTTCTGCTCCAGAACTAGCTGTGCCTTTATCTAAGAAGTTCCAGGACAATTCCAGCACTGATATCCCAACATTGTGGGAAGTTGTCCACGTTTATCCTACCACAAGCAGCAGGACAAATGTCTAATTATTAATCAGTCTACTTTCAGTCATGAACAGAGTTACAGAAGGTGTGATTGGCAATGTTATCAAGCAAACGTACCAATAACATGCTCAGTGATGATCAATTTGGGTTTCTTCATAACTTATCCACTCCAGACCTCTAGGCAACCTTGATCCAAACATGAACCAAAAGGCTGCATTCCAGAGATGAGAAAGACTATCCTTCACATCAAGGCACTAAGTGTGGCAACATGGAGTCTTTGGAAACAAAGTAGGAAAATCAAAGGGAAAACACCTGCTAGTTGATGTCACACCTGCCTTCACGGCCAAACCTACCAATAAAATTCCCCTCACACTCTACAACCCCAGAACACAGCTCCCATTACATGTACACCTACAATATAGATTTCTTGCACCCACTCCCCTCTGGCCTCATGACAACCCACAGCCCACAATGCAGTTCTTTTTATATCCTCGCTGTAGCGCTCCCCTCACTTCCACCAACTCTTCATTGCTTTCTGTCCACCTACTGGTCTAGGTTTATCGCCTTTGCTGTTAATTTCCAACCTGCTTTCCCTATCACGTGGTTCATCTCTTCCTCCACTATCTGCATTTCAGAAGATAGGTTGGCAAATGATATCCACAACCACCCCTTGCACTCCCACTGCTGCTCTGATTACAATACCTCACAATCTGCTTCTTGTTAGGACTCCATTCCATTCTACCAGTTTCCCTGTCTCCATCACAACTGTTCTGACAAAGCCATCTTCTACATCAGTGCTTACAATCGAACCTTCTATTTTTTCAACTTTAGGTTGGTTCCCTCTACCATTCTTGTCAGGATGTTCAACCATAGTTTTTCTATTTCCTGTATTTCTGCTTTCACTCCTTCCTCTGCCCAGAACCACAACAGCATGTACCTGCTGACTCTTAATTTTTGACTCCCAGTTTTTACAGATGCACCATAGAAAGCATTCTCTCCAGATGCATCACAGCTTGGTACAGCAACTGCTCTGCCCAAGACCGCAAGAAATTGCAAAGCTGTGAATGCAGCACAGTCCATCATACACACAATCCTCCCCTCTATTGACTCCAGGATATTTTTCTTGAGAAGAACTTGAATGAGAATGGTGTAAGCCATTTCACAATTTCACAGTGACCATCACGTGCATGATCCTTTGCTCATAACTGTGGAGATAACCCCACAGCAAGCGTTCTTTATCCTTGAGTGGCAAAATGACTAGAAGAAATATTTCTAAATTACCCACAGAAAAGTCCAGAAGCATACTATGTGCCTTCCGACCTTAGAGCCCTACAGAAAGCTCAAGGTACCATATAAATCTAGTTGTAATGTATATATTAGTTTATTTATTTCCATTTGCTTGCCACCTTAATTCTACATCCCAATCTACTATCTGTTTGTTTTAATAAAGCACAACATAAGCTTGAGAGAAAAGCATTTGTCTTCCAACTGGACACTTTATACCCTTTCGGACTCAATATTAAGTTCAACAATTTTATTGAATCATCACTTCCAGTTTTTGGATTTAACATTTTCAATTGCCACTGTTTCTGTTTCGGTAATTTTAGATAACTATTCTGCTTCTCCCAGTTGCACATCCTCCAGACCAGCCCTTGCTATTCACTAATCCCTTCTCCAGGCTCTTTCCTCCCACATTGTCAGATCTTGCCTTGTGTTTTCTTCTCCGTAATCAACCCTACCTTTCTCTGCAATTTAAAATTTTTGATACGTTTAGCTATTTCTGATGAAAAACTGACTTGAAACACTAATTTTGTTTTTCTTCCGCAGATTCTGAGTGACCTGCTGAGTAATTTGCACATTTTGCTTTATTGCAGATATCTAGTATCTGGAGTGCTTTGTTTACTCATAACATACAGGCCATCCCCAGGTTCCGAACACCCAAGAACACTCATAAATTGCAGAGACTTGTGTGCGCAACTCAGTCCATCACAAAAACCAGCCTTCCCTCCTTGGACTCTGACTACACTTCCTACTGCCTTGGGAAAGCAGACAACATCATCAAAGACCCCTCCCACCCTAGTCATTCTCTCTTCTCCCCCTTTCCATCGGGCAAAGAAACAGAAACTTGAAAACACACACCACCAGGTTCAAGGACAGCTTCTATCTTGTCGTTATAAGGTTCCCGAATGGACCTCTTACACATTAAAGACAAACTCTTAATCTCACAATCTACCTCATCATGGCCCTTGCACCTTATTGTCTACCTGCACTGCACTTTCTCTGTAACTGTAACACTATATTCTGCATTCTGTTATTGCTTTTTCTTTTGTACTACCTCAATGTACTTCTGTCTTCTTATGCATGACACGTAAAACAAAGCTTTTCAGTGTATCTCGGTGCATATTGGCAATAATAAACTGATTGGAGACACAAGAGACTGGAGATGCCGGAATCTGGAGCAACACAAAAAAACAGAGAAACTCAGCAGATCAGGCACCATCTATGGAGGGAAATGGACAATCGATGTTTCAGGTTGAGACCCTTCATCTGGACTAATTACCAAGTTATGGACACCCCTGTAAGCTCCCATAACATCATGAAATTCAAAAGTCCAACGTGACAGCAGACCTAGTTTCCTTTCTCTCCACTTTTAGTAAATGTTCTCTCTTATCAGTTTTTTGATGCCATTCATTACAAGACTGTGTAGATTATGGTATTCACACACAAAATGCTGGAGAAACTCAGCAGGTCAGGCAGCATAGGCTGAACTATTCTGCTTGTTTACATTGATTTCTAGTTAGGTCTTTATAGCTGTACACGCACGCCCAGCTCAACAGCACAAGTCGTCAACAAGAGGGAAATAAACAGTCCTGATGAAGGGTCTCGACTCGAAGAGTCGACTGTTTATTTCCCTCCATAGATACTCCCTGACCTGCTGGGTTCCTCCAGCATCTTGTGTGTGTTGCTTCAGATTCCAGCATCTGCAGAATGTCTTGTGTCTCCGTCGAGGTTATGGTATTGAATGATTCTCCGACATATGGATGTCTGTAAAAACGGAACCCGTTCGTTACCCGGGGACGGCCTGTATAATGGTACATTGACAATGAAGGATCAGTCTCAAGCAGTGTAGACTTCAAGAGGCTGCAGAAATTGGACCACAGGTGTAATGCCACAGGCGCCCAGCAGAGGCGGTGTTGGCTTCGTTCCCCGCTCCTCACGGCGGCGCTGTTCCCGGGTGACGGAAGGGGACGCCTACTGCGCATGCTCCCGCTCGCAAGGCCAGGCCGCGTGTCACGTGTTCCTGAGTGCGGAGGGAGCCGGAGCCCGGGCCGTGGCGCCGCATGGGGGTGGCTGGTTCAGGGGCTGAAGCGGAGCGAGAACCCGCTGCTTGAAGCACCCGAGGCGTTGCTCCCCTGGTAAGTTACACGGCACCTACAACGGTCGCTGTTTGACCGCGGTAGAACTCCGGACGGTTGTGTGACAACTGCCACCGGGGGGTGAGGGGGTTGTATGGGTGGGGAGGGTGTGGGGGTTGGTTGGTTGGGTGGGTGGGGAGGGTGTGGGGGTTTGTGGGGGGTGTGGGGGTTGGGGTGGGGTTTGTGGGGGGGTGGGGTTTGTGTGGGGGTTGGGATGGGGTTTGTGTGTGGGTGGGGGGGGTTGGGGTGGAGGGGTTGGGATGACGAGCTATTGTGCATGCGTGTGGCCCGCGAAGGCGGTGAGTCCATCACCTGGGTGCTTCCCCCGGCCATCCGCAAGGGGTGGGTGCGCCAGGTGTGTTCACACCTGCGGATGCTGGAAACCTGAAGCAAAAGCAGCATGTCCCACACCATCTCCACGCACCTGGAGTGCTTTGCGCAATTTTTGGTTTCTGTACACAAGGAGAAAATTACTTGCTTTGAAGTCAGTGCACTGTAGGTTCACCAGATTGATTCAGAATCAGATTGGTTATCACTGAAATGAAAATTATTGTTTTGCGGTAGCAGTACACTGCAAAGACATATAAATTACAAAAATAAATAGTCAAAAAAAAGGATAATGAGATATTGTTCATGGATCCTTCAGAAATCTGATGGCAGAGGGAAAGAAGCTGTTCCTGAATCGTTGAGTTTGGGTCTTCAGGTTCCTGTACCTCTTACCTTAAGGTAGTAACAAGAAGAGGGCATGTCCTGGATGTTTTTTTTTCTTGAGAGACTGAATAAGAAGTGGTCCATGCTCATTGATTTACTGGTTTAGAAGAACATAATTAGGAGCAGGAGTAGGTCATCTGGCCCTTGCTCAGCTATTCATCAAGATCATGTTTTACAAACAAAGGAATTGGGAGCAGAAGCAGGCTCTATGCCCCTCAAGCCTGCTCCATCATTTTACAAGATTATGGCTGATTTGATTGTAAACACTATGCATTACCATCTACCCAAGATCATCTTTCATCCCCTTGCATATCAAGTATCTATTTAGCTCTGCCGTAACAATATTCATACACTATGCATAATAGAATTCCAAAAAGTCAAAGAGTTAAAAATGTCCCATGGATGATAGAGAAGAGGTTACAGGGGAATAAGTGGGGAAATGGGAACTTTGGGAAATGGCCAAATAGTTGTTTCTATGTCATAAATTATGAAACAACATGAAACATTTTTTAACAATAACCCTCAGTTCAGCAACAAGAGGACATGTCCTCTCCACGTCTAGCTCATCAAGAGCCCTTAGGATCTTATATTTTTGTCACCATATCTCACTCTTTGAAATCCAGTGCATACAAACCTACATTGTTTTAACTTTTTCTTAAAAGACAATCCACCCATTCCAAATGTTAATCTAGTAAATCTCTGAACTACTTTCTGTGTATTTGGAAGCTGAGTTCCTGACTTGCTGAGTTGGAACCTGATTTGCTGAGTTCCTCCAGCTCCTTTGTGTGTAACCCAAATGTATTTACATCTTTTAAATAAGGAGACCAATGGTACTTGTGTCTGCTCTCACCAGTGCCTTGTATAACTTGTATTAACATCCTTACTATTGTATTCAAGTCTTCTAGCAAAAAATTATAACAGTCTGTCAGCTTTCCTAGTTATTTGCTGTACCTGCAAACAACCTTTCCAAATTATGCACTGGAGCACCCAGACCCCTCTGGATCTCAGAGCTCTGAAATCTCTCAACATTTGGATAATATGCCATTATTTTAATTTTCCCCACAAAAATGGGCAATTTCATATTTTTGCTCATTGCACTCCCATTTGTCAAATATTTGCCATTCACTTAACCTGACTGCATTCCTTTGTAGCCACCTTCTGTCCACTTCACAATTTACCCATCTAGCTATCTTTGCATCATTCACAAATTTGGCAACTATACCTTTAGTGCTTCAATCTAAGTCATTTATATAAATTTAAAAATAGTCAGGGCCAGAGCACAAATCCCTGTAACACGCCACGTTGCATTTTGGCAATCAGAAAAAGACCCATTTACACCTATTTTTTGTTCCCCATTAGTCAGCCAACGCACGGTAGCGTAGCGGTTAGCGCGACGCTATTACAGCGCCAGCGATCGGAGTTCGATTCCCGTTGCTGTCTGTAAGGAGTTTGTACGTTCTCCCGTGTCTGCGTGGGTTTCCTCTGGGTGCTCTGGTTTCCTCCCACATTGCAAAGACGTACGGGTAGGTTAATTCGGTTTAAAATGGGCGGCGCCGACTCGTTGGGCCGGAAAGGCCTGTTACCATGCTGTAAATAAAATTTAAAAAATTTTAAAATGTTAGCTCCCACACCATGGGCTTTTATTTTCAACAATAACCTTTGATATGGCACAGTATCTAATGTCTTCTGGAAATCTAAGCATGGTTACATCCACCAGTTCCCCTTCGTACATGGAACATGTTACTTCTTCACAGAACTCCAGTAAACATGACCAATTAATTTTCTACCTCAATTTCATTTTCCAGCATCATTCTCATATCCCTTAAGATCCAGAAATTAATTGATCTCCATTTTAAGTGAAAGTAAAGATTAATTTCATTGGTTTCACTGAAATGTATAAGATGCTGGAAGGAAGATGCTGGGGGGGATGTTTCCTCTGGCTAGAGTTTAAAGAACTAGGGGACATTGTTTTGGGGTGAGGGATTGACCATTTAGGAGAAAAGTGCACTTAAATGACATCTCGAAAATGCAGAACACTGTGTAAGTTATAACTATTTGATACAAATTGTGCAAAGATTATTTCATATGTAGCTAATTGTATTTATAATTGAAAAAATGTTGACCACTTGTGCTGTTGAGCTGGGCATGCATGTACAGCTATGAAGGCCTACCTAGAAATCAATGTAAACAAGCAGAATAGCTCAGCCAATGCTTCAGTATCTCAAGCTTGTGTCAAACTACTCTCAATCTTTCAAGAAAAAAATGTCATTGGTAAATGTCTCATTGTCGTATCCTTTGTTCTGATAGCCTCCCTTGTAATTCTTTCAGAAATCTTCTATTGAATGCAGTTCCTAGCAATTCGTTTCACTAAATATCCTTTGTCTGCATGTACAATGGTAATTGACTAAGGCAGCTATTGAAAGGTAATTGAACTCTCCTAATATTGTGCATAGATTGGGCCGAAGTGAATTTCGGAATGAAATTTCGGAATAATTATTAAAACTCCTTACATAAACTGTATAAATAAATAATTAAATGATTGATTGTATTTCACAAGCCAAATGCAAAGCTTTGTCAACAGGAAAACAAAAGCTATTTAATTTGGACAGTGGCCACAACCATCCTTTAAGGATTAAGCATGTCTCATTCTCAACTTTTAAATCAGGAGGTAATAGTTTCAAGATGCATCCATGATTTAAGCAATAAACTAGTCCTGCCAGCGTACGACAGAGCATTGCATACCAGAGGTGTTCTGCAAAGATACTAAACTGAATTCCCTGTAGAGGAGCATGTAATAATATTTATAAGGCTTTTACCCCACTTTTCATAGTATTGATCTAAGTTTGCAAACTTGACACACACAGAAATAACTGTTCAATATGGCTGAATACTTTTACCCCTCATATGGGCGGGGTGGGGGGCGGTCAGTATTTTTTCAATTGGCTTGAATAATTGATGAAAAGATGATCATTTGATTTTTATCTCATCGCTATTGTGGAAACTTGCTGTCTGCAAATTGCTGTTTTTGCCCACATGACAGGGAATACATATAAATTTATTTAGCTCTGGTAGTATGCTTTAGGATGGCCTGATGATATTAAATTTACAACATAAATGCAAGTTGTTTTCAGACAAGTATTTTGGAGCTACTTTGTGTGTTACTTAATCTCAATCACTTTAATGCAGGTAATTTACAAAATGTCAACGAGAATAGCTTCTGTCCACGCCAAGTGGATTATAGGAAAAGTGATTGGAACAAAAATGCAGAAGACTGCTAAAGTCAGAGTAACTAGGCTTGTCCTGAATCCATATCTGTTAAAGGTAAAGTGGATTGTTTTCTAATGTTTAAAATGTTTTGCAGATTAAGGACAGAAAATGAACATTTATTCAATTTGAAAACAAGTTATTTTTTAAGCAGAATCTTTTGTTCACTTTTATAAATTCGGTCCTAATAGCAGAGAATGGTGTGGTTTTGGGTTTGATTTTCCCAACTTATTTCTAACATTTCCTATCATTTCTAAAATCTATGCTTAACCTTTGATAGTTTCAATCAGAACTTCTGTTCCTTTAACTTGTTAAAATGTGAGCAATGTTAAATATCCTTGGCAATATTTCCAAGGATATTGGGATGGTATATTCCATGACTATTGGTCCAAATTTGAAGATGTGATGTACAGGAGTAACTCTACACATCAGTAAATCCTTTATTCCCCTAATTGGTGCTATTCATTATTTTCACTCTCTTGAATTATAGAAATAGTTTTAATTATAGAAATGTTGTTCTTTTAAAAATCGCTTTGCATATTCTCAGTTCAATTTCATGTTGGTATGTTTTGAAACAGTATCCACATGATAAAGTACATACAATAATTTTGGTGTGGGTCATGAGTTACAATTATGTGCACATTTTCACTACTGATAAGTCTCTGAGCATTAGGTAGCAACTTGGTAAAAGCTGATATCAATTATAAAGTAAATTGAGCCTAATTGATTGTTGTTTTGATGAAGGGTTCAGCTTGAAATTTTGACTCTGTTTCTCTTTCCACAGATGCTGCCTGACCTGCTGAGTATTTCCCAGCGCTGATGGAAAACACATAATGCTGGAGGAACTCAGCAGGCCAGGTAGCATCTGTGGAGAAAAGCAGGCAGTTAACGTTTCGGGTCCTGACTGTTTCGGGTGCTTGGTGTCTTCCTAATTATTTGCTGCACCTGCACATTAACTTTCGGTGGTTTGTGTATAAGGCAAACACTGGTCCCTCTGAACAGCAACACATCTTAATCTTTTACCTTTATTCTACAATGTTAAAAGTCCAAGATTGGCTAGTTGCCCTTAGACAGGAATGATGTTAGTGATGTTAAAGTACACACAAACATTTTTTAATAAAATACTGATAAATGCAAGCTAAATGCACTTTTTTGACAATTTTTATTTCAAGAGAATGTTCATTTTTCCACAGTTTTATAATAAGAGGAAGACCTATTTTGCTCATGATCCAAAAGAACAGTGCACTGTGGGTGATATTGTGCTTCTGAAGGCTTTACCTGAACGAAGAACCAAACATGTAAAACATGAACTGGCTGAAATTGTATTCAAAGTTGGAAACATTATTGATCCTATAACGAAGAAACGCTGCAGTGGGAGCAGAATTATTGAGCCCCTCACAGACTTTGATTCAGATATGGGGTCTCTGAATGACCAATTGGAGAATTTGGAGATCAATGCTACGCAGAGTAATTCTGAACATAACACCTCAACAAATTGAGCTGAGTAAATGTTAGTAAATTTGAACATGTTTACTGTAAAGTATATTCATGTTCTTTATTATTCTCAGTAAATCAGAATATAGTTTTTAAGATGTGATTAATATTTCTCCTATCTTGTATTATCTTTCCCATGGTTTTTCTAATCTCAGAATCAAATAAACGCATTTAATTATTGCATGTAATGCTCAACATCTGAAGTCTTCATTTCTTTGTATTTTCACATTCAATCCACATGACATAAGAGTGATGAGAGGTGACACAGTGGTGCTGCCTGTGTGGAATTTGTATGTTCTCCCACAATTGTGTGGGTTTCCTCCAAAGACATGTGGGTTGGTAGATTAATTGGCAACTGTAAATTGTCCCTAGTGTGTAGATGAGTGGTAGAATCTGGGGATAAGTTTATGGGAATGTGGAGAGAATAAAATGGTATTAGTATAGGATTAATGTAAATAGGTACTTGATACTCTGCACAGAGTCAGTGGGCAAAAAGTCACGTTTCTGTGTTGTATGACTTCGACTGAAAGTGTGAACAGGCAGTTTTTAAAGTACTAGTGGAATTCCTATGAAATTCTTGCAACCTGCCAAGGGATAAACAGTTTTCATCGAGTTGAATTGACAAGCCATGGGGCATGATAGGACCCCTGATGAATGCATCTATTGTTTTCTTGTGGGTGTACATCAGTGGTGCTGGTGTACATCAGACTGGGAAGTTGCAAAGGAACAAAGATTAAGTTCATGACCAGCTAATGGCAGATTGAGTTCACTGGGTAACATGATTTGTCTAAAATAAATACAGAAAATGCTGGAAATACTTGGCAGGTCAGGCTGCATTTGCAGGAACGGGAACAGAGTTAACATCTCAGGTCAAAGACACTTCATCAAACTGGGAAGGAGATAAAAGAAGCTTGTGAAGCTGCAAGAAGGGAGGGGTGTGTCCTTTGATGGGGTAAAACTGGGGTGACCATGGGGATATGCTGTAAACAAGGTTATCTGGTCAATGGAATCAGTGGGAACATGGATAAAAGAATGTAGGAGTTGCAAAATGCAGAGCAGGAAGACATGTTAGGCTGGGCATGTCCTCTCCCAAAGGGAAAACAAAAACAAGCTGAACCAGAAAAATCAAGTTAGCTGAAGTTGAAGAATTCAATATGTGAATCCAGAAGGATGCAACATGTCCAGACAAGATGAGATTCTGTTCCTCAAGCTTGTGCTGGGCATCACTGTAACAATGCAGGAGACAACAGACCTATAGATCACAGTGGGAGCAGAATGGAGAATCAAGGAGGCAAGCAACAGGAAGCTCAGGGTTGCCCCTGCGGACTGATGAACACAGATGTTCCACAAAGCGGTCACCCAATTTTGGTTGGTTTCTCCAATGTAGAGGAGACCATTTTGTGATTCTCCTCTGCACTGGAGAACCCATCACTTGTTTGTTTCCTTTCTCCCCTTACTTTTATTTTCTTCTAGGAGTGAAGGACATGCCCAGCTAGCTTGACCTCTCGGGCATGTCTTCTTGCTCTAATTTTGCAACTCCTACATTCTTTTGTCAATGTAAAGAAAACTGCATTTACAGTATTAGCAGGTTCAATGCAGAGTAATTATAGGTTTGGAAATTGAGCAGATAACCATATTCATCAAGCATTTAAAAACAAAATTACAGCAAATATATAAAACTGGGTGGCTTAAGAAAAAAGGGCAATACTTTAGTCTGTGTTCAGACATCTGGCAACCAGTTCCTGGGCATTAATGGGTATGCTGTTAGAAAATTAGTCTAAATGGCTCGGTTGAATGTTTTGCCCACCATGGTGAACTGATTGGCCTCAGTTACAACACTGCCAAATTAGGAAGGGTTTTTTTTGAAAATAAGCTTCATTCAACCTTTGGACTTCCTAAGTTTTATATCATGATGCTGCTTAGTAGATCTCTTTAGAATTAGTATAAGTTGGAAATTTACAAAATAGTTACTACCACAAAGTTCAGTTGTTGCCATCATGTAGCAGTTTTATAAAACTTTATCTCTTTGCTTAAAAGTAAATCAGGGAAATACAAAGAGGCTCCTCATAGTTGAAGTGGCTATCATTATTAAGACATGAAGTCAAGGTAGAAGGAAAGATGCTAGCACATGGCACCATATTCCAAAAAAAGTCATCATTTACTGGAGGAAATAAAAGGTGAAGATTTACTCTGGCCACAGGGTCTGCAACTACTATTTGAAATAAAAACAGAAATGCTGGAAGAATTCAGCCAGACAGGAAGCATCTGTGGGAAGAAAAAACAGTTAATATTTCAAGTCAATGACCCTTCAGCTCTGAGGAAGGGTCATTGACCCAAAACATTACTTCTTTCTCCTTCCACAGTTTCTGCTTAACTGACAGTTCTTTCAGCATTTCTGTTTTTGTATCAGATTCTAACATCAGCAGTTTTATTTGTTTCCACAATACTATATGCACATTTATGAGGCTTTCCTGTTTATCCTGCAGTGTCACAATCACAAGAGGATGGGAAAGAAAACCACCATTCATCATTCTATTAAGACCATTTAGCTAAGACCATGCACACTTATGTTGTTCTTGTGCAAAGGATTTTTAGCTTGCTTTCTCAGTGAACAAGGAAGATAGAGAAAAATCACTGAAGCATGGATTAGCCTTCCGATGCTAGCTATCTAACAGATTGCTAGTAATTTTTCTGGTAGCATGATGTTCTCCTGTAATATGTGACCAGAACTGAGATAGATGAAGATGAACCAATTGTCCTGTATAGTCTCAATATATTCAATGGATATTTAAATTCATGTCCCTCCCATCCTTAGTCAGCATTATTGCACACAGTCAGATGGTTTCAATGATCTGGTAACCAACGTCCAATGATTCAGTTCTGAGATCATCAATATCTCTCAGAAATAAGTGTTGAAAATTGAAAACCTACTTTTTTAGATCATCAAGCCTTCTCAAAGATTTTAATTAAAATTTACATAGACAAACCCACAATTAACTGGAGTTATGAATATCTACTTTAACATTACAGGCTGCCCAAAGGGTCCATAATGTCACAAAATCATTGATTGTTTTTGTCAGAGTTGCACATTTAATACTACTATATATTGTATCACTTAAAGCTGTTAACTGTAAAGTGTGAGTTTTGCTACATTTGCTTACATTTCAGACCTTAACTACCATCATGTAGTATAAGTGAATCATGTTTGTCCGAATGTAGGGTGCTAAACTATATTTCAAATTATTAGTATTTAGTATCAAAGAAAATTTAAAACATGCGGCTTCCCCTTCACACACAGGTGTTTCCCCCCTCCCCCAACCATCTGGTTCCAACTGCTGTTCACCCCTCTCCTCTGGTTCCCATTCTAGTGGGCCTAAAGGTAGACAAGTCCCCTGGTCCTGATGGGATGCATCCCAGGGTACTCAAAGAAATGGCAGAAGTTATAGTAGAAGCGTTAGTAATAATTTACTAAAATTCTCTGGACTCTGGGCAGGTCCCAGCGGATTGGAAGACAGCGAATGTCATGCCACTGTTTAAAAAAGGATGTAGGCAAAAGGCAGGTAATTATAGGCCAGTTAGCTTAATGTCTGCAGGCAGGAAAATGCTTGAAGCTATCATTAAGGAAGAAACAGCGAGACATCTGGATAGAAGTGGTTCCATCAGGAAGACAGCATGGATTCAGGAAGGGTAAGTCCTGTTTGACAAACTTACTGGAGTTCTTTGAGGATATAATGAGCACAGTGGATAGAGGGGAACAGGTGGCTGTTGTATACTTAGATTTCCAGAAGGCGTTCGATAAGATGCCGCATAAAAGACTTATCCATAAGATAAGGATGCATGGGGTTGGGGGTAAGGTATTAGCATGGATAGAGGATTGGTTAACAAATTGAAGGCAGAGAGTTGGGCTAAATGGGTGTTTCTCTGGCTGGCAATCAGTGGTGAGCGGGTTGGTGCTGGGCCCGCAACTGTTCACAATATACATTAACGATTTGGAAGACAGGAAAAACTGTAGCGTATCTAAGTTTGCTGATGACACTAAATTGAGTGGAAAAGCAAATTGTGCAGAGGATGTGGAGAGTCTGCAGAGAGATATAGATAGGTTAAACGAGTGGGCAAGGGTCCGGCAGATGGAGTACAATGTTGATAAGTGCGAGCTCATTCCTTTGGAAGGGAAAATACGAGATCTGATTTTTATTTAAATGGTAAAAGATTGCAGCATGCTGTTGTGCAGAGGGACTTAGGAGTGCATGTGCATGAATCGCAAAAGGTTGGTTTGCAGATGCAACAGGTTATCAAGAAGGCAAATGGAATGTTGGCCTTCATTGCTAGAGGGATTGAAGTTAAGAGCAGGGAGATTATGCAGCAATTGAACAGGTACAGTTGCAGAGGCCGCACCTGGAGTACTGCGTGCAGTTCTGGTCTCCTTACTTGAGGCAGGATATACCGGCTTTGGAGGTGCTGCAGAGGAGGTTCACCAGGTTGATTCCGGAGATGAGGGGGTTAGCCTATGAGGAGAGATGAGCCACTTGGGACTATACTCACTGTGGAATTCAGAAGAATAGATTTAGAATGGAGGTGAGGAGAAACTGCTTTTCCCAGAGAGTAGTGAATCTGTGGAATTCTGTGCCCAGAGGAGTAGGATTAGGAATTTTCTTATCCTATACTTCCACTGTTATCCCATCCAATATTTCACTGTCTTCCCCCGCCCCGTGACTACAACAGTGACACATCACATCCTCTTTTGTGAAGGCAGCCATAAATCATTCATTGAGAACTTACCCACAGCCTCTGCTTCCACGCATTTTTACTCATGTGTAGAAATCTAGGAATAAATTGTGAGATTCTAGATTTATGATCAAGAAACTAGCCAAAATGAACTGAAACAAAACGTCAAGAGAGGACAGTTTAACAATCAAAACACCTAAACCAAAAATTTTGCTTGAGTCTTTCCACCAAAACTGCTTCAATAAAGCAGAAATTATAAATCATTGCCACAAGACCAAACATCAACAACCTAACATTTATGCAAATTAATCACAACACTATTTTAAAGCAGAGCACAAATGCAAAATAAAAACTATTCTACCTCTGCAGAAAATTGTTCTTTTCCTCCCGGTGTTTATTATGTGCTCTCAGGTTGCAGGGTCACGGCTACTCCGGGCCATTTACCCCCGCCCCGGACTCCTGCCGGCGCATGCGCACACCCCGTCGTTGCGGGGTGAATGTCACCTCCACGGCAAGATGGCGGCTAGAGTTGTCCTGAACGTTGTGACCGGTGCCAGAGGGGCTGTAGCCCGGGCTCGGAGCGAGCACCGCGCTCTGTCTGTTGATGCCGGCACCGCCACGTTAACGCTAACCAGGTCAGTGCACGAACAGATCCGCATCCGCCATTGTTTTGCCGCCTGTGGCTGAGCGCGCAAACTGAGGTAAAGTTTGTCGGCAGGCCCTCTTCTCTGTCAGATGACAGGTGTGCCGCTTTGTTCAATAAAATACCGCTTGTCAGCAAAGCTGTTGGCTAAAACGTCGTTAATTTAACATGCACCTTAATGCAACCAGCCGAACCACCGACAATTGGCTGGCTTTAAGCCTTATTTCCAAGTTTCTTTCAAGAGATTTGCATTTGGGGATTTTATTTCGTCAAGGTCATTATCTGTAATAGTTGCATCTTCTATAATTGCACAGATGATTGTGCCAGTTCCTTAGCTGAAACATTTCAACATGTATGTTCATTCTCAGCGAGAAAATGATTTCTAAACAGCACTTTAAAGCTACAGTGAACAAAATGATATTGTGTTTGTAGGATTAGACAGTAAGAAACTTACAAACATTAAATCTTAGATGCAAGCTTTTCATGAAGTCATATTTTGTATATTTTCAAAATTGAATTTTAAAGACTTCCATTTAGATGGCCCTTATTCATGATCTTGCTGTCCCAAAGTGCTTATGGTAATAAGATACTTCTGAAGTGTAGTCACTGTAATAATTTAGGAAATGACAGCACTAACACAACATTGTGGTAATGACCAGATAACCATTTTTAACTAAAGATAATAAGGGATATTTATTGGCTAGGACATGGGCTAACTTCACTTTTGTTCTTCAAATTAGTGTCATGAAACTTTTATGAGAGCTGATGAAGCCCTGGTTTAACATGCTGTAAGGTTCAGCTTTCCTAACTGTGCAATGCTCCCTAGGTACTGCAGCAAAGTATCAGCCTAGACTTTTATGCTCATTATGCAGCCAAAATTTGTAACTGAACTGTATGACTGTTCAAACAGATTTTAAAATGTATTTGTTTGATACTACCCTGGCATTCTGAATTAAAATGTTACTTGCGAGGAATGGAGAAATTTGATTTGTACTGTGTTCATGACTGCTTCTACCAATGTTGCTATTGAACAGAAAGGAAACCTTACGTCATTACATCATTTTTGTAGAAATGAAGCAATAAGTGAACATTGAAAAATACTGCAGTGGACTCCATGTAAGAATAGAAACATAGGAAAGCAAATGACAGGGAAAAACCTTTTGTAGATCTCTGGGTGCCTACATTGTATAGGATATAACATCTTCCATAATCCTAGTTCCCTAGCCTGTATATGTCTTTCTGAATTTTAACCACTCATTTCCCATTGTTAGCAGTTCCCCACTTATTTCCACCCCCACCCCCTCACCCCCACCCCCACCCCCTCACCCTCTCACCTTTTCTGGACATTGCCACATAAATTGTGTCTTTTGTTAAGCACAACATTCCATGATGCTTCACAGGAGCATTATCAAAATAAATTTATGCAGAGCCACACATCAGGGTAGATGACCAAAAGCCTGGTGGAATAGTTTTAAGGAGTATTTGTAAAGGGTGAAAGCAATATGCAGGTTTAGGGAGCAAATTTCATTGCTTAGGGTCTTAGGAGGCCAAATAAGTTTGGGTACGAGGAAGATAAAAGAATTACAGATACCTAATGGCTATAGGACAGGATGAAAATAGGGAGGGGAGACCATGGAGAGATTTGAAATTGAGTATGAGAATTTCAAAACGGGTTCGTTGGGAATTAGATTAAGTCACCAAGCATAAGGGTGATGGGTAAACAGAAAAGTGTACATTAGCACCATAGTAACAGAGTCTTAACAAGAATAGAATGAAAAGAACTGACCAGGAATACTTTGGAATAGTCAAGTCAAGAGGTAATAAAGGCATCAGAAAATGAGCAGAGGCAGGAATGAACGAGCAGTGTTACAGAAGTGCAAATAGGCAGTTTGATTACATGGATATATAGTCTGAAGCACAGCTCAATCAGATATTACACCATGTTCATGGACAATGTGGTTCAGTTTCAGAAAAATAACAGATAGAGGAAAGGAATCAGTGGTTAGGGAATTGAGTTTGTGACACATAATGAAGACTATGGTTTTGATCTTCATAACATCATTAATTGTAGGAAACATTGCCTATACAGCATTAAATGTCAGGCAAATATAGTTCTGACTGGAGACGATGAATAGGTCGAAGTGGTTGTTAGGTAAAACTGAATGTCAACATGCATATGGAAACTGAAACCAGGTTTTCAACTATGTTGCTATGTCACGGGATGTAGATGAAAAATGAAAACATCTGCCTTGGTTCTGTTCTAAGATACTAGAGATAGTGTTGTGGTTGTGCAAGGAGAAAAACTTTGCTAGTAATTCTCTGGCTCTGACTAAATAAGAACGGAGCCAGTTGAATGTAGTCCTATCTGGATGATCAAAGGTGGGGAGGCATTAGAATAGAATGATATGGTCAACCTGTCTAAGCTTGCAGGCATTAAGAATGGAAAAAGAGGGATGATATTTTTTGCAGTGTTGTAGATCCTTTAGTTAGTATCATGGCTTGCATGTTGTGGCTGATGGACATTAACAAATAATGAGCATTTTTTAGGTTGATACCTAAGATGCTGTTCTAGTGGGTGTAGATCTCTTGTATAACAACAGGTTGTAGTACTGGGAGGTACAGGTGTTACTCTAATCATTGGCTTTAGTACAAGTGGGCAGAGGTTTGTCATTGTATAGCACAGTTACAATACTGGTGTCATATAGGTTTTTTGCTGGCATTACAGCACTTACCAAATCTCAACCTTCTCTGCTCCAGAGATCCATCCAGACTTCTCCAATCTAATCTTGTCACTGAATTAACTTCATCCCTGGAACCATTCCAGTGAATATTATGACTCTCTAAGACCCTTCCATTTTTAATCTCTACTTGATTACAACTACGTCTTTAAATATCTTTTCATTGAACATATTGTTGCCCACCATTTCTGTGCCCTTCACTTTTGCCACTCTTTGAATTCTTCCATTTCTTTTTCCATTTCTTCCATAAGAAAATGTTTGAATTTACTTTAGTGCTTTTCATGACTATGGGATGTTCCAAAGCACATCACAACTTATGACATACTTTCAATGTCGTTTTTGAAATGCATGGTATATGTGGCCCTTGTGCAGTTTGACTTCTGTGACTTCTGACCCACAGCAAAATGATTAAATCTTAATTCCAAGTGAAATGTGTATAGGTGGGGTAATAGGGCTGGGAAATAATACTGGCCCAATTAGCAATGTCCACATCCTGTGGAAAAAGTACAAAAAATAAATAGCCATGCTTCCCAATTCCTCTGTGAGGTAATTGTTCACGTTTCTGTGCAGGGCATTGTCTGCTACTTCATTCAACAACAGGGAGGATAGCTGGTTTAAATCGCTGTTTGTCAGAAAGGTGGATCCACGTAAAGATGCTCATTCAAACTTGCTAGCTAAAAAAGAAACCAGCAGCCTATACAAAATTCAGTGTAAGTATTCAAAGTGTCTTATGGTCTGTTGAGGGATGTATTATTTTCAAAAAATTTCCCAGCATAATTTTAAACATTTTCTTTCCAGTTCACAGTGTAAAACCAGAATCCTTGGAGGCTTACAACAAACTTTGGTAAGATTAAGAAAAAGTCCAATCTCTTCAGTTTTTTTTTGGCTAAAGAAACATGGTGTGATTATCTGGAGTGCATCTATTTCTGATTTTGCTGATCTTTCATCTTAGAAATTTGTCTTAACTTAAGCTATGTCATGAATTGCATAATACAGCTCCATAATACAATGTTTTTTTTAAATCTCCTAAATGATTAACAGTAAGTGGCATTTTTAAATTTTTCTAGTGGTAATTTTGATTTTAATACTTCAGCTAAAGAGATCGTTAATATTTATGAAGCACCAGCAGTCACACAAAACCATTTTAGAAAACGTGTCCAGTAACATTGTTATTTTTGAATGAAGAAAAACTTGACCGTTTACATAACCTGTTTAACAATCTCTTTGTTAGCATTTAGGCAATTACAAGTTTATTTTGATTAAAAATAATACAATTCTACTAACCTGAGACACATTTGGCTTGATCATGCTGGACTAGACCTGCTGCCTGAATTTGCAGCCTTTGGTTTTGACAAGCCTGCATTCTTCTGAGCCTGATATAAAGGGCCTGTTTTGATGGCACTCTTCTTCCTTTGAGTCCATTGGTGAGATTTAGAAGGTGTCGTGGTGGGGGGGTAGGCCAACTCTGAATGTTGAATTTCAGAAACATTTAGTAACAAAAATAAAGTAAATAATTGAAAAAAGTAAAAATCCTGATTTTTTTTAAAATGAGAAGAATAAAGTTAAAGAAGATGTAAAGCACTTAAGCTCATTATATTTAAAAAAAACCATTCCTTCTGTTCTGCTTCCTAATCCACATGTCCAGTATCCCCATTGGAATCCTGTGCTGTGAGTCCTAGTAAGGCAATGCCTTGCTGCTGGACTCCTATGGATTCCAGCAACAGGGAATGATGATCAATGTGAAGCATCAATGCCTTTCATTCTGTAAGTCCTAGATCTCTGTTCAAAAGTGTCTGCAAGAAGATTGGGATTTGCATCTATTCAAACAGCTGAATGTTGGATATTCTGATCAGGTATACCAATGTAACTTGGAGGGATATGGCCAATTATACATTTCTTCATGATTTGTATTTGAAGATGACAATGTTGTATAGTAAACTGAGAACCTATTTTCTGTCAATTACATCATTTGCCAGGAGCAAGAGCGCTTGTTTGCTTCAAAAAAGGAACATTATAGAACAATACTTAGCAAATCAAATCAATACTTAGACAACATCCAAAGAGAAAGTAGATCTTATAGACAGTGTCATAGAGAGAGACAGCACTGAATGGGCCCTCTGGCCCACTCGATCTGAGACAACCATCAACCACCCATTTACACTAGTCCTACAGTAATCGCATTTTATTCTCCGCAAATTCCCGTCAGTTCTCCCCAGATTCCACCACTCACCTTCACAGTAGGAGCAAATCACAGTGGCCAACTAACCTACTAACCCACAAGTCTTTGTAATGTCGGAGTAATCCAGAGCACCTGGTCGAAACCCAGGCAGTTACAGGGTGAACGTGCAAACTCCACACAGACAGCACTTGAGGTGAGGGTTGAACCTATGTCTCTGGTGCTGTGAGGCAGTGGCTCTACTGGCTACACCACTGTGTCGCCCTACAGTTATGAAATCTGTTGACGTTTCAGGAACAATTTTATCTCAGAACTCTAAAGCTGCTGTTTTCTCTTTTGCTGAGTATCTCAAGTTATTTGTGGTTTGTGTTTTATCTATTGCAGTATTTTGTATGTTTAATTATTTGCTTAAAGTCTAAATAATTGTAGCTTCTGATAAGTGCAACCTAGATACCTTTGTATTAGATCAAGGTTATATTTACCATTTGGAAATGTTCTTTGTGGTATCGCTAGCATCATTGTGTTGATAAATTAAACTTTTTTTCCCCAAAGTACAGTTTAGTGATTTAATGCTGTGTTGCCACTTAAAATTAGTAACCAATCATTTGTTGAATTATGTGTGGAAATGTTACATTTCTTTATAAATAGTTTTATTTCTTACTCTTTTTAATATTTTTATAATTATAATTTTTTATTTTACTCTATCCTTTCTGAAGTCAGTTTAAAATTTTGCAGCCCCTCCCCTTGAATTGCTGGAGTACAAGTGCATAGTTTGTTGAAAGCAGTGTCACAGGTAGACAGATTGGTGAAAAAGGCGTTCAGCACGCTGGTCTTCATCAGTCAGGGCATTGAGTTGGAACATTATGTTGCAGTTGTATAAGTCATTGGTGAGGCTGCACTTTGAGTACTGTGTACAGTTTTGGTCACCCTGTTAAAAGGAAAGATGTGGTTAAACTGGAAAGAGTGCAGAAAAGTTTACGAGGATGTTGCCAGGACTAGAGGGCCTGAGTTATAGGGAGAGGTTGGCCAGGCTAAGTCTTCATTACTTGGAACGTAGGAGAATGAGGGGAGACCTCATAGAAATGTCTAAAATTATGAGAGACATAGCTGAGGTGGACAGTAACAGTCTTTTCCCCAGGGTAAGGGAGTCCAAAGCTAGGGGGTATAGATTTACGGTGAGAGGAGAAAGATTTAAAAGTGACCTGAGGGGCAACATTTTCACTCAGAGGGTGGTGAGTACATGGAACGAGCTGCCAGAGGGAGCGGTTGAGGCAGGTACAACAGTATCATTCAAGAAGCACTTGGATAGGTACATGGAGGGATGGGGCTTGGAGCGATATGGACCAAATGCACGAAATTGGGACTAGTATGGTGGACACTGTGGTCAGCATGGACTGGTTGGGCCGAAGGGCCTGTATCCGTGCTGTATTGCTCTATGATTCTATGATTAAAAAGGCCATCGTACTGCACCATAATTTCAACTCTAAATTTGATGTCCAGAAAAATTGGCACCCTACAGATGTAAAAATAAAAATGGCATCAAATAGATGTTTAAAAAAATGTATCAGGCATTCAGGTATATCTGTGCCTGCTAAACTCAGTAAAAATGCTACTTTGTATATCATCCTCTTCCAGCTGTTTAAAAATGCCAACTTTTAGAGGCAATTGGACCAAATACCAGGACATTTATATTGCCACGCCATATGGGATCCAGCACTGTTGGCTAGTTGATCAGCATTCCATGAAATAAATACCAACTCCCCAATTAGATGTTTCTAACAGAATATGGAAGTGTCAAATTCCACATTTAATCCCTCTGTCCAATTAAAAATGGAATAAAAGCTTGAGTAAGTGTTGAAAAATGATCATTAATGGCTTAAAATATATCCCCCAACTTTTAGCCATGACACCAATTAAAAGTTACTTTGCTCAGAAGAGCAAACTTGCATGCAATCTGTTTTATTGGCAGAATAAGTAGATACTGGCAGCTTAAATAGATATGCAGAAAATAGAGCTAGTACTGGGTTTGAGAATCAAGTTGAAACAATTGATGCATTAAATTAGAGATTGTGGGTATTTATGATATGAGTGTACAGTGTTTGAACAGATCAGCTGAAGTCTACAGTATACATTAAGATTTATATATGCAATGCATTATCAAACAATCAAAGATCAACTTTGTGTATTAGCTTTTTAATGTAATGCATGCTTAAGCACATTAAAAATTGAAAGCAAAAATAATAATTTGTCAATTTACAATAGGAGTCCTGATAAAACAATTCTGGTTATTGTAGAGAAAGTACCAGTTAAATGAAATTCTGATGTACGTATCAACACATTAAACCCCAAGCCAATAACCCAGCTGTAGGAGTGCAGTGTCAACATATCAAAATTTAATAATCTCACAAGTTTACTTTGTTTGTTGTTGAAGTGAATTGCTTGAAGGAAGAGAAAGCAGAGGGACTGATGAACATACAAAATAATGCTGCAGCATGCTGGTGTAATCCAACTTAAGTGTATAACCTAGTGCATATTAAATTCCCAAATATTTGCCCAAAAGCAATTCACTGATCTATACGTTTTTGGCTGATAAATATTTTAACCCATTAAAATGAAATACAAAGATATTAGAAAGTTGCAGAGGATGCAAAATGTTTACATTTAACACTTCTTTTTCTTTGCAGCATAGATGTATTACCAAAGATTCACAAAGATGAGAAATACCCTTGTGAGCTTGTGGGGACATGGAATACATGGTATGGAGAACAGGATCAAGCTGGTAAGAGTAGTATAAGCTGAATAACAATACATATTTTGTTTGTATGTGTTAGGAATAGGATTTTTTTAGCATTATGGCAAATCACATTAATTAAAAACTGGAGACACGACACTGCAGATGCTGGAAATCTGGAGCAACACACAAAGGTGCTGGAGGAACTCAGTGGTCCAGGCAGCATCTATGGAGGGAAATGGAAGTTGACAGTTTAGGTTGAGACCCTTCATCTGGGGAAATGGCAAGTATGAAAAGGTGGAGGGAAGGATGGAGCAAGAGCTGGCAGAAGATAGGCGGATCCAGCATTTATTTTCCAATTGTTACAACTGATTAAACTTAAACGTGACAGTGGCATTTGTTTTAATTGCATTAACCCAGTTGAACCCTTTTTTTTCTTTATGATATATTCCACCCTGAAGTGGTACTTGTTACAGAAGCATAACACCAGTCTTAATCTTTATGCCAACTTGGGTTTTGTGAGGTTTAATAAATCCTTTGACTTTCTTTGAAAAAATGATTATAGAACCAACTTTGTGTCTGATCATATCTATAAATGGTATACATAGACATAACTATTTTAATTTTAATAACTTTTAAAGTAACTTAATCTCAGACTCTTATGGGTGGGTGGTATTGGTCCATGTGATAATTAATTTTAACTTAATTATGCTACTAGCCAGAAATGAAGACTTCACTTTGTTAGCAGAGTTTACAAAAACATTGTGTCCATTCAGCATTTTTATTAGCTACAGTCATGATACACAGAATCTTGAACTATGAAATGATGAAGACTTGCTATTCCCTTATCCTATTTGTCTTTCAGTCCACCTCTGGAAGTACAGTGGAGGTTACCCTGCGCTTACAGAGGTGATGAATAAGCTGAGGCAAAATAAGGTAATGTAGTTGAACTATAAAACAGTGAAGAAAAACTATACATTTATTGTAATGTTTGCAACGTTGTGTTTAAGCTGCTGCTATGCTTACCAGATGAAAGTAAAAAAAAACTGCATAAACACTAAAAACACTGGAAACACGCTATGTCATGTAACATCTGTGAAAGAGGAGAGTTTTTGACAAAGGGCCTTTGATCTGAAACATTAACTGTTTCTCTTTCCACTGATGCTGTCTGACCTGCTGAGCGTTTCTAGCTGTTTCTGTTTTTATATATTAAATTTACTAGAGCAGACGCATCAGAATTGGACAAGTTTCAGAACCTAACTTTTTTTTGTATAACTATGTTTCCTACCTTACAAACCAGTATGTTTAGTTCTAGGAAGAAATATCGGAAAAGCAAGCTTTTGCTTTTCTTTCCTGCTAGATTTCTTCCATTTGCAGTACATACCCAAACCAAAACAGATTATCCAGATTTCTGTAAAAACAGAATAAAATGTTAGAATTCCTCAGCAGTTTATCCAGTTTCAGTGTAGAGAGTTAACATTTAAGGTTGATGTTAAGTGTTGACTTAAGACTGTTTCCTTTCTCCATCTCTCATTAGAGATGATGATTTCAGCATTGGCAATTTCTGATGTGGCAAATGCGGTATTCACTAACAACTTGAATCACTATGTAGTAATATGCTCTACTGCATAAATAGTGATATAAATACAAGTTACATAATAAACATTTTTTAAAATACCAATTCCCTCCTGGATTTTAATTTTGAAAGATCAGGGATTTGAGGGCTATGGGGAAGAGGAGATGAGGCCTGGGCTGATCAGCCATGATCATTTTGAATGGCGGGGCTTGAGAGGCTGAGTGGTTTACTGCTGCTACTCTTTCCTTGTGTTCTTTTCTTCTTGGGAGCTTTATCAGACAAAATTTGACAGCAAATTTCTCAAAGAAGTATTAGAGATAGGTAAGTTTTAAGGACCATTTCAAAGTAGAGAGACAATGAGATTTAGAGCCTATGCAGCTGAAGAAGCAATCACCTTTGTAGAGACGGAACGTAAGGTGATGTAATATATTAAAAAAAATCAGGGATACACAAGAGGCTGAAATTGAGGAAGACCGGATCTTGAAGTATTGTCTATGCATAGATTGGCTTGCATCCTAAACAGTCTTTCTTTTTCTTGCTGTACTGATGTAAGATAGGCCAAGTGGAGGCCAGGTTTCTAGGAGGAAGGAATAAATTGGTGTACATTGCAGCAGCTGGTATTAAAATAGTAAAATAAAGTGCAGTGGGTCTGTATTCTGTATCATATTAAAAAACTTGATTTTTTTTCTCGATGCGATTACCAACTATATGTGAACATTTGACTTTACTACTAGTGAAATTGAAGACTTTATTTTGCAGGAGTTCATGGAGTTTAGGAAGGAAAGAGGACAAATGCTGCTTTCACGAAAAAACCAGTTGCTTTTAGAGTTCAGTTTTTGGAATGAGCCTTTGCCCAGGACAGGGCCTAATATTTATGAACTCAGATCATACCAGCTCAGGGTAAGGAACATGTGCTTTCTACACTTATTATTGCATTAGGACCCTAACCATTGAAGGATATTATAATTGACAAAAACTGCAGAATACTCCTGCATTAATTGGCTGTGATAGAACATGTATAGCATCAAAAATTAATTTGATGCATGATGATGGATAAATCCATACTTGAGGTAGTATTTCAGATTATGCTAATTTAAGAATAAAGTGGTTTCCCAATAACAGCTATTAATTGACCAGCAAAGCAAAACCTACCATATTGTAGCAAACTAATTTGGCTTTAAGTGCCACTTCTAATGTTTTATTTCTTGGATCATCCTCCACTCTGCTTCAAGTTTGCACGTAATTCTGTTAATTTTTTTCATTCTTGGGCTCAAGCCTGCTTCTGCTTAATTTCTTGGAGCTGGTGTTAATACATACTCAGTTTTAACCTATGATATTTGATTTTCTGCACATATTTGAAGAAAATACAAGCCTATGGGGAAAGCAGTGTAATCACATTAACTAGCTTGTTGAAAGATACAAATGCATAGGCACAATAGGCCAGTTGGTCTCCTGCTCTCCTTCAGGGACATCCAAACTTTGGAATCATAAAGTTGAAATGCGTGTTGCAGTTATTTTAAGAACATCTGAAGTTGCATATAAAGAAACTTCCCAGAATTCTTAAGCTACCCAAGCTTGTCTGTCTAGAGTTCCATAATGATATTCTTCAGTCCTAAATGCAAGTGTACTTCCCACTATATTATACCATGTTTTGTGCAATCTGTACATAACTGTACAGACCATCAACCAATTCACATCAGTATTATTGTGTCAAGGAGTTTTTATGTCATGAATGATGATGCCTAGACTAAATGAGTTAACAATATGAGAAAAGTATCTGAATGAGATAATTCGTGCTGTGTGTAGTTCTTTAGTTCATGTACCTTGTATAATTCCTTAGTTTACATAAGTCTTCACCGTAAACTTGTGATGCATTTACTGTTTTAAATCACTAAAATACCGAGATCTTGATGCATTGTATTTGTAAATGGAGTTTTAATATTGTTTTAATATTGGTATGATTTTTCCAGCCAGGAACAATGATTGAATGGGGTAATAACTGGTGAGTGGCATACTACTGCTCATGTACAATTTACCCTTATACATAGGTGCCATGTAAAATTTGCATTGTAAAGTTATTTGGCAGTAATAGATTGAAAGCACACTTATCTTAATCCTTTAATTTGGAGTCGCTGTCGGATATTCTAACATATCTT
Source organism: Pristis pectinata (assembly GCF_009764475.1). Taxonomy (NCBI): domain Eukaryota; kingdom Metazoa; phylum Chordata; class Chondrichthyes; order Rhinopristiformes; family Pristidae; genus Pristis; species Pristis pectinata. The sequence continues at coordinate 24,510,315 of NC_067425.1, forward strand.
AGTTTTCAGAAAAGATGATATTGTTAACTAGTTCCTTTACATGTCCATTGTTACCCCAGTCTTCAAAACTTTCGCCGGCATTTCTGAGTTTATCCTCAACTCCTGCAGTTTTCCATCTACTAACTATTTATCTTACATTTGCCTCGAAGATTTGTGAATCTTCTCCAGTTCTGTGCTCACTATCACCATCTGACTGAAATATTTCAGTCCAGTTTCCATCCTGTCCACCCCATTGAGACCACAGCAACAAATGAGACTCTGTAACTAGTTGTGAAACAGTATCAACTTTCATCGATTACAATAATTTTATCCTGCCCAAAACCTCAGTTGTTCATTGCCAAAGAGTTGCCCTTTTCTGATTCCACATTTAATTCACTCATATTAGCCACCACATTGCAAATAAGTAGCCTTTCTTGCATGGTAAATGTGGGAATGGTTTAAGTCTCCAACCTTGGATACTGCTGACTTCCATCTCCTTCAGTATTAATTGACCCTGTCTCACCTACTAGATGCCTTGGTTCAATTAATAACTTTTGGTGGAGAAATATATGTATACTTGAAAAGAAAACATTTATAGCATCAGTATGGGTTTGATGGGCTGAGTGGTTTCTGCTATAGCATTCTATGAACTACACTCACGGACATTTTGATTTTCTAGTCCTGCTTTCTGTATGCTTTTTCCTTGTACAATTCTTTGAGGTTTTAGTTAGTTAAAGGCATTATTTAAGTGCTATTTGTGAATGTGAGTCAGCCATTACTGGGCGAAACATTCATTAGCTATCTCATTCACTGAAATTCAAAGCTAATTTTGAAGTGACCGAAAGAGAAATTGAGCACCATAGAGGTAGTCAAGAGTAATTATGGGGAATCTTAATTGTTAAGAACTTAAAAGGTTATCACTTGAAAGTTATTATTAAATATCTATTTTGTAGTTTCTTCAATTTCCACATTTGTGAGAGATAATAGCTGGATAAATGATGACAAGCCATTAATTGTGTTTAAATCATTAGCAGTAGGTGAAGGGGAAGAAATTATTAATTACACTGCTTTGCTGTTAGACTCCTAATACCTACAGCTCAAACAAGCTATAACTTTCAAGCAATTACTTTCTTTGCACAATAAATACAAATTAAACTCAGTGAAGAAAGTTAGGGGTTAAGCATCCTATTAAAGAGCAGATTTATGTTTGTGCAATGCCACTTCAACCTTTCTAGCTCAGAAAGGGAACAGTTGGAACTATAATTTCATTCATGCATATAGTAAATTTGTTCTTGGTGAAATGCTCCCCCTGAATGAATTGGTGAACATGGAGTAGTATATAAAAGTTAAAATACTTTGAGATGCAATGATATCCACACAAAAATGTATTAGTCTTTCAGGCTTTTACTAACTTAACAATGACATAATTTCCCAAGAGCAGCCATTAAATGTCTAACAAAGCAAAAATGATCACTTGTGACAAGTTAAAAGGGCTTCTAGTTTCACTTTTAGAACTTTGTTCCTTCTGTCGTTCTCCACATTGCTTCCAGTTAATTATATTCTGCACCTCCCTCCATACTTTCTATCTCTCTCCTGTCTCCCAAATTCCTCCTCACACCCAACTCCATCTTTCTTTCTACGTCAATATTGACTTTAGACTCACTTTATTGCCTCCGTTGCTTATTCTAAAACTCACTAGTTAAAAAGGCTGACTAGTAAACTTGTCATTGAGCAGTTGATGTCATTTTCCTACACATTCAGAAAATTGCAATGCAGAAGTTTTTTTTTACAAAAAAGATGTAAAATGTAGTTGAAAAATAAACGTTGATGCAACTGCCCCATATAGTACATCAACAGTAGTTCACAATAGTGTTTAAACTTAACTTTTGAGTTTGTCTTCATTCCACCATCAGAACTGCTCTCTACTCCCTCTGTCAGCATTACTCTCTATTCCCTCCTCCATTATATGTTTAGCTGGGCTGAAAGGAATTTACAGTAGTTTTATATGCATTGACTGTTTTAATTTTAGTGGAATTATCTAATGAATAACTATGCCAATAGACTAATTTCTACTGCAAAAAATATGCTTTGTTTTGCTTTTCTAGCCATTTAGAATGATTAATTTAAATGTGTCACTGTTAAAACTAATTCTAAATGTATGGCAAAGTATGTTTACAGATGCAGCATGAAAGAAAATAAATTCTCAAATGTTCTATACTGGGTACCATTTAATGCAGCAATATCACAATGCGAATTATAGTTTGATTTTTTTAAAGAATATTATCAGGATTATGCATTTATAAAGAAATAAATAACTAGCAGGGTAGTGCATAACCCCAGCAAAGAAAACTAGTCTTTTTTTCTGTTGAGAAGAGACCATAGAGAATCCCTGCTCTTCTTCAGAAATGTGTTATGGTATTTTTTACTTCTATTTCAACCAGGATGGATGCTATGGGCCAAATGCCCTTTGCAGCATTACTCACTTTTATGATTTTATTCTATCCAGCTGATCAGCCATCTTCAACAATATCCTCTCTTGCTTTGGTGGCAGTGATGTAGGATTCAAGAATTTAAAATGTTGCACACTTTTCAAAAATATTAAGTGGAAGAGGGATAAGTATAGGCAGAATAAATAGTGGTGGAAAACTTATTTCTATATCAGCTCCTTCTAAATCCACAACCTCTACCTAGGAAGATAAGGACAGCAGGAGCACAGGAATACCATCTGCCAGTTCCCCTTCAAACCACACTCCATCCTGATGGAAATATATTGCCAATCCTTCATTGTGCCAAATCCTGGCAATCTTTATGTAACAACACCGTGCGTGTACCTTCATCACATGAACTGCAACACTCACGGTAGCTTGCTACTACCTTCCCAGCAACAGCCAGATCCCTTGAATGAATCTTTAAGAAATTCATTTAATTTTGTCTTTTGATTATTGTCTTGATCAGCATTTGGAGAAATGTTGGTTAATAAATGAAAGTCAGATTCTATAATAAATAATGAAGTTAATAACAGTTTGCAAGAAGACATAAGTAAACTCGTGAGCTGGGTAAACATAAATGAAATTTAAAGCAGAGAACGGAAATAAAATATTTTGGTAGGAAGAACAAGATGCAATTTAAGTAAAAGTAGGATTATTTTTCACTTTTTAAACAAATGGCAAAAGGTTAAACGTAAATTCCTTCACTGTTAAAATTGAACAATGTCTATGAATTCTCCTATAAACAAATCCAAATCATTTGTCCACTTAATTTATTGTTTTCATCATTCATGGGCTGTGGATACTTTTTGTCTATTTCCAATTACTCTCAAATAGTCTCCTCAAGTATTGTTTGTGTGCAGAAGGTACTTGAGTATTGCTTTTAGATAGAAGCTTGTTTAGTTGAATATGACTTGTCACTTACCAGCCCATGCCTGAGTATTGTCTCAGTCTTGCTTCATGTAATCATTCTCTAAGGAGCTGCAAATAGGACTGAAGATAACAATCAAGCCCATCTAACCTTAGGATGGATGGATGGATGGTTCATTGAAATGGTCACTGATGTTGTTTGGAGCTATGACACAACCCTGAGGAACACTAATATTATTGTTCTGAAGTTATTGGCTTCCAGTATACAAAAGCCAAATTTCTTTATGATAGTAATGGCTCCAGCAAGTGGATAGTTTATCCTCCATTCCCAATAGCTTTGATTTTACCAAATCTCTCTTGTATCATACTGTTTAATAATTTCCTGATATCAAAGCCAGTCACTGTCACTTAACCTTTCCACTTCGGCCCTTTTGTCCATACTTGAACTAAGGCTGTAAAGTGGTCATGAGCTGAATGGTCCTGGAGCCCAGCAGGTGATTTTGTGAATGCTTTTTGATAGGATGAACAACCATTCCTTCTGTCACTTTGACAAATGAGTGTAGGCTGATGGAGTGGCAAATGGCAGATTAAATTTCTCCTGTTTGTTGTGAATTTGGTATACCTGGGAAATGTTCTGTTTTGCTGAATAGATGACTACGCTGTCACTAAAACAATTTGGCTAGAGGTATGGCTATTTCTGAACTATTGGTCTTCAGTATTACCGTCATAATGTTAGGTTGAAGCCCTTTAATGCAATACACTCAGCAGTTTCTTTAAATTAAGTGGAGTGAATCAAATTGTCCAAGGACCAGCCTCTTTAAATGCACTGTCTGAATGTGTTTACGCATGCAGAGCTCTGACATTATTATGGATGGAGATGTTTATGGAAACTCTTCATTCCATCTGGAATTGGCAAGTCTGTAGAGCTTTGATCTAATGGTTGACTATACAGTCATTAGCTCTATCCAAAGCTTGGTGTTTTCACATCTTAGCATGTATTGAGTTGCTGTTTTACATGACCAGATTGTAATGTATATATGGATCTATACTGAAGAATGCCTCAAAGTTGAAAACCCTGTTTTAACTGTTTAAAAATTTAATGTTGCAGCTGCTTTTATGTTTGAGGATTTTGGTTGAATGAAAAGTCATTGAGTTTTTCAACCACTCTCCATTCAGAAACTAAAATAGTGTAAGTGTTTGTGTAAAGTGTTATTGGTGTAATGGAATCAAACTTCAATTTGTGCAAAACTAAACTAGATAATTAAAACTGCATGTTGAATAAGCTGAAATTTTGTGTAATCAGTTTCCACCATCGAAATTTCAGGAAAACTGAGTTATTAATCATTATTTTTAGAATCAAACTTCAACTTTCAGAGGTCTTTTTCAACAAAATTGAAACAGAATCATTCACTATTCTAATATAATTGCTTCAAATCTGAATTATCTACATCATGAATAATTAATTTCCGATTCATTTAATTTTTCATAGGGCTCGTGCCATTCGATTTCGACAGGAGAACAATGAAGCAGTTGGTGGCTTCTTTTCGCAGATTGGTGAACTGTATACAGTGCATCACCTATGGGGTAAATAACTTTCATCAGTCAATTACTACATTTGTGTTTCTTTAGACTTTTTCTGGCCAATTATGGGTCCTAATGATTATTGAATATGTTTAATCTTAATAAAGAAGAAAGTTTTGTTACTAACTAACAAATGATTACAGCATTGAGAGTTAACTACTAAAATTAATTGACCATTGCCTGGGATAACAAAAAAAATTGTTTGTACAGTACCTCTGAAATTGTACCGTTTTCCTGTTTGAGTGTGTGTGTGTGTGCATTTTAAAAAGTGAAGACTTGTTCATTTAGATCAAGAATACAGCCAAACAAAATTAATGCTATCATCTCTTTACAGTAGGTTTTAATACATCATGGCAATGTGTGGGACCAGGAGAAAATATTTTGGTCAGTCTGGCAACCCCAGGATTAAAAAAAATGATACAGTTCATTGCTAGTTATTTTCAATTTCCCACGCAGTCCATTTTGTATTCATTATTGCATGTATAAAATCATCATAACTAATCTGTTCATATTGACCCTCTTCCATGCTGCAATTTAATTATTTTGTGTTCTCGTTGAACATTTTTTCCATGGTTCATCCTAGTGGTAACCTGAAGGATCTTGAACACTTCAATAAGACCTTGTCTGTTTACTTTTAAATTGTTTATCTTTTTTCTTTTAGTGTGTTAACCCATCTTTGTCTGCGAATCTTCAAAATGGCTTGTCAACCTCCTTTCTCTTTGCTAATATTCATTTTTATCTGCATTTAGTTCCAATGAAGCATGCGCACCTAAAGTGATGTAATCTGACTTGTCTTTTTCCAGATGCTGTCTGTTGCACTTCTAATAGATTTTAATTTAGATTTCCAGTACTTGGAAATTCTGTTTTAATTGGTCAATATATTGTATTGCTCCAAATTTAATACTGATTTTGTTTTAAAAATATTCTCAATGGAATCACAGGGAGAATTTAACTAAGCAGTTGATGTTGCAATCTCATGTTCTGACTTCCTCACCAAGAACAAAAATAACTATAACAGTAACCTTCCAGGGTAGTCGGATAAATTTCAATACTGAGCCACAAGAAGTTATTAAAACAGGTGACCAAAAACTGGGTCAAAGAAGTAGATTTTAAGGAGTATCTTGAAGGAGAGGCTTAGTTTAGGAAGGGATTTTTGGAGCCTTCAGAAAGCACAACTACAATGGTGGAGCAGTTAAATTTGAATGATACAAGACCAAGAACCAGTGTAGGTCAGTGGGCATGGAAAATGGGTGAATAAGACATGGTGGAAATTAGGGCACAGGCATCAAAGCTTTGAAATAACATTTAGTTTATGAAGGGTGGAATGATGGAGGCCAGCCAGGAGTGCATAGGAACAGTTATCTCAAGGTAATTAGAATGAATGTGAGTTTCAGAAGCAGATGAGCTATATCAGAGGCAAAGTCATTTGAGTTATATAGCTGGAAAAAGGCAGGCATAAGTAATGTTTGCCAGAGTCTTTGTTGTTTACTTGTAACTCATCAATTCTTTTAATACCTTTGTCTCTACCCTGCTTCCTGCTAATAAAGCTTTATTGATTCGACTTATTGCTCCTAAATTTAAAATGAACCAACAAATAAAGTATTGCTGCTGTATTTGCTTAACATGTGACTTAAATAGCAATGCATTAATCTTATTTATAATTAATGAAGCTTTCAGTTGGCATATCAGCAGTAAAAGGATAGAGGTGCTAAGCAGTGAAGATGATGTAGGGTATGCGAGTGATACATAAAACTCCTGACAAACCAGGTTTTGATTACTGTGCTCCCATTCACTTACCGGATCCCTGATATGTTAAAGGGAGTTTGGGAATCAGCACGTGGGGAGCCAGAGTCCCAAGCTCCCTTCAAGCTCACCAGGGCCCTGAGCTTCCTTCAAGCTCACTTGGTTCTGTTTTCCATCCTCTTTTGAAACTTACCAGGTTAACTGGAAAATTTATGATACTATTCTGTAATATCTTCTTTAAAAGTGTATTAAAAGTTTGTCGGAGTATTAATACAGTAACATCCAATAGTCTAGAAAATCTGCGTGTCCATCACCATCAAAATCCTGAAAGTGCTGAATTGGTGGAGTTTTACTAATGTGTTAATGCTTTGCCTTGGATTTCTCAAAGGAAGTGGACTTTATTTAGAATCACTTGTACAATGCAATAGTGGAGGTTTCTATTCAAAGAGAATGGGCATTAAAAATTTCTAGCTTTTAATACTTGGATTTAAGGCTCAACAATTTTTTAAAAATAACCATGTAAGAGAGGTTATTTGGTAGTAATTGAACTACACAGCAGGTCTTAAAAATTCACTTGCACTTGAATGGAAGAGCCCTATCTTCTGTGGGTTTAATTGGGACCTTACAGGTAACTACTGCAACTGGCTTTTTGAATTATGAATCCCCTGAGCTACTGGCAAAACTTGTGGAGGAACAAGGAAAATTGTATCACAGCTATCAGGTTTTGTTGCAAAATGAAAAGTGAACTCTGTTAATCACACCATAAACCTACTATAAAATCTCAGTAACAATGAAAGAAATTAAAGAAAATTTAGCTAAATGGCGAGAAATAATAGAGAATTGCAAATAAAGAAATGAGGTTAAATTTCTCACATAGGAAAGAAATAGAAGTGGTTTTCCACAGGATTTTAGATTGTATGAATAACTTGGAATCAGGAATTTAGAAAAAAAACTAAATCATTTTTTGTTGTTATTCAATTGCACCTTTTGCAAATGATGATTTTGACCCATACAGGTAAAGGTCAGAACAAAAATTCCTCACGACTTTGTGTCTTTTGCCCAACACCTTGAATTTTTGTCCCTCATCTTCAAACCATCTGCTAACAGGGATGGTTTCTCTCTATATACTTTATCTAAATCTGTCATTATGCATGAATCTGTCTAAAACTCACTGATGCCAAATTGGCAGGCTGTGCTGTCACTTGAATTAAAAAAATCAGGTTTGCTTTGAATAAATTTAAATGGAATTCTAGAATGTAATCATGGTTCTGCCCTTGAGCATTCAGCAGTCAAGTGAGAGATTAAGAAGCCTCATACTCATTCTCAATGATGGCAAATCAGAATTGCCAACCGACTACACACTATGTCAACAAAGGCTAAGAGTGAGTCTGTGCTTGTGCAAAAAAAAGTTGTACAGATGGGAAAAAATGTTGATTAATACATTAAGAAGCTGAGCCATGCAAACCAAGAAAGTCAGATCCATGCTGACCTCATTGACCTTGGTCAGACTGGTAGTGTGTGATTACAATCTGCTTCATTGTTCCTTGGTTAAGGAGGAAAATAATCAACCAGAATTAACCACTAATACTTATGCCACAATCCTTGCTGATGTTGGTTGTACCTCAGAAACAAACTATGCTGTGAACCTTCCTCTACAAATTGTGTGGTTTCACTTATGACAAATGACTACTTGTGCAAGGACAGCAAACATGAAGCCAGTGTCTTCACAAATGGATTCATAAGAGAGAAAGGAGACAAGCAGCATTACTAATTTTAGGAAGAAATGGCAACTCTTAACAGTGATTTCATTTTCAATTCTATGTTCTGAAATGAAGGACTCCATTCACATGCCGATGTGAAACTGTATGGGTTACTGGACAGATAGTAATCTGTGAACAGCAAGGTTAATTTACAAAAATGATACACCATGCTTAATGATGTTTTTTGTATATCATGATATCTAATGGAGTATCTCATTTATACTGTGAATATAGAGTCATAAAGTAACATAGCCCGTAAACAGGCTCTTTAGCTCAACTTGTCCATGTTGCCCATGTTTGGTCCATATTCCTCTAAACCTTTCCCATCCTTGTATCTGTGGTAGTAGTTGAAATTGTCAATCTACTGAGAGATCTGTTTCAAAAATATTAACCTTAAGTGATGACCAATTATAAATGACAACTTAGAAAAAGTAGATGATATTAGATAATGTTACAGTTGAAATATAACATTTGATTTTAATGGCTTATTTATATTAAAGATAATATGAAATCTAATTTTGTTTCTTCTGCTTTGTGCTTTTTAAAGCTTACAAAGACTTGCAGTCAAGAGATGAAACACGAAATTCAGCATGGCAGAAACCTGGCTGGGATGAATGTGTATATTACACAGGTATTTTCTGTGTATAATTAGTGTTCTGAAATTTCTTTAAAGTTGACGTAAAGCTACATAGATCAATAATATTCAGTTTTCAGTTCCCAAACAGTGCAAATCTAACTTTAGTACCCTGTATCAGAAAGAAGATATTCTGAGTGATTTTATATTTTGTTATTAGCATCCAAATGTGGAAGATACCTTGTCACTTTTCATCATTTCACCTGTAGAACTATATCAGTGTCATTCAGCAATAATGTCCCCGTTCAGCATCTGAAAATTAAATGTGATTGAATGCCAGGCATCTTTTGTGGCTGGTGTTCAATTTGCATCAGAATCCCCTTTCAATGTAACTGACCTTCTTAAATAGTTACTGATCAGTGGATAGAATCATTATGACACAAGGCGGCCACATGGGCCATCAAGTCCTTTAGAGTAATCCAGTCAGTTCCATACCCTGCCCTTGTTCCTATCCAGTAGCACTTCGAAAACACGGATTGTTTTTGCTTCTATCACACTTATAGGGAATGTTCCAGGCCATAACCATAAGACATAGAAGCAGAATTAAGCCAATCTGCCCATTGAGTCTGTTCTGCCATTCGATCATGGCTGATTTATTTTTCCCTCTCAATCCCATTCTCCTGCCTTCTCCCCATAACCTTTTATGCCCTTGCTAATTAAGAACCTATCAATCTTTGCTTCAAATATACCCAATAACTTGGCCTCTTCAGCCGTCTGTGGCGATGAATTCCACAGATTCATCACCCTCTGGCTAAAGAAATTCCTCCTCACCTCAATTCTAAAAGGACATCTTTTTATTCTGAGGCTGTACCTTCTGGTCCTAGACTCTCCAGCTACTGAAAACATCCTGTCCACGTCCACTCTATCCAGGCCTATCAATATTCGATAGGTTTCAATGAGATCCCTCCTCATCCTTTTAAACTCCAGCGAGTACAGGCCCAGAGCCATCAAATGCTCCTCATGTGTTAACCCTTTCATCCCTGGGATCAATCTCATAAACCTCCTCTGGACCCTCTCCAACGCCAGCACATCCTTCCTTAGATATGGGGCCCAAAACTGCTTATAATACTCCAAATGTGGTCTGACCAACACCTTTATAAAGCCTCAGCATTACCTCCTTGCCTTTATATTCTAGTCCTCTCAAAATGAATGCTAACCTTCATTTGCCTTCCTTACTACCAACTCAACCTGCAAGTTAACCTTTAGGAAATCCTGCACTAGGACTCCCAAGTCCCTTTGCACCTCCGATTCCTGAATTCTCTCCCCATTTAGAAAGTAGTCTACACCTTTATTCCTTCTACCAAAGTGCATGACCGTACACTTCACTACGCTGTATTCCATCTGCCACTTCTTTGCCCATTCTCCCAACCTGTCCAAGTCCCTCTGCAGACTCCCTGCTTCCTCAACACTACCTACCCCTCCACCTATCTTTGTAGCATCTGCAAACTTGGCCACAAAGCCATCAATTCCGTCATCCAGGTCATTAACATACAACATAAAAAGTAGCAGACCCAACACCGACCCTGAGGAACACAACTAGTCACTGGCAGCCAACCAGAAAAGGCCCCCTTTATTCCCACTCAGCCAATCTTCTATCCATGCTAGTACCTTTCACGTAATACCATGGGCTTCGTTCTTGTTTAGCAGCCTTTGTGCAACACCTTGTCAAAGGCCTTCCGAAAATCCAAGTAAACAACAACCATTCTCTTTTTAAGAAGTCTTAGCTCGGCCCTATTTTCCCCCTCTCCACTTTTGCCCATAATTTTGAATCTGTAATATCTGATTCTTGATTGGGAATGAACCCATTCTCTTACCCTATCTAAACCAGTCATGATCTTGTATTACAAACCTGCTCTTGGGTTTCTTTGCTTTGAGGAGAACAATCAAACCTACTCCAGTCTAACCTTATAACTGAAATCCTTCATCTCTGGAACCATTCTACTAACTTTTTTGTTTACATGTTCTGTAGGATCTTCACATCATTCCTATGGAGTAACATCCAAATTTGGATGCAGTACTCCAGCTGTGACCTAGTCAGTACTTCATAAAGGTTTAATGTAACCTCCCTGGTATATCGTCTGTCTCTATATATGAAGTTCAGGGTCCCATGTATTTTGATAAACTCTCTCTCAACCTATCCTGCCACCTTCAAAAAAAATTTATTTATATATACATCAGCACTTTCTCTTTCTACTTTTTTTCCTGATAAAATTACAATGTATCACCAATATTGACCTTCTGTTTGCCCTGTTCTGAATGGAAATTCAAGGATATAAACCACATGAATTTCTTGCAAAAAAAAAATGACCAGGCCTTCACTATACTGATTTGTTTTTTCCCCATTATCTTTATTATACATTGTACTTAGTGGGGAAAAGTCAAGGTTATCAGTAGTAATAGCTGAAAAAATGTTTTCACTTTGCACAGTTCTTCCACGTCTGCTTACTTGACTTCTTGTGTGTGAAATTAATGTCCAGAAGAAAATACATCTTAAGTTTTGTGGATTAGCATTTTGTGGTTCGTTGGAGCAGAATTACAAATTGTTATGAAGAACATAGTAAACATTTGGATATCATGATTATAAGATATCCTATATATGATTTAAGGGCTATGGTATCACAGCAACAAAGTAGAATTTTGTCTCTCTCCAGTGCTCCAATGATAAACTTCTATTTTAATAAGTAATTAGGCACACATTGTCTTTGACTTACCTTTCTGATAGAACACTGCCTTCAATAGCTTATTTTTTATGAGCAAGTATTTTTTCTATATGCACATATTCACAACACCTAAATGAAGCATAATGGTGCAAACAATAGAAGTACTGAATGAAATTGTGCACGTGCAATGCTAGGATGGAATTGGATTTTGTTTGGAATTATCCAGTTATTTCTTTGAGGAAAATACTTGTATCTGTTACATGCTCACTGAAAATAAATTCAATTAGAAAAATTAATGAAAAGAATTGTCAAATTGCAATATTTGCATTTTTATCCAATGTACGATATCAAGTAAAGGGTATGATTTCAAATGTATGGTTTCTTCTCCACAGTGCCACTCATCCAGCGGATGGATTCCAGGATTATGATCCCACTGAAGATTTCACCACTTCAGTAGAGCTCAACTGGGAACATCTTTCAAGAAAGTGAATAAATTGTGTTTTGTCTTAAGATATGAGGAAAAAGTTAGCAGGTTATTGACATGACTACTTGTCAAGATTCAAAAACGTATTTTAACTTCTGGACCTTTTATTAAATTTACAGAAACATTTCTGAAGCTAACTCTGTTACCAATAGCAATATTTTATTTCTGAAGCACTAAAGTTACAATGTTAGGTGTTTAAAATCCTGAATGCTTATCTTGGATTTTATTGTCTTATTTCAGTTTCAGTGCACTCCTCTATCTTTGGACAGTTTCATTAATGTTAGTGTGTTTTTTTTTATTTTATCTGTTCCACTTGTTTTACTCAGTGGAATAGTTTTAGAAGATGGTAACTTTAAGGTATTGATTCAGTTTTGTGTTCCATTGTGCAACACCAGGACAAATTATGCCTGATTCTTGGAAAAACAAACAATCAGAGTTCCCACCCAAGAACATTGATGATCCCCATTTAATAAGATGCTCAATATGTCACAATTTTTAACACTGTTAGTTAGGGAATTACTTTTTAAATCAAAATTAGTTTTTGTGAAGAAAGAATAGTACACCTGCTGTTTCTCTGATACAAATTCAACATAAAATGATACAGTAGATTATTTTTGGGTTGCTTTCTACTGCTGTAGGTGGTGCATGTTAAATCACTGTACAAAATTTAAGCTTACAATGTCATTTTTTTAAACTGGTTTTGTCGTGTGCTTATTTTTTAAATGGCACCATTATGTATAGTTTCTGGGATTTACAATAATTAAGTAAATCTAATTAAAGAAAGGAGTGAGTTTTGAAGTCATTGATCAACAGTCAGGCTACAACACCCGATACACTCTGAAGACTGTAATAAACTTGATTTATGACATTTGTGTTTGCATTGCCTGTACATTTTGTAATATAAACAAACATGGATAACAAATTGGGGTGGGACAGTGGTGCAGCTGCTACAGCTGCTACCTCACAGCTCCAGCAACCTGGGCTCCATGCTGACCCTTGGAACTGCCTTTGTGGAGTTTGCACGTTCTCCCTGTGATTGGACTGTTTTCCCCAGTGCTCCAGATTCCTCCTACGTCCCAAAGACGGGCAGGTTGGTGGGTTAATTGACCATGGTGAAGTACTCTGGTGTGTAGGGGAGTTGAAGGAAATGTGGGGAGAATAAAATGGGATTAGTGTAAATGGGTGTCTAATGGTCAGTGTGGACTCAGTAGGCTGGAGGGCCTGTTTCTGTGCTGCACAACTCTATGACAAATCTGTTTCCATTGTAATATCTGGTATTGAACCATCCCAAATATCATAGATGGGGTGGAAAAATAGATTATTGTCAAATCCTTGTTAGTAATAATGATTAGTAATAAAGTTTTTTGATTATGGAATCTGTACACTTAGGTATATAAAAAGTGCAAAATTATTTCTTTCTACTTTTGTCAGAAACATTAAATGTAGAATAGGACCAAACTAACAGGTCTGAGATGCATTAATCTGAGTGCAAACATTACGATAACAGCTGATATACAGAAGAATGAGAAAACACAGATGGGCTGAAAAACCTTGCTTTGAAATTTATTGACTGAATTTGAAACAATCCCATAGCATGTCAAAGCAAGCAAGTTAAAAGTAATGGGTTGTGGTGATTTCATGGGAATGATGTTGGTGCTTTGATCATGGCCATAATGTTCTCAGAATTTTAAAGAGTCCAGCCTTCTTATTGGATACAAAGCCATTAATGCTACTGTGAAAAAGGTTGACAGTTTTGGATAAGCATTAATTGTCAAAATAAAGCTTAAGCACAGGAATTCAAATCAGGAGATCTCATGCCCATTGGAGCTATTAGTTCAATTCCAAACTTCTCCATGACCATCCCCATAAAGCTGCATTTTTTATTGCTGCTAATGTCTATCTCTTCCTCCTCATGACAGTATCAAACTCTATCAATGATGGACATCCTATCCCTTTTCTAATAGCTAAGCTGCAAAGTTGGCTTTATACTACTTGAATGACTAGCTCAGAGAATTGAATGAATTCATAAGCTCCTATTAATTCTTCTAGAGACAAAATAGGCTTGTATTATCAAGGGGCATTGTGTTGAAAGATAGTATGCAATTAAACATGACAATTTTCTAAGGAAAGGAGATAAATTGGGCTCAAGTAGTTCAGTAATTTTAACAGTGGACTTGAATCTGTAAATTCTAGTACATGTGAAAATTAAATCTAAGGCCTTAAAAATCTTAAAGGTGACACTATTGGAAGATGAACTAATAATGGATGCAGCACACATGTTCTGGGTGATTACATTCATGCTTTGTATTCTGATCAGTCCATATGCATTGAGTGACAATTACGTTGAAGAAACAGCTACAATATGCTGCTACATATGTGGCAAGGTGGATTTCTAGAAAGCTATTACTCAGTGGTGAGATTGGATATTTAAAACAAATTATTAAAGAGGACAACTACAGGGCAGTTGAGAGAAAAGACCTGAAGTAGATTTTATCTTCTGTTTAGTAGACCTTTGGAAAGTTGGTCTGCCTGGTTGCTTTATCCTAACCTGCTGATGGGTGTGCCCTACAATCTCCCATGGTGTTGATGTGAAGGGTTACACCTGTAGGTCAAGTATTGGGCTGGGGTTCTGATTTGCCACTAAGTTAAAAAATTCTATGATAAGTCTTGAACAATGTTTGTAAATGTAGTACTATTGGGAGTCCAGAAGAAACGCCATCCAGCCAGGTACTCAAGGTATCTTCTGTAGTAATTACACTTTTCACACTGAAACCTGTAGCTTTAGATCCTCGGTTACTGCAGCCCATTCTTGAAGGATGTATCAGATCTACCATGCACTTTTTGGCAATGTGCATGTAAAATGTTAACTTTGTCATTGAAGAACTAGAAAATGTAGCTGTTCCGATTCCTTTTATCTCCAGAATCCTTATAAACAAATTGTCTTATTCTCCTCTTTCCTACTTTCTCCCTTAGGTCTTCACTGTTCTAAGTGGGTCACAGTTCATACAGCACAAGGCACAAGTTAACTTTGGTTACAAGGCATCTTCAACTTAAAATTATAGGAACTGCAAAAGTACACCTGAAAGGGGAGAATGTGTGAAAGAATGTATGGAAAGGGTTTTGATAAAATGATTTCCTAAAAGCCAAAGAGGACAGCATTTACTCAAGTAGACATGAATAACATACTGCATTGTAAAATGAATAATAAACCCTGCACACCTGCACTTCTAAAGCTCTTAATGTTGTTAGCTTTTCACAGAGGAGTTGCTTACCGTTCCTTCCAAAGGCAGAAACACACCTGTAACCTGACATGGTCAAGAACCTGTTTCCCCAGTAGCCTGATGAGCTTGTAGTTCTTTGTCATACTTCAGCTGAAACATATCAAGGAAAAAATGGCAATACATTTAAATTTTGTTTTTAGAAAATAAATATTTGGCTTGTGCTATTTGCTCAGCACCATCTTGAATTGAGGACCTTGGGTGAAACTGGTCCTGATTATACAGCCATATTAAATAGACTGTGAGATACTTATATGAAATAATTAATATTTCAAATAATCTAGGTACATTAATAAATTCTGAATCTATTCAAGATGCAATAAAATATAGTGATAGAAAAAGGGCAAATTATAGTTTAAGTCAAATAATCTAATATCTGTGTAATCAAGGTTTTTCATTTTTACTTTCTACTCTTGCAAACACGCAGTTTCATGCAATCATCTCCAGACCAAGGTAGTTTTATGTCATTGACTATCATGATTGATGTGTCCTTCCAGTTTTATATTAATTAATTTGGACAAAAAAATTGTAGGAAAGTGGGTCCAAATTTTCCATAGATACTTCTGGTGAACAATTTAATAAAATTACTTTACCTTTAAGAAGACAATCAAAAGTCTCGTTTCCAGTGTACACAGTTTTGATGTGGCACAGTGGTGCAGCTAGTAAAGTAACCCAAGTTTAGTCCTGACCTTGAGTGCTGTCTGTGTACACGTTCTCCCTGGGATCACATGGGTTTCCTCCAGATGCTCTGTTTTCCTCTACATAGAAAAAGACCTGTGGGTTGGTAGGTTAATGGGCAACTGTAAGTTGCCCATATTGTGTGCAGTTGGGTGGTAGAATCTGTGGTGAGGGGGGTTGGAGGTAATGGAAATGTGTGGAGAATAAATTAGGATAACTGCCTGCTCGATGGTTGACACAGACTCAATAGGACAAGGTGCCCATTTCCATGCTATATGGCTCCAGATGGTAACCTTAAAGAAGTAGCATCTAAAAGTATGACAACATATAGTATGAATTTCATGCCATCACAGCTTTAAAATGCATCATTAAGTAACTATCTAATTGCCAGACATCAACTCAAATTGAATGTCACATAAATACTAATGAAGAAGTTTTAATCAGCATAATTTTGACCATCTCCTGAAACCTCCAAGAAGTAACCAATGGGTCACTGGGCTTGAGAACAAGCTGAATGGAAGAGGACATTAAGAACTTCTATCCACCATCCGTGAAGGTAATGATCATATGAAGCTGAGGTTACTTGTAGCTACACCACACAAAGAGCCAGAAAATTCTACTTCATATAATTTAATATAAAATGTTTGGATAACTAAGTAGGAACTGTTTACAACTGGTGAGAAATGAATAACCAGTAGCTTCAAAAGGGCATTGAATATTTGAAGGAAGTGAATTGGAGAAATTTTGGGACTGTTCTTCAGAAGAGTTGATGCAGGTTCAGTGGGCCAAATAGTCTCCTTCTGTACAGTCCTATTCTCTGATTTCATTCACTTACCTAGACTAATTTTTATACCAGTTGACTTTCCTTTTCACGCTTGGATTATCTTTTCTTAACTACACTGTTCTGACTCGCTCTCATGTCATCTGGGACTAAATGTTACCAAGAAGCTTGTCCCTCTTAGCTAAAAAGGAATATCTTTTCAACACCCCTCCCTGAACCTGTGAGATTTTCTTGCTATAAAGAGCTGCCCTGCCTCCACTGTATTGATTTTTGGCTCATTTGTGCACCACGTGGGCAATTCAGGAAGAAAAAATGTTTCACCCACAAAAGGAATTGCAGCTATGAATTTAAGCTGCTTCAGATTGTTTTAAAATATAGTAAATCTTGCCTCAACACCAACCCCAACTACCCACATATCAGTGTTCTGAGTGCATCCCACACAGGATAGTGAGACGATAAAATGGTATGCACAGAGAACTGGTATACCAAGGTCCCTTCTACTATATGAACAAATAAAGCAGGCAGCTCCAAATACTACAAATCCACTTTGGGAAGTAGACCAGTCTGTTTTTAAGGGAAGAGCATATATGCAAGTTTTGTAAATGCAGGCAAACAATTAGAAATATGGGATGCCTATGTTCAGTATAGATATGAAGTATTAATTCAGTGTATTATATCAGTGAATTTGCTGTATTGTCAGCACAGATGAACTGCTGTTATATGTAACCTTAACAACCAAAGTAGCTAACATCAGTGACAACCTTCACTTTTCACATCATTCGTTGACCAACAGGCCAAACAAGGAACAGCTCCACAGATGTTCACAAATCATAGAACAATACAGCACAATACAGGCCCTTCGGCCCACAACCTCGCCTAAGACTATCTAACCCCTTCCTCCCACATATCCCTCTATTTTAAATTCCTCCATATGCTTATCTAGCAATCTCTGGAACTTGATCAATGTACCTGCCTCCACCACCGCCCAGGCAGCGCATTCCATGCCCCAACCACACTCTGGGTAAAAAACTGATATCTCTGATATCTCCCTTGAACTTCCCACTCATTACTTTAAAGCCATGCCCTCTTGTATCGAGCATTGGTGCGCAATACAATTCAAACTATGAAGAAAATGTGTCACTCAACTTGTTAAATATGTTTCTTCCCTTTATTTTAATATCAATTTTCCACAGGAACTCAGATTGGAAATTACTACACTGATATCTATGCTGTGCTATTCTATCAATCACAGTAAGACTGAAAGAAGTGAGTTTTTTTTGGCTGTACAGTAGGGGGGAATTATAAACTAAGAAACACGATTTGGCAGCAAATTAACAGTCAGATAAGGCTGTAACATTTTGCTGAATATGCCCTTGCATAGTGTTAACTACTTTGAGATCAAGGACAGAAACTTCTCATGCAGAACAATTATAAACTGCAGCTTGCAGGGATTTACAATCTCGTTCATATCTTTTTGCATTTTTTGGAATGCAGGTTATCATGTTCTTGCTCACCCAATGAATGTTATAGAGGAAAAAAAAAGAAATAACAGATGACTTCCCAATTTATGAATGTTTCTTGTCAGAACCTTTTTATCCTAATAAGAGGTTTGCAAGGCCAGCATTTCCTCATAATTTGCCTTGAGTAGGTAGCTTGAGAGCCAGCTACTTGCATCACTCCAGTCCATGTGCTGACGGTAGTTAAGTGGGGAGGTCCAGGATCTGGGTAAGCAACCTTCAAGTGGTGGCATTCCTGTACACCTAACCATAGCCTTCTAGGCACTGGCAGACGTGGACTTGCTGTCAAAGCAGTGATGCACTTTTCAGCTGGTACACGTTGTAACCACCACAGTCTGCTTAGGGGTGTGTGTGTGTGTGTGTGTGTGTGTGTGTGTGTGTGTGTGTGTGTGTGTGTGTGTGTGTGTGTGTGTGTGTGCGTGTGTGTGTGTGCGTGTGTGTGTGTGCGCGTGTGTGTGTGTGCGCGCGTGTGCGCTTCCAGCATTTTCCTGTTAACATTTCTCACCAGCAAATCATGCCCTTTAAATGCCAGCTTGGCTCAACAGTATCAGCAGAGTACGGCACTGAAGGAGTGATACCATCAATTTTTGCATGTAAAGTTAAGGTATATTGGATGTATAAATTCTTAAAGCAACCAAAAGAGATCATTATATATATTATGTAATTGTTAACAGTGAAACCACTTCAAAAGTAATTATCCTGTTGTGTTGAAGTCTTTTGGAATGAAAAAGAACATAAATTGTTTCCTTTCACAAATTATTGCTGAAGCAAATTCTTTCAAGGAAATTAGATGATTGTTTAACATTAAAGGCACATGTAAAAATATAGGGAGCAAACAAAAACATTAGCCTGTAATTGATGAGCTGAATTACAATATTGTACAACAGTAGAACATGTCGCCCGGGATTTCCTTGGTGATCTGATCCTCATCTTAAATATAGTTTCCAAAGTCAGCACCATTTGATTACTTTGGAAGAGTTTGAGATATTGGAGTTGCCTCTAATTGTAAACTTGTCCATTTAAAGGTGGGAAATAAAATTAGAGTGTGTTTGAAGATTCCTTATCTGCCACAAATAAAGAATTTCATAAATGCTGCAACATAGCTCACTGTCCTATACATACTACAGATCACTAAAAAAAATCTGTTCATTAAAGAAAAAAAACCTTTGATATAACAACTCTCCAGAATTGCAGATTTCCATCTACCCTTATCCACAACTGGTTTTGACACAGGCATATTTCACATTTCGCGGTTTTGTGGAAGAAAGGGACGCTGCATAGTAAGAGTCATGCATGACGGTCTTCAAATACCTTCTCACGGAGGCTTCTGGACACGAGGCAGGTAAGCATCATAATACACAGCCGAAGGTTAAAAATATACATTACTTTAGTTCAATATTTTTGGTGCTGCTGCCAAGATCTTCTGCATTGCTGCCTTGTCCTACAGGTCCCTAATAATTCACCCCTTCTGCTGACCTCCTTAATACCAAGTCTTAATAGGTAGTTCCAGTATATGATCTGAAGAAACAAGAGGAATTATTATGGAAATCACAGCAGTTTTATCATCCATTCCCCCCACAGCTGGAATTGGTGTTTTTGTAATGACAACCAACAAGGTCACTGATCAAAATAAGTTTCACATAGAAGAGATGCAAAATCTAAATAATATTCATCTTAACCCCATGTAGTCATTTAATGTTAAGAAAAGAACAATACTCCATCCTTGCAAAATGGCCAATGAAGATGGGGGCAGAACTGTTGTAAAAACAAAACATCTATCTGGTATGTCTCAAGAATGGAGAGGTAACAAGGTAAATGGCGAGTTAAAATCTTTTAGGAAATACTGTGGTTAGTATCTGGAATGGTCCTCTGGTAGACAAGTGAATGAAAGTACTCTGAAATCATTCAAGAGGCAATTGAGTGCTCTTATAGTGAGAACTCTGTTGAATAATGAACTCGAGAGGCTCAATAGCTTCCTTCAACCCTTTCCATTTTTGTGATGGCTTTCTGGCGGGGCTGTGAGAGTAGTTGCTAAGATACCAAGTAAGGCAAAAAAGTGAAACTTCACCTTGGTGAATAGAGATCTTGATTCCACATTCCATCTGTAGGGCTGCTAATATGAACTCAAATCCCACAAAAGACTTGTTTTTCAGAACAGCTATATATAGTGATTAGCAGGCAAACCAGTACAGCACGTCTCTCTACATTCAGTACAAGCTTAACAACTGTGCTGCAAGCCCTGGTTTACTTATTCATTGGAGAAGATAACTCTACATGAGAGTTAAAGCAAACAAGTAACTATATATCATTAGTCTGTCGTAAATTTGGATATAAAAACATTTTGTCTACTCTTCTTAGCTAACAGACAACCCTCTCACATCTATTCATTTAAATTTTAAAAAAATCACAAGACAATTAGTCTACTTGTAATAATTTATCTTGATCAAAACACAATGTAGTAAACCAGCAACATTCTAGAATCAGTCGTGCAAGCAAAATTTTAGTTTAATTAGTAAACAAAAGTCAAACAGCGATATTACTTTCCAATATAATTAAATATTGATTTTAGAAAAATGCCATTATTCCAAATATATTCTCTACAATTTACAAGTTAATTAGGAGATCCAATAAAGAACACCCTCAAAGGATGCATTCCTGATTTCTACGGAGCTTTCTAAAAGAGAAGAGTGAAACCGTCATGCAGAGCTTACTGCTTTCCCAGACATACTAGGAAAATGCACTATGCTCCCACTCAATCAAAGTTCTTGCAGAGGTAACACTAATTGCAAAATGGGAACAATTCTACCCTGCTTAGCCTGGATATGCAACATAGAAAACAGGGGAATCCAAAAGCACAAACATGGGTTTGTGTTTTAAACACTGACCAACATACAGTTCCTCCAATATCTACAGTTCCCCTGCTAGGCACTGTATCATGTGATGAGTGGCTGGTGCAGAAAACAAGGTCTGCCTCCGACAATGGTACGACAAAAATAGTACTCTACAACTGCATCACCTTTCTAGACAGTGAGAAAGCCAGAAACAAAATGGGAAAGGAGCGATAAGGATTAACCAATGAGGTTAAATTTATTATAATGCAAACACTCAAGAACTTTTCCTTCATGCTTCTCTATAAATACATCACGATAAAGTACAATTTGTCTTTTTAAATTACATTTACTTTTCCAGTTCTGCAGTGATTTCTTGAAAGCTTGTGACAAACCATTTGGCTTTCTCCTTTACTTGTTGTCGGACAATATTCCCACCAAATCCAATAAATGCATCCTAAGACAGGAAACCAAAAGTCTGTTAGCCATTTCTGAAAATCAGTTTTCGGTGCATTAAAGAGAATCTAAATTAAAGACATAATGCTGATTGAGGCTGATTCTGGTATTAGGTGATGTATATAATGAAAAGTTTAGATCTGAATTTGTATTTTGAAGTTACTCTTTTGAAATGACAAAGTTTCAGCATCTGTACGTACAGCAGGTGGGCATGCCTCCAGGTCTGTGACTCCATCCCCGATCATAACAACCTTCTTAAAGCCTCTTTCTTTCTTCAGAAGACCTATGACACGGCCTTTCCCACCAGATTCTGCTGTTGGTTGTGTTTCATCAAAACCAGCATAATCGCCTGTAATAAAACACAACTGTTAGGAACCCTTTATATCTCGCTTATAACAGAGAGTTTTCCTCTACAATATAATCTGGAGAGTGAAAAAAGTGAGGCACACACTTCACATACCAAGAAACCACATCCCATTCATATTCCAACCCTCAGCTTCCCCACACACCACCTGAACATCTCCACGGCATCTACAAAATTCCTCTCAGGTACAGGATGTCTGATTAACAAAGGAATCTGTTCTGCATTTGGGGTCTTTCATTTCACTTTGCCAATCTAACTGTGCTTCATGCCCTGGCCAAGGGCAGCAAATGGTTCATTTGGGGCAACCCAGATGCAAAAGATAAATAAGTGCTGAAATGCAAATCAATGCCACCAAACTGCCAGACAACTCTTCAGATTGCATTATTTAACTTGTTTTTATGATGACGTATAATTTACAAAAGTAGACGTTAATATTCCAGGGTTCCAAAGTGAAGCAAGACAATTAATGACATGCTGTATGTGAAAAGAGAGGTAACTTAAATGGAGAAAGGATGAGGAGAACATCTTGGGCCAATCACCTACCTCCCACAGCTACTTATAACCACAGATCATTCAGTTTCAGCACGGTTGTTCACTTGGCCATTCAAGTAATGCAGTGAGAGGGAAGAGAAGAAAGTTGATAATACATGGCAAATATCCAGTAAGGAACCAAGAAATAAGATTCTTGCATTACTTTAGTAATGAAATCTAATAACCTATATTCATCTTCAATACAAATTACACTGCTGTTTGATAAATTAATGATTAATCTAAGTAATTTAATTCCTAGTGTTCTAAACTGTTTCCAGGAGTCAATACCATTGCAGTAAAAATTATTAAATAAAATGTTAAGTAGATTTGCGACTCTCCTCCTTCTACCACCACCAATGACTGTCCTTCTTCTTGCTGGAATGCACCTCCACAACTGATGACTAGCATTACCTAAGTGACCATGATGGGCCTTAACACTTGTGGACTGCCTCACTACGATCCTCTTTGTCTATCATCTGCACTTTTAGCTGGAACACTGGCTAATTTCTCCTCTCCCTCACCCAAGGGTGAAAGACTGAAGATTAAATCTTGGATACTCCTGGTCTGTAAGTGAGACAAAGTGGATAGACAAGGCAACAAGCATCAGTGAGGCACTATAAAGAGAAATATTACATAAATATTAAAGTCAAAATATACTTGGATGCAGAATCAATTCTCAACATTCTCAATGTATTTTCATCCTCCTTGCTGTAGATAAAACACAGTCAAAGGTTTAGGGTGCAGTCAATGTCCAAATATCCACAGAAGCCCTAGAATTTGGATGTCAGGTTGAGCAAAGGTACAGGGTTCGCTGAGAAATACAAGGATGGGCATAGTCAGCAAGCAATTGGCAAGGTAACTCTGAACTACAATTTGTATTAGGGCTAAAACTCACCAGTCTTTGGAGCCTTCCACCATATCCAGACCTTTCAGTTTGTTCAAACCACCTTTCTCTGCACACTCAAACTTGTTTTCGATCTGTGACTTCCCCCACCCCAATTCTAATGAAAGTCATTGACCTGAAATATTAACTCCTCCTCTCTCCACAAATGCTGACTGAGTATTTCCCGCATTCCCTTTTCGGAGCCGTCTACAGTCAGCAAATTTCAGAAACCAAGATCAGACAGAGCCACGGTTAAGTCCAAGTAAAGCTTTACTCAGTCCCACAGAGAATCTATTTCCCTGCCTCTTGCATTTCCCCATGTTAGCCATTTCAGTTTCCTGATAAGTTAAAGAAACAACCACATGCCAAAGAATGGCTCATATTTACAATGAACTAACTGAACCCCACCAAGATCATTTCACATAATGCTATTAAAACCAGCATAGAATCTTTCATCCCATCCATCTGAACAGGAACTGAATGAAAGTTTCAACCCTTATAACATCTGCAATCCCATCTGCTTTACTTTATAAAAGTTCCCATCCCCTCAAAATGAGGCAAGACATTCTGGAAATGATCAGCAGTTATTGCCTTTACTTGAATCCTACAAAGTAAAAGTTTCGGGTCCAAAGTTATTTATCAGTAATGATAATTCTCACCATTCAAGTGAAATTTCAGCTTGTTTGCATAGACATTGGTTAAGGGAATGTTGATCCTTGCTGCTACGTGTTCCACAATGGAATGGAATCCACCGGATATCAAGAAGACTTGCACATTTCGCTGTTGAAGCCGATCAACTAGGTCCCTGTTTTAAAAATACAAGGAACATTATACTTCATGTGATCTACACTAGTTTGTGAAATTTACTGACACAATCACAACATGTATTTACTTATAAAAAGTCAGTGTTCCTCTCTTCTACCCCCAGCTCCTTTGGACAATTTTCTTCAATCTTTGAGCACAACATTACCCGACCTTCCTATAACTGTGTGCCCATATTACCAAGTCCAATCCAAGTCCTTCATCAGGTAACTGGCACACAGCACAGCTAATGTTGGTGCAGCTTGCTACATCTCATACTCCACTTTAAGAGTTTTTATTTTAATTAGCTTTAACCTTCTAGTTTCTGATTATTATTAACAAGGAAATATAGACGCTGAAGCTTTTTAATATTCTAAGTGCACACACATAAACATTAGTGGTGAGGAGAGGTCCACTCTTCGAGACCTATACATGGCATATGGGTTTAGGAAAGGAGAAATAATAGAAATAAATAAGCTAAATTTACTTCCTCTTTCTCCCCTTACAAAAATTTCTCCTTTCTTGATACAATGGCGCCACATCCTTACAAACAGTATTGTAGTTTGTCACTCTTTATATCTTTAAGAACATCTACAATAGCTTACATCATGCCCTCAGTCAAGCAAGGGGGTTGATCATTTATTAGTTTGTTCACTTGATCTCGTGAAGGTTGGATTATAGCAAGTCGCTCTGTTAAGGCCTTCTTAAATGGGATATTTCCACCCATTGCATTCCGTGTCCTGTGATAAATTTAAAGAACAGTTCAGTTAACTCGAGTAAAACGGACAAATGCTCCAACATGCATCACAAGCGAAGATGATGTAGACAACCACTACAACATAGCATGGTACTATGCTAAATAGGACAGCAAGGATAAGCGTCCACTATAAACTATCAGAGCTGACTACCCATCACATCTATAACTTCATGGTATCAATTTCTGTTACTTTCCAAACAGCATCAAGTTGAGAGCCTTACTTTGGTTCAATGCAAGCTGTGATAGGGAATACAAACGATCTCTCAGACCAAGGCACCCATATTGTATCTGGAGCTAAACACTAAAAGAATAACCATACAACTAACAAAATACACCAATACTCTCTAGACCCACCATGTCCAATCAAGAATAGAGACAATCACGAAGTAGAGGTGTCTTTGTGCTTAAAAAAAAATCCCTATCTCTAGTCCATAAAGATGCAACATCAACATCTAGTTGAACATAGAACAGTACAGCACAGGAACAGGTCCTTCAGACCACGATGTCTCTGCCGACCATGATGCCAATCCAAACTATTCCCATCTGCCTGCACACGGTCCATATCCCTCCAAACCCTGCCTGTTCATATGCCTTTCTAAATACCTCTTAAACGTTGCTTTCAGATCTGCTTCTAACACTTCCCCTGCCAGCACATTCCAGGCAACAATCAGTGTAAAAAAACTTTCCACCTCTCACCATAAAAGCTATGCCCTCTAGAATTTGACATTTCCACCCTGGCAAAAAGACTCTGATTGTCTACCACATCTATTCCTCTCATAATTTTATATACTTCTATCAGGTCGCCCCTCAGCCTCTGATGCTCCAGAGCAAACAATCCAGGTTTGTCCAACCTCTCCTTATAGCTAATACTCTACTCCAGGCAACATCCTGGTAAAGCTCTTCCACACCCTCTCCAAAGCCTCCACATCCTTCCCGTAATGGAGCAACAGTACTCCAAATGTGGCCTGAAGTTTGATACAGCTGCAACATGATTTCTTGACTTTTAAACACAACTTCCCGATCGATGAAGGCAAGAATGCTGTACACCATCTTTAACACTGTACCGAGTTGTGTCACTCCTTTCAGGGAGCTATAGCCTTGCACCACAAGATCCCTCTGTACATCAGTGCTCCTAAGGGTCCTGCCATTTAATGCACACTTTCCTCTTACGTTTAACCTCCCAAAGTGCAACACCTTGCACTTGTCCAGATTTAATTCCATCTGCCATTTCTCTACTCACTTTTGCCAACTAGTCTACATCCTGCTGAATCATTTAACGACTTTCCTCACTATCCACAACTCGGCCAATATTTGTGTCATCTGAAAACTTACTAATCAGCCACCTACATTTTTGCATTTAGGTCCCTGCACTGATCCTTGCAGACCAGCACAACATCCTTGCTTGACAAAGTGAAGAATCTAGCCCACAGAAAAAGACAAATCAAATCTGGCCAATTATCACAATGTGTGACGACTCTCAAACCAGTGACAGTGACTTAGAACATAGAACGGTACAGCACAGAAACAGGCTTCTCAGCCCACAATGCTCTGTCGAACTAATTAAACACCTAACTAACTAATCCCTACTGCCTACACAATGTCTATATCCCTCCTTTCTCTGCACATTCATGCACCTATCCAAGAGCCTTTTAAAAGCGTCTTTCGTAGTTGCCTCCACTACCACCCCTGGCAGCGCATTCCAGCCACCCACCACTCTCTGTGTAAAAAAACTTGCCCCACACATCTCCTTTGAACTTAACCCCTCTCACCTTAAATGCATCAAGTGGCATTCGCCAATAATCTGCCTGCCACCAGGACCATTTAACTTCAGACCTAATTAGAACTTTTGTCCAAACATATAAGGAACAAGATGAAATCTAGATATGGCAGAAGAATGAATCCTCAGTACAGCATTTGACTGACAGTGGCATCAAAATGCTCCAGTAAGATTGAAGAGCAGAATCAGGGAGAATGAACACGAGGATGTGGTGGTAGTTTAATTAGCTACTATAGGCGGTGGATGGCAGAATCAGGGTGGTTGATGGTCACACAAGAGAAGAGTTATAGGGAAATGAGACTGATGGGATTGCTGTGAGAGGCAGCATAGACTCAATGGGCCAAGTGGCCTCCCTCAAGGCCATGAGAAAAACATGAAAATAATAAAAATATAAAATATCATACAGTCAGATGGAAGATTCCTGCAGCGTTTTGCTCTACTTGCAACTCCTCGGATAATAAAGGAGTTCACAGCTTCATGCAGCAAATCCTAGACAACATTCTGGCAGAGAAGGATAAATGGCAAACAATATCTGTGCCACACAGGTGTCAGGCAATGACAATCTTCACAAGGAGGGAGTCTAAACAACCTTTCCTTGACATTTACTGACGCGCCATCAATACTTAACCAGGAATTTGACTGGAGCAGTCAGACAGATACTGGAACTACACCACAGGTTGGGCTGTGTATTCTGCATCCAGAAATCATCTCTTGGAACGCAGAGCTATTTGACCACCTACAAAGAATACTCCCCACTCACCTAGCTGACTGCAGCTCCAATGACCCTCAAACTTGACATGATCCAAGTCAGCTCACTTAATTAGCATATAATTCCAACCTTAGATAATCCCTCCCTCCACACCAATGCACCTGGCTGCAGTGTGTACCACCTAAAAGACATACTGCAGCAATCCACCAAGGCTTCTTCCAAACCTACAACCTCTACTACTTAGAAGGACAAGGGCAGCAGAAACAGAGGTACACTGATATCTAGTTCTTCCCCTGTCACCGGATCGAAGTCCAGGAAGTGTCTATCAGTGATTAACGTGAGAGTGCATGAAAGGTAACTGGTAGCAGGATTGGGCGTGAAATGAAGAGAAACTTCCAAGGCATGGTGAATTGTTATGATTTGCCAGAAAGCACAATGGAAGCACATTGAATAGTAACTTACAAAAAGGAACTGCATGTGAATTTGAAAATGAAAAAGAAATTGCAGGTCCTTGGATATCAGCAGGGGAGTAAGGCTGAACAAAAGGTCTTTCAGAGGCAAGATGGTTGAATGTTCTCCTTCTACACTGTACGTCTCTACATTCTCTCTCCCAAGGTCCTCACCATCACACAGGTTAGCATTCAATAAAATTGCTCCCTTCCATATACATAGCATCTCAAATGTCTAATTCCACTAACAACATCTGGACATCTTTGACCTTAATTCCATACCCATACAAGAACAATACTTTGCTGCATACAGTCATGATGGCATGTACAATCACACCCTGGGTGTTATGCTCTCTTCCCATAAACTTCTATACTGGAAAAATTCAATCCCCCCAACAGATTAGATAATTGCCATAGTTATATAAATATGTATAATGTACTTGGAGGAGTCGCCTGATCACTTCAATGGAGAGCCAGGGCTCAATTCTGGGGGTAAATATAAAGATAACATTTCTTTATTAGTCACATGTACATTCAAACACACAGTGAAATGCATCTTTTGCGTAGAATGTTCTGGGGACAGCCCACAAGTGTCGCCACGCTTCTGGTGCCAACATAGCATGCCCACAACTTCCTAACCCGTATGTCTTTGGAATGTGGGAGGAAAACGGAGCATCCAGAGGAAACCCACGCAGACACACAGGGAGAACGTACAAACTCCTTACAGAGAGCAGCCGGAATTGAACCCAGGTCGCTGGCGCTGTAAGAGTGGTTAAGGACTATTAAAACAACATTACAGCAGCACTCCTCATAATTAAGACAACAGACCATGAACACTTACATTTCTGCCACAGCATCCCCAACTCCACAAATCTTTGCCAGTTCATCAATTCCTTCTTCTTTTATTACTGTACTGTCGACATCAAAGCACACTGCATCAGCACTCCGTAGAATAGCTTTCGTTTCAACAGCAGTAGCCATTTTGCAGCACACGTTCCTCTAGAAATAGTAAAATATAATCCTAGACCATAAAACACAAGGGAAGGCAAAGATAATTGGAAGGCAAGTGTCCAATACCACACACGTACTGAACTTTTGAAAAAGAGCCCATGTTATTTCAATAAGATTAAGACACATCACTCCCCATTCCCCTGGCTGATCACATCCAATTTCAGCTTATAGTACACGGAAGATTTGTAATTCTAGCCTCCTGCCAATCTCACTCTTCAGCAGTGAAACAGTAAGTAACTCATTCTTGCACAAGAACTCTTGATGATGTGCCACAGATTGTTCCGAGGAAGCAACATATCAGGCAAAAGGAAACATTCCTTGTGGACTCTTCTGGTTTAGCAAAGTTTGCACTGACTCAGACCGACACAAGAGTCCTGCACACATCCACACACCCGCCGCAAGACTGGATATTTTCACAATCACAGGCATGTTATTTATAGAAAGAAACATCCTGAGAGCAGGTCAATATCATAATTCACTCTCCAGACACATTCTTCTTCTAACTGACTGATCATTCACATTCAGTGTTAAAATGAGTGAACTTCATGTCTTCAATTGGATTTCACAACTCTGTTCATGTAATTGCACACTTATGTCACTGATCCTAAGTATGGGGTAATAAATGCAAATCCCATGCAGTTCCTTTAAGTAAAAGAAAGAAAATGGACCGTCACTTGTAATTTTCTTGAATCTTTACTTTGTTTACCCACTGATCTTCATACACACAAGCAGTTCTCATTCCCCCCTTCCCTAGTTCTTATAATTCTCACTACAAAATGAAGGCACTCTCTGCCAAGCTGATTGGAAGAAGCTTTTGAACTAAAGTGACTGATTTTATATTCCATATTTTTTTTGCCTTCTCCCCATTTTCTTTCTAAGTTTTTTCCCCCAAGTATCTATAATCTTTTGGAATGGTATCAATCAAGAATCAAATAACACTTACAACAAATGATTTAGTATTCCATTAACCTACAAACATTCCTTCTATTCTCAAACCTCCCCTATTATCTTGTGATCCGGAGAAATAGACATTTTAGATATAGTTCCAAATAAGCCTGTGTGTGTGGAGAGCTCTTCTGAACATCCACCACTTGATTGCTTTGCTGTCCGTGACACGAGACAGACTGTGGCTGTGGATGTGATCACGGCAGTTACTGAGAAAGAACTTGTTGCAAAACCCACCGGGGCTGCCAATTGAGTGTTATCCAAAGTGAACATCACCACTGACCAGCAAGATTCAGCAAACTCAATGGAGACTGACACCAGCAAATTCTGCATTCTTTTGATAGGTTTGTCTCATTTATTTCATGTAGCTCTTTGAATGTAATGCCTTGAAAGTAACAAACTTCCCTACAGAACATCATCAAACAAAACTGACGTCAATGCACAAAGGAGATAGAGTTTTGAGCAGTTTCCTAAAACAGGAGAGTTCAAGAGGTATTTCAGAGCTTAGGACCTTGGCATTTGAGGGTAATGGTCACAAAAGAGTTACATTTGGGGAAGATCAAGATACCAGATTTTGACAAGTACATTCACCCCAATTTATGGGGCTAGAGCAGAGGAACCAGAGGTGGAATTAGAACATAGAACAGTACAGCACAAGAACAGACCTTGAAGTCTGCTCCAAACACGATGCTGAATTAAATTAAATCTCTTCTGCCTGTACATGATTCATATTCCTCCATTCCCTGAATACTCATGTGTCTAACAGCCTCTTAAACACCATTATCGTATCTCCTTCCACCACTACCCTGGCAGCCCGCTCAGGCATCTACGATTCTTTGTGTAAAAAAACTTTCCCCCTCTCACATTTCTACTCTGGGAAAAGAGAGTCTGTCTACCCTATCTGTGACCCATATTAACTTCTATCAGGTCTCACCTCAGCCTCCAACACTCCAGACAAAACAACACAAGTTTGTCCAACCCCCCTTACAGCTCATACCCTCTAATCCAGGCAGCATCCTGGTAAACCTGTTCTGCACCCTTTCCAGAGCCTCTACATCCTTCCTGTAATGGGATCAGAACCTGAAAACTAAATTTTAAAATCAAGGCACGGTTGAAGTGGAAGCAAGTTTAATGCAACAAGCGGAAGGGTGAGTGAGGGGTGAACAGTTCCCCAGCGATGGGGAGATGGGGAACTGGGGAACTCGCCTCGGTCCAGGCCTCCACAGCGGTCTCACAGTCCCACTGTCACCCGGAGCCCGTGCACAGTAACCCAGGGCATCAGATGCACAGCAGCCTCGATACAAGCCTGCACCCAGTACTTGTGCAAAAAAAAACTTTTAATTCCTGACAGCAAACACTTCAATCTGACTTCACAGGGACCAACATGAAGCGCTGCGCTCCCGCCTTTGATTGACACTTACCCCCGGGTTATGCAGCTTGTTCCTGCAGCGCCGCTCCAACGCCGGCCGCCTGACATCCACCTCCCTCCGAGTGCCCCGGACACACACAGTTAAAAGTGGTGTGATCCCTTCCTCCTGATTCCGGATCCAACATCCCGCAGAGAATCAATGCAACCCGAGAAAATCGCCGCAGTTTGCGACCAATGAATGACTTGTCCCGGCGTCAGCGCCCGGTCTCAAGTGGTTAATTAAAATGGCAACGTCATTCCTCACATATGACCACTAGTGGGCCCCACCATCCATAGAACAGTATGGCACAGGAACAGACCCTTGAACATAAGATACCTGCCAATTTAAATTAATCTGATCTGCCTGCACATGATGCAAGCCCTCCATTCCTTGCCTGTTCATGTGCCTGTCTAAATGCCCTTTAAATGCCGCTGTCCTTCTACTTGCACCGCTTTCCTTGGCGGTGCGTTTCAGGCATCTACCACTTCTGCGCAAAAAAAACTTACCCCGCAATCTCCTTTAAACTTTCCCCCTCTCACCTTAAAGCTATGTCCTGTACTATCCATATGTTTAAATATAAAATAACAATTTTGGTTGTGCTGTGTTTTTAAAATCTGGGAGAAACGTGAAACTATCTAGAGTTGAAAAGTACAATGCATTGCAGATTGGGTGACCGCTTGGTCGAGCACCTTCGCTTTGTCCGCCGCAACAGCCAGGACCTCCCGGTGGCCACCCACTTCAATTCCACATCCCACTCCCATACTGACATGTCTATCCATGGCCTCCTCTACTGCTACGTTGAGGCCAGATGCAGGTTGGAGGAACAACATCTCATATTCCACCTTGTGAGTCTCCAACCTGATGGCCTCAACATCGATTTCTCTAACTTCTGGTAACCCCTCCCCTTCTTTGTCTTCCCCCCCCCCCCCCCCCACCACCTTTGTCTTCCCCCCCCCACCTTTGTCTTCCCTTATTCCCATGACTCCCTTCCCCCGCCTTAATAACCTGCCCATCTCCATCCTTCATTGCATGGCCCACTGCCCTCTCCTACCCGATTCCTTTTTCAGCTCTCTGCCTCTTCTACCTATCACCTTTCAGCTTATTACATCTTCCCCCCCCCCCACCACCTACCATCCCCCTTCTTATCGGGACTCACCTATCACCTGCCTGCATGTTCTCCTCCCCGTCCCCCCACCTTATTTCTGGCTTCTGCCCTCTTCCTTTCCAGTCCTGATGAAGGGTCTCGGCCCGAAACGTTGACCATTTATTTCCTTTCATTGATGCTGCCTGACCTGCTGAGTTCCTCCAGCACTTTTTGTGTAATGCATTGACAAAATTTTTGATAACGGTGTCCCACAAGGATCAGTTCTGGGACCTCAACTTTTCGTGATTTTTATTAGTGACCTAGATGAGGGGTTGGAAGGGTGGGTTAGCAACTTGTAGACAACACAAAGGTGTTATGGATAGTGTGGAGGACTGTCGAAGATTGCAGAGGGATAGTGATAGGATGCAGAGCTGGGCTGGGAAGTGGCAGATGCTGCCTGGATTAGAGAGTATGGATTACGAGGAGAGACTAAAGGAGCTAGGGCTTTACTCATTGGAGAGAAGGAGGATGAGGGGAGACATGATAGAGGTATACAAAATATTAAGAGGAGTAGATAGAGTGGACAGCCAGCGCCTCTTTCCCAGGGCACCAATGCTCAATACAAGAGGGCATGGCTTTAAAGTAATGGGTGGAAAGTTCAAAGGAGATATCAGAGGGAGTTTTTTCACCCAGAGAGTGGCTGGTGCATGGAATGCACTGCCTGGGCGGTGGTGGAGGCAGGCACGGTGGTCAAATTCAAAAGATTGTTAGATAAGCATATGGAGGAATTTAAAATAGGGGGATATGTGGAAGGGAGGAGTAAGATAGTCGTAGCCGTGGTTTAGAGGTGGGCACAACATTGTGGGCTGAAGGGCCTGTATTGTGCTGTATTGTTCTATGGTTCTAACCAGTTCAACAGAATGTTGTCTTTGATATCACTGGGTAGTATGTTGTGACAGATCACCAGCCCACTTTCCTTCAATCATGCTTTCCATCCAGTGTGGCGCTGGACATAGATTTCTGCTGAGAGGCTGCATCCTGGTTCACTGGCATAGTTCAAGCTCTCCCCCAGTGTAAGTAGCTGCCTGCACTCCCAGGAAGGCCTTGGCAGCTGGTGAGGAGGTGAAAGGTCAACAAAGGTCAATGTAGATGTATGTGACATTTGTCAGTATTTTGCTTACCCAACCAATAGGTCAAAATCAACACATCATGGTCTTCTCTGCATATCTATCTCATATGCTCCCTCCTGGTAAGTGACTGATGCCCTAGAAGGCTACTGCTCCAATTTGCACTTCCATTGATTGCTGCCTTGGCATCCTGTGTAGGGAGGGGAAATGGAGAGCTGGTAAATGGAAAAAGTGACTGGGGGAAGGATCAAAGAAATGATGGCTGTGTCATAGAGACATAGAGCACAGAAACAGACCCTTCAGCCCACCCTGTCCATGCCGACCGTCATACCCACCTATACAACTGACCCCCACATTTCGACTGTTTGGGTAATGGAAATTCACCCTTACAGAATTCACAAATAACTGAGATACATAATAAAATTCGCTCTCGCTGAATTCTCACAGGGAACTGTTTACTACTATATACCCTATCGACGCCCTTCATGATTTTATACACCTCTTTCACATTCCCCCTCAGCCTTCTCCTCTCCAAGGAAAACAAACCAAGCCTATCTACTCTCCTCTCATAACTGGGACCCTCCATTCCAGGCAACAGCCTGGTAAATTTCCTCTGCATCTTCTCCGGACTAATCCTGTCCTTTCTATATTGAGATGACCAAAACTGCACAGAATATTCCAGATGTGATTTCACCAATGTTTTATAAAGTTGTACAATAACTTCTATGCCCCAGCTGATGAAGGCTAGCATCCCATGTCCCTCGGAGATACGGGACTGCAAACATGGAACTTGGACAAAGGGGTAAGTCCCGATGCAAGGTCTTGACCTGAAACATTGACTATCCCTTTGCCTCCACAGATGCTGCCTGACCCACTGAGTTCTTCCAGCAGTTTGTTTTTTTTCCCCACAAGCATCCTTTACCACCCATCTACCTGTGGTGCCACCTTCAGGAACGTTTGTACTTGTACAGCAAAGTCCCACTGTTCCTCAGTACTCCCTAGGGCCTGACCATTCATTGTGTATCTTCTACCCTTTTCTCACTTCAGAATCAGAATCATGTTTATTATCACTGACTTATATATTGTGAAATGTGTTGTTTTGCGGCAGCAGTACAGTGCAAAGACATAAAATTATTTGAATTACAAAATAAATAAATAGTGCAAAAAAAAAGGAATAATGAGTTAGTGTTCATAGGTTCATGGACCATTCAGAAATCTGATGGCAGAGAGGAAGAAGCTGTTCCTAAAACATTGAGTGTGGGTCTTCAGGCTGCTGTACCTCCTCCCTGATGGTAGGAACAAGAAGAGGGTATGTCCCTTTCACAGCTGATAAGATTTATCCTAGGCTGCTATGGGAAGCAAGATTAAAGACTGCTGGCACACTGACAGAGATATTTAAATCTTCATTGGCCACTGGAGAGGGTCCTTAGTGATGGATGCCACCTTTTTGAGGCACTGGCTCTTGAAGATGTCCTCGATGGTGGGGAGATTTGTTCCAATGATGGATTAAATTCTATCTGCCCTTGCTTCTGCCCAATTTACCAACTGATCAATCTCTTTCTGTAGCCTGACGCTATCCTCACTATCCACAATGCCACTACCTTTGTGCCGTCTGCACAATTACTAATGGTACCTTCTACATTAACATCTAGGTTATTTATATAACAAACAGGAAGGGTCCCAGTACCACTCCTGTGGTACACCACTGGGCACAGGTTTCCAATCACAAAAGCAACCTCCCACCATCGCTCTCTGCCTCCTATTACCAAGCCAATTTTAGATCCGTTTTGCCAATTTGCCTTCAATCCCATGGACTGTAACCTTTTGGACCAGTCTTCCATGTGGAACCTTGTCAAATGCCTTACTAAAGTCTATGTACACTACATCAACTACACTGCCCTTGTCTATATACTTTGTTACATCTTTGAAAATCTCAATCAAATTGGTCAGACAGGATCTCCCACTAACAAAGCCCTGTTGACTATTTCTGATCAATTCTCACCTTTTCAAGTGTAGATTGATCCTGTACCTCAGATTTTTTTTCCAATAACTTCTCTACTGGTGACATAAGACCCACTGGCCTGCAATGACATGACTTATCCCTGCTGCCCTTGTTGAATAAAGGAACCACATGTGTTGTCCTCCAGGTTTCTGGCAACTCACCAGCGGCCAATGAAGATTTAAAGATCTCCA
The DNA here is from genome assembly GCF_009764475.1 of Pristis pectinata. Classification (NCBI taxonomy): domain Eukaryota; kingdom Metazoa; phylum Chordata; class Chondrichthyes; order Rhinopristiformes; family Pristidae; genus Pristis; species Pristis pectinata. Next base: position 24,546,090 of record NC_067425.1, read on the forward strand.
TCAGTGCTCCAGCTGTCTTTAACCTTGCTTCCCTTAGCAGCCCGGGATAAATCTTATCAGCTGTGAAAGGGGAGATAAGAAGGAAGGGGAAATAATGAATGGTGGAGGGAAGGGGACAGAGGAAGAATGAACAAGCTGGAAGGAGTGTTTAAGTCAAAGGAAGGACATTTGCAACATACACGTACAGAATTGGGGTGGGTGGCATAAAGTGCCAGCTTGAACAGAAGAAAATGGTACCAGGGTACTGTCTTACATGGACTGGGTAGGGAAGAGCACCAGAAGAACTCAAGAGGATTGGAAATGGAGGTGTGGAAGGAAAGCATTGTTTGTGAGCAGAGTCTGGAGTATATTTTATGCCTTTGCAGAATGGAGTGACAGGGATTAGATGTAGGAGAGTGACTTTCTGCATGCAACTTCCAGAAAATATAGTCATGCAATTATAGTCAGAAATGCAGCCGTTGCAAGAAATGATTTCCTCCTTGTTAAAGGAAGGAACCTTTTGCAGTCTTTTTAGTATACTCTCCAAAATCTGGTAAATCAGTCAAAATTTCAGGTATTTATGAACTAATTTCATTGTAAATATCTTTGCAAGTACATGCCTTGTTTCATGAGATGGGAGTGAGGTTTTAGTGGTTTGCTAAGCTGTTAAGTACTGCTCAGCAAACACTACAGACTTAAGAAGTATTTTTCATATGTGGATTGTAATTTCTTCGGTTGATATTTAATTATGTGAATTCTGTTGTCCGTAAATATATGCACTGAAGTGGCAGTATAAGAGGGTCCTGGACCTGTTTCTCCCTTTACCATTGGAGTCCATTTTCTATCGCGATCCTCAGGCAATATTTTAAATAAGTAATGCATTATTTTCTCTATTACTGCATGCTAATCAATTGTTACGAAATCAATACCATGCAGCTCTGCAACCTGACCCTGTTCTAGTTTATGTCAAAGGTCCAGCTCATGAAGAGTGACTTAAACACTGATGAAAAGTTCTATAGATGTTTGTGGAGACTTGCTAGAAAAGGATATTTTGTGGGTCAGTGGTACGTCATCAGATTCATTGTTATTCACACTGCAGGTGCCTAGAGGACACTATATTACTGAAGTGGGAGGGTGGAATTTGCACATTCTCCATGTGACTGCATGGGTTTCCGTTGGGTGCTCTGGTTTCCTCTCACTTCCTAATGATGTGCGGGTTGACAGCTGACAGTTGTGGGTCGCTGTAAGTTGCCCCTAGTGTGTAGTGGTAGATTTTGGAGGAGTTGATGAGAATGTGGGAAGAATAAAAAAAAGGGTGAATGTAGGGTTAGTGTAAGCGGGTGGTTGATGGTTGGCGAGGACTTGTTTCTGTGCTATATTTCTCTATCACTCTTTGAGATGGAGTTGGGAGGAGATGGCCAAAGACATCGGTGCTAGGGCTGGTCTCCAGAGATGGGGGCAGTACAGTAAGGAAGTTCATGACCTCAGCCATATGGTCAAGGTCACTAGGTCAGGGCTGAAAGCCACAAATTCCAACTGACAAATCTCTCTCACACCAACACAGACACAGACACACAATGCAGCCATGTCCTGTCAAGTCTCTTACAAGATGATATTGTGGCCAGGAATCATCACCTATCAGAATAGTTGGGAGGGGGCACTCTCCAGGGCCCAATATCTCATGTGGCTGGAGTAGATGTTGGCATTAAGGCACTTGGGTTCCACAAAGCCTGTAACCATACAGGATTTGAATTTATACTGGATGCAGTCCATTGACGTTTTCAGACCTCTCATTGCACTGTATGTTCTGCCTCAGTCCATGGAGATGTCTCCCATGTGCTACTTCTATCAGCATTCTGCCACCATCACCATGTTCTTTTGCCTTCATCATTTTGCCTTCCACCTACCCAGGAACACCACCTTGTGCCTCTTCTATGGAGGTACACCCTACCAAGGTTAGAAATGGATGCCTTCAATGCTGGACTGTAACAATTCTACACAGGAGTTGTTGCCTGGTAGATTTTCTGCTGTTATAGTCAAGTTCCTCCAAAACATCAACAATATAGACACTGTTCATGCAAGCATAGGTGACAACTACAGTACAATACAGATCCTTGATGCCAAACATTGGAGTGCCACCTTGGTATCTTATCCAGGCAAACCCAAAGCCAAGCAGTGTCAAAGTGGCTATCATTGTCTCAGCTGTTGCTTAGCTGCCTAGGTGATGAACATTTCCAGCTTTCTGCCTAGAATGATCCAAAGACTAACAGGGTCAGGATGACAGTGACCTTCACCTCTTTAGGCAGATGTGAGTGGTAGCTGGGGCTCCACCTGCAGGTTAGAGATCTCAGTCATCACTGATTTTACAAGCTTTAGAGTGAGGTAGATTGTTCCTATGAGAACCAGAGGTATGTGTATGTATGCCCGTGGATATGCCCTCCTTGCTCTGGTTCCAGCATGCCTGTATTGCATACACAGGTCTGCCATGCAACATGTCCAGTGGAAGTGAACCACTCAGGAGAGATAATAATTGCAAATGAATTTAGCACTCACCAAAAGTTTCTTCTTCATCTCTGACTCCAACTCTGGTTTCTGTCAAATATCCAAACTCAAGTACAAATGACTCACTAACAGAAGTAGAGATGGTTCACCTTCCCTTTGAACAGGGCAGGTGCTGTTCATGGGCCATCGTGAACAGTTGATTTCTTGAAGCTGTCCTATGCTGTTTCCTCATGATACAATTTCAGTGGAGGATGTTTGAAGGGTGTTACACTGGAGTTAACATCATCTGTGCACGTACCACTTACTCCACACAATTGATACATCATGTGTAGAGTGACAGATAGAATTTTGAGTGTTGTGCAAAGTCTGCAATTTTATAATGTTGCTGCCACTAACACTGTATCATTGCATGATGGATTGGAATATTGTACTACATGATAGAATTTCCAGTCTGATGGATTTGAAAATATATTTTATTTTATTGCAAAGAAGTTGATTTAGATATTTGATCTTTTACCTTAATATTTGGGTATCTTCAATCTCTACTTGTGGTATATAAAATATTAACTAGTAATTCTACTTTTTACTCCCTAGATTGGCCTCTACAGCTAGGGCAGCAACAACACAGTTGCTGATTCCCAGAATCCCATCAACACCAACTGATGTCAAGAAAAGTGTGTCTGGTGACAGAAATCACTAGACCTTTGGGAGCACCATTACCTAATACTTTTCTGAATAGTCACCCGACAGCCATTTCTCCACAATGGCAATTATACTTGGTTACATCTACTTATGCTGTTAATTCCTCTACCTTATTATGAATTTGAATGCATAGAGTATTCAGACACATCACCTTTAGATGTATAGCATTCGATTTTTAATGTTTTTAGATATTTTAACATTTTTAGACTTTTTAATCTATGAACCTATTTGTCTTACTGCTATTTTTTCTGACCCAAACCCTATTTGTAACTGGACTCTTCTCGTGCCTTCAATGTTTGGGTTTTCCCTTTGTGTACGTGTATGCTTCCATGTTTTTATTCATCCTCCACAAGTGAAGGTATATTGTGTGCAGCTGCAGATCAAGGAAAGCACGTGCAGTGGTTTACTTTAACATGTTGGGGATGTTCTTGAACTGCTACCTTTTTGAGACGTTTGATGAATCTACTGATGAATCTAGGTTGGCCACAAGTTTAAAGCACAAGCCTAACATCTTTTGTAAAGTGCAGACTGAAGGCACTAGCCCCAACACTCTCCAAAAAAACTATCCAGATGGTTACCCTGGGGGAAAAAAGCTTGTTCAAACCTATTCAACAATGATAAAATAATTGAGATTAAGAGAATGAAGTTTGAAAATTATATTTTATTAAGCATAGTAGCCCCACAGAAAGACAGCAACACACATCATGATAAGGACATTTATATTAACCACAGTACTCCAGAAAGTATTCTCACTTATGTCTGTCATTTTCCTCATAGCCTCTGCCTTTTCCTCTTCTGTTGGCTCTGGCACAGGCTCGGAGCTAATGCCACAGAACCAAGCACAGCAACTGATAAAGACATTTCTTTTCTTCTTTGGTTCTGCAACTGAAACATATAAATAATGATTTGTTGAAATTTAGAAGACTGAGCTCATTCAGATGGCCCCTCCCATATTCAAAATTAGAGCATGAGCATCATATTCACATGATATACCATGCACGTTTAACTTTAGAACAATTGGACTTATTCAAGCAGGGCTGCTTCTATCCAAGCCCCAAGGTTATTTAAGTTCCATCCACACTATTTACTATCCTTTCATTTCTACGCGTTGCTGATCAGTCCCATTCATCAGATAACATTTCCATGTACCCAGCATAACTGAATATATTCACTCCACATTTGACCCTTGTACATCCATCTAACTTTTCCTAACTAGCTGTTACTGGACACAATCATTTTTGCTTCAGCATTCGCAAACAATGCTCTATGTGCAATCAAATTATGTCCAATCCCTTGCATCACCAGGGACTCATGAATCAAAATAATTTCCTTGTGTTGTGTACATAATTATCATTTCTCTGAACATTTAATAAAGTTCCCTGGTCTTTTTCCCTTTTTTATCCCCCCTAGAAACATAGAAAATTATGACAGAGAAGGAACCCATTTAGCCTTTCATGTTCATACAAGTAAAGAGAGGGCTACCCAGCTCAATCTCATGCTTCAATACTATGTCTGTAGTCCTGCAGGCCAGGGTTCTTGCATAAGAACACAAGAAACAGGAGCAGTCAAAGTGGCCCTTCGACTCTTATTACGATTATATCTGATCCAATCTTGCCCTCAACACCATTTTCCACTCTATCCCCATAATTGCACTGCAGTTTAAAAATCTGACAGTCTCTGCCTGGAATATATTCAATGCCTCCACCTCCACAGCTCTCTGGGGTAAAGAAATTCTGAGAGAAGAAATTCCTCCTCACCTCTGTATGAAAACATGTCCCTTAGTTCTAGATACCCTCACTAGGGAAAACGTCCTCTCAGCATCCACCCTGTTAATCTCCCTCAGAATTAATGTATTTCAGTAAGATCACCTCTCACTCATCTATACTCCAATGAGTATATAGATGAGCTAAACCTACTCAACCACTCCATACGACAACCTCTCCATCTCAGAATGAACCTAGTGAAACCTTCTCCGTACTGCCGCCAATGCCTGCATATCCTGCCTTAAACGTGGAGACCAGAACGGTACACAGTACTCTAAGTGCTGCATACAGTTCTTCAAGAGCACATCTAACTACTTTTTAAATGTGACGAGAGTTTCCCCTTTACAATCCTCTCGGACAGTGACTTCTAGACATTTAAAACCCTTTGGGTGAAAAAATTCTTCAACCTCTTTCTGATTCTTTTACCAATTTTCATAATGCCTGGTGGTTTTTGCTAAGAGAAATGGACCTTCCTACTTACTCTACCCCACATACCTCATAATCTTATACACTTCTCCTCCCACCAGCCTCCTCTGTTCCAAAGAAGACAACCTGAGATGATTCAATGTTTGCTCTTTACTTCAGTTTTTCCGTCCTGGCAACTTCATCATAAAACTCCTTGTACCAACTCAAGTGCAATCACGTCTTTCCTGTATTGTGGTGATCAGAGCTATATGTATTTCTCAAGTTATCTCTTAACTGCTGTTGTATAAAGTTGTAGCACAACCTCCCTGCTTTAATATTCTAAGCCTTGGCAAATATACAAAAACATCTTATATGCCTTTACAACACCTTATTGACCAGCCCAGCTGCCTCAAAGATCTGTGGATGTTCACTCCAATCCCCTTTGTTCCTCCATACCATTCAATATCCTTCCATTTACATTCCCTTGCCTTCTTTCTCCTCCCCTCTATTGCCTCATACTCCTTTGGGTTAAGTCTTTCTGCTCACCAGATCATCCATATCTTCCTGGAGTATAAAGCTTTCCTCCTTAATATCAACCATGTCACTACATTTGTGTCATGTGCACAATTCTTTATCAAACCCCCTACATTTAGATCCAACTCACTAATATATTGCAAAATCAAGCAACTGAGTCCTAAGTCCCATGGAAATCCACTGCTAACAAACTGTAAACATGCTACAATGTTATCAGTCCTCTAATTGTCTGGCATCACTACTGTAGCCAGGGAGGATTGAAAAACAGTGATCAGAGCCTCTCTGATTTCATCCATTGCTTCTTTTAACATCCTGGAATATAATTCACATGGACTGAGCAATTTACCTATTTTCAAGAATGCTAACCTTCTTAATACTTCCTCTTTTACTATATTTATCTCATTCAATATTTTATACATGTTCATGTAAACTGCTACATCAGCATCACCCCGGACCCCCCAGCTTTAGTGAAGACAACTGCAAAATATTCATTAAAAATCTTACCCACATCCTTCACCTCCACACACAGGTTACTTTATTGGTCCCTAATAAGCCCTTCTCTTTCTTTCATTATCATCTTGTTCTTTATGTATATTTAAAACATCTTTGGATTTTTAAAAATTCTACCTGCTAATATTTTTTCATAAATTTTCTTTGCTTTAGTTTCTAGTTTCCTTGTAATCTCAGTAGCTGTTAACTTCCAGCCTTGGTACCTGTCGTCACTGGGTGCATGTCAGCCATGCTGTTTTCTACTTCTTCTTGAGTCTTCATATCTGGCTTTGCCTTTTCCATAATGTCCAAGTCAATCCTTTCAGCTTGGCTGTAACGAAGGCTATACACCAGGCGATGAAGCTGGAGATCCAATTAACTACAATTAGTTTAGTTTGCTTCTGTAACTCTGACAGTGCAACCCACTCTGATCCCATTCAAATTTTATGCACTTTCATTATTTCTTGGCATCTTTATATATCCTTATCATTCTCAGAAGCTGCTTTGAAGATCTTGTAAACCTCACCCAGCTTTCAATTCAAAACACAATTATTTAATCTGCCTGATTTAGTATCATCTGCAAGCTTGGAGATCACTCTCCCTTGCTTTATATTCAAATTATTGACAGGCACAGACAACCAAAGTGGTCCCAGAACAGAAGTTAGTATTTCCAAGCATTTAATGTTTAAATCCTGCCATCTGTTCCCTTCCTTCCAGCAAACTTTTAATCTCATTTACCGTCATACTTTAAATCTATACCTCTTAATTTCCTCCAAAAATCTTGTGTAGTACAGTATCAATGGCTTTCTGAAGGCCTATTTGCACCACATCCATTGTATTTCTTCATCTACCATCTGTTACACCTCAAAGGTGTCTTTCTCTCATTATGTCTTTAGCTGTATCTCTCCATGTGTTTGTGCCCCTGAGTTTTGCTGTCTCGTTTTTCATTTTTTCTCTCTGAAGCTTCTTGAAGCTACATTTTTGCTAGTCTATCTCTTTATCTCTTCCTCTATGCAAACTCTCTCCTTCTCTATATCCATTTCTCTCTGTCCATCTGCTTCATTATCTCTTCCTCTATGACCTGCTTTATTATATCACCTCCCATTTTTTTCTTGGTCTCTCGCCTTTTTTGTGCTTCTCGCCTGCTGCTATCAATCTGTCTCCTTTACCTCCTCCCTTCTGTCTACTCTCTTCTGTGGGTATCTCAGCATGCCTCTCCTCTCCTCTCCCTTCAGTTCATTCCCTCTCTCCTGCTTCCCTATTCTTCTCTCTCAGTCTCTTTATCTTCCTTTCTTATATCAGTGTATTTTAGTGAGATTTTTAAACGGAGGGCAAACGCAGATCAACAGATGAAGAGAAGGGGATGTAGCATATCTGATTCAGGAAAGACTTTTGATGAGGTGCCATGCACATAATTAGGACTCATGGGATATTGATATGAATTGAGAACTGGTTACCAGATGGAATCCAGAAATTAATAATAAATGGGTCATATTCTGGTTGGCAGGTTTGAAGGAACATCGATAATTATAGTCTCCATCAGTGGCTTAGGTGAAGGAACCGTGTGTAATAGATTAGGGTGGCACAGTGGCACAGCTAGTAGAGCAAGTGCCTCACAGTTCCAACAACCTGGGTTCAATCCTGACCTCCAATGCTGTCTGTGTGGAGTTTGCATGTTTTCCCTGAGATCGCATGGGTTTCCTCAGGGTGCTCCACTTATAAAGGCATGCAGATTGGTAAATTAGTTGGCCGCTGTAAATTGTCTGTAGTATGGAGGTGTGTTGTAGAATCTTGGTGGATCTGATGAGAATGCAGGGAGAATCACATGGGATTAATCTGGGATTAGTTTAAATGTATACTAGATGGTCAGTGTAATCTTGGTGGACTGAAGGGCTTGTTTCTGTGCTGTATGTCTCTATGATACACTTTACTCAGGTTACCTGATGGTAGAAAACTTGGTGGGAAGGGTGACTGTGAGGAGGGAACAGAGAGACTCCAAAAGGATATAGACTGACTGAGTGGGTAAGAAAGTATGAGAGTATAATTAAGGGAAATAAAGATCTATCTACTTTAGAAGGAAAACAAGGAAAAATGCAGAATTTATTTAAAAACTGATGAGAATAGTAAATGTTGACAGTCAAAGGGATTTGAGTGTCCTTGTACACAAATCACAGGAACGTGTCTGACAAATAAAGCAAGGGTGCCAGTACTGATCCCTATGAAACATTTTACTAGTCACAGGCATCCAATCACAAAATGAATCCTCTACGATCACTCTGAGTCACATATGCTCCGTTTGTTATAGGTTTTCAAGACTGAAAAAAATCTTAACACTGGAAGTACTAAGGAATTAAGGTACTGAGATAATGTGAAGAATAGAGCAGAGAACAGGTAGCAAAGTAGAAGAAAGACCAGAATTTCATTGATTGGTGAAACACATGGGTTACTCCTGCTTCTCTCAGAAATAGAATGATAAAACTAGTTAGGGAGACAGACACATTGGGGAAAAGGAACAATACTATGCTCCTTATTCCTAGTCTTTCCTTGTTATGGACTGGTAACCAATTATTAATCGTCCAAAACTCACATGCTTTTCTTCAATCTTTGGAGTGCAGAAGGAGATGATGAGGACCAGGATACAGGTACAGCTGAACAGAATGATGGCAAAATGGAGGTAGTGGATTCCACAGAAGACAAATGGGCAGGAAGATGGGAAGATGCAGCTGCCTGTGCCATAGACAAACTCAGCTATCATCCGGCATAGCCCCATGGCCAGACCTCCGATCAAACCCCAGAAGGCACCCTGCAGGGTAGGGGACAAGAATCTAATCACAACCAGCAGAAAATATGCTCATCTGTGACAATTACTATTACATTTACTAACTATCTTTTTAAACCAATAGTAGGAAGCAATGTTTGCATCACAACACCCATGTACATGGAACTGGCTGTAAGAGGATGTTAATCACAATACTGTATCACCTCTTAGAGGGTTTTTATCCAGTTTAGGGGGAAATCAGATATCAAAGTGCATGGAAAGACTGCAATTTCATCTTGATTACTCAATTTGAATGTAGCCCCAGGGGAAGGAAACCATATAGTCCCAGACTATACTGCAGTACAAAAACTGAAGAAATGTACACTCCATCTGCAGGGCAACTATCAGAGAAGGTAATTATATGAGGATCCTTTAAAGTGGGGTATCTCTCAAGCAAGGCCAATATTATTGGCAGGCTGGCCAATTAGTATTGTTTATCCAAGTGAATCAAAATATCTTTTGGATACCCAAAGGAATAAGTCAAAACAACAACTTGAGCAATGTGGGGGATTGTAGTTCTTGCTCCTTGATCCACAGGAATCCAGGAAGAACATTAATTGAGGAAATCCAAGCTGAGATAACACAAGAACAAATTGAACCTTGGTTCCAATGCCCCTGCAGATGAATCACAACCAAGCAACACACAGGAGGATGAAAAAGTGAGAAGCCTGGTTCCTCAGCTATTTGACAACTGCCTGTATTGTCAGCCACTGTTTCATTTATTCAATCAAAAGCTAGTCTCATAGGAGGAGCAGATACTGGGAATGAGGAGATTGCACAATGAGACTAACCTACCACAAAGAAGTTAGACAAATGGGTACATTCAAGGGGGAGTTGCATTGTCTGCACTCTCACTGAAAGAGCATCTCCCAGATTTGGTTTCTACTTCTTTGTTGTATACTTATTCTGGCTCCTTCTTTAATTTCCTCTTCCTTCTGCTCCATTTCTACTTTCACTATATGGGCATATTATGAAAATATCCATGGCAATTTAAACTGCACATTTAGGCTCCCTAATAGAAGGAAGGGGAGAAAATGATTTCCCTGCCTGAAACTATAGAAAGGAAGCTTTCACAGTCTTTTCTCAGAGCAACCACTGAGAAATGATGATGGAAAAGACATCAGCCAAGGATGATATTTCAGACTACGGGTACGTTCAATCGAATTTCCCACACGATATATCATACAGGTAGCTTATTCTTCTTTCATTCTTGCTTAAATCAGTTCCAGTTCTGTTGTAAAGGGCAGAACTTCTGGTCATCAGTCTTTATTAACCTTTCACAAAAATATGTACTACTTTCGATGCTGACACATCTGTCAATGGCCCATTCAATCTGAGGACTGTAACTCTGGGTATTTGGTTTATGTTCCAAATTCAAAACCGCATTCATTAAAACTATACCACATTTTCCTTCAGATGTTGAACCCTTTTGATCTTTGTCCAACCCATTGTGGACCTGCCTTATGTGTGTCTCAATGGGAAGTACAGCAGGTGCTTCACATTGTACCTAACTGTGTCGTACTTGTTTTAGGAATGATAATGGAACAAACGAGAGATAAATAGGGTAATTCATTCCATCAGTCACTGTTAACTAGTATCAGAATAGATGCTTACTGGCTCATTGACCCTTTTCACAAAGACACCCAGCAGGACAACTGCACCAATGGGTGGTGCCAAATAACTGGTGATAGACTGGATATAGTCGAAGAGTTGTCCACTTTGTGCTGCCTGCACCACAGGTATCCAAGCAATGCTGATTGTGACAATACAGAGAATCCAGACCCTGAGGAAGCGAACAAAGAGATTTGCAATTCATGTCTGTTTCTATAATTAAGGTTCTATTTAGCTTAAAAGCAAAGTATTCATGCCCTTAAGATTCCTCTTTTGCACTGTTTCCTGAAATAATTCTGTAGCCATGATATTTGGGGATAAGATAAAACAGAAAGATTGTGCTGCACAGGACTTTGTGAATTTGTTGACACTGCTGCCAAAAGGTAGCAATGTGCACCCAGGAAGATAAGAAAAAGATACTTCACTCAACCTGTCAAACAGTGAGCAACATGGGAAATTTATTTCCAGGTCCAGTGAACTAAAAGTCCTGGAATTATTTGACTAACAATTAAAATGTTGCTGGGGTTAAGATCTTCAGGATGGATGAGCTGTGATGTGCCAAATGCCTTCACTTGTCTATAATTCTCTTGTCAATTTTTTTCCCCCAATTCTGTGAATGACTGTTCACCTGCCAACAATCATCAGCTCCTTGTTGCTGGCCTCCTTCCGGATCCTTGCCCAGACGTCCATGGTGAAGAGAGTGCTGCTGCTGTTGAAGATGGATGCCAGTGAGCTCATGAGAGCTGCCAACATAACTGCAAGCATCAAACCACGTAGTCCTGTACAGAGACACAGAGCAAATTTAAATCAATCATGTGTCAAGGAGACATACTGAGGAATATTATTATACACTGAGGCAACACAGTGAGGAACTAGTGAGCATGGAGAAGGGGGAAAACTGTAGGTACAGAGAGAAAGGACACAAGGGGGAAAGTGTAAAAGTGTAAAATATAGACAAAATGGGAACAGTGGGGAATTGGGAAAGACTATTTGGGAACATCTGCACAGCAGTTATGTTACTGAACTAGCAATCCAAAGACCTGGACTGCAGCTCCAGAGGCACGAGTACAAATGCCATCTAGGTGACTAGGCAATTTAAATTCTTTGAATGAAATACACTGGGAATAAAAATCAAGTATCTAGATCCATGAAGCTACTAGATTGTTGTAAAGGTCTATTTTTGGTTTATTAATATCCCTTTAGAAGGAATTTTACCTTTGTTAACCAGCCTGGCCTGTGTTTGACTCCAGACCCATAGCAATGCCCCTTGAAATGGTCGAGCATGCCATTCAGTTCTATCAAACTGCTACAAATAGACAATAGGAAGATTAGAAGCAGGGGTGAAGGTAATTTAATTTGTTATATTGGTAGAGTTGTACCGCTAACATTGCTGATTTAACCTATTTGTATTGTGTTAGCTACTTTCATACCTGTATGATATGCTTACTTTCACCTCCGAATTAAAACTAACCAATTCTCTGGCAATAACGAAGGCACACCTAGTTGAGTAGCTTCGCCCAAGACCTCTTTACTAACATCTGAGGAAACTGAGGGAGCAGTCCCAAAGACAAATCAAGTCAGATGCACGTAATCATGCCGGGGCACTGCCGAGCACTGTGGTACAAATGTTATTTGTCATTCATTATCTGGTGCCTGAATGTTGTTCAGGTATCACTGTATGTGGACATGAGTGGCTTCATTGCTTGCGGAGTTGCAAATAGAACTGAATACAGTAGTTCTCAGCAAACGTCCCCACTTTTGATCCTATGATCCAAAGATGGCCATTGGCGAGGCAGCTGGCGACGTTGGGCCTAAGGCACTGTCCTGAGCAACTCTCACAGGGATGTCCCAATGAGATGATTAAGCCCCCAACAACAATGGCTTTCCAATCAAAATTAAAGGCAAGGCTCAGCGCTAAAACTGAAAAAGTTTTCAGTGACAAAAACAGAAGTTAAGAAGTATGAAAATGATAATACCGAGTTTAGATTTTAATACTATATTATGGGAGGGAAGGAGTGATGTAAAGAGCTCTTTGTTTGAGGACTGAAGGAAGACTCTGAGTTAGAATGTGAAGTTGAGTACACTTATTCACTTCTGAGCTGTGCTGTGCCATGTAGTAAGGGACAGAGTTAACCAACTTGCTCAAGGTTGCAATTAGCTCCAGTGAGTGTGTGGTAGGGGTATGATGAAACTTTGTAACTGAGCATTGTGCACAGACCCCTGTGGGAAAGTGCTGTGTGTGTTGCTATTGGTTGAAGTGGAATCGGGGCCCATTGTGATTTCCCTCACACAAGATACAGATAAGAAGAGTGGCCAGTACCCAAGGAGTCAGACACAGTCTAAAAGAGAGCAGCAACAGCCAGAGAAATTGGTGAAATGAATTCAAGGTTGAACTCTGACAGGATTCAAAGCAGGGGGAAAAGTAAATGACGAGCTACTTGTAGCTTAGTTTACAGTGAAACAAATTGTTTACCATTGGGCATCAGGGCAACCACCAGCTTTGGGTAGGCAATGTTCGAGCAGCCGACTGGAGTGCCGCAGATCCTCTCACATTCCTCCGGCACAACACATGCAATCTCATCTACGGGACAAAGTGGAGCCCATTAGAATGAGCTGCATAGGTTTTTCAAATATGTCCCAAATGAATCCCTTGTAATGGATACCATACAATATTATCCCAAATGTTGATCAACTGTCGACATGTTAGAAAGATTAAAACTCCCCGTCGCAGAAACATTCTTAGGCTAGATAGTGCACTCTTAGCAATTACCCCATTTCATAGCAATCCACCTTGCTGGCTAATTAAACTGTTTCCTTTCCACCCACCTCACTGGCTGATTGCCCACCACTACATGACCAACCTCAGCTTTGAGTTACCCACCTCCTATCTGGCCATCTCACTGACCATCCTTCCTCCCTTCCAGCCACGTCGTTAACCAATCATGTCATCTCTCCTCCACCCACCACATTGACAAAATTCCCTTATTCCCCATCACCCATTTTACTGACCAATTATTCAACTCCCTTCCACCCACCTCAAAGACCAATTACGATGTCTCCGCATTCTCAGTTGGAAGGAAGCAGAGTTAGATACGGTCTAAAACTTGGTGTAAACTGCAGGAGGGATGTGGCTGGTCAACTTTTGCAGCTTGTGGCTGCAAAATCCTATTGCTCACTACAATCTCATTCCAGGGTTTCAATTTTTTTAATTTCACAAATATTCTTTATTCTTAATATATTCTTGTATATACAGTACATACAAATGGTATATATCTTTACATACAGTGTACATCAGATCTTTAAACAATACACTCCTGAAGTACTTGAGAAGCTGTTACATAGGACCAAATCCTGGAGTGTCCAGTGTCTAATGTGTCAAAAACACATTTCAGACTCACCCATTGCTTTGCTATAGGACACACAAAATTGCTGGTGCTTGCTCATTATATAATTTCATAGTGCCGCCAATGCTACCTCCTCTGTTTATTGGCTTAGCTCCTCAGTAGGAGGCCATGTTTAGTGATTCCTGAGCACCAGTTAAAGCTCGCTAGCACTATTAAAAGCTGGCCTTTACCTCTTAAGCAGGAGGTTAATTATGGATCCAGCAGCTGCTGGCAGGAGTTCTAGAAGTGAAACTGATCTGACTGACATTCAAGAATGGCACAACAGGGGAAGAGAGTTGGTTTCACTTCACTGGATGCCTTACTATGGAAGGCAGAGAGGAGGAAAGATGTCCTGTTTCTGCAGGGCTCCAGAAGAGGTGAGATAGCCAGAACCCAAAAACCTGGGTGTGGTGCTGCAACAGGTTCAGTGACTCCACGACTGTGATCAAGATCAGTGAATGGATCTTCAGTGGCCACATCCCACCAATTGCATCATCAACCTCAGATTAATTCTTCTGATGAGAACTCAGATATAGACTCTGATGACAGAACCTACTGCAGTTGATGGGGATTAGCTGCCCTGCCAGGAAGCCTGCTTCCAATATAAGAACCTAAGAACATAAGAAACAGAAGCAAGACGACATTTGGCCCATTTGTCAGCTCTGCCATTCAATAAGATTGTGGCTAATTTTTTGCCATTTTCCTACACTGACCCCCATATCCTTTGCTTTCTACAGCATCTAAAAATCTAACAATTTCTGCCTTGAGTATACCGAGTGATTGAGTCTCTGCAGGACACTCGGGTCGAGAATTCCAAATATTCATAATCCTCCAGGTGAAGAAATTTCTTCTCATTCTTGTCCTGAATAGTTGACCCTTATCAAGGAGTACAGTGAATCCCAACACTAGTCCTGTACAGGGGATTGTAGGGTGGAATGTCCAGTGTTATGGACATTCACCTTGGCACATGTGGATCCAATTACAATGGTGTGCCTGAAGGCCAGTGTCAGCTTCCTTTGCAACACAAACACCCAGCCAACATCTGAATGCTGTAGTGCTTGCTCAGAATACTGGCTCCAATGTTTGCAGATATTTTTAGTGTCGCAAATGAGTGGTAGTGTTTGTGATCCTGCCACAGTCAATCTGCAAGTGCCCTTGCCATTTCCTGTCAGCAAGCTAGCCAAAGCTGCTGCATTCTGTCTGAAGCTAATCTTCTAGGATTGTAACTATTTACGGTTGCTCTCCAAGGCTCTGCAGTTTCCTCCATTAAAACTCAGTGGTCTTCTGCCAATTGTGCTTTGGCAATAGGGTAGAATTCAGTAGGGGTACTGGGATGGGTAAATGCTTGTGTAACTAAGGGAAGGTCAACTGATGAAATCTTAGATATAATTTGAGATGTTTTGGGTTTATAAATTTAATTTGGAACAGTTATTTTGTGTCAATTTTTACTTTGGCATCAGAGCAAAACAGATGCTATGAAAGTCAGCCACAGAGGAAAGGAAAGACAAGGGTTCAGTTGGTGAATGGGGAACAGGAGCTGTTTTGATTGGTAACTCACTATAAGATGAGTTGATTATGGATGATACAAGCAGAAACAGACTATCTAGGTCACCTCCTTCTCTTCTCATTCTTCTGCACAACCCTTTAGTGCATGCTCTTAATGTCTGAGCACTCATGATGATGAGATTATACAACATACAACAGAGCAATAGGACTTCTAAGGCTGCTCAGTTGAGTACTGCAGTGTGCTCTGGAGTGATCCAGGCAGCAGAATGGTTTTTATTTGATTGTGCTAATTGGCTGCTCCAGCAAACTTTAGTGCAATATTATGGCATTAGTCGTTCTGCACCGTCCTCCATAGGGGGCTGCACACCCGAGCTTGGAGCCTTTGTTGTCGTGTAGCTCGACTTTGGTTTGTTGTGGTGGCTCAAATGCAGCTGGCATCACAACTGCTGTCAGGATATTGGGCGCTGATCAGGAGGATGCATGGTCACATACCAGCTGTCGCAGGAGTGAAATCCCTTCCCATGCTGACACTTCTCCAACATGTGATGCCTGCAAAGCAGTATGCAGGCACTGAATGGCACCCTGTAACACGGAGAAGCCTTCATTCCCAATGAAGCCACACACTTGCTCTAACTGTTTCCCTTTAGTAAGGGAATGGAATGTATCCTTAAGCAAATGTGGAAAGCAAATTGTGAGATGTTGCAAATACCTCAGGAAGGAGCCAGATGCCCGAATGCTTCTGACCAAGGTGACCCTGAAAGACACTGGAAAAGTGATGGGTAATGTGACTGGACAGGTGGCAGGTTTCAGTGAAATGTACTTAATGAAGCACAGTCGCCTCGCATACTGCTTCTTGGTGAGATTCAGGTAGGAGATCTTTTCCTGCCGAGACCTCTTCTCTACCCCTACTCCCCCTGGTTAGTAGTTTATCCTGCTCAACATGACTTCTGCTGCTTCTCCAAGTCACGCTGTACTCCAAGAGAAATCCCTGCTTGTGTGATGATATATGTGAGAACATGGCTTTTACTCCTGGTTTTGAAGTCAAGACAAAGTCCAAGACTTGTCACACTAGATCCTGCAGACTCTTGCAATTTTAAGGAATATCAAACTCTTGTAGAATTGTAGCAAAAGCCAGTAAAAATGAATAAGCAACTAACCTGGAGTAACTGATGATCCCTTACAATGGTACTGAAGACATGTCGAGCCATGCAGGATAAGGCACAACATTAGCTGGGGCATAGTGCTCCAATTTGGCAATGCTGGAATCAAATCAGCACTAGATCTGCCTCCTCTGCATACTGTACCTTCTCAGGGCATTAGTGAAGAATGCACCAGCGTGGTTAAACAATTTTATGGCCAATTCACTTGCGATGCCAGTGAGCATCCCCATCAGGGTTCATGTGGGAACCAAACTTGCATCCACAATGCCCAAATAATTGGTGCTACCAAAGCCATATTTTGAAGCCAAAACTTTTTGCCATTACATATGCAGAATGAAGAGACCTAGTGATAAGTTAAGCTTATAACTTTTATACCTTCAATTTAGGGACTGTCATACAGCACAAAAACAGGCTCTTTGGCCCACCAAGTCTATGCCAACTATTAAGCATTGATTTACACTAACCCTACACTGATCCCATTTTATTTTGCCCACATTCCAATCAGCTCCCTCAGATTCTACCACTCATACCCCTTCATCTAAAATTGTAGAATGTGTTATTTTGCTTGATGCTGAGAAGGCATTTAATAGGGTTGAATGGGATTATTTATTTAAACACACTTGAAAAATTTAATTTTGGTCAAAATTTTATATCCGTGATCAAATTGATATATCATACACCTTTGGCTTCTGTATTTACCAATAATCAGAGATTCCCTTTTTTCAGGCTTTTCCGAGGTACTAGACAGGGCTGCCCCTTAAGTCCTTTACTATTTGATATTGCCTTGGAACCTTTGGCAATTGCTTTTCATGACTCTTCTAACATATCTCGTATTAGTCGTGGAGATGGGATGCATAAGGTATCACTATATGCAGACAACCTGTTACTTTATATCTCTAACCCTGAGGAATCTATCCCTGCAGCATTATCATTGCTTGCTCAGTTTAGTGGTTTTTCTGGTTATAAACTAAATCTTAATAAAAGTGAGCTTTTCCCATTAAATATGCAAGTTCCAATCTATGGGCAATTACCATTTAGATTAGTGACTGATTATTTTACTTATTTAGGTGTTAAAATTACCAAGTACAAGGACTTATTTAAAGTTAACTTTTTACCCTTAATTGATCATGTTAAACAATTGTTTACTAAATGGTCCCCATTGTCCTTATCACTGATTGGTCAAATCAATGCTGCGAAAATGACTATTTTACCTAAATTTCTGTATCTATTTCAGGCAGTTCCCACCTTTATCTCTAAATCCTTTTTTGATATTATTGATTCTAAAATTCGTTCATATATATGGCAGAATAAAAACCCAAGGTTAAGTAAGAAATATTTACAGAAATTAAAGGATGGTGGTATGGCTTTGCCTAATTTTAGATTTTATTATTAGGCAATTAATATTCAAAATTTAATTTTTTGGACACAAGATTTAGATGTAATTCACTGTCCACAATGGATGCAAGGGTTTTCATTGGCTTATATCTTAGGGGTCTTGCTCCCCTTTGCACTTACTAAATTGAATAAACAAATGATTAATCCAATAACTAAACACACAATATGAATATGGTTTCAATTTCGTAAATTTTTTGGATTGAATAAATTTATCTTATCAAGTCCTATTCTATCTAATTTTTTCTTTCAACCATCTAGAATTGATCTAGCTTTTCTTTCATGGAAAACGAAGGGAATAACATGTTTTCATGATCTATTTGTTGATAACTCTTTTGTCTTTTGAACAGTTGTCTAATAAATACAATTTGCCTAGATCACATTTTTTTAAAGATATTTACAGATTAGAAACTTTTTAAATGTTACTCTACCTACTTTCCTGATACCACATCCAATTGAAATTACAGAAAAAAAATTTAGGTTTTAACCCTTAGAGGGGCTTTGATAGCAATAATTTATGATTTGATTATGAAAATATGTTTAGGGATACCAGATAAAATTAAGAATGAATGGGAAAGAGAACTTCAGATACCTCTACCTATAGAGACATGGAAGAAATCTTTCAATTAGTTAATACCTCTTCAATGTGTGCTAGACACTCTCTAATACAGTTTAAGGTGGTTCATAGGGCCCATATGTCTAAGGATAAGTTAGCTCGCTTTTATAACCGTATAAATCCTATCTGTGATAGATGTAATTCGGAGGTGGCTTCCCTGACACATATGTTTTGGTCTGCCCTCTTTTGGAAAAATATTGGAAAGACATTTTTGATATCATTTCTGTGGTATTGAATATTGATTTACAACCACATCCTATTACTGCAATTTTTGGGTTACCAATGTTGGATTCTGGCGATTTATCTGCCTCAGTTTGTCATATGATTGCATTTGTTACATTAATAGCCAGAAGATCCATTCTATTTAAATGGAAAGATCCTAACCCTCCTACTACATTCCAATGGTTTTCCCAAACTATAACATGTTTAAGCTTAGAAAAAATTAGGAGTGGTACTATTGATCCTTCGGTTAAATTTGAAGAAACTTGGAGCCCATTTATCCAGCATTTTCATATGATGTAAGCTAACCTTTTCCGAATCCTTCTCAATAACTTTCTATTCGGATATAGAGGAGCGGAGTTAAAGATAATTTTTTTTTTTAAATCGATGAAGTATGACAGCCCAGCTTTTGTTTAGTTCTTGGGTAGTTTTTGTTTATTATTACCATTCATTTTGTTTTGTTACTATTTTTTCTTAGTTTGGGGCTTTTTTTCCCCTCATATAATCAAATTTCTTTTAAATCTTTTTCATGTTCAATTATTAAGAGATTGGGGGGGGTTCAGATTACATTTTACTCTTTGTGTTTGTATACGTTAACTGTTATTATTGTAGTCCCGATCTCTTTATATCATGTGTATAATTACTATTGTTATGTATATTAATTTGAAATTAACAAAAATTGAAAAAAAGTTTCTACCACTCACCTCTAAACAAGGGGCAATTTACAGTGGCCCATTAACCTACCAACCCATGTCTTTGGGACATGGGAGGAAACTGGAGCATCTGGAGGAAACCCATGCAGTCACAGGTAGAAGGTGCAAACCCCAATCTGACAGCACCCAAGGTCAGGATTAAACCGAGGAAGCTGGAGCTGTGAGGCAGCAGCTCTATGAACTGCACCACTGTGCCACCCAGAAGCCAGAGTCTAATTCCTGAGCCAGGCACAAAAAGAATAAGGAGATTTCAGACTTTTACACTTTTAAAATATTACTTTCTGTGGAGTTAGCTTAAATGTTTACTGTGAAAGCCCATTGATGGGATACTTAATTCAAAATATCTGTAATTCCATTGAAAGGTTGAATATATTTCCTTAATAAACCACATGATTGATTGAACATTGAATAATAAGCACACATCATTGATTAACATCAATATTCGTTTTGACATTTAAAATACTGATGATTCTTGGGGGACAGTTCCATAGCCACTGGTTAACATAAAACAATAAGTAATAGGACTTGGTCATATGGCCCTTCAGGTCAGTTCCACCATTCAATGGAAAAGGCCTGTGAAGAGAGAATATTGCAGGCTTAATGGCCTCACTTTTCCAAAATTGCTGTTAGCTCTAGCCCAAAATGAATTCCCACACTTCTCCTGGTATTTTCTGAGAATGTTGATACCTGTGACAGAACTCAAGGAAATCAGACTTCTTTGCCTTCTGTCATTTAAGTATTGCAGGTGATCCAAAGTCAACTGGCTGATACCATCACTTCAGGTCCCTGGCCTTGTCTGCCCCAAATGATACAAATGTGTTTGTCAGGTTAGATCAGCACAGACCAGACTGAAATCTGGACTCTTTCTTTTCTGTTCACCCGAGGACATCATCATAAATTGCCCTCTCTACCCCAGCAGTAATGGCTCCCATTAAAAGTGTTGTGAAATAGGGCACTAACCTTGCATCACACCAGGAAATTTGAGATTGGGAAGTCAAGTCTGTTGATGAGGTAAACTTGTACTATTATACAGTGGCATGCAAAAGTTTGGGCACGCCTGGTCAAAATTTCTGTTGCTGTGAATAGCTAGGTGAGTAAAATATGACCTGATTTCCAAAAGGCATAAATTTAAAGATGACACATTTCTTTAGTATTTTAAGCAAGTTTACTTTTTTATTTCCATCTTTTACAGTTTCAAAATAACAAAAAAGAAAAAGGGCCCGAAGCAAAAGTTTGGGCACCCTGCATGGTCAGTACTTAGTAACACCCCCTTTGGCAAGTATCACAGCTTGTAAATGCTTTCCGTAGCCAGCTAAGGTCTTTCAATTCTTGTTTGGGGGATTTTTTGCCATTCTTCCTTGCAAAAGGCTTCTCAGTTCTGTGAGATTCTTGGGCTGTCTTGCATGCACTGCTCTTTTGGGGTCTATCCACAGATTTTTGATGATGCTGAGGTCAGGGGACTGTGAGGGCCATGGCAAAACCTTCAGCTTATGCCTCTTGAGGTAGTCCATTGTGGATTTTGAGGTGTGGTTAGGATCCATATCCTGTTGTAGAAGCCATCCTCTTTTCAGCTTCAGCTTTTGGTGTGATGTTTGTTTCCAGAATTTGCTGGTATTTAATTGAATTCATTCTTCCCTCTACCAGTGAAGTGTTCCCCGTGCCACTGGCTGCAACACAAGCCCAAAGCATGATCGATCCACCCCCATGCTTAACTGTTGGAGAGGTGTTCTTTTCATGAAATTCTGCACCCCTTTTTCTCCAAACATACCTTTGCTCATTGCGGCCAAAAAGTTCTATTTTAACTTCATCAGTCCACAGGACTTGTTTCCAAAATGCATCAGGCTGGTTTAGATGTTTCTTTACAAACTTCTGACGCTGAATTTTGTGGTGAGAATGCAGGAAAGTTTGGAAAGCATCTACAAGCTGTGATATTTGCCAAAGGGGGTGTTACTAAGTACTGACCATGCAGGGTGCCCAAACTTTTGCTTCGGGCCCTTTTCCCTTTTTGTTATTTTGAAACTGTAAAAGATGGAAATAAAAAAGTAATCTTGCTTAAAATATTAAAGAAATGTGTCATCTTTAACTTTATGCCTTTTGGAAATCAGGTCATCTTTTACTCGCTTAGCTATTCACAGCAACAGAAATTTTGACCAAGGGTCCCCAAACTTTTGCATGCTACTGTACCTATGTGGCAGTGCAAGTGTTTGGGATGGAGTGGGCAACTGTCAGTGAGGCCTTGCTTCACCAATAATCTGTAACATTTTTGGTTTTCATGTTCATTCACAAAAATCTGAGGGTTGGAACACAGGCATTTGATTAAGAAAACTTACCTGGATATAGAATTCGACTGATCATGCCTGGCAAGACCATCAGATACATGGGCAACAGCTTTATGTAACCACATAGAACACAACCAGCCTTCACATGTGTCAGGTTCTTTGCAGCCAAGCAACGCTGGACGATGACCTGGAAGAGAGACATAAAAAAAAATAATTGTTAGAAATATCTCAAGAAAACAGTTTAAATTGAAGTTTACTTCTGATTTCCAGCGTGTGTAATGTTTTGTTTGTTTAATTTGTATCTCACTATTCCAGCAGTTATTATACCCCATTTCTCCTCTGTTTTCATGCATTAATATGTGCCCATCTCATCCTGTCTCATCACTAATAGCACAATTTTGTTGACCATTCTGTACAATCTGGGGCCTTTATCTCATGACAACTCATTGATTACATTCTCAGTCATTTCCCCTGATTCCCTTTCCAACTCACATCTGATCATACCTCATAGATATACAGTACTTTGATGCTTTACTGCTTGGGTATGCATCTGATGTTTGTTATAGAGACAAGACTGTTATTACCTGAAGACCAATAATACATTCAGCTAGTCAAGAATAGAAAGACCCATTCCATTATTCTAGGAAAGAACAGTGTATCTAACACACTGATGTTCTATGAAGCCTTAAATCAAAGGACAGCATTCCTTACACCTGGATGCTTACAATGAGTTTATTTTAAAAGAAAAGAATTTGTTGAGACCTGGTCAATCAGCAGCCTACCTGATCACTGCACCAGAACCAAACTCCAATGATGCTTATGCCAAAGATTAATCCTGGCCAGGGTAAATCACCACTGACCGCATCTCGCAGGAGGTTGAATGAATCCGCACGAGGAAGGTAGCACTGGTCAGAGATGTTGTAGCGGGAAGGATCTGTTGAATTATGTCTGATTGGTACGGCATCCTTGTATCTGGCAAACAATGCCTGATAGCCCCCAACTTCATGGAAGGCTATGGGAAGTAATAAAGAAATCCACACATTAATGGAAAAATTGCAAGATAATTACAGGAAAGGAAGGCAATCTGATCCATTCTAATTAACTTATCAATAAAGATCCAAAGCCTGGAGGCTTCTAATTTTGTTTCACCTCCAATACTCTAGAAGTTTATTTCACATTGATCAGTTTCTGTGACCTTGGTCTACATACAATATTCTATTGGTGCTTTTTCTCTTCTCTCAGCAACCTTATGAACCAATCTCTGTAAGATTACTTGTCAAGAGACACAAGGGACCACAAATGCTGGAAATCTGGAGCAACACAAAAAGGAGCTGGAGGAACTCAGCGGGTCAGACAGCATCTATGGAGGGAAATGGACAGTTGATGTTTTGGGTCGAGACCCTTCATCAGGACTGGAAAGAGGGGAGCATTACTTCCAAAGAGGGAAGATTATTTGTCAGATGCCCGCTTAATAGGTTGAAGAATCCCAAGTCTTTTCAGTCTAATGTTATAATTTAGACCTTTGACTCCAGGGATCATTCTCATTTTCCTTTTCAGCCATGCATCCAGTGCATAAAAGTCTTGTTACTTGGCAATAAGAACTGAATAGAACATTCAAGATGTGGTGTAACAATAGCACCCTGAAGTTTGATTACTTCCATGTTTCCTGATATTCTACTGTTTAGGCAATTTAGTCCAACATTCTGTTGCCTTTACTAAATAAACTAGTCTGAGCTTCCCAGCCTGAAATTATTCTTTCATTCCTACTCTCTGTATTCTGTCTTTTAACAACTCCTCAATCCCACCTCAAGTAGATTATCCCAATCCCACGTTCCCCAATTTTGTTTAATAACTTCCTGTGTGGCACCTTATCAAAGACCTTCTGAAAGTACAAATACACCACAGTCACTGCTTCCCTTTTATTCAATTGGCTAGTTACAACCTCAAAATCTCTAACATGTGCTCTCTTTCTTGAATTCATATTGACACTGTGAAATATATCACACTTACTCCTTCTACTGGAAAATGGAATATGCAGTTAATGCAGCTTTTGCTTCTTCATAATTAGCATTAAAGGGTGATATTGTATAATTCTTTATCACCATGGTGTAACAGGAATGCTTGCTTTCTTACATCATTGGATTCCAAATCCTGTCATTATCCCTTCAAACCTGTGAAGCTATTTTTTCCAGTGGTACAGAATGAGGATGGCTTGAAATGCACATCCAATGGCACAATGGTAAACATGGCTCTCAGCAGTTTAACAGTACCTAAAAGCAGCACTGGTGCACCGTACGTACTGAATATTAGTCTATTCAAACAAAATGTTGTTTGCGTTGCACAGATTCCAATTAATTAGATTAGATGCTGGAATTCACTATCTCCTTGACATCCGCAGGGTTACCTTGTAGACTGTCTCAGTTACAAACATGCCAGAAAAAGAATCCATTGCACTGGATTAAAATTAGCCATACTCTTTACAGTACTCACACACAATATGCTAAAAATGACCAAAATTTGCTCAACCTCATCACAATACAAACTGTAACAAGTGAGCCCTTTATGCATGTGATTAATTAGACAAACTCACTGCTGCACCATATAGAACAAAACAGCTGCTTTCTTTGTTACGACACCCAATATACTGGGCATATTCAGAACTACGCACAATCACAGAGGAAACATAACACGTTTAAGAAAGGAAATGTAGTAATGCAGCATAACAATAACAGCTCTGCATACATCATGTGTGTGGTGAACAGTGTGTGCCTTCTCCTCCCTTGCATTTTCTCCTGTCCTCCCCTCTACCTCACAAGAACCAGATCCTCTCTGATATCTAATCGATGTGCTCATACAAGTCCAGATACAGTCAGGAGGTCACCACAGTAGAAAGTATCAATGAGGCCAACATATGGTTTGCCTTCTTAATTATATTTTGTCCCTGCACTTGAACTTCCAGTGGTTCATGCACAGTGGCACCCAGGTCACTTGGGATGCCAACATCTTTCATTCTTTCACCATCTAATAATTAAAACCTGGTGAAGCATTGAGGGGAAGTGGGGAAATTTTTAAGTCTTTCTCATCTAAAAGGTAGAAAGAATAGCCATCTTACAGTATCCCATCAGCACAAAAGCTCCAGCGATGATCACAAATGTCTGTACTGTGTCCGTGTACATCAAAGCAGCGAGGCCCCCTGCAACCAATCAGAAACAGATATTACACAAAAGCAGGGCTTTTTCCTCTAGCACTATGTAATCCCTACTGTTCTCTATTTATCACCTTCAACTTTTTAAAGGGATGATGCATCAGGACTTAACGTTTCTCTTCCACCATGAACCACTATTATTGAGACTGCTGCCAAGGAGATTCTTAGTTCTCCAGCCACTCAAGTCTTTTAACATTTGTTATGCCAACTACTTGCTACAGTTTGTAAGATTCCTTGTTGGTAAGCAGGTTTTTTGAAGTTCAGGGGAGATAACATGTTTCTTGCTAGCCTAAAATCTACCGTACAGGGTGAGATCAAATAGCTCATTAGAAATCCCTCAGGTATTTTCCCATCACTCTCCCCCCAGCACACCTTTTTTTGTGCTGGGCCACCAGATCAGAGACTTTCATCTAGGGACTCTCAAGTTAGTCACAGTACATGAAGGAGCCAGAGGATAAGTGGATGAGGATTGCCTGAATAATGTGCAGTAAGCATTACAGGACTTCTATAGACCACAAGGCAATGATTAATTATCTGAAATTAGTGTTAAATCTAGTGCTACAATGCATCTGGTCAGAAGACAAATTGTGATTCCTTGAGCTTGCGTTAGCCTTGACTGGAACAGTGCAGGAGGATGAAAACAGAGTTGTCAGAGTGAGAGGGATGAAGAGTTAAAGTGACAGTCAACAGGAAGCTTGGTGTCAGACTTGCTGACTGAATCGCGGTGTACTGCAAAGTGATCACCCTATCTGTCTTTGGGTTGCCTAATGTAAGGGACACCACATTATAGGCAATTAATAAATTTTGATCATTTTTTCTGAAGAATACACAAAATTATTAGTGTTTATTTGAAGGTCACATTTGCTCAGCTAAAAAAAAATAACTGTTCAACTTGGGATTCTAGAGTTTTCTCATATGCTCTTGCAGTATAAAGGTTAAACATTAAATTTAATACTAGGATGGAGAGTGGCATGGTTAATTATGTGTAAGGCATTACCAATTGCATTCCAGAATATTCCATTGGACCCTGTAAAAATTTACAGAGTGCAAGAACCAAAGATCAAATGAATAATTACATTGTTGAGGAATTTTAATTTCCTAGTCACTTAGCACAGTTATCAGTATAAGCTAAAAATTAAAGAAGAACATCATGTCAATAACCCATTTAACATGTTAGTTTATTGACCGGAACACATTATCATTCTGGAAAGACTGCAGCAGTTTATCGTCCATTTCTCGTGCACAGAGATATCCAAGGAGGTACCCCATCTGGTTCTTTCTACCACTGGTGGCATCAATATTACTGTGGGATTACCTTAATGCTGAGGAGTGGAGAAGAGGTTTGGGAACACAATAACCCAGAAGTGAGACCAAGTCATGCCACGTTTCTGTACACTACACAAATTAACTTCAATGAAAACTAAAAGGTAAATGGAACATGCTGTGCTTTGCAAAAATCCACGATTCTCCTTCCAGATTCTCAATGCGACATATACACTAATGAATGAACGACCTGGATACGTGCATTAGCATCCAATGTCAGGAAGCGCACACCACTTTTGAATTGTTATCTACACATGCTCTCTGTGGAGAATACACACCAAAGTGGGCCTTTGTGAGACCTGCTTCAATGTTACTTTCATGGTCCTGCCTGACAAGTTCTGATCCACTTCTGGGATCCCACCTCATGTATGCCCCTTTAAGTAATATACTTACCAGACTCACCTTGAAATCCAATTTCATCCCTCAAACCTGGTAGTAATGCTTACCCTTCTTGCCAAGCTCATCACCACCAAACCTACTGATCTGATCCAATCCAAACCAGTGATCTGCTCCACCAACAACTCCACAAATCTGCTTCCTCAATCTGGACCCTCTCACCTGCCACCAATTATCAACGACCAATTCCCCACCAACTACTGACCTCCCTTCCGATTACCTATTCCTCCTCCTGACCACTCTCCCTCCCAACCCAACTACTGATTACCTATTACTGACAACCCCAATGACAATCCCCCAACAATACTTCACCCTCCTCTAACTACTAATCTCATCCAACAGGGTCCATGCAGTTGACCTATCCCTGACCTCTCAACCGACCGCCTCCCTGACCCCTTAACCAATCACGACCTCTTCATCAGTCCCAGCCTTGACTATCTACTGATTGGCCTTGACTAACCATTCTGAACCCAAATTTCCCCTAATCTCTTGGTCTGTCTCTTAAAGCAGTCGGGCCCTGAAATTGCCTGATCACTTTCACAAGTGCTGAGGAAACACCTTTCCCTCTGCAACGTCTGTTCAGTGGTACACGATACCTTGGGCCTCATCTTGCACAACCAAATTTCCCGGCAGCACGTCCTTTCAATTTCTAGGCAAAGATTCCTATATCCCAGTATTCAGAATTATTGATACCTTAAACAGAGGAAAAATTGGCCTGAATTAAGTGTTACAGCTAAATTAACCCTCAAAGTAATTAGTGAGCTCCAATTGGTTGGTGGAACTCAGGTAGCCATCTACAAGATCTCAGACAGATAGTGGACTTAACTAAGCTTAAAAATAATAAAGGGCTTGTCAGAATCCTCTTTGCATGTGTGTTTGCTTCATTAGCCTGTCCTTCAATTCCCTTGGCAACATCTGTGGAAAGGGTCCCAGAAATGAAACGGGAACTTTTGTCTTTCCATAGATGCTGCCTGACCTGTTGTGTGTTTCCAGCATTTTCTGTTATCTGCAGTTCTTTTTTCAATTATTTTGATTAGTCAATGGCTTTCTCCACTGATTACGTAACTCCAAGCTGTATGAATAAAATGCAAATTCCGATTATGTTACGGAATCCAATCAAAAAGACATTTTAAATTTTGAGCTAGTGAAGATGTTAAAAAAATACTTGTTTAATTAATTGCAGCTGATTCAGGAGTGGGGAAAAAATGGACAGTTGTTAATTCTAGATAGTGATGCATTCAAGTAGGGGTAACTTGTGGGGTTGGGGGGATGCAGGTCGTGGGTTACAACTAAGTTGAAGCCAATCCTATCCCAAACCAGACATACACATAAATGGGACATTCTAGCAAGAATCACTGAATAAAGATAAAAGAGCAGGAACTCAGGTTGTTTTCTCCTCTCAACCCAGAGTCACTGAGACCCGTTTTATTAATTTAGTGCCATCCCTGCTGTGAACAGCTAACTGAATGCAGGTCAGAGGTGGAATAGAAGGTCCTGCATTGTGCAGTTCAGTATTACAATGGGGAAGAGCATTTTACCCAGCACAGACCAGATAAGAAAGCTAGGTCCATCCTAATTATGTAATTCATTGTTACACTGGGTGAGATCAACTGACTCAACACAAACCAGAGATGGAAGCTGACTTGTTTCAGCTGTGTATAGCTATAGTGTCCATTTTCTGAAGCGTTAGCCTGCAGATGCTTCACATAAAGTCAATATTCACCCAGCTGATCTTCAGTGCCTACCTGTGACGGTGTAGATACAAGTAATAATCAGCAGTGCAATCACTGCGACATAGATGTTCCACCCCAGAGCTTGTTGGATGAAAACTGCTCCAGAGAACATGTCCACCTGTCAAGTAAACAAACAAACATATCACCATTAGTAAATAAACATCAAATAACGGGAATCTTCCCATTGCAGTCCTTAAAGGGGAAGGTAGGACTCGAGGAACCCTTTCACAGAGTCTAACTATCAGGCACCATTACAAAGGAAATTTCCCTATAAGAACAACTTTTATGAGCAGGTCTCTTGTTGGAGACTGTGGTGTCATGAGGAGATACTTACAGAAACCTTGGTAAATATGTAAAGGAAGAGAGAGATGAGAGAGAGGTAGAGTCTAATCCGGTTTCCTCCAAACCTCTTCATTAGGTATTGGGGCATGGTGATGACCTGCGAAAAGGGGAGAAGTGGAATTCTCAAATAATGTCCAAGTATTTGCATCTACAAATAGTTAGTGAATTTACAACTCTAAAAAAATGCCAGGCCAGTATTTGATTACAGAGAACTGGCAGTAAAATAATTCCCTAAAAACATTAAATGGAACAAAATGTCACATGTATTTTTGATTACAGGATGATCCTCGCTGACAATCAACACAAGCGCACCTCAAGGATGCCTGCTTAGCCCACTGCTCTACTCTCTCTACACTCATGACTATGTGGATAGGTACAGCTCAAACGTCATCTGTAAATTTGCCGATGACACCACTGTTGGCAGAATCTCAGATGGCGATGAGGAGGCATACAGGAGTGAGACAGATCGGCTGGTTGAGTGGTGTCCCAACAACAACCTTGCACTCAACGTCAGCAAGACCAAGCAATTGATTGTTGTCTTCAGGAAGGGGAAATCGGGAGAACACACACTAGTCCTCATTGAGGGGTCAGCGGTGGAAAGGGTGAGCAGCTTCAAGTTCCTGGGTGTCAACATCTCAGAGGATCTACCTTGGGCCCAACATATTGATGCAATCACAAATAAGGCATGCCAGCGCTCTACTTCATTAGGAGTTGAGGAGATTTGTTATGTCACCAAAGACTCTTGCAAATTTCGACAGCTGTATGGTGGAGACCATTCTGACTGATTGCATCACTGCCTGGTATGGAGGCTCCAATGTGCAGGATCGAAAGAGGCTGCAGAGGGTTATAGACTCAGCCAGATCCATCACTGGTACAACCCTCCCCACCACTGAAGACATCTTCAAGAGGTGGTGCCTTGAGAAGGCGGCATACATTATTAAGGACTCTCACCACCTGGGACATGCCCTCTTCACATTACTACCATCAGGGAGGAGGTACAGGAGCCTGAAGACCCACACTCAACATTTCAGGAACAGTTTCTTCCCCTCTGCCATCAGATTTCTGAACGGTCCATGAACCCACGAACACTATCTCATTATTCCTCTTTTGCACTATTTATTTATTTTTGTAACTTATAGTATTATTTATGTCTTTATGTCTTGCACTGTACTGCTATCGCAAAATAACAAATTTCACGATATATGTCAGCGATAATAAACCTGATTCTGATATATAAGGGACAACATCAATTGAAATCACTGGGAATTAAAATCAGGAAAACTGTGTAAAGTGCTGCTACATTGCCTTTGCTCACTAGAACCAAAGTTAATATTACCCCCACTATCCTTTCACTTATGATATCCAGCATTGAATACAGCTTCAGGGCCCTCAGTGACATATGTTGGGTAGATTCTCCTTCCACCTTTGAGATCTTGTTTGAATCTATCCTTAGGAGAATGTCACACTATTTTGCATACCTCCATGCATCAATTAATAGCTAAAACAGTTCAAATGAAATAGAGTCTCATACTTACCCCAGCTGTCAGATAAACTGGAACAAAAAGCCAACCCAGAAGTAACACAATAAACAGGGCCTGTGGGAAGCAAATCCCAACATTAAATAAGGCAGATCACCCAAAATAAGTCATTGAGAACAACTGCACTGAGCATCCCAAGTATCTACGACTAGAAAACATGGGAAGCCATTTGCAAACAACAGAAGGAGCACACAACATCCCAAACAAATCACCAACCTGCCCCATCAAGCACTACCTGCCCATCTGTGGCAGAGTCTGCAGATCCAAGGCAAATCTGTTGGTCTCCCAGCCAACTCAGAACTCACAGACCTGGGATGGGAGCAACTCATCACTGAAGTCAAGGGACTGCCTGTGAAGAAGGAGTTAGTCACTATTGTCTAATAGTAGTTATCTGTCAAATCTTTGGGGTTTGCAATATTAGTCTGTCTTAATGGTGTTAGTGTGAGGACCATAGTATGCAGTGTGATCCCTAACAGTCAATTTCTAGTCCACTACTTATTCAGTTTTTATCAGCAATTTACATTTAGGTTTAGGGAACAGTTTTAAAACATTGCAGATATTAAACCTGGTAAAGCAGTAGACAGTGCTGAAGATGGTTGTAGGATGACAAATAAAATAATGGAGAATGTGGAAGTATATTCCAATGCACTTTAAGAGGAACATAGAGCATAGAACAATATAGCACAGGAGCAAACCTTTCAGCCCGCAATGTCTGTGCCGACCATGATGCCAATCCAAACTAATCCCATCTGCCTACACATGGTCTATATCCCTCTATTCACTGCCTGTTCATGTGCCTAAATGGCTCTTAAAAATTGCTATTGTATCTGTATCCACCACCTCCACTGGCAGCACATCCCAGGCACCTACCACTCTGAGGAAAAAGACTTGCCTCGTAAATCTCCTTTAAACCTTCCCCTTCTCACCATAAAGTTAAGCCCTTTGGTATTTGACCTTTCCAGCCCGGGAAAAAGACTCTGACTATCTACCCTATCTACGTCTCTTATCATTTTATATACTTCTGTCAGGCTGCTCCTCATCCTTTGATGCTCCAGACAAAACAATCCAAGTTTGTCCAAACTCTGCTTATAGTTAATACTCTGGAAAGATAGTACACTTAAAAAAGGATGATTTTGAAAAGTGTGGATAACTTTAATGTCCCTTTACACAACCAAAAGTAGTTTAAAAAACATGTGGGTTACTTAGAGTTGTGGACACAGCTCAGCACATCATGGAAACCAGCCTCCCCTCCATGGACTCTGTCTATACTTCTCGCTGCTTTGGTGAAGCGGCCAGCATAATCAAAGACTCCATCCACCCCAGACATTCCCTCTTCTCCCCCCCTCCTATCAGTCAGAAGATAGAAAAGCCTGAAAGCACGTACCACCAGGCTCAAGGGCAGCTTCTATCTCACTGTTACAAGATGATAAAATGGACTCTTGACCTCACAATCTACCTCGTTATGACCTTGCACCTTATTGTCCACCACACTGCACTTTCTCTGCAGCTGTGATACTTTACTCTGCATTCTGTTTTGTTTTACCCTGTACCACCTCAATGCACTGTGTAATGAATTGATCTGTATGAACGGTATGCAAGACAAGCTTTTCACTGTACCTCGGTACAAGTGACAATAATAAACCAATTCCAATTCCAGATTTATAAATAAGAGAATAAAAAATGAAAGTGAACAGATCATACAAGAACTGTATAAATCACTGGCTGGGCCTTAGCTGGAGTACTGCAGATGATGAAAAGCAACAAATTGCAGATGTTGGAAATTTGAAATAAAAACAGAAAATGCTAGAAATACTCAGCAGATCAGGCAGCATCTGTGGAAGGAAAACAGTGTTAATGTTTCAGGTCAATGCCCTTTCTGGATGCAACATTGGATCCAGTACTAGGACAGACATGTCAACGTGTGTCAAACTGTCCAGGATATATGAAGAGGGCCTATCTGGAGAAAAACTCAGAATTCCAGAGATCCACCAATCAAGATTCATAAAATGTTCAATGTCTTTGAATTTAAGTCCAGCTTGTTTCATTGTACTCACATTCCACTCAAAGCCACCGACTGCCAAACCATTTGCTGCCCCTGTGCCTGCCAAACCAACAAAATGTCCACTTCCGATGTTACTGGCAAAAAGCGAGGCTCCAATCTAGAAGTGAAATTGAGAAAGTGAGATTTTTTTCCCTGAAAAAGCTCTTAAAACTTCTTTCTTATACAAGAATGGACAATTGGCTGTCAAAACAAAATATTTTTCTTTATCAAAAAGATTCAGAGAGCTGGGCAAAACAAAAGGCTAGCAGACTGAACTTTCAGCTCAGAAACCTTGATGCAATCACCTTACACCTCCCTGAGGTTTAGTAACAAAAGGAATAGTTATGGACTATTATATAACTGAGCCCTATTTTAGAACTACAAGTTGAGGCATGCCGCAATTATGTAACAGGCCAAATAAACCCAACGTCACTGAGAAATTTCTGGTTTGTCCAAATTGTCTTAAAAACGACCTGCTGCTGCTTACAATCATAAAGCATTAAGTTGATTTCCTACTGCTTATGGGCTTTTATCCAATTCTAACCAATTGTCTTTCCACGTATTCAGGCTATGACATACCTGTCAATTGAGACCTATTGCCCAACAATGGCATATTTGTGAATTAACACAAAAGTTAAGATTTTAGATTTATGGCAATTCAATTGCTATAAATTAACAAGCTGTTATCAAATAAATTAAATCTATAAAATAGTTGTCACTTACAGTGTACCATTTCATGTTCCTCCCAGCCAAGAAATATCCACCCACTGTTCCACGGTTGGTCCTACACATGGACTAAACAAAAAACACAAGGTATATGAGACAACAAATAAGATTATATTCCATATATCTATCAGCAGATAACCATGCCTGCTTTGGAAAGAAGGGGCAGTTTGTAATAGGTCGCAGAACTGAAGAGTTGGGGTGAATGTTTAAAACACCAATTGGGAACCATGCCTTCCAAATGAGACTCGGAGAGGGAGGGACAAGAAGCATGGCAACTCTCCATGTATGCACCACGCTGATCAATTCCATCACTCTCCATTTTATTCAAGCTGATGCACAAAATTGATATACAAGTGGCCTATAACAGCTCCAGCTTTAAAAAGACAGGTGATTTTAGAGATTGAGACTTTGGTAGATATAACGCAGTGTGCATCTGCTAGATTCTGACCCACTGCTGCTAGTGTGGAGAATTTCATATCCAGATTGACATGCAGGGCATTAATACCATGCACACCCCTTGTAAATGAGTGGCCACACGCAGCCCAGATCCTGATGGCAAAGGTCAATATGACATCTCCATTCCTCTAAAGCTTGCAGCTAATTAATGAATTTGCTAAAGGTGAGTAATTGGTGTGGGTGTCTGCAGTGCCGTTATTCCAATGGTGATGCGCAAGTACAGTTCAGTAAGGACAGGGACAAGGAGAGCAGCACAAGAGGCAGCTTGACAAACATTACAAGTGCACCAGTGTGATTCCACCACCACCTCTTCCTCTTCCTCCTCAACACTTCACGGGAACCAGAAAAAAAGACAAAGAATGGTCACAATATACAAGTAGAAATGCTTCCATTTATAGTGGGGAAACTGTGAGGACAGATAAAATCTGTATGTGGTGAGACACCAGGCAGCAGTGGAAGAGCAAGAGCAAGGATGACACAGATGCCAGCTTGCTGGAGTGTGAGTTCCCACTTGAACTGAATTTGACAAGTTTTTGTCCACAGTATGATGTCAGGCAGGGCAGGGCTAGCAGTATGGAGTCCTGGCAGGGTGAAGGGCTCCAGGACTGATTGCCAAGAATTGATCCTGCAACTCTCTCAAAAATATGAAAGCATAACTTTAGTTAAATATTGGAACATCTGGCTCTCTGAAAATGGAGTGCCCCAAGGATCAATTCTTGGCAATCAATTATCTACTATTTACATTAAAGACCTAGAGAAAGGGGCAGACTACAAGGTATCCAAGCTTGCTAATGACACTAAAATAGATAGGCGGACATGTTACTGTGAGGATATTTGGACTCTGAAACAGGATATAGATAGAGTGGACAAAAACTTGTCAAATTCAGTTCAAGTGGGAAAGCATGAGGTCATGCACTTTGAATGTGGAATCAAAAGGCAGACTAGTATCGAAAAGGAGAGAAATTACAAATGGATGACGTACAGAAGAAGCTATGTGTTTTTGTGCATGAAACACAAAAACGTTAGGAGGCACGTACAACAAGTAGTTAAGAAGGCAAATGGCATAATGGCTTTTATTTAATGGGTCGGAATTTAGAAATAGAGGAGCATTGCTACAATTGTACAGGGTGTTGGTGAAGCCACACCTGGAATGCTGTGCAGTTTGGGTCCCCTTATTTAAGAAAGGATATGCCGGTGTTGAAGGCAGTGTCCACTTTAAATATGGGCAACCTGCATGATCTTAGGCTACCAGAAATTCCAAGTTATTACAATATCAAAATCAAGTTGACTCCTGTGCCAAATGGCAAGCCACTGCCTAAGTTCAACTCATGCAGACCAGCACTCCTTTGATTGAGGTAGTTATTTCAGTTCAAGCTGTTTTTGTATTAATGTAATACAGGTAACTGCACTTTTTAGAAAGCCTCACATATTTTTGTGTACTTGAGTGGCTTTTCCATTTTCCAGTGCTAATGCCACCTTCCCGGCAACATTAAAGTTACCTGTGATAGAAGAAACCTGAAACAAGAGGAGCATTCTTATTTTATGACCTCCACATCGGATCACATGAACAGCTCTGCTGGACATCTTCCAAAACACTGGCCTGTTTCAGTCAACAAACTCAATAAACAAAATATTTAATGCAATGATTCTCTTTAATCTTTAGCTTACACTGACAATTGTGCTAAAGAAGGAGCAATGAAAATTCCTTCGTCATGTTCCCTTGTAATTTTTTGTGGGGCCTTTGACTCTTCGACTCAGTGAACTCTTACAGGGTCAGATGGAATGTTCTGAAATGTAGCTTGATGATAGTTCTATTCTTAAACCACGTCCCTACCTATTCAGTAATAACATTAATTATTAAGCCTTGTGCTGCTGACAGATTTAGGGAATTTACTGGACCAAATTTTCCTTTCTTTTCAATTGAGCTGTTCTGACCCTAACCTTACACACTAATATTATGATAATAAATTCACATAAATATCAGAACTTTTTGTCAAATCTTGTTCTCTTGTAATTATTGCAGGGAACGTTTAACTTTTGTTCTCTGAAGCTTCAATGCCAAATATCCCATCATTCTCTAAAATTAACAGATCAATCTCAGTTTTTAATCTGAGTTGATACTCAAATGTCAATTTGTTTTAGCACTGTGTTGGTAAGTTGTAAGGTATACACCTCACTTAAGCAAATCTTCAGCCAAGGTTGATGGGATGTATAAAAAGAACTGTTATATTACGCTTAAGGGAGGTAATACCATCAGCAGGATTCCTCAAATAGTACAGAGATATAGAGAACCATTGAGCATGCCTTAGCATTACAATTGAATATTCAAGTACCTGCAACCAAAAGTATGGACAGAGCTGACTCACCACACTTTGAATTTAGATTAGAGGAGATTTGCATCAGTTAACTCTGTTTCTCTTTCCACAGATGTTACCTGAGTTACTGACTGTTTTTAGCATTTTCTGTCTCTGACCGAGTTGGTTAATAAGATATAAGATATCTTTATTAGTCACATGTACATTGAAACACACAGTGAAATGCATCTTTTGCGTAGTGTTCTGGGGGCAGCCCGCAAGTGTTGCCACGCTTCCGGTGCCAACATAGCCTGCCCAGAACTTCATAACCTGTACACCTTTGGAACGTGGGAGGAAACCGGAGCACCCGGAGGAAACCCATACAGACACAGGGAAAACGTACAAACTCCTTGCAGACAGTGGCTGGAATTGAAAGTTGCCCTGACCGGACTTAGTACATGAATTGCCTGGACCCAGATGGTTAATGAGTTCCCCAGGCCCAACTTAGTGCATGAATTTCCTGGACTCATTTGATTATTATCATCATTATTTGGATCAAAGATGGTTGATAAAGTATTGAGGGATCAAAACGCAAACCTGGTTTCAAATGAAACCGCATTTACATTCCATCTGGTATCAAAGTGGAACAGTTTGATGTTGCCTCCTTTGATCCATGGGAGCTTGACCAGTTTTGCATGGGAATTGCAGATTCAGGATTTACGCTGCAAGCTTGGTTTGATGTTAAAACCAATTCACAAAATGTCACTCAACTGGCACTGGGAGTGTCAGTTGAAGCTTTTCCAAATTTACTTTTCTAGCCTTTTCTGGACAGGACTGGTCATTGCTGCAATGGACTGCACAGGTGGTGGTTGCCTTTCAAGTGGACACCTATGGGCAAAAGAACAGCAGTGAGATATTCAGCTGAGGGGAGGGACATTGCTGCCCGAAACCATCCTTTCCTGATGTCCCAGTTCACAGAGTCACAGAGTAGACAACCGTAAAACTGACCAAGAGCAAGATTAGCAAGATTCCTGGCTGATTTTTCCCCAAAGTAGATCCAGAGGCACTGAGGCCAATTGTAGCAATGGGGGGCAATCCAAGTACTTCATGCAGTGTGTGTTTTAGAAGTGCATGAAGTAAGATCAAAAGGATCAGAATGGAGCCCTAAGTTACTAAAATTGGAGGGGTCCAATATTCCAGTTGGCCAAGTTAGGTGGAGTGAGCCCAAGGCTTCCAATAAATAGAGACTCAGAGCCTATTCTGAGCATGTGTGTGGTCATCAACATAAGATAGTTGAATTGGATCTAAAGGGCATACAACCCCAACAATGGCCACGGAAGGTTAGACCTTCTGTTAGTTAGACACCATACTGCTCTATCTTAGAAGACCTTGGTAGACCAATAACCTAGACCACAATTCTAGCAATCTTTCCAACGGGTTCAATTATAGCAGCCTTAGGAATTCTGGGATCATACCTTGAGCCATGCTCAGACTCACAGCAGGCTCCAAGATGTGCGGGAGCTTCAACCAAGTGAAGCAGAACAATACCCCACAGTGGAGAGGTGGGACTGTAATTAGTATGGACAGTGGAATCATAAACACTATGTCCTAGTTTTAATATGGAACTATACCAGAGTTTGAGGCAATAGAACACTGCCCTATGATATCTTATTCTTGGGCAACACATCCATACACGTGAAAACCTCTGAGAATGGACCAATGGAACTCTACCTGCAGAAGTGCACCTCAAATGGGGCGGTGAAACTGTACCCATTATAAAACCATGGGAAGCATACCTGGAATGCAGCAGTATAAATCCACCCTGATGTGGAGCAATATAACTGTACACTCATATGAAGCACTGAAATTATATTGAGTATAGCACATAGCAAGTATAATCAGTTTGTGATTGTGCAGATGTATGCATTGAGGATTGAGGTGACTTACCACATTATAGACCAGTGGAACCGTACCCAGTGAAGGGCAGAGGAACAGTTTGCAGAAAGGGATGGTGGAAATGCATACAAAAAGGCACAGTGCAACTGTATTCTAACATGGACTAGTAGAACTGTACCTAGTAAGGGGCAGTGGAACTGTGATCAGTAAAGGGTAGCAGAACTGTACTGTGAGGGCCAGCAGAAATGTAACCTGGAAGAGGTAGTGGAATTATAACCAGTAAAGAGCAGTAGAACTAAACACAGTAAGGAGCAGTGGAACTGTATCCTCATATGGAGCAGTGGAACTATAACCAGTAGAACTATTACCAGTAAGGGTAGGTAGAACAGTAACCACTGAGGGGAAGTCAAACTGTAATCAGTAAGGGCATGTGAAAATGTACTCAGAAATGTGCGGTGCAACTGTACTTTAATATGGAGCAGTCAAAATGTAACCAATGAGGGGCAGTGGAATTGTATCCGATAAAGGACAGTAGAATTATAACATGTAAAGGTTAGTAGAACTGTAACCATTCAGAAAAAATGTACCAGCAGCTAGTAAGGGGTAGTGGAGCTGTTCTTATATGAGCCAGGAGAATTGAACCCTTACAATGGAGCCAGTAAGCAGTGAAACGGTACATAATACACTAAGTTCAAACTGAACCCAGTAAGTCTATGGAGCTGAACCTAGTAAGAGGCAGTTGAACTGTACCCAGTTATGGGCAATAGAACCATGCCCAGTGGGGGGCAGTGTAACAATATACAATAAGGTGTAATGGAACAGTACACTATAAGTAGCAGTGTAACAGTATCCAGTAAGATAGACTGGAACTTTACTCTCCATGGGGCAGTGGAACAGTGGAACAGTATCCTAGTTCAGGACAGTGGCGTAGAATTAGTGCTGCTGCTACACAGCTCTAGTAACCTGTGTTCAGTCCTGATCTAGCATGCTGTCTGTGTTGAGTTTGCACATGCTCCACGTGACTGCATGAGCTTCTGCTGGGTGCCCTGGTTTCCTCCCACATCACAAACATGTGCTGGTAGGTTAATTGGTTCCTGTAAAATTAGGGATAACTGATCTATAGCTCAGTGAAACCATATTCAACATGAATTTGCAAGGTTCTGTCCCACTATGGGGCAGCAGAACAGAGCAAATCTATTGTTATGCATGTAGTGGGACTATACCCCAGGATTTCACACAGGAACAAATCTCTGATCAAGGCAATACATCCATTTCTGTTCTGGAATTGCATTGCAGTGAAAAGCAACAGGACTGGATTATATGAGACAGTGGGATCATAATCCATGTGGAGCATTGCAACATATAGTATGTGGCTGTGGACCTGTAACTCGCATGAACAAGCAAAATTATACTGCACTGGAGACTTTGAAGCATGATAGGGCCTGAATCTGTACCCCAGTATGGGACAGATGGTCAATACCCAGGATAGATCAGAGAACCTGTACTTTACTATTAGGCAGAGGGATGATACATCAATATAGTACAAGAAGACAGTAATCCAGTATGGTTCCAAGGGACTATTGCATTTGTGGAGACTAAAGTACCCTAGTGTGGAGCAATGAGAACTACCTCAGAATGGGGCAGCCACACTGTACTCTTGCATGGGTAATAGAGGTTCTTATTACAGGGCACCAAGATTTAGTCTGTTATATAACAGGATAGAAGTGCCCCAGTGGGGGCAGTGGAACTGTATCCCACTGGAGGGATTGGAATAGTATTCCTAATGGAGCAGTGAATCTGTAACCAGTGTGACCAGTGAATCTTTGTTCCAAAACTGGGCAAAATAAGCCAGTGGAATCACACCAAGATTGTTCCTAGGATGGTGGGTTAGTCTTGTGAGGAGAGATTATATCAGACTAGCCTGCATTCTCTTGAGTTTAGAAGAATTCTTAAGGAGATCAACCAGGTAGTTGTGGAGATTATGTTTACCCTGGCTAAGGTGTGTAGAACTAGGGGTGAGTTTCAAGTTATGGGATTATCCATTCAAGATAAAAGTGAAAATCTTTGTTAATCACTATCCGAAAGGACTATGGATGCTCAGTGCTGAGTATATTCAAGAGAGAGATCAATAGGTTAATATCTTAAAATCAAGGGATATACTGTTAGTGCAGGCAACTGGGGCTGAGGTACAAAATCATTCATGATTTTATTGAACAGCAGAGCAGGCACCAAGATCCAAATAGTCTACTCCTGCTTCAATTTCCTATATTGTTACTCATTTTCTTTCAATAAGAATGAACTTGACTGGGACAGTGAAACTGTTTCACTGTAGAGAACTAGATCTCAGCCCAAAAATACAGTAGCTTGACTGATTAGCCAGACTGACCAGAACTTTAGGGAACAGAAATGGAGAATAAACATTTAAACAAAATAAGGCCAACCGTGTAACACATTCTGCACAAGGAGAAATAGTCAAGGAAAAAATAACTCAAAAACATTTGAGGGATTAAATCCTTACCCACAGTCCAATGCCAATGACTAAAACAAAATACATGCTGATTACGCTGATATCTGCAGCATTGTTGATGGCCACAGTTTGGGATGGAGACACGATTGATGGTGGAGATGCAGAAGGCTTCATTTCAGCTCCGTATGTAGATAGGGAATGCACCAGCATGAAAGAGGCTGAGATAACAGCTGACAGTACGAGGGACTGTCCTATTAATACACATCTGGCGAGTAATGATTGAACAAATCACATTTAATAGGTTACTAAGTGCCAAAAACTTTCCAATTCAACATTAGTTGTCATTTGGGAGAAGTTCTTAGTTATTCATCAAAAAAAAAACTTATTGAATTACTCTCCTGTGATAATGAGAAAGACAGGTCAGGTTCCATCCCACATCCATGCTGGGAAATTTACTAAGTGTAATAATGTTTTTGTAAGCTGACAAAAAAGGTGATAATATTTGCTAGCTTAAATTCAAACTAACATTTACAATTTTAACTCAACTTAGCACATAGGTATCAGTCTATCCAAGGATAGTATAATAGCACCAAGTATAACAAAATTGAGACTTCAGAACAGAGGATTCCTTCCTAAAGAATAAGCAATTAGAGTCATATAGCACTACAGCACAGAAACAGGCCCTTCAGCCCATCTAGTCCATGCTGGCCTGGTTTTCCGCTTTGTCCCACCTATCTGCACCCAGAATAGAGTTAATTTTCTGAAAGATCTTCAGCATATAGAAGTTGTAGTAAAAATCCAGCATCCAGTTATTCAGAAATCCTGATGGCTCTGCATCTGGATCACTCATTAGTCTGGAATGCAAGCCAGGATTCCAGAGTGCAAGTGAGGTGTGTGGCCAGAGCCAGGGTCCAGCATGTGGCCGGTACTGGAGCCCAGACCGTGGGCTAGATGTGAGACTGGAGCTGGGGTTGGGATCTGGAAGACCAGAGGTCAAAGAATGGGGGGAGGTTTACGGCTGGAGCCAGGGTCTGGAGTGTTTGTATATTTCCTGCTTCCTTTAAACTAAACTGGTTCTTTTAAACTCAACTGGAACATTTAGTATACTACTATGTAACATGTAAAAACAGTGGAAAAGAGAGTTGTATCTGGGTATTAATAGAAGTAATATCCAATAGTCTGGGAAAACTGCTAGTCTGGCATGACCAAAGTCCCAAGGGTTCTAGTTTATTGGAATTTTACTGTACTGCTGGATATTTAAAAGAATTTGGAAATTCAGTGAGAAAATGAGTGGAGATCTTTCACAGGAAGGCAAGGAGAGGTAACATTCAACTGAATACCCAAACTTAAATACAGAAATAT
Organism: Pristis pectinata; assembly: GCF_009764475.1. NCBI lineage: Eukaryota > Metazoa > Chordata > Chondrichthyes > Rhinopristiformes > Pristidae > Pristis > Pristis pectinata. Next base: position 24,587,940 of record NC_067425.1, read on the forward strand.
CCATTCTGTAAAAAGCGTTTAACATAATAACATAGAGAATGGAACAACTGAAGGCTGTGCAAGGCATTTGCATTTGGACCATCCAAGAGTGGAAGGAAAGGTAGAATACCGGTAAGAGAGTAGAAAATCTGCTTATGGTTGTATCTTGGAGTGCTGGGTGACACTTCACTTTCCTGGCTGGATTCATGGTGTCATTCACTAAATCCAAAAACTACTGCTAAGATAGGGTAGCAGTTAAAGATGATGGTTCATGTTGGAATCAGTTCCACATTCAAGGTCTTATACCATGAGATCAAGGAATTAGCACTAGGTTATAAAGCAAGACCTCCAGGTATTGTTAAGCTCGAGATATTTTCCATACAAGAAATTGAATGGACCAATAACAGTGAGATTATATGGGAAATTATGCAGTTGAAGGGCTGGTACAGAAGTAAAGAACTCACATTCTTTGCATTTTGGAGTAACATTGGAACAAGAGAATCTATACTGAAGGACTTTATCCGAGGCACAGTGACAATGATGCCCTTTACCAAATGGATAATATTTTGTCAATCTTCACAAACAGAGGTTCTCCACATGATCTTTATTTTATACTTAGTCTGATGTTGATAAATTAATTTTGTGAGTTGGTTAATCCACACAGACAGATTTGTTGAACTTCGGTTGTTTGGTTTAGTACAGTGTTATTTTTATGTCACTGTACATATAAATTTCACTCACATTTCCCCTGTAATGCTGACACCACTGTTTTAAAACAGATTGATTCACTGCATCAGCCAATAGGACTGCAGAGGCTAATCAGATGTGATCTGCTTTCAATTAATTTTTAAAAATTAACTACATGATGTGCAGTTGAAGTTTAAAAAATGAGCACTCTATCAAGTTCAATGGCAATTTTTCATTACACAGAGATGCTCCTTACTACAGGACTCTGTACCCTATTCAGATTAAATTTGATCACTGAAGCTTTGTTAAGATTAATCAGGAACCAAGCATGTGCTGAGACAACAACATGCCTGTGAACATAGTACTTGATCCTCCACATCATAATTCTTAGGGCACTCTTTTCCCACAACATACTGTGGAAAAAATAAAATAACATCAATAAGCAACATTTTAGTTGGAGGCAAAAAATAACTAGAGAGCATATGATTTTTCTGATTGAACTTAAGATTTCATTTTTGCTTGAATAAACTTTTTCTAATCATGACTTTATGATCTTCAGATTTATGGGTGAATGCATTACTGAGTCACAGTACTTCCTTTTTCCACGTCCAGTCTGAGTTACAGGAGACTTGCTGCTCAACTCGAAGCGCAACATATTGCCCTCCAAGGGAGTTCAGGAACTGGAATCAATTCCTTAGATAAAAACCAAATTGTAGAAAAAAACTTAGCACAATCAGTGTGTTTATTTAATTACCCAATGTTTTCATTCTAAATTACAGCGGAAACTTTAGCCAAGCAGTGAAGAGACAGGTGGATTAGCAAGGTCGAGACAAGCTGTGGGAAAAAATATCCAGGTTAGCTGAATTACTGCTGTTGACCCTATTATCTCTATAGGGTATCAACTGACACATAGAACAAAGAGACTCTAAACCAAGATTTTGGACAATTTAATCAAATTAACACTCTTTATTAACATTAAGCATGTACGTGTACCAGTGACTTCTAACAACTTCACATTTGAATTACTGTTCCAACTTTTCACTTCTTTTATTAAATCACAAGTTTCACAGCTTGGACTTAAATACTACCTGTGTGAGTTAAAACTGGCCAGATTTTCTGCAACAGAGTTACAGTCTTCTCTGAGTTCCGAATTCAGGGCCATCCTCCTTGCAATGGTTGTTCCCAGGCTATCGCTCCCGATGTCTCAGACTGCCTTTCTTTTGTATGATTCTTCCTCCAATCTTCCAAAGGCTTTCTTTGTTCTTACCCCAGCCCAGGCTCTCATGATTCTGAGGTCAATCATTTCAAGTTGTCACTCATCTAAGAACTGGATAAACAAAACACATCATCTTTCCTTATCAGGCTAGAGAGTTTTTAATTATAAGGATGCCTGTTCGTACTTTTCCCATCACGCAGTCCCTTCACAGGATAGCCGCTCCTAGACGCGCTTATTTTGTTCGTACTGTTTATCATGGTCAAATCACAAGCTAGAAAGTTATCTCAGCTATGTTCTCAACAGGTGTCACTCATGTGAGCTCCCTTCCACTGTGCTTCTTTGTTCTGTGGTTCCCAGCATCTCTGTTTCTCTAGCTAGCAGAGTGTCCTCCTACAGCCTGTCAGGATACTTGACATCTTGCCTCCAGCTACACTACAATTACCAGGGATACTTGCAGGCTGGTTGTCGAGCTATTCCTTCAAGCCTCACACTTACAGCTCATAGCAGAAACTTCGTCAAAACACATGTGCATTAGTCTCTAACATACTTTGGTATTTCTTGCAAGATAAGGCAGTGCATATGCTCTAGCCACTGCCAACTAGCCAATGACAGATGAGGCTGCATCATCGCACCCATATGGAAGAGACTATGCTTGCCACATTAGAGCAGCCATTATCCTCGAATCAACAGAAATTGAAGGTATTCTCTTATTTAATCCTTCATTTTACATCTAACTTTCTCAACCCATAATCTCTGCTGAATTACAAGCTCCAGAAGGTGCAAGCATGGCACATAATGTTGCCTTTGCTCTTGCCAAATAGCTAAGAATTGCAGGTGGTTGTGGAAGAACAAATAAGAAGTTACAGCAAATACCGTCAGTGACTAGCTAGTTTAGGTTAATGGCATTGTCTGCATGTGCTGAGTCACCAGGCCTGAGTGGCTTAGAGCCAGGAAGTGGGAGAGGATGGTACCAGCTCACTGTAGGAAAGAGGTCTCATACAGACTCTGCTGCAGAGGTCTCAGATAAGTGCATCAATTGTGCAGATCATAGAAGGCGGATGGGTCTGCAGAACAAAATATTTAGTCTATTGGAACCCAGATAGAAATGCTGCATGCAATGTCAAGGTGTGTGGTGGAGTGCAAAACTATACTTTCATGGGGCTTTGTAGAGAGCTTGGTGTAGATCCTTTCCATTATGGTAGACAACTCCATCAGCCCACTTTTAGACCCAGCCACAATGCAGAGTTCAAGGCCTGATATCTCAGCTTCCATTGCAGCACCTCTGAATACGGTAGTAGAAGCACAAATGTCCTCCACGTAAGTTTAGATTGCTGCCATTGAAACTCAGACAGCTGGCATCCTGGCTCTGGATACCAGCGTCCAAAATAATTTCACAGAGTAAGCAGCATGGAGTCCAGATCTAGAGTACTAAACACACGTTAAGTGAAAACCTGCAAATCAAGAAAACTTTTAAAGCAGCCAGCATAATCAAAGACCCCACCCACCCCAGACATTCTCTCTTCTCCCTTTTCCCATCAGGCAGAAGATACAAAAGCCTGAAAGCACTTAACACCAGGCTCAAGGACAGCTTCTATCCTGCTGTTATAAGACTATTGAATGGTTCCCTAGTATGATAAGATGGACTGTTGACCTCACAATCTACGTTGTTATGACCTTGCACCTTATTGTCTACATGCACTGCAGTTTCTCTGTAGCTATGATACTTTACTCTGCATTCCGTATTGTTTTACCCTGTACTACCTCAATGCACTGTGTAATGAATTGATCTGAATGAATGATATGCAAGACACGTTTTTCGCTGTACTTCGGTACAAGTAACAATAATAATAAACCAATTCCAATTCCATCTAAAATGTAAAAATTTTGGTTGCATCCTAGTCACCTCGGTCAAAAAAGAAACAAATTAGGAACATGAGTAGACTACTCAAGCTCTCATACCTGCTTTTCTAGAGAAGACTTAAAAATATCAAGTATCGGAAATCATAAAATATCAATTGATTAAAAATTACATCTTAAATTAAAATAACATACTATACATTAGGATGCTCATCAAGTGAAACATACAAGATCCTCTTGTGGGATAATGTAGAACTAGGACTTGCCTATTTAAGACAAAGATGAAGCAATTTTTTTTCTCTCAGAAGCTTGTGAATTTTTGGAAGTTAGTGGAAGAAGAATCTTCTTTGAGGCAGTTTCTTGATCAGCAAGATGAAAGGTTACTGTGAGTAGGCAGGAATGCAGAGTTGAGATCGCAATCAGATCAGCCATGATCTTATTGAATGGAAGAGTAGGTACGAGAGCCAAAGTGGTCTACTCATGTTCCTAACTCATTTCTTCATACCTTCATAAGTGAATGGTAGTGGTGACTTTCTAAGTTGATGTGTTCATTGAAAGGAAATTTCTAAAAGGATATGGGACAAGCTCAGAAGGCTCTTTGATTGGCATAGACAAATTGGGCCAACTCTATCATGACTCTCTGACAGTGGAGGAGGTGAAAGGTAGAGTCATCAGATGATGATAGCGCTGCTTAATCTAAGCTTGATGGAATTTGTGACATTGCTGGCAAAGATTCTTCCAAGGGAGTCATGCATAAAAAATAGCTCCAATTCCTCCCTACATCATTCACTGTTGCATGGGATACACCATCCCAAGAGGCAATGATGTAGTCCGAAGCTATCCTGACATGAGAATTCTTCCAAATTTCCTGAATCATGGGATCTGTCAATGCCACTCAACTGTGAAGTGACACACCTTATTACGTGTCATAGGTAGTAACGACTGTTCTTTGGTTGCTGATGATAAGCTTTAAAGAAGATTTTGATGGACATCCTTTTTTTTAAAATCTGATAAAGTTTCCCATAGCAAGGTATAGCAATCATGTAGCCACATCTTACGTTACACTCCATATTGGGACCATTATCTTTGAAGAAGGTTATCATTTCATTGATGTTATAGAACACCTTTGAAAGCGAGTTATTTTTAAGTGAGTTATTTTGGCGGCAGTGGTAGTGCTATGTTGTTGGCTCTTGTTTCTTCATTGCTCAAATTCTAACAGATTCCCAGACGAAGGGTCTCGACCAGAAATGTTGACTGTCCATTTCCCCCCACTGATGCTGCATGACCCGCTGAGTTCCTCCAGCAGACTGTCTTTATTTGCTCCAGACACCAGCATCTGCATTTTCTTGTGTCCCCATTTATAACCGCTTTGCCAGGCAATTCCAGTAACTATTCATCATCATCCTGGTGTACTTCATCAAGCCCAGCCAACTTAACAATGTGTCCTTGGAGATTTTTTACATTCATAAACCCATAGAGGTCAAGGTTGTAATTTCCTCCCTACACCATTCATTGTGGCATGGGTTACATCATCCAAGAGGCACTGATGTAGTCTATGGCTAAGTTGACATTATGGCTCTTCCAAATTTCCTGAATTATGAGCCTTGTCATTATCAATCAGCTCTGAAATGGCATGCCTCGTAACAAACAATTGGTAGTAAGCCTTGAATGTAGTGATGGAGACACAGGAGATGGCAGATGCTGGAATATGGAGCAACAAACAATCTGTTGGAAGAACTTAGCGGGTTGGGCAGCATCTGTGGGGGAAAGGAATTGTTGACATTTTGGGTCAAAACCCTGCCTGAGAACTGGGAGTGGAGAGGGGAAATAGCCAGTATGAAGGAGAGGGGGAGACAGATGGTTAGCAGCCTGGTCCATGGGTTGTACCAAGGAAATGGCGTTAGTGGGGAAAGAAAGAGCCGATGTGGACATTGTCAGCCTTGTACTTGATGCTCGCTGAATGTTCAGGGGCATTGTCAATGATGAGCAAGGCTCTGTTACTCAGGTTATTCCTCACACAATACTATTTAAGAAGGGGAAAAAAAATAATGTGATATAATCTTAAAGAGCAATGATGTCATCCAGGCTTTTCTGTTAAATCCTCACACCAAAGGAACATTGGCTGTTGAGAATCCATTTTGTGTCCTTGGGTCCTGAATGGTATATTAGAACATAGAACAGTACAGCACAGCAACCAGCCCTTTGACCTACCATGTCTGTGCAACCACAATGCTCATCTAACCAATTCCATCTGCCTGCACTGGTCTGTATTCCCTCTATTCCCTGCACATTCATGAGTCTGTTTAAATGCTTTAAATAGCTCTTAAACATTGACATTGTCTGTTTCTACCACCTCCCCTAGCATCACTCTCACTCTGTGTAAAAAAAACTTGCCTCGCAAATCTTCTTTAAATTTTCCTCCTCACCTTTAATCTATGCCCTCAACTATTTGACATTCCTCAGCCTCTGACACTCAAGAGAGAACAATCCAAGTTTGTCTGACTTTTCCTTATATCTAATGCTCTCAATCCAGGCAACATCCCGGTGAACCTCTTCTGAAACCTCTCCAAAGCGTTCACATCCTTCCTGTAGTGTGATGACCAGAACTGCACACAATACTCCAAATGTGGCCTAACTAATTCTATCAAATGGCTGTTTGTCATTTCAAGTTGTCTGTACCAACATAGTGCACCTATCACCTAATGGATGGCAATCTCGTTAACACATTTGCACCAATGATCTCAATTGCCTCATTATTTATAATTCACTGTCGGTGGACTTAACTTATAATGTTAATATAGAGTACAGGAAATAGGCTGATGGCAGGTGCTTGTTTATTCTCATTAGTAGCACCTATTAAACATAATTGCCAGCTATTCTCTCTTCTCTGCCCACTAACGTTAAGGATTGTTCATCATAGTGAATCAAGCTTCTTAAAATGAGGACACATACTTTTTAGAATCAAATGCATGATTGCAAAATCATGTACGTTAAATATCCATAAATTAAGGAGTGCATGTATGCAGTAAATCTAACATGAGGGGTGTGGTGCAATCCTGGATTTAGTTTCAGTGAGTGGAGGAGTATCAATATCAAAGTCAAGTTTATTGTTATATGCACAAGTAGATGTATGCACAGATGCAATGAAAAACATACTTGCAGCAGCATCACAATGGGAGAGCACTTTTTTTGATCAGAATTCAGTTAGATTTAGCACAGTTATGAAAATACACAATTCTCCCAGTAAATATTTTTTCATGTCAGTTGTAAAAGGCTAATCGCTTATCTTGAAGATATGTCCCCTAGATGCAGACTTCCCTTCGTGAGGAAAAAGTTTCTAAGCACAGAGACTGCAGGTGCTGGAATCTGGAGCAACAAACAATCTGCTGAAGGAACTTGGTCCTGATGCAGGATTTCAACCCGAAACGTCCACAGTTCCTTTCCTCCCACAGATGCTGTTCGACCTGCTGAGTTTCTCCAGCAGACTGTTTGTTGCTCCGGTTTCTGAGCAACCCTGGCACAGACATGACTCAGGAAGGGTGGCTGCATTCAGCACGGACAGACACCTTCACTGCCCACTGCCCGAACCTGTGAATGGCCCAGCAGCAGACCAACGGGAAGCCTCCTGAGCGACTCACCCTTTTCTGCAGCAGGTGCCCAGAGACCTGGGGCTGGACTACACCCAGAACTTGAGGAGACAGACGGAGACTTTAGCTGTGAGTCAGGAGCAACAGTATCATTTAAGAAGCACTTGGATAGGTACATGGAGGGGAGGGGCTTGGAGGGACATGGGCCGAACGCAGGAAATTGGGACTAGCTGGGTAGGCACCGTGGTCGCCATAGACTGGTTGGGCCGAAGGGCCTGGATCCCTGCTGTATTGCTCTATGAGAGGAACTCCACCGTCCAGCTGCCCCGACAGCCAGAGCAGCCTCCTCCCCCGGCAATGGGAACTCGGGGAATGGCATCCGCGTCCCGGGACTTCGCTGGGGACACTCCGGGCCGGGCGGCCGCCGCAATGCATCGGCGACTCGGCCGACAACACTCCACGTTGCGCGGCTCCCTCAGGCCCCAGGGACGTACGCTGCGCGCTGACGTAATCCACGCACGCCGCCGCCTCCGTGCGTACAACCGGCCGGGCGATCCCGCCTCCTCTGACTTGCGGCGGGACGTCCTCTACCTCCGTCCGGCGTGCTGACGCCGCACTGCCACGCATGCTGACGCTGCCGTGCAGCCGGGTGAATGGAGCCGTTCGCCGTCGTTGCTCTGTCCCTCTTCCTCGGGGCGCTCATTTTGCTGATCGCGGCGGTGGTGAGCGGGTCGCGGAAGAGCCTACCGCCGGAGGGCGGCAGTGGTGAAGGTAAGCCGCAGAATGACTGGCCGGGCTGGGGGAGGGGGCGGTTACTGGCGGCCGAGGCCTTGAATGGAGCGGGGAGGTCAGCGCTCCCCCAGTGGCCGGAGGACTGGGTGGCGGCCGGTCGGTCCTGCAGTGGCCCCGGGTGGCTTCACTCACCCAGTCAGAGGATCACTGAGCAAAGCCCATTGCACTTGCACGGTGCTTCCAAGGTAGCAACAAATCCCGCGGCGCTTCGCAGGGACGTCCTCACGGAAAATCTGACACCAACACACAGACTGCGGGTTGAGTTGCAGGGAAAGATTGAACAGGTTAGGACTTTATTCCTTGGAGCGTAGAAGAATGAGGGGAGATTTGATAGAGGTTTACAAAATTAAGAGGGGTATAGACAGAGTAAATGCGAGTAGGCTCTTTCCACCTAGATTAAGAGAGATAAGTACAAGAGGACATGGCTTTGGGGTGAAAGGGGAAAGGTTTAGGGGGAACATTAGGGGGAGACTTCTTCACTCAAAGAGTGGTGGAAGTGTGGAATGGGCTGCCATCTGATGTGGTAAATGCAGAATAAATTGGATAGATATATGGACGGGAGAGGTCTGGAGGGTTATGGACTGGGTGCAAGTAAATGGGACTAGCTGAATAAAGTTTTGGCACAGACTAGAAGGGTCAAATGGCCTTTTCGCTGTGCTGTAGTGTTCTATGGTTCTAGGTTTAAACTCCAGAGAGACTCAGTGGGTCAGGCAGCATCTATGGAAGGAAATAGGACGGTCGACATTTGGGGTCGAGACCCTTCATCCTGACCCGCTGAGTTCCTCCAGCGTGTTGCTCCAGTTTTCCAGCATCTGCAGTCTCTTGTGTCTACTCAAAGGAGACTGCTAGGGCATTAGACCAAGGGACAGAGATGTTTAGAGGTAGGAAGGTAATGTAGTTAATAGTCCACCCCATAATTTGAGGCTGATCTCTGGTTCCAGACTGGTCAGCCTGGGGAAAGATTCCCCCCTATTTACCCTGTCAACCCCACTCCAGGATCTTGTACATTTCAATGTGGTCATCTATTTTTCCAAGCTTTAGAGAGGAGGCCTAGTATATTTGGTCTTTCTATGAATGACAGACCTGCTATCCTAGGTACTAATCTGGTGGATGATGATCAGGTAGTTTGTCAGTTTAGAAAGAATGCAGGAATTGAAAGGTTTTAGGTGGGAGCTGTGTGTCATCAATGTAGGTGTGGAAACTGATGTGTTGTTCGTGAATGATGATGTGGTTGCAGAAGACAATGATTATGGACAAATCCTAATAATCAGTCAGTATCTCTTCCTTGAATGCCTCCTACTGCTTTCAGACTTGAGTAGCAATTCGCAGTAAAATTGGCCTTTTCCTAATTGAGAACTTCCACTTCTGATCTATATTTTCCATAACTATGTTGAAGGGAATTATAATTGTTACTACCAGAATGTCATTTTGAAATCCATTCTAGTCAATCGTCATTCATTAAACTTTGAAGCATCAGAGTTGCTGATTCATCCAGAGATATTTTACACACTTTGTGTAAACAGTAGGAATTCTCTTTCAATTAAAGATGTCAGTGCCATAGGGAAAAAAATTTCCAGGCCCAGGCTTTAAGGAAATGCTAAGGCCCTGGGAGTTAATCTTGGTGCCCTCTTTTTTTTGTAAGGTGTTGGTACCAACACTTGATGTATTAAGTCACTGAACACATTGGATGCCAGCAAAATTATAGAAGTGTGTTAGAAATTCTAGTGAGTGGTAGCTCTATCACATGTTTTAGTGATGAGTTGACAGTGGTAGAGTGTATGTTATTAAATAAGGTAAGATTTCTTTATTAGTCACATGTACTTTGAAACACAGTGAAATGCATCTTTTGCATAGCTTGTTCTGGGGGCAGCCTACAGGTGTCGCCATGCTTCCAGCGCCAACATAGCATGCCCACAACTTCCTGACCTGTACGTCTTTGGAATGTTGGAGGAAACCGGAGCACCGGGAGGAAACCCACGCAGACCCGGGGAGAATGTACAAATTCCTTACAGACAGTGGCCAGAATTGAACCCGGGTCACTGGCGCTATAATAGAGTTATGCTAACCGCTGCACTACTGTGCCTGCAATGTTAAGTTGGTTTTGTGATCTTTGTTTTTTTGAAAATGGTGCTCTGGTGTTCAGTCTTGGCTAAAATATGATGTAATGTCTTTGTTTGTGCTCCTTTTAGGGCTGCAATTTGTGCTCCTCTTTCTAACTCAGATGAGCAGATTGTTTAGCTGAACACTTTGATTCTAGATAGCTTTTTAATTGAATTATGAAAAATTGGTGAATTGAAGTTCTCTGTTGTTTTATTTAGAAGACAGTAAAGTCAGTAATGGTGTGAGTGAGAAAAATGTGGCATCAAAGAAACAAAAGTTACTACGTTCACGCAAAGAAAAGTTGCAGCAGCATGTGTTTACCCACCCATTGCTGGCCACTTCACTGAAGGTAAGGAACTTTGAAGTTATACAGCAGCATGACATTATCAGATTCAACAAATGTATGAGCAACAAGCTCAGTGTGATTACCGAGAATGGGGAAAATGAAGTAAAATCTGACTAACTCCTATGGTTCAACAGCAACTTTCAGTTATATACTACCTTTTAATGTTTAAAGTCATTTCAAGGTGTACTATATCAATGTACTCTGTACTGACTCAATGTAACTGCACTTCGTAATGAATTGGCCTGTACGATCGGTTTGTAAAACAAGCTTTTCACTGTACCTTGGTACAAGTGACAATAATAAACCAATACCAATACATTTCTAGATACCACCCTTTTTTCATGGCTGAAAATGACTTTAAGACTATGGACAATGTAACATCTAGTGTGAAACAGGACATTTTGTAAAAGTTGAAAATCTATAAACAAAATTTTTCAGATGCTAGAAATCTGAGACGAAAACAGAAAATGCTGGAAATACTCATCAGCTCAGACAACAACTGTGAAGAGAGAAGCAAATATAATGTTTCAAGTTGATGACATTTTCATTTTATGTTTTTATTTAATTATCTATGTCATTGTCCCTCTTCACTCTTTGTTGAAGAGCTTATGACTGGGAATCTTGAGCCTCTGGAACCTTGATGATGCTGTGCAAAAAGAAAATAAGGTTTAACCCCATCAGAAAATACTTCTGTGTGCTGCCAGGGGAGGTGGTGGAAACAGATACGATAGCAACATTTAAGAGGCATTTAGACAGGCACAAGAAGACAAGATAAGATTATTTATTTATTAGTCACATGTACTTTGAAACACACAGTGAAATGCGTCTTTTTGCGTTACTGAGAATGTGCTGGGGGGCAGCCCACAAGTGTCACCACACTTCCAGCGCCAACATAGCATGCCCACAACTTCCTCACCCGTACGTCTTTGGAATGTAGGAGGAAACTGGAGCACCTGGAGGAAACCCACACAGTCGTGGGGAGAACGTACAAACTCCTTACAGACAGCAGTGGGAATTGAACCCAGGTCACTGGTGCTGTAATAGCGTTACGCTAACCGCTACACTACCGTGCCACCAGGGCAAGGTTAGAAAGATATAGACCATGTGAAGGTTGATGGAGTTAGTTTAAATTGCCATCATGGTCAGCACAGAAACCATGGGCTGTAGGGCCTGTTCCTGTGCCGTAGTGTTTATGTCATAGAGAGTGTTTATTGTTTCTCCAACTCGGATTTGATCCTGACCTCTGGTTCTGTCTGTGTGGAATTAGCACCTTTTTATTGTGACCACATGGATTTCTCCTGGTTCTCCAGTTTCCTCCCACATCCCAGTCACACACTGGTTGATAGTTAATTGACCCTTGTGTAGGTGGGGGGGATGTTAATGTGCATGGGAAAGAGAATAAGTTGTTGAGAAATAAGTGGTAGAATGGGGTTGCTGGGATTTCTCTGACAGCCAGCATATGATGGGCCAAACTGCCTCCTTTCCATGAAAAGTCATGGAAGTATGAGTTTCTTCCCTTTCTGCATGTTGATGCCCTTTTGAGTTTCTCTCAATTTAATTCAGTCACTCTAAGCAAATTGCTAACGTGTGCTGGATTTATGCATTCTTCATCCAGTCACTAGAGATCTTTCCCAAGTGGTGACCAGAATATGGCCTTATGAACATCTTCTATTTATTTGGCGACTAATGTTAGGCTGTATAATTCTTTCTTTCCTAACAGATGTTGGTTTGTATGTTCCTCCCAGGATTGTGGTTGGTTCATGTATATGTGGGTAAACAAAGATGTAACGGATGATGATACTGGAGATGAATTTGATGGATGTGTATATATATTGTTGATAGTACAGGGTACACTCTGAGACTCAACTAGATAATAATGCAAGAATTGTGCAGCAGTACCTATCAATGGTACCATGGGAAGAACTCCGTAGAGGTGCTGTCATGTATTTTTAGCTACAGCAAGATAGTTAAACATTTGTGTCTGCTGTAAGCACCTTCTTGATGTTTGATCATATTACTTTTATTTTGACTTTGCTTTTTCTCTCTGTCTGATGATGTAAACTGTGGTTGTTGCAGTAATAGCCCCTTCAGTTCTGAAGCAGGTATTTGTGCCATGTGCATGTGTGCTATAAATTGCTCTAAAGATGAACTGTGATAAGAGTTCTGGGATTTTCACCTTTTCAAGGGAGTGAGTTCCCGACCCCTACAGCCACCTAGCTGAAAATATTTTTCTTAATTCTCCTAATTACTTTGAATCTGTTTTTTTTCTCCCCTTTGCCAAGGGAAATTGGTGCTTCTAATTTACTTTCTCTGAGTCTTTATAATTTTACACAATTAGTTCAGCCCCCTCAGCTTCTGTTCCGAAGTAAACAACCCTTGTTTATCCAATCTTTCCTCGGCCACAATCCTGGCAATATCATCTTAAATCTCCTCTTCCCCTTTCCAATGCAATTTTATCTTTCCTGTAATAATTACTAAAGATATCCTATTAGTATTGTATACAGTTCTAATTTAAGCTACCTGCACTTATATTTTTTTACCTCAAGTAATAAAGGATTGTATTCTATGTGTGCTTTTAACCAGTCCATTAACCAGTTCTGCTCCCTTTGAGGATCTTTGGACATACACTTCAAGGTCCTTTGTTTCTCCACACCACTCAGTATCCTGCTATTTATATGTATTCCTCTGCCTTGCTGCTGCTTTCCAAAGGCATTACTTCATGCTTCTTTGAATTAAACCCTTTGCCATTTTCTGCCCAACTGATGAGACCATCCATATCTTCCTGCAATTTAAAGCTTTCCTCTTCACTGTCAATTAATGACTAATTTTTGTGTCATCTGTAAATAACTTTATTCTGCTCCTTACATTCAGATCTAACTCATTAATATAGAAAAAAGCAGGGGGCAAAGTACTGAGCCCTGTGGGAACTTACTGGTAAGAATCTTCCAGTCACAAAACACACATCAATTGTTATCCTTTGCTTCCTGCCACTGAGTCAGTTTTGAATCCAATTTGCTGTTCTCCCTTGGGTCACATGGACTTTTACTTTTTTTTGACCAGCCATGTGAGATCTTGTCCTAAACCTTCCATGTAGACTACATCAAATGAAGTGCTTAGTGACCATTACCTCTTCAAAAAAAATCAATCAAATGAATATATGGTGATTCACAAAAAATAAGCTACTTCATTTCACTGTAACTTGAACACATTTCAGTCCATATCATTTATCATTTGGGTAGTGATTTTGAACAAAATCTCTCTGCTATAGTACCCACTAATATGGATCCTTATATTTGCCTCAATAAAACAGGTTTTAGGCAAGGATCATCATTATTTCCAAAAACTCCAAAACAATTCTGGCTGCTCTTGTAGACTTACTGGTTTGAAAAGCTGAGTGTTTGTTCCATTACTGTTTTAACTCGTGTTGCTCACAGTGAAGCAGTCCTTCCTTTTATATAATTGCCCAATATTAACTTTGCAACATAATAGGCGTATGGTATTTATTGATTACCATGGAAAGATAGGAAATGCTTATTAGTTATAAAGTAAGGAAACATCACTAACTGTATTTGTAAGCAGTTTAACTGCTGATAACCATGGGCATGTTTATAAACTTGCACAATGAAATTAAAACACTTAGAATAGTGTATTTTCTAAATCCTTTTAATAATCAGCATACAACTTTTATACAAAAAGTGATAAGAAACATATTACAAGTGTTGCATAGTTTATCAATAACTGAAAAAGTTGTTTGAATTGTGATTCTGTTTTTAAGGGCCACAGCGCAAATATCAGCTGCCTGGATTTTAGTAGCAATGGGAAATATCTAGCCTCCTGTGCTGATGACCGTACAGTTCGAATTTGGAGTACAAAAGATTTTCTTGAGCGTGATCATCGTTGTATGCGAGCTAACATTGAACTTGATCATGCTACACATGTCTGTTTCAGCCCTGACTCCAGGTAAACTTTGGTGTTAATGAGCTGTTAAGATCCTGTTCTTTTTTGCTTGTTTAATTTTGGGTATACCTTTTAACTTTAGCAATCATGTGCCAAGGAAAAATATAACTTTAACTGTTCTGGATGCGTCATGCAGAATTCCAGTTGCCTGGGTTCAGTGAGACTGGGAGGAAAAACATTTGGCAGTTTCCAATCAGCTGTGCATGATTGCAATTGCAGACAGTTCTGATTCTTCACTGTTTGATCATTATTATTTTGTGGCAATCTACATATCAATCTTGTGGCATCTGATGTAATCGTGGTGTATTAATGTCATTTTCTTTTTAATTCAATCACTGAAGAGCCTTCATCACATGGCTAGCAAATGAAGAAACAATCCGAGTTTTTAAAATGATAAAAAAGGATGATGGTTCGTTCACATTCACTGCTGCACCTGAAGACTTCCCAAAGAGGCACAAAGCTCCTATTGTGAACATTAGAATTGCAGAAACAGGTGTAGTTCAATGATTTTCAAAGTTCACCCATTGATTTGCTTCTTGGGCTAGGTCTGACCAGCTGCTGTTAGTTGCCAGAGTTAACCATTTTATTATATTTTGGAATATTCTCCCTCTGTTACCAAAGACAGTCTGTTTTGTTAATATCTCTTTCACCCCCAACCCCACCTCCCCAGCACTCGCATCTCCAAATCCTTTTGCGCTAGCTTCTGAATTAAATGACAATGATCTGGGATGACTTACCATGCTTTCCTCCCCACAATGTTTGGAGGAATATTGTCAGTGCCTGACTGAAGTTGTAGACTTGTTAATGGGGAAGTTGTATAAGTAGACCCTATTGAAACTCTGCAGCTTTGGTGTATTTACAAGTTTGATTACCTGTCACTGTTACAATGCAAGTAGTCCTTATTTTTTTTATTATAAAGTCATCTATAAATACTCTGTAAATGTACATGGACCAAAATGTAATCACTGTATATCAATTTCAATCTTAGGAAAGTTCATTATGTCTGCCTCCAATGATACTACCATCCTAATCTGGGATCTGAAAGGAGAGGTTCTTGCTACAATTAACACTAATCAGATGAACAATGCTTTTGCTACTGTGTCTCCATGTGGAAGGTCAGTGCCCTGCCTCTTTGATAATTTCAGTCTAAGTGATGGTGGGCTAACAATTATGCTGTGTATGCTACACAGGAGGAGAGGACGAACAATGACAAAAACTCTTGTGTTCTGATCAAACAGCATTTCAGTGCTAGTGTTCCTTGGCTGTGTTGGAGCAATTGTTTCATTTTGTCATGTCCCTTCACTGTTATCACATCCTCGAAGGAACGGCTATGGAGATAGCAAATTTGCACAGCTTTTAAAGACTGTATTCCGTGGTTTATAGTTCATTTACTTCTCTGCAGATTTGTGGCCTCATGTGGTTTCACACCAGATGTGAAGGTTTGGGAAGTATGTTTTACCAAATCGGGAGAGTTCCGAGAAGTGGCAAGAGCCTTTGATCTCAAGGGGCATTCAGCTGGGATTTACTCATTTGCTTTCTCCAATGACTCCAGAAGGTGAGACCTACCTTTTGTGACCTGCAATATTGGCCTTGGTTCAGAGTCTAGCTATATTTTGAATTCTTCAGGAAAATCCATTTCGCTGGCTATGAAAAGTCAGTCAGTTTATATGAAGTCTTATAACCTAGAACTGTATACATACAATTTGACTGACCTTTTTCAGATCTTTCTTGGCCTAATAACTATTAATGACCATTAATAGTTTATTTATAAGAATAGGGTTGAAAACCTTCATTATTTTAAGCATTTCCATTAATTAAGTAAGGCTGAATTATTCCCTAGGGCCAGATGAAATATATTCCAGGATGCAATGGGAAGCAAGGGAGGCTGGGGCTCTGGAGACTTTTGATCTTTGTTATCCGTGAGTGAGGTACCAGAAGACTAGAAGATAACTGATATTGTTCCTCTATTTAAAAAGGACAGCAGGATAAGCCAGGCAACTATGCACTGATGAACCTCTCATCAGTTTTAGGGAAATTGTTGGAGAAGGGGATAGGATTTGTGTATATGTGGAATTTATGTATACTTGGGAAGGCACAGGCTGGTCAGGTATAGTCGGCTTTGTGAGAGGGAAATCCTGTCTCACTAATTCACTTGAGTTTTTTGAGGAGGTAACTAAGAATATTGATGAAGGCAGGGTAGTTGATGCTATCTATATGGACTTCAGTAAGGCATTTGACAAGGTCCTGCATGGGAGGTTGGTCCAGGAGGTTAAGGCATATGGGATCCAAGCTGCTCTGACTAATCGTATCCAAAACTGGCTTGGTGAAAGGAGGCAGAGGGTGGTGGCGGGAGGATGCTTTTCTAATTGAGTTTGACTAGTGGTGTAGCACAGAGATTGGTGCAGGTGCCTTTGTTTTGTGTTGTGTATTAATAACTTGTATGTGAGTATACAAGATATGATTAGTAAGGTTGTGGATGACACAAAAATTGTTGGTGTTGTGGATAGTGAGGAGGGTTGTCTAAGTCTACAGCAGGATATAAATCAGATGTAAAGTTGGGCTGAGCATCGGCAGATGGAATTTAATCCCAACTTTTTGGGAAATGCATCACCTTGGACAAAGGACCTTTGGGTTCAAATCCATAGCTCCCTGAAAGTGGCAGCATGGGTAGATAGGGTGGTGATGAAGGCATATGGCATACTTGCCTTCATAGGTTAGGGCATTGACCATAAAAGTTGGGAATAATGTTGCAACTTTACAAACATTGGTTATGCTGCTCCTGGAGTATTGTGTGCAATTTTGGTTGCCACACTGCACTGGAAAGAGTGTAGAGGAGATTCAACAGGATGTTGCCTGGATTGGAGGACTTTAGTTATGGGGAGAAACTGGATTGGCTGGTCTTGTTTTCCATTGAGCAAAGGAGGTTGAGGAGTTGTGTGATGGAAGTATTGAAAATAATATGAGGCAGAGATGGGGTAGATGGTCAGAATCTTTTTCCCATGGTAGGGGTATCAGAAACAAGAAGGCACAGGTTTAAGGTGCGACGAAGGAGTTTTAAAGGGGATCTGAGTGGAAAGTTTCCATTTTACACAGAGTGGTTGATATCTGGAACGCGGATACAATCACTGTTTAAGAAAAATTTGGACAGGTACTTGAATAGCTGGCACAGAAGGATGCAGACCTAATGTGGGCCAATGAGATCAGTGCAGATGGGCAAAAAGGTCAGCGTGGGCACGGTTGTCAGGAGGGCCTATTTCAGTGCTGTACAACGCTATGACTTAATGACTCTAATTTCTCTTTGTCCTCCACACGTTTTAAAGAAATGGAGACCAGTGTCTCTTGAGTTTATCATGGTAATTAAATGCACTCCTTTGACCTTTTTTAAAGGTGGTGGGACCAAATTTGGATTCAGGATTTATCTATAAGGGCAGGTTATAACTTTTTGTATCCAATCTGCCTGGTAATGTATTCTTGCAATTTTGTGACAATTGTGACCAGAAATTGTGAAGAGATTAATATACTATCAAAACTACATCCATTTCTTGTTTTAAAAATGTCAATCTGCCATAATATTACAGATTATTGGCATTCATCCTATTTCCTAATGAGCAATAGGACTTTTAACTATGCAAAATATCAAATCAGATGAAGGTCAATTCTCCCATTGAAACAGATGTGCTTGTTATCATTCTTCATCTGTTGTCAGTTGGGGGAGCTAGAGCTCTGGATTTTAGAGCTTCAGCATCAGCTGGCATTACTACACTGAATTCATTGGGAAATATGCAGGTAGAGGTGACACTAGACTGACAGAGGACAAGGCAGGTGATGCAAGAGTTTTCTGAGTGCATCTTACCTTTCAGTCGATATTAAGATCTGATGACAGGTGAGGACAATAGTTCCTGTGGGACATTTTGCCAAGTTCAGTGCACAACGCCATGGAGGAGATAGGTCATGAATGTTGCAGCAATTGGTGATTCATTAGTTATCAGGGTAGCTGCAGATGTGATTCCAGGATGGTATGTTAGTGTAAGGGCCAAGACTGCAGAGCATCCTTGGGCGGGAGAGTGAAGACCAAGATATTTTCCTGCCCATGTAATTGATACTCGTCCATATGAATCCTGCAGGCAGATTTTAGGGAGCAAGAATGGAGGTTTAAGAAGCAGAACTACTGGTGCCAAGCATTTGTGAGAACAGAAATATGATGGTGCAGATGAATTCTTGTTTGAAGAGATGGTCTAGGAGGTAGGGCTTTATCTTCATGTGGTATTGGGTCTGGTTCTGGAGAAGGTGGGACCCGTATAAGCTGGATAGGGTTTCTTCCCAGTTAGGTTGGGACCAGTTTTCTTGCTAATCCTGTGAGGGAAAGCTTAAACTAATTTTTTAGTTGGAGAGATGGATGCCTAAATGTAATTTTAGAAAGGAGCATGATGAACAATGGATTGAATGACACAGATGGCAGAGAGTTATAATTTTTGATATATTAAGTAGAAATGGATAAATAGATGACAAAAAGTGAGTGTACTGTGCATGTATGTAAATACACAAGGTCTGATAAATAAGATGAGTGGGCTGTAGGCACCACATTGAGATAAGACAATATGGCAATAATGGAGACCTAGCTCAAGAAAGGGCAAGATTGGGTACTATAAATTCCTGGTTAAAAGTTGTTCAGGATAGAAAGAGGAGTAAAAAAATAGGAATAGATGTGATGGTATTGATTGAGAAGAATATTGTAGTACTCCAGAGGTGGTGTCCATAACGGTTGAGAACTAAATCCATATAGTTGGTATGAGAAAAAACAATCGAATTGATGTTGCACTACTAAGTATATTCAAAAGGCTATCAACTAATGGGAAATATTGAGGAACAAATTTGGGGGAAATGTAGAGAGATACAAGAGTGATAGTGACAATGAGGTACTTCAACTATTCCAATATATACTACTGATAAAGTGTAATGTAAATGCAAAGAGAAGGAAGAGTATGTGTTTCTGTAGCAATGGAAAAGGACAAGGAGCAATCCAGTGAGAAAATACTTAACTGGAGGAGGAGCAATTTGAGAGGGCTGATCTGACACAGCTAAACTAGAATCAAAGATTGGCGGGCAAAATTTTAGAGAAGTAAAATCGACCTCGCAAGATGTTTCGGATGTGGTCTAGGTTTGTGTTCCTATGATGAATGAATGAAGGGGAAAACAAGCCAGTGATCCCAGGATGGCACGAGAAAGATGGATGAAGCAGATTAAGAATGTGTATATGATAGATGCCATCATGATTATTTCAAACTCAGGCTCTATATCGAGGGATCATAGGGGAAATGGAAAAGGAAACAAAAGGGGCAAAGAGAGGGCATGAGAGTAGACAAAACAGATTAGGGCACAAAAGGTAGAGGGTGTGGTGGATGTTCTAAATGAATATTTTGTATTTGTTTTCCAAGGAGGAATATGCTACCAAAGTAAAAGGAGGTCATTATGACATTTGATAGCTATAAATTGATATCACCAGGTCCAAATTCTAGGTTATTAGGGAGAAGAGCATAGCAATTTTGAATGTACTGGCCATGTTCTTCCATATCTACTTGGATATGGTGTACCAGAGGACTGAAAATAAAATTAAGTTCTTATTCATAAAGAAAAACAAGACTAAGTCTAGCAAGTACCCCATTCCATTTAAAGAGATGATACATGGAGAGCTGAGTATTTCCAGCTGTTTCTGCTTATTAGTTTGATTGAGTTTTGTGATGAGGTAATGGAATTTATAAGAGCAATGTAGTTGGTGTGTACACGGATTTTCAAGTGACTTCTGATAAAATGAATTTGAGGTTAAAAAAAAAATAAGGTGCCGTGGCAATGTTATTAGCAAATTGACTTGTGAAAGGAAATGGTACTGGTGAAGATTTTTTGGACTAGAGGAAGGCACAGCATGGTGTTTACAAGGATCTGTACTCAAGACTTTTTTTTCTGTTAATGATTGGACTTGAGGTAGCAAGGCATATTTACACATTTGTGATTGTGTGCAAAAGTTTAGTAAATAGTATAGTGATAGACATCAAGGAAGCATAGAGGCATAGGAAACTGATGAAATGAGCCATCATGTGGCAGATGGAATTTTATGCACAGAAATGTGAAGTGCAACATTTTCATAGAATAAATGAGGAAGGGCAATATGATCCAAAGAGAGCAGATATAAGCGGGATGTGGAGTATGTGTGCATGAATCTTTTAAGATGACAGGAAGGTTGAGAAAGCAGTTGCAAGGGTAAAAGTGATCCTGGGCATTATTAATAAAGTACAAATATAATGAATTTTTATAAAGCACAAGGAACCCAAAACTAGAGTGTTGTTTCCATTTCTGGACACTGCTTTTTAGGGAGGATGTGAAGGTTTTGGGGTGCAGAAAAGATTTACTTGAATTGTTCCAGAGAAGAGGGAATTTAGTTACTGGCTGATCTAGAGATGCTGGTGTTGTTCACCTTGGAACAGAGTGTTTGAGAGGAAATTTGGTAGAGTGTTCACATTCATCAGGATCAAGGCAGACTAAACAAAAGGAAACTGCTCTTGTTGGCAGTAGGTTTAAAAACCAGAGGGCACAAATTTAAGGTGACTAGCAAAAGATCCGAAGGAGACCGGACTCAATTGTTTTTTTTTCTTGCTTTGGCAAAGAGAATTGGCTTAATACACACAAAAAATAAGGTGAAAGGATAAAAGTAAACAGGACCTCCCCAGGTTATGAATGCTTGACTTGTGTACAACCTGTATATATGAGTGAGTGTTTGGGAGACTGGCAGGATGGATTTGCCGGCTGCTGCAGGGCTGCAGGCCCAGGCGTCTTCTGTCACCTAAGAATGCTGTTTGTAGCCACATTTCCGGCCTGCAAACTATTTGGGTTATGAACAGTTCATAGGAACAGAACCCTGCTGTAACCTGGGAAGATCCTATAATATTAGTTATCTACCTTTAGCGTGTCTCCTTCCTGCCCTGAGTCTGTGTATATTTGAACTTTGGGTGCATGATGTATTTGATTGGCTACTTCCACTTGCTGCTTGTAGTTGGTTATGGGGGCAAGATTCGTAAGGTGTCAAGAGCAGCTTACTTCCCAACGGATTTTGGTGTTTGAGTTGATGAGATCTCAGGAAGAATTAACATTGCAGAATTTTAGCTGGTGATTCAGAAACTAGTTATTAACTGGTTGGGTAAGTTATTAGCTTATGGGCTGGAATGACTTTTTTTAACTGGGAGTTAATATTTGGTCAGGATTGTTAATACAATGGAATCTAGCCTCAAATATTGTTTTAAAGTAATACAGATTACAGTAATTAATTTTAAAATTGTTCATTATTTCCTGGATAGAATGGCAACAATTTCTAAAGATGGCACCTGGAAGCTGTGGGACACCGATGTTCAGTACAAGCAGCAACAGGACCCGTACTTGTTGTTAACTATGAAGTGTGATATTTCTGATTCCTGCCGAATCGCTCTTTCTCCGGATGCCAGGGTGGTAGCTATCTCCAATGGCTTCAATATCACAATGCACAACGCCAAGACGGGCAGGCAGGAGGAAGAATTTCTCAATGTGCACGGGGAGGAGATTGCTGACCTGGCTTTTGATATTAACAGTAGGTTTTTGGTTTCCTGTGGTGATCGTGCCATCCGGGTCTTCCACAATGTGGTGGGTTACCATGCAGTTATTGAAGAAATGGAAGGCAGACTAAAGAAAGCAACAACAGACGCAATGCGGGAGAGGTTGCAGCAGCAGATCGATGATGCAAAGAGTGCGTTAGATGCAGTTTGTACAAAGAAACAATAACACTACAGCAAACTGGGTTGCCTTCCATTTCCTGAGAGTCTGGGTCGCTGTAGGCTCAATTGAATGTTTGTGACTTCACTAAGGTATTTCGTACACAACATGGGTACAGTATCCCTTGCCATTAGATTCTAGCTATCAGTAAAAGAACTTCTGGAGAACCACTGGAATTGATGCCCAGGACTTAATTTTAACCTGTTTTGGCTGGAGCAGAATATCTATAAATGAGAATATATAAATTTTCAAACTTTGTATTTGGTCTTTTATTGTTACACTGCAACAACTGTTAGCATTGTGTATTGGTGGTGTATTGAGCTTAGAAAATGGGAATCCTCTGAGGGCTTTTGAATAGTTGGTTATAGATTTTAATTTTGTATTGGAGTGATCAGGGTTCAAAGTGTAGAATTGTGCAGAAACCATCAGCATTTTTTCATAAATCAAAATGCTGCAGATGTGTAAATTCAAAATATAAAGAGAAAAGACTCAGCTGCTCAGGGTCATTGAGAACTTAACTAGCCTGATCAGTAGAGTATTTAAGTTTGGACCTGTACTACCCAGAAATGTATCTCTGATTTTTACTGATAAAGGTGCTATATAGTACCTTTTCTATAGTAGCAAAACAGTATAATAGCAGCAGAGTATTTCACTCTGCTTCTGAAATTTTGTTCATTTTGTTCGGGTTTATGTTACCTTTCATGATCCTGATGTCAGATTCATCATGTTTGTGGTTTGAATTGTTGGAGTCCATTAACTTCAGTTATTAAAAATATTAATAAGCAAGAAGCAGCAACTTTTGGTCTCTGAGTGCAACTAAATCAAAGTAACAAAGTCATGGGCTTATCTGACTTGTTTGTGATAAAGCGAAGCTTTTCAGTTACTTAGTTTGACTTTGGAAGGGTACATGTGTGGGACCCTGCTGCATGGATGTAGTGATAAAGGATGGTCACGTCTTCACTTTTAAGGAAATAATAGATTTCAAAGTTCATGCTGGTGTGTTATTTAAACATGCACAGCAGTTACAGCAAGCTGCCTTTACAATCTGCCAGGGAATGGGTTTAGCACCAGAGGTGATCCCTTGGGCTCATTGCCTTTGTTAGTTTTCTTTCGCTAAGATTGCCAGGGGCTTGGTTGTGTACTGGAAATTCACAAAGTGAATAAATTTGGTTAAGTCCTCACTCTCATTCGTGTAATCACTCATACCTTAAGCTTTTCGCTGCATTTTTATCTGTGTTTCTATTTTTTTTCTTCCACTATTCTCATTCCACTGACCTCCTACAAGCAAATGGGATTGGTTAATAGTCAATACACGTGTTGTAAACTACATGCGACACCACGAGAGAAAAATTGAATCCTGCGTGTTGCCTTTTATTGCTGGTTTGAAGTTTCAACAATGAAAAAATAATTTCCAAGTGGGCTTGAGGTTTTGTTTTTTTTAGTTTGTTAAAACTATGTTAAAACTAGGGAAAAAAAATTAAGCCCTATTTTGCACCATTGAAGTATTTTGAAGTGTGATCGTTAGCAAACAATTTGTACACAGTAAGCTCCCAGAAACAGTGATGTGATAATGACAAGATTATCTGTTTTTAGTAATGTAAATTAAAGGATAAAAATTGGCTGGGGTACCAGGGATGACAATTGGTCTTCAGAGAATGTTATGGGGTCTTTTACATTCACATGAGGAATTGGATAGAAGTTCAGTTTTAATGACTTGTCTGAAAGATTACGCCTCTGTTAATACAGCACTTCCTCGCTTTTGCATTATATTTTTGTGTTAAGTCTCTGGAGGGGGACTTGAATACACAACTTTCTTCCTTAAAGTTGAGAATACCAACTAAGTCACATCTCACATGCACATACAATTTGATAATTTGTATATCTTCATCACTTTTCTATATAGTTTATCCCTGTACATTTGTGATCAGCTTTATAGCGGCCTTCACCTTTTGCAATGCCTTTTAATGTTTGGTCCTTTGCTGACCAGAATTGGTGCTCAAAATTTGACTATATTTGGTACAACGTAAAGCTTCCTTTTAATTTTGATGCTCTTGTATGATAAGTTGTAATTGAGTCAGGATTTATTATACCGGGGCAGTGTTTGTGATCATGTTTCTTCCTACAACATTCATCATTATTTGGGATAATAGCAGATGGAAATGCAAATCATTTCACATTGCCTTAAATAACAAAGCTATTTCCTAGTGACAGCTGTGATCAACTGTGTTTTAGTTAATGAGCATATGATGCCTCCATCTTCAGCCTTCTGCTAGGCCAGAGTCTGAGCAGCATGGTTTGCAGTAGGGGCCAG